>NC_091984.1:228000891-228660266 GCF_044704955.1 Pristiophorus japonicus
CATAAGAACATAAGAACATAAGAATTAGGAACAGGAGTAGGCCATCTAGCCCCTCGAGCCTGCTCCGCCATTCAACAAGATCATGGCTGATCTGGCCGTGGACTCAGCTCCACTTACCCGCCCGTTCCCATAACCCTTAATTCCCTTATTGGTTAAAAATCTATCTATCTGTGATTTGAATACATTCAATGAGCTAGCCTCAACTGCTTCCTTGGGCAGAGAATTCCACAGATTCACAACCCTCTGGGAGAAGAAATTCCTTCTCAACTTGGTTTTAAATTGGCTCCCCCGTATTTTGAGGCTGTGCCCCCTAGTTCTAGTCTCCCCGACCAGTGGAAACAACCTCTCTGCCTCTATCTTGTCTATCCCTTTCATTATTTTAAATGTTTCAATAAGATCACCCCTCATCCTTCTGAACTCCAACGAGTAAAGACCCAGTCTACTCAATCTATCATCATAAGGTAACCCCCTCATCTCCGGAATCAGCCAAGTGAATCGTCTCTGTACCCCCTCCAAAGCTAGTATATCCTTCCTTAAGTAAGGTGACCAAAACTGCACGCAGTACTCCAGGTGCGGCCTCACCAATACCCTATACAGTTGCAGCAGGACCTCCCTGCTTTTGTACTCCATCCCTCTCGCAATGAAGGCCAACATTCCATTTGCCTTTCTGATTACCTGATGCACCTGCAAACTAACTTTTTGGGATTCATGCACAAGGACCCCCAGGTCCCTCTGCACCGCAGCATGTTGTAATTTCTCCCCATTCAAATAATATTCCCCTTTACTGTTTTTTTTCCCAAGGTGGATGACCTCACATTTTCTGACATTGTATTCCATCTGCCAAACCTTAGCCCATTCGCTTAACCTATCTAAGTCTCTTTGCAGCCTCTCTGTGTCCTCTACACAACCCGCTTTCCCACTAATCTTTGCGTCATCTACAAATTTTGTTACACTACACTCTGTCCCCTCTTCCAGGTCATCTATGTATATTGTAAACAGCTGTGGTCCCAGCACCAATCCCTGTGGCACACCACTAACCACCGATTTCCAACCCTAAAAGGACCCATTTATCCCGACTCTATGATTTCTGTTAGCCAGCCAATTCTCTATCCATGCTAATACATTTCCTCTGACTCCGCGTACCTTTATCTTCTGCAGTAACCTTTTGTGTAGCACCTTATCGAATGCCTTTTGGAAATCTAAATACATCACATCCATCGGTACACCTCTATCCACCATGCTCGTTATATCCTCAAAGAATTCCAGTAAATTAGTTAAACATGATTTCCCCTTCATGAATCCATGTTGCGTCTGCTTGATTGCACTATTCCTATCTAGATGTCCCGCTATTTCTTCCTTAATGATAGTTTCAAGCATTTTCCCCACTACAGATGTTAAACTAACCGGCCTATAGCTACCTGCCTTTTGTTTGCCCCCTTTTTTAAACAGAGGCGTTACCTTAGCTGTTTTCCAATCCGCTGGTACCTCCCCAGAGTCCAGAGAATGTTGGTAGATTATAACGAATGCATCTGCTATAACTTCCGCCATCTGTTTTAATACCCTGGGATGCATTTCATCAGGACCAGGGGACTTGTTATCCTTGAGTCCCATTAGCCTATCCAGCACTACCCGCCTAGTGATAGTGATTGTCTCAAGGTCCTCCCTTCCCACATTCCTGTGACCAGCAATTTTTGGCATGGTTTTTGTATCTTCCACTGTGAAGACCGAAGCAAAATAATTGTTTAAGGTCTCAGCCATTTCCACATTTCCCATTATTAAATCCTCCTTCTCATCTTTTAAGGGACCAACATTTACTTTAGTCACTCTTTTCCGTTTTATATATCTGTAAAAGCTTTTATTATCTGTTTTTATGTTTTGCGCAAGTTTACTTTCGTAATCTATCTTTCCTTTCTTTATTGCTTTCTTAGTCATTCTTTGCTGTCGTTTAAAATTTTCACAATCTTCGAGTTTCCCACTAACCTTGGCCACCTTATACGCATTGGTTTTTAATTTGATACTCTCCTTTATTTCCTTGGTTATCCACGGCTGATTATCCCTTCTCTTACCGCCCTTCTTTTTCACTGGAATATATCTACCATGACGAAGCACATCTGCCATTCCCAGCATCACCTCACCCCCTTGGAGGAGACATATGAACAGAAGTATTCGGAGCTGGAGTAGGCCAATCGGTTCCTCGAGCCTGCTCTGCCGTTCAATAAGATCATGTCTGATCTTCTACCTCAAATCCACTTTCCTGCCCGATCGCCATATCCCTTGATTCCCTTAATATCCAAAATGCTATCAACCTCTGTCTTGAATATATTCAAAGACTGAGCCTCCACAGCCCTCTGGGGTAGAGAGTTCCAAAGATTCACCATCCTCTGAATGAAGAAATTTCTCCTCATCTCAGTCTTAAATGGCCGACCCCTTATTCTGTGACTGTGACCCCTGTTTCTAGACTCCCCAAGCCAGGGGGAAACATCCTCCCTGCACCTACCCTGTCAAGCCTTGTAAGAATTTTGTTTGTCTCAGTGAGATCACCTCTCATTCTTCTAAACTCTCGAGAATATAGGCCTCATCTGCTTAACCTCTCCTCATAGGAGAATGTCCCCATCCCAGGAATCAGTCTGGTGAACCTTCATTGCACTCCCTCTATGGCAAGTATATCTTTCCTTAGCTAAGGAGACCAAAACTGTACAGGAGACGGTGCAGGCCATTCTTGGCAGGGGCATGGCTGAGCCCTTGGCCAGTGGTGGGGCTGAAAGGTTACAAGATGCTGGTATCCTCATACGTTATTGCCCTATTGGCTTGCAGCTCATGCTTTCCCTCCCTCCCATCATCACAACTCCATCCTTGTGCCTTCATCATTTCACACACCCAAGAAATGCAGCCTGCTCAGCCAGTGGGACCGCAGGCAGATGATTCCATCCCGGAGATCCCGTCCACAGAGCGGCTGTCTGGGATGCATCCTTCTATGTGATTCCTCCTTTTCTGCATCTTCCTCTTCCCTCTGCAAGCAGATGCTGTAAATCTGAAATGACAGCATAAGATGGAACAAATACTCAGCTGGTCAAGCAGTGTGTTGACCTGAGACGTGAACTTCACGGATGTAGCGTGACCTGCTGAGTATTCGCAGCATGTTCTATCTATTCAAAGGCCTTCATTTACCATCTGAGCCCTTGAAAGCGTCCAGCAGTACCCCATACACACTTAAAAAAAACTTTTCACATCTATTGCAGCAAGCCACCATTTCAATAAAATATAAAAAAACAGGGTAAACCCTTCCGTTTAAACTTACCTGATTGATGCGTGTGTCCCTTTAACAGCTGCAGATATCGCCCCTGCCAGCCTCTGTCAACCTGCTTGGCATGTTTAGGACCCAGCGTTGAATTGAGCGCTAGGGTTGGAGTTCGCAGAGTTGACGTTAAGTCGGTGTATGACGTCACCACGCCGCCATTTTTTTTTACAGTGGCACGTGGGAGCTGACGAATATGGCAGCCACCGCGGGGACTGCTTCTGGCCGGCGCAAGACCGGCGGCCGCCATTTTGTTGAGAACCGCTGGCGCTAACAGGTGACGCTAAGTCTATGAATTTCTCGGCCCTTGTCTTTTTTATTTTTGGAAGAGGACGAACGGCGAGTGAAAAGATGGATTGTAATAGTGAACCCTTCTAATCTGGTGTCAACCATGGCTCAGTGGGTAGCACTCTCGCCTCTGAGTCAGAAGGTTGTGGGTTCATAGCCCCACTCCAGAGACTTGAGCACAAAAATCTAGGCTGACACTCCCAGTGCAATGCTGAGGGAGTGCTGCACTGTCGGAGGTGCCGTCTTTCAAGTGAGATGCTAAACCGAGGCCCCGTCTGCTCTCTCAGGTAGATGTAAAAGATCCCATGGCACTATTTTGAAGCAGTGCAGGGGAGTTATCGCGGTGTCCTGGTTAATATTTATCCCTCAAACATTATCACTAAAACAGATCATCAGAATATTGCTGCTTGTGGGAGCCGGCTATGCACAAATTGGCTGCCGTGTTTCCTACATTACAACAGTGACTACATGTCAGAAAGTACTTCAATGGCTGTAAAGCGCTTTGGGACATCCTGAGGTTGTGAAAGGCGCTATATAAATCCAAGTCTTTATTTTTTCTTGTCACCTGTGTGGACTTGCTCATGCTCTGATTATTTTCAGACCGTTAAGTAGCCAGAAATCTTGCAGTTCAGTCGATCCCAGCCAGATGATGTGGTAACAGATCTTAATCACTCTTTGGAGATCAACGAGAATTGCTGGTTGTCTAATTGTGCTCTTTGGAATCCTACCAACTACTGAAATCGCCATTAACCCCCAACCTGATCGATGTTCCTCCTATATATGTGGCTGGTGATGCCATTGTTGCTAATGAGAAATGTGAACTCATTGGAAACAATGGCCTGTTGGTAATGCCGTCTCGCACTTAGTACTTAATGGTGCAATTTGTCTAGCAGGTCATTTAACGTTTTTGACAATTTTGCATGAATTGGTACTTTTTTCTGACTCATTGCCTCTTTCCAAAAAAAAAAAATAGGTACTCAGTCATCTTTGTGTGTTTTCTCTTCAGTAAACATTTTAATATTATGGCTGCACAACTTCGTTTCTCAACACTGAAAATGTTGAGTATCTCCTGATGAATTTTTCAAACTCTCCAACCGCATGCTCCCCAGATTATTCTTCTTTTTAATCTCCCCACTCAGCCCCACTCATGAAAAGACTTGAAAGAACCTGCATTTCCATAGCGCCTTTCATGACCTCAGGATGTCCCAAGTCACTTCACAGCCAATTAAGCTTTTTAGGAGTGCAGTCGCTGTCGTAAATTAGGAAATGTGGCAGCCGAACTGCGCACAGCAAGCTCCCACAAACAGCAATGAAATAACGACCAGATAACCTGTTTTGTTTTTGTGTGGGGGGATAAATATTGGCCGGGACACTGGAGACAACTCCCCTGTTCTTCTTCAAAATAGAGCCACGGGAACTTTCACTCTCAATTGAGTGGGAATACGGGGCCTTGATTGAAAGCCTCATCCAAAAGACGGCACCTCTGATAGTGCAGTATTCCCTCAGTACTGCACTGGAGCGTCAGCCTAGAATTTGTGCTCAAGTCCCGGGGTGAAACACACAACCTACTGATCCAGAGGTGAGCGTGCTGCCCATTGAGCCACAGTAGACTTCTGCTAACTCCCCTCAGAATCAAACTGAGTCAGAAGATTGTGGGTTCAAGTCCCACTCCAGAAACTTGAGCACATAAATCTAGGCTGACACTCCATTCATCATTCATAGACAGTCCCTCGAAATTGAGGAAGACTTACTTCCACTCTAAAAGTGAGCTCTTAGGTGACTGAACAGTCCAGTTGGAACCTGCTGACACTCCAGTGCAGTGCTGAGGGAGCGCTGCACTGTCGGGGGTGCTGTCTTTCGGATGAGATGTTAAATCAAGGCCCCGTCTGTTCTCTCAGGTGGATGTAAAAGATCCCATGGCACTATTTCGAAGAAGAGCAGGGGAGTTATCCCAAGTGTCCTGGCCAATATTTATCCCTCAATCAACATAACAAAAAGATTATCTGGTCATTATCACATTGCTGTTTGTGGGAGCTTGCTGTGCACAAATTGCCTGCCGTGTTTCCCACATTACAACAGTGACTGCACTCCAAAAGTACTTCAATGGCTGCAAAGCATTTTGAAACATCCAGTGGTCGTGAAAGTCACTACATAAATGCAAGTCTTTCTTTTAGAGGTCGTGGGTTTGGGAGGTGCTGTCGAAGAAGCCTTGGCGAGTTGCTGCAGTGCATCTTGTATATGATATACACTGTAGCAATGGTGCACTGGTGATGGAGGGAGTGAATGTTGAAGGTGGTGGATGGGGTGCCAATAAAGCGGGCTGCTTTGTCCTGGATGGTGTCGAGCTTCTTGAGTGTTGTTGGAGCTGCACTCATCCAGGCAAGTGGAGAGTATTCCATCACACTCCTGACTTGTGCCTTGTAGATGGTGGAAAGGCTTTGGGGAGTCAGGAGGTGAGACACTTGCCGCAGAATACCCAGCCTCTGACCTGCTCTTGTTGCCACAGTATTTATGTGGCTGGTCCAGTTAAGTTTCTGGTCAATGGTGACCCTATGGATATTGATGGTGGGGGATTCAGCGATGGTAATGCCATTGAATGATGGAGATAGTCAATGCCTAGCACATGTGGGACGAATGGTACTTGCCACTTATCAGCCCAAGTCTGAATGTCGGCTAGGTCTTGCTGCATGCGGGCAATGGAGCGGTGTCACTTCATTACATCAGTGACTACACTTCAAAAGTACTTCATTGGCTGTAAACTGCTTTGGGACGTACTGAGGTCATGAACGGTGCTATATAAATGCAATTTAGGAGGTTATGCTGACGAGGTTAGACGAAGTGGGGTGGGAGGAGGCTCATGTGGAGCATAAACACCGGCACGAACCAGTTGGGCCCGAATGGCCTGTTTCTGTGCTGTAGATTCGATGTAAGTTCTTTACTTTAACCAACCAAAAAAGATTTATACCTGATGTAGGCAAAATTTGTCAAAGACATGTGTTTAATCATAAAATCTTTCTGTAGTCGTTGTTCTTGAAGGTGACATATTCAGGTTAACGGTAAACCAAGAACTGATTAGGCTGAAGATTTTTTTGCCTCTCCATTGCCTCATTTGAAGTTCAGGCCGATATATTCTTTAAGCTGCAGTTTTACTGTTTTGTGACCTTTGAAGATCTGCTGTGTCAGAGGGGATCGCAACTATTCCCCAACCACCTGTGTTGCCGGCGATTTGTCAAATTTAGCTCCACATCACTAAATGTTTCCCATTAGTATGTGGTGACAGGGGAACTGCATCACTTTGCAGGTTTTAAGGTTACTACTGAGGCATTGATCCATCACAATAACCTACTACGTTGCCACTTACTACATCAAACAGCAACCCACCAGGACATAGCTCTACTGCTCGTTACATAGCATATTTTAGCAATGTCTTGGGGGTGGCGGCGAGTTACGATTCACCTTAAAGAACGCAAGCTAAGAAAGGAGGCAGGGAGTCGATTATCTTCCCGAGGCTGAATAAAGGTTTGACTTGCAGGCTACAGCCGCCATCTGTGCTTGGGACTAGACTTCATACCCTCTCCTGAGCGAGAGCGACATTTCAATCTTCATTCAATACGAATTACACAACTGGGGCTTGGAGGGGTAGTGGGTGTGAGGGAGGTGGGGGGGTGTGAGGGAGGTGGGGGGGTGTGAGGGAGGTGGGGGGTGAAGGAGATGGGGGGGTGTGAGGGGGTTGGGGGGGTTGGGGATGTGAGGGGGTGTGAGGGAGGTGGGGGGGTGAAGGAGGTTTGGAGGGTAAGGGAGATGGGGGGGGTGAAGGAGGTGGGGGGGTGTGAGAGGATGGGGGGTGAAGGAGGTGGGGGGGGTGTGAGGGGGTGGGGGTGAAGGAGGTGGGGGGTGTGAGGGGGTGGGGGGGTGAAGGAGGTGGGGGGGTGTGAGAGGGTTGGGGATGTGAGGGAGGTGGGGGGGTGAAGGAGGTGGGGAGGGTAAGGGAGGTGGGGGTGGGGTGAAGGAGGTGGGGGGGGGTGTGAGGGGTTGTGAGGAGATGGGGGGTTGGGGGTGCTAAAACCAGTTATTTTTAAGTCACGGTTCATGACTTTGTATTCCGGCTGATGGATCATACAGTTGGGGACATAAGAACATGAGAAATAGGAGCAGGAGCAGGCCATACGGCCCCTCGAGCCTGCTCCGCCATTCAATAAGATCATGGCTGATCTGATCCTGACCTCAGCTCCACTTCCCCGCCCGCTCCCCATAACCCTTGACTCCCCTGTAGTTCAAAAATTTGTCTATCTCCACCTTAAATATATTCAATGTCTCAGCCTCCACAGCTCTCTTGGGTCGAGAAGTCCAAAGATTGACGACCCTCTGAGAGAAGAAATTTCTCCTCATCTCCATTTTAAATTTCTCCTCATCTCCCTTATTCTGAGACTATCCCCCCCTAGTTCCAGGTTTCCCCACGAGGGGGAAACATCCTCTCTGGATCTACTCTGTCAAACCCCCTCATAATCTTAAACGCTTCAATAAGATCATCTCTCATTCTTCTCAACCCCAATGAGTATAGGCCCAACCTGCTCAACCTTTCTTCATAAGACAACCCCTTCATCTCAGGAATCAACCTAGTGAACCTTCTCTGAACTGCCTGCAATGCAAGTATGTCCCTCCTTAAATAAGGAGACTAAAACTGTATGTAGTACTGCAGGGGCTCTCTATGGGCCAGCTGACCGAGGGCCTGTGGGAAGAAAAGCTCTCGCTGGTTTTGATAGCACCATTTAAAGTACTGCTAGGAGTGATGGTACCACTGGATGTGTGTGTTGAAGGTAGCAGTATCACTTTTTCTGGGGTTTTTCTCTACCCCAGTAGTTACCATTACTAGCGATCAGGGATGGTACTGCAAGAACGTGCAATGTCTAAATGATGGGTCACCTCTTAGGGTGTGTTCTTGCTCTTCTTTTTGTACCTCCCCTTTGCCGTTGCTCAGCTGCTAGCCTCTGGGTCAGAGGGTTGTGGGTTCAAGTCCAACTCCAGGGACTTGAGCACAAAAATCTCGGCTGACGCGCCCAGTGCAGCGCTGAGGGAATGCTGCACTGTCGGAGGTGCCGTCTTTCAGATGCGATGTTAAACCGAGGCCCCGTCTGCTCTCTCAGGTGGACGCAAAAGATCCCATGGTATGATTGCGAAGAAGAGCAGGGGAGTTATCCCCGGTGACCGGGCCAATATTTATCCCTCAATCAACATCACAAAAACAGATTAACATCACTTAAAAAAAAACAGTATACGTGGTCATTATCATGTTGCTGTTTATGGGAGCTTGCTGTGCACAAATTGGCTGCTGCACTTCCCAAATTGCAACAGTGAGTACACTCCAAAACATACTTCATTGGCTGTAGAGGGCTTTGGGATGTCCTAATAACACTTCTGGTAAAGTAAGTGTGGCCGTCAGCACTCTTCAGTAAATGCAGTCGGAGGAAGAAAAGACGTGCACCCGATTCCAAAGCGTTCTTTATTATGCGGTAATGTGTTTGAAGACTAGACAGTCCCATTTTCTAAGGCACTGGCCTGCACCACTGGAGAGCTGAACTGAAATAAAGTTGAGGGACTGTTAATGGAGTTGACTCGTTCCCAGATCCTTTGAGGATTTGAAGCAAAAATACTTTTGCAGAGTCTGTCTCCTGTCTTGTGTGTACTGAAGTTAAAGCAGGGATGGTCTCATTCTCAACTAACAAATTCTTCATTGAACTGCTTCTCTCTTGCCAATGAGCTGCATTTATACATTGAATTCCTCTTTTTTAAATTAAAAAATCAAGAGCGTTTTCGGTTACCGCCTGTATTTGCATAAAGGTTTCTTAGGTAGAGTTTTTCCGCTCCAGTAATCAAACAACAACTTGCATTTAGATTAAACTTAACCACTGGTTTTCGGTTTCAAAGTGGATACCTTCTTTCTTGAACAGAAAACCAGTTGTTAAGTTTAGTCTGTAAATATGGAAAATAAGTTCACATCTTTTTGTTTTACAGAATTCTAAAGAAGAATTTGGAAAAATAAAATGGGTTCCATTCGATAAAATGTATATTAAGAGTTGTGCATTCTGTGCAAGTCATGTACAATGATTATTTGTTAAGATGAACTTCTTCAATAAGGAAGGAGCGGTATTGTAGAGCCACCTAGTGGACTACTGATATAATAACAATAAAGCCATGTGCTCTGCATAGTTCTACCTGGGAGCCATGTTGTGCAAGTGTGCATGTTTACTGTGTCTCAAGATATCACATCAACGATTCAGCATCCACGGCCCTCTGGGGTAGAGAATTCCAAAGATTCACCACCCTTTGAGCGAAGAAATTGCTCCTCATCTCAGTCCTAAATGACCGACCCCATTATTCTGAGACTATGCCCCCAAGTTCTGGACTCTCCAGCCAGGGGAAACATCCTCTCAGCATCTACCCTGTCAATCCCCCTCAGAATCTTATGGCCCAGAAATTGCGGTCGGAGGCTTCCCACGGCTGAATGCTTTTGACCGCAATAATTTCTATGAAAGTACCTGGTGGTCCCAGAGTTTGGGCGGCTTGCAGTCCTGAGGCTCTACACAAAGGCCAGTGTAGGGGCCCATGTATCCCAGGATCATACGGGTTTCGTACGGACCTCTGGGATCACGTGGGCCGGCTGAACCTATCAGAGTAGGGAGATCCCTATTCATACTTATAGTAATCCCATATGTACAGAACTGCCATAAGTATGAATGGGAATACCCCCAAAAACACACAAACACTGAAAATAAATGTTAAAATAATTACATTTTTAAATGAATTAAAATGCAATTTAGTTAGAAATTTTATACCAAAAAAAAGTTTGGAATTTAAAAAAAATATATTTTAACAGGGTTAAAAATAAACGTACCTTTAATAGACAGGTTTTTAATATATAAATGAGTGATAACATTTTATTTTTCTATTTTTTAAAACTCTTACGCTGGTAAAAGCGAGCCCTACGCCTGCTATTAGCAGCGTAAGAGTTTTAAGGATATGCGCTGGGCAGGAGTGGGGCAAATAGCTCAACTCTCCGCCCGCGGAGGCCCTTTTACTTTGCACACGTGCGATCTGTCATAAGAATTTTTGACAGATCGCTAGTGCCGGGTTTAGGTGTGTGCACTTGGCATGCCAAAAGCCGGAACTTGTGGATACCCCACGGGCGTGTGTGCACTTTGTACCTGCCCGTGGGGAGTGCGATTTCAGGCACGGAATCTCCCTGTTTACTTTCCTGTTTATCTTATTAGAAGCAGATCAAAGCCGCTCAACAAATCCAGGTGGTGCTGTGGAAAAAGTGAAGTCATTTCATATACCTGTATAATGTTTGCATAAACTCTTGTCGGTTAGTGCAATGAAGCCTATTTTAAACATCACGCAACAGTTTTAATCTTAAGTGGTGGGCTGTAGTTTCGATTGGTCTGCTGCAGCGAGGGACGCAGGATTGTTGTACCAGATTGCATGGTGTACTGAGCATTATTTTCCATTGTTTTCAGCTTAAGAATGTCTCATTTAAAAACAACTAATTCTAAAAATGATTTCAAGAGCCAGAAACAGGGTATTACAAAGTATTTATAGCAGAGAAAGAAGCCCTTCTGACCCAACAGGTCCATGCCGCTCGGTGTCTATGCTCCACACGAGCCCCCTTGTATATTCCAAGGAGTATATAGCCCCCTTATTCTTCCTAATGTATGACCTCACACGTATCTATATTGACATTCATTTGCCAATTACACCCCCAGTCTTTAAGTTTGTTAATGTTTTCCTGTGCAAGGTTGTTAATATTTTTTTTTGAAACATTTAGATCATAGGAACAGGAGGAAGCCATTCAGCCCTTCGAGCCTGTTCCGCCATTCAATTAGATCGTGGCTGATCTGTATCTTAACTCCATCCACCCATCTTGGTTCCTTAACCCTTAATACCCCTGCCTAACAAAAATCCATCAATCTTCAATTGACCCCCAGTCTCAACAGCTTTTTGGGGAGCAGATTCCCACTACCCTTTGTGTGAAGAAGTGCTTCCTCACATCACCCCTGAAAAGCCGAGCTCTAATTTTAAGGTTATGCCCTCCTTGTTGTGAGGGCTCCCCCACACGAGGAAATAGTTTCTCTCTATATACCCTATCAATCCTTTTAATCATCATCATCATCATCATCATAGGCAGTCCCTCGGAATCGAGGAAGACTTGCTTCCACTCTTAACATGAGTTCTTAGGTGGCTGTACAGTCCAATATGAGAACCCCAATCTCTGTCACAGGAGGGGCAGATAGTCGTTGAGGGTGGGACAGGTTTGCCGCACGCTCTTTCCACTGCCCGCACTTGATTTCTGCACACTCTCGGCGACGAGACTTAAGGTGCTCAGTGTCCTCCCAGATGCGCTTCCTCCACTTAGGGCAGTCTTTGGCCAGCGTCTCCCAAATGTCGGTGGGGATGTTACACTTTTTCCGGGAGGCTTTGAGGGTAACATTTCCGCTGCCCACCTTTGGCACATTTGCTGTGAAGGAGTTCCGAGTAGAGCGCTTGCTTTGGGAATCTCATGTCTGGCATGCGGACAATGTGTTCTGCCCAGCGGAGCTGATCAAGTGTGGTCAGTTCTTTGATGTTGGGGATGTTGGCCTAGTCGAGGACACTAAGGTTGGTAGATCTGTCCTCCCAGGGGATTTGTAGGATCTTGCGGAGACATCGTTGGTGGCATTTCTCCAACGACTTGAGGTGTCTACTGTACATGGTCCATGTCTCTGAGCCATACAGGAGGGCAGGTATTACTACAGCCCTGTAGACCATGAGCTTGGTGGCAGTTTTGAGGGCCTGGTCTTAAAACACTCTCTTCCTCAGGCGGCCGAAGGCTGCACTGGTGCACTGGAGGCGGTGTTGGATCTCGTCGTCAATGCCTGCTCTTGTTGATAGGAGGCTCCCGAGGTACGGGAAGTGGTCCACGTTGTTCAGGGCCGCACCGTGGAACTTGATGCCTCAATTAGATCACACTTTAATCTTCTCTACTCGAGGAAATATAAGCCTCTCGTCTCTGCAACCTGACCTCATAATATAACCCTTTTAGCCCTGTTATCATTCTGGTGAATCTGCACAGCACCCTATCAAAGACCAAATATATGCTTCCTGAGGTGCAATGCCCGAAACTCAATGCTGTTACTCCAGATGGAAGGTTCAATGTGTAATTGTTATGCATGTTCTGACTTGGAACCTGCAGTTTTCTTTGCTGCTGTGGTGTCTGCATCTGCTTAAGGGTTTCAACAGTAACTGTGGCCTCCCAGAGTTTTGAATTTCTTTAACGGAGGCTTTCACTGTGAGTAGAGAATGGAAGAACTTGTGCGGAAACGCCTCAAGGTCCTCCTCAAATAGTGAATTGATGTGAAGTGCAGCCACTGTGGTTATTTAAATATTGGGACGACCATAGCCATTGGCTTCGGTCCCCACCAGAAACTCCGGTTCCTAGCCACTGACTCCATTCCTTTCCCTGGCCACTGTTGGAGTCTGAACCAGACACTTCGCAACCTTGGTGTCCTTTTTGACTCTGAGCTCAGTTTCCGACCCCATATCCTTTCCAACAACCAAAGCCGTCTACTTCCACCTCCCTACCATCGCCCATCACCGCCCCTGCCTCAGCTCATCTGCTGCTGAATGCCTTCATCTATTCCTGACTGCCCCTCCCATCTGTTGCCCTCCGTAAACTTGAGCCCATCCAAAACACTGCTGCTCGTATCCTAACTCGCGCCAAGTCCCACTCCCCCATCACCCCCTGTGCCCGCTGACCTGCATTGGCTCCAGTCCGGCAGCACCTCAATATTAAAATTTGGAGAGGTATAAGGAAGGGATCCCAGAGCTTAGGGCCCAGGCAGCTGAAGGCATGGCTCGCCAATGGTGGAGCGATAAAAATCGAGGATGCGCAAGAGGCCAGAATTGGAAGTTTGCAGAGATTTCAGAGGGTTGTAGGGCTGGATGGGGCGGGAAGGGGGGGTTACAAAGATAGGGAGGCCATGGAAGGATTTGAAAACAAGGGTGAGAATGTGAAATCGAGGCGTTGCCGGCCCGGAGGCTTATATCGGTCAGTGAGCCCAAGATCACATTACTAATGAAATCAGATAATTCTGCATGTGATCTGAGTCTGGATGATAATCTTTAATTGTTACTTCCATTGATCAGGTCCATTAAGGAGATGGTTTAGTGTTGTACCACATAAAATCTGTCAAGCCATCTCTAGTCTTGTTGCACAGATACCTTCTAATAAACACTGGTGTACAGGAATGTGATTAAGTCTTGATTTTATTGGCCAGGACACCTGCGGTTGAATACCAACTAATGATAAAACATGAGCCTAATGATGATGAGATCATTAAAAGTCATTTCAGACTTCCATTGAAAGTGCTATCTTTCTGTTGGATTCATTGGGGGGAAAAAAAATAGAACTAAAAACCCCTAACCAATCAATTTGACAATCGTGCTAATGAGCATTTCTGCAGTGCCTTGCTGCTGATATTCATCTCTCTTTTGTTGCAATGTGCTTACATTGCGTAGGTCCCCTTGAAGCTAATTGTTTGGCGTCGTGTCTGGAAGCTGCAATCATAACTTCAAATGTGTGTATTTAACACATCACTCAACCACATCTCATTTACATGCTGTGACTCGATTGATATAACGGTTTCCTTTTTTTTTAAAGGGCTTGACTGCTGCCAATGAACCGAAGGCAGTCTGCCCATGTGTGCTGTTGGTTTGTCACGGGAGCGGGTTTGTAAAACATTTTTTTAAGTCGTGAAGGGGGTGGGCTAGCAGTACGCTTCTGCGAAGCTTCCGCTTGATCAGAAGGTCGTGGGTTCAAGTCCACTCAGGGACTTGGGCACATAAATCTAGGCTGACACTCCCAGTGCAGTGCTGAAGGAGCGCTGCACTGTCGGAGGTGCCGTCTTTTGGATAAGACGTTAAACCGAGTTCCCGTCTGCTCTCTCAAGTGGATCCAATTGATCCCATGGCACTATTTCGAAGTAGAGCAGGGGAGTTATCCCCGGTGTCCTGGGCCAATATTTATCCCTCAATCAACATAACAAAAAAACAGATTATCCGGTCATTATCAGATTGCTGTTTGTGGGAACTTGCTTGTGCGCAAATTGGCTGCCGCGTTTCCTACATTACAACAGTAACTACACTTCAAAAAGTACTTCATTGGCTGTAAAGTGTTTTGAGACGTCCAGTGGTCATGAAAGGCGCTATATAAATCCAAGTCTTTCTTTCTTTTGTATATCGACTCGTAATTTGGTGTGTGTTACGCCTGCATAAAACAAGTGCAACGCTGACAAATTTAGAAGTGGGACGCTCCATGTCCAATCTACGCATGCATTCGGGCTACTGCAACTTTTGTTGGGCTCATTTTTCGGGCGTCCCGGATGACTGCCGAAAGCATGCGTTGTTCCCCTTGTATAGCTTAAATGAGAGCTCTCGTTCAAGGACCTCTTTGAGAAATTTGTTTGCGATGAGCGGAGCTGGAGACTGTTCCGCTCAGGGTTCTTCAGCGACCTGAATCTGAACCGTGCTCCACTCCACTCAACCAGCTCCAATGACGGGCCACATTGTCCACATGCCTGATACAAGACTTCCGAAACAAGCACTTCACTCCGAGCTCCGCCATCCCCAGGAAGGCAGAGCAAAGGTTTCAAAGACACCTTCAAAGCCTCCTTGAAAAAATGCTACATGCCCACTGACTCTTGGGAATCCCTGGCCCAAAACCGCTCAAAGTGGAGGAAAAGCATCCATCATTAGAGGCAGTCCCTCGAAATCGAGGAAGACTTGCTTCCACTCTAAAAGTGAGTTCTCAGGTGACTGTACAGTCCAATGCAGGAATTACAGTCTCTGTCACAGGTGGGACAAACAGTGGTTGAAGGAAAGGGTGGATGGGGAGTCTGGTTTGCCGCACACTCTTTCCGCTGCCTGCGCTTGCTTTCTGCCTGCTCTCGACGACAGGACTCGAGGTGCTCAGCGCCCTTTCCGGATGCTCTCCCTCCACTTAGGGCGGTTTTTGGCCAGGGACTCCCAGGTGTCGGTGGGGATGTTGTATTTTATCAAGGAGGCTTTGAGAGTGTCCTTGAAACGTTTCCTCTGTCCACCTGGGACTTGTTTGCCGTGTAGGAGTTCCGAGTAGAGCACTTGCTTTGGGAGTCTTGTGTCAGGAATGCGAACGATGTGGCCCAACCAACAGAGCTGGGCGCGAGTGGTCAGTGCTTCGATGCTGGGGATGTTGGCCTGACAGAGGACACTAACATTGGTGCATCTGTCCTCCCAGGAGATTTGTAGGATCTTGCGGAGACATCGTTGGTGGTATTTCTCCAGCGCTTTGGGGTGTCGACTGTACATGGTCCATGTCTCTGAGCCATACAGGAAGGCAGGTATCACTACAGCCCTGTAGACCATAAGCTTGGTGCCAGATTTGAGGGCCTGATCTTCGAACACTCTCTTCCTCAGGCGGCCGAAGGCTGCGCTGGTGCACTGGAGGCGGAGTTGAACCTCGTCGGCGATGCCTGCCCTTGCTGATAGGAGGCAAGAA
This sequence comes from Pristiophorus japonicus, assembly GCF_044704955.1. Taxonomy (NCBI): domain Eukaryota; kingdom Metazoa; phylum Chordata; class Chondrichthyes; family Pristiophoridae; genus Pristiophorus; species Pristiophorus japonicus. Next base: position 228,017,043 of record NC_091984.1, read on the forward strand.
GGCAGCGAACACTTCGAGTCCCTTCGCCGCGAGCACGCGGAAGCCAAGTACAAACAGCGGAAGGAGCGTACGACAACCCAAGCACCCCACCCCCACCCGTCCCTCCAACCACCGTCTGCCCCACCTGTGACAGAGTCTGTAGATCCCACATTGGACTCATCCGTCACCTGAGAACTTATTTTAGTGTGGAAGCAAGTCATCCTTGACTCCGGGGGACTGCCTAAGATGAGAAACAACCCAAGGAGCTTTACAGAGGAATCAAGGGATAGATGCAGAATCCTTGTGGGACAGAAATCACAGACAAAACACGGCATTTTCAGGAAAGAATGATTAACTAACTGTTGTTCAATTTCCACGAGCACCCACATATCTTTCGGATCAATGGTGAGAATTATTTCCAGCCCTTTGAGATATCTTCACCTCTGCCCTATCAAATTGAATCCACACTTACCGATGCAGAACAATGAAACAACATGATCCACTCATGTGGACATTGCAAATGCACGGCTTCCCTTCTGTTATTTTTAATCAAAAACGAAGACAAACGGCTTCAATGGGAAGATCAAAAGGCTATTGTTTCGAAGTTCAAAGCTGCTCATTTTAATGATGGATTGAATTGAGGCAGCATTGGCAAGGACGCTTCGCACTTCCACAGATGAGTTTATGGATTGCGCTGTTTGGATTGTTGCAATTCATGGAGCTGCTTACATATGTATTTATTCGGATATTGCTATATAAACATTGCTAATTGCCGGTTGCGGATCTGTAAACATCTGCAGGCAGCTGCACAATCTTACCCCTGCCATTTGGTGTCGGTGTATTATATTTGTATTCATTAAGTGCAGGAGTTGGAAGGATATTCATCATTGACCTGTGTCATTGCATGTACCATTGGAGTGCAACTTTATTAGTCTGTCTGTGCAGCCTGACATCAATGGAAAGAGCAATTTAAAAACTGACTAGCGAGTTCATATCTGCAGTCTGGGCGTGGAGGAAGTGTTTATCAACGGAAAGATTATTCTGGGCAATGAGAGCGAGCTGACACTGTATTGCACAATGAAGAACTTTCTTGACAGAGACAGAACAGACTATTCCTCAGATATTGCAGAGGAGATGTTGGAAGTGAATAAATCAAGTGTTTATGAACATCAGTAGCTACTTCTACAGATTGATTAAGTGAGATGCTCTTCACCGAGCAGTTTCTCACAGACCAAGGGTAAGAACAACTCCATTTGAAATCATCAACTGTTTTGGGGTGAGGCCCAGACTTGCGTGCATGGCCATCGTTTATATTATGACTCCATCCCACGCCCTGGCAACGGCCTGAGGCTGAACCAGACTGTTCGCAACCTCGCCGTTGTGTTTGACCCCGAGATGAGCTTCCGACCATATATCCGTGCCATCACCAACACCTCCTACTTCCACCTCCATAGCATCGCCCGACTCCACCCCTGCCTCGGCAGCGTAGGGCCGAGGAAGTTTTTAAAGTCCCGAGCCCGAGCCTCAACTGCATGATCAGAGGGGAAACATAGAAACATAGAAAATAGGTGCAGGAGTAGGCCATTTGGCCCTTCGAGCCTGCACCGCCATTCAATAAGATCATGGTTGGTCATTCCTTCAGTACCCCTTTCCTGCTTTCTCTCCATACCCCTTGATCCCCTTAGCCGTAAGGGCCATACCTAACTCCCTCTTGAATATATCCAGTGAACTGGCATCAACAACTCTCTGCAGTAGGGAATTCCACAGGTTAACAACTCTCCGAGTGAAGAAGTTTCTCCTCATCTCAGTCCTAAATGGCTTATCCCTTATCCTAAGACTATGTCCCCTGATTCTGGACTACCCCAACATCAGGAACATTCTTCCCCCATCTATCCTGTCCAATCCCGTCAGAATCTTATACGTTTCTATGAGATCCCCTCTCATCCTTCTAAACTCCAGTGAATAAAGGCTCAGTTGATCCAGTCTCTCCTCATATGACAGCCCAGCCATCCCTGGAATCAGTCTGGTGAACCTTAGCTGCACTCCCTCAATAGCAAGAACGTCCTTCCTCAGACTAGGAGACCAAAACTGAACCTAATAATCCAGGTGAGGCCTCACTAAGGCCCTGTACAGCTGCATTAAGACCTCCCTGCTTCTATATTCAAATCCCCGAGCTATGAAGGCCAACATACCATTTGCCTACTTTACCGCCTGCTGTACCTGCGTGCCCACTTTCAGTGACTGATGAACCATGACACCCAGGTCTCGGTGCACCTCCCCTTTTCCTAATCTGCCGCCATTCAGATAATATTCTGCCTTCGTGTTTTTGCCCCCAAAATTGATAGCCTCACATTTATTCACATTATCTGCCATGTATTTGCCCACTCACCTAACCTGTCCAAGTCACCCTGCAGCCTCTTAGCGTCCTCCTCACAGCTCACACCGCCACCCAGTTTAGTGTCATCCGCAAAGTTGGAGATATTACACTCTATTCCTTCATCTAAATCGTTAATGTACATTGTAAAGAGCTGGGGTCCCAGCACTGAGCCCTGTGGCACTCCAATAGTCACTGCCTGCCATTCTGAAAAGGACCCGTTTATCCCGACTTTCTGCTTCCTGTCCGAAGCTCACACCGGAACATGAAAGCAAAAGACTTGAATTTATTTAGCTCCTTTCACAACCATCAAAGCGCTTTACAGCCAATGAAATAATTTTGGAGTGTGGTCACTGTTATGATGTGCGAAACACAGCAGCAAATTTGTGCACAGCAAGCTCCCGCAAGGAGCACTGAGATAATCTGCTTTTTTGTTATGTTGATTGAGGGTTAAATATTGTCCAGGACACCGGGGATAACTCCCCTGTTCTTCTTCAAAATAGTGCCATGGGATCTTTTAAATCCCCCTGAGGGAGCAGACGGGGCCTCGGTTTAACGTCTCATCTGAAAGACGGCATCTCCGACAGTGCAGCACTCCCTCAGCATGGCACTGGAGTGTCAACCTAGATTTTTTTTTGTGCTCAAGTCCCTGGAGTGGGACTTAAACCCACAACCTTCTGACTCAGAGGCGAGGGTGCTACCCACTGAGCGATGTGACCAGTAGGCAGGAGCAGGATTACAGGCAGCTGGAGGCTGCTGCCAGTGATCCGATTGAATGATCCCCGGCACAAGAGCAAGTGCTTTGGATGGCATTTGGAGGGGCAACAAAACCTGGGGCGGAGGGGTGTCTGCTCCTCCTGGCCTACAAGGAATCAGAAAAAAATATATATAAATGGGATAAATGGGTCATTCTCTGGTTGGCAATCAGTAACTAATGGGGTGCCATAGGGATCGGTGCTGGGACTCCAACTATTTACAATCTATATTAATGACTTGGAAGAAGGGACTGAGTGTAACGTAGCCAAGTTTGCTGAAAATATAAAGATGGGAGGAAAAGCAATGTGTGAGGAGGACACAAAAAAATCTGCAAAAGGACATAGACAGGCTAAGTGAGTTGGCAAACATTTGGCAGATGGGGTGTAATGTTGGAAAGTGTGAAGTCATGCACTTTGGCAGAAAAAAAATCAAAGCGCAAGTTATTATTTAAATGGAGAAAGATTGCAAAGTGCTGCAGTACAATGGGACCTGGGGGTACTTGTGCATGAAACACAAAAGGATATATGCAGGTACAGCAAGTGATCAGGAAGGCCAATGGAATCTTGGCCTTTATTGCAAAGGGGATGGCGTATAAAAGCAGGGAAGTCTTGCTACAGCTATGCAGGGTATTGGTGAGGCCACACCTGGAATACTGCGTGCAGTTTTGCTTTCCATATTTATGAAAGGATATACTTGCTTTAAAGGCAGTTCAGAGAAGGTTCACTAGGTTGATTCTGGAGAAGAGGGGGTTGACTTATGAGGAAAGGTTAAGTAGGTTGGGCCTCTATTCTTTGGAATTCAGAAGAATGAGAGGTGATCTTATCGAAACGTATAAGATTATGAGGAGGCTTGACAAAGTGGACGCAGAGAGGATGTTTCCACTGATGGGGGAGATCAGAACTAGGGGCATGATCTTAGAATAAGGGGCTGCCCATTTAAAACTGAGATGAGGAGAAATTTCTTCTTTCAGAGGGTTGTAAATTTGTGGAATTTGCTGTCTCGGAGAGCTGTGGAAGCTGGGACATTGAATAAATTTAAGACAGAAATAGACAGTTTCTTAAACGATAAGGGGATAAGGGGTTATGGGGAGTGGGCAGGGAAGTGGAGCTGAGTCCATGATCAGATCAGTCATGATCTTATTGAATGGCGGAGCAGGCTCGAGGGGCAGTATGGCCTACTCCTGCTCCTATTTCTTATGTTCTTATGTTCTTATGGCAACAGGGATAGAGTATAAAAGCAGAGAAGTCCTGCTACAACTGTACAGGGTCTTGGTGAGGCCACACCTAGAGTACTGTGTGCAGTTTTGGTCTCCGTATTTAAGGAAGAATATACTTGCATTAGAGGCTGTTCAGAGAAAGTTCACGAGGTTGATTCTGGAGATGAGGAGATTGACTTATGACAGATTGAGTAGTTTGAGTTTGAGCCTATATTCATTGGAGTTCAGAAGAATGAGAGGTGATCTTATCGAAACATATAAGATAATGAGGGGGCTCAACAAGGTGAATGCAGAGAGGATATTCCCACTCATCGGGGAAACTAAAACAAAGGGACATAGTCTAAGAATAAGGGGCCACCCATTTAAATCAGAGATGAGGAGAAATTTCTTCTCTGAGGGTTGCAAATCTGTGAAATTCGCTGCCTCAGAGAGCTGTGGAAGCCGGGACATTGAATAAATTTAAGACAGAAATAGACAGTTTCTTAAACGATAAGGGGATAAGGAGTTATGGGGAGTGGGCAGGGAAGTGGAGCTGAGTCCATGATCAGATCAGTCATGATCTTATTGAATGGCGGAGCAGGCTCGAGGGGCCAAATGGCCTACTCCTGCTCCTATTTCTTCTTATTAAAATAGCTTCCCTTGATAGCCTTGGATCCACTTCCTGACATGTCTGGCCTGGAGGAGGCAGGGGGAGTCACCAGGGCCTACCCATGCAGGCCTGGGGTTAAGATTGCAAGTCAGGCCTCGATGACCTCATCCAGACCTGATTTATATTTTTAAAGCTGACCCGTAGTGCCTTGTAATGCGTGTCCCGCTCATCTGTTGAAGGGAGCAGTTTCATATTGGGGCCCCATGGGAAAACAGACGGAGGGGTCAGGTCACACGGGGCATTTTAACTGACCATCTAGTGAGGGGTTTAAAATATCTGCTAGCGGCACTCCAGTGCAGTGCTGAAGGAGCGCTGCACTGCCGGAGGCACCGTCTTTCGGATGAGACTTTAATACAAGTCACTGCATTCTTTCTTGGGTGGACGTAAAAGATCCCGTGGCAGTATTTGAAGCTGAGCAGGGGCGTTATCCCCGGTGTCCTAGCCAATATTTATCCCTCAACCACCTTCACCAAAACCGATTATCTGGCCATTGTCACATTGCTGTTTGTGGGAGCTTGCTGTGCGCAAATTGGTTGCAGCGTTTCCCAAATTACAACAGTGACTACACTGTAAAAGTACTTCATCGGCTGTAAAGCACTTTGGGACGTCCTGAAGTCATGAAAGGCGCTATAGAAATGCATTTTTGGTATTGTGTATAATTTTGTTTTGTCTATACGGAGAAGCAGATTGTTCATAAATAATGAAAAGTATTGAAAAATTAATGCATTGCTCAACCCTGACTGCAAGATACTAATTCAAAATGTTAATTCGAAATTCATAGCGACAAAATAACACAGAAAAAAAATCTTCACCGTCACAATCCCTAAGCCAATGCCTCACTCCTCTTCCAAAGCACTTCTGCGCAGTAACCATAGTTATAGATTATTAATTTGTTTGTACACTGGTGTGAATGCAAATGAAAAGATGAAAAGGTAGAAAATGACAGTTTTGTGATGTATAAGTTTCTGCAGTAATACATTCCCCACCACTTACACCGACTACACTTGGCATGGGCAACAACAATTAAAACTTGCATTTATACGGTGCCTTCAATAAGTAAATACAAGTTGTTGTTGTAGTCGTAGAGGAAGAGAGTGTTCGAAGAACAGGACCTCAAATCTGGCACCAAGCTTATGGTCTACAGGACTGTAATGATACAGACCCTCCTGTATGGCTCAGAGACATGGACCATATACAGTAGACACCTCAAAGTGCTGGAGAAATACCACCAACGCTGTCTCCGCAAGATCCTGCAAATCACTGGGAGGATAGACGCACCAACGTCAGTGTTCTCGATCAAGCCTACATTCCCAGCAATGAAGCACTGACCATACTCGACCAGCTCCATTGGGCGGGCCACATTGTTTGCATGCCCGACACAAGACGCAAGCACTCTACTCGGAACGCCTACATGGCAAGTGATCCCCAGGTGGGCAGAGGAAACATTACAAGGACACCCTCAAACCCTCCTGGATAAAGTGCAACATCCCCACCGACACCTGGGAATCCCTGGCCAAAGACCGCCCTAAGTGGAGGAAGAGCATCCGGGAGGACGCTGGGCACCTCGAGTCTTGTCGCCGAGAGCATGAGGAAACCAAGCGCAGGCAGCAGAAGGAGCGTGCAGCAAACCAGGCTCCCCACCCACCCTTTCCTTCAACCACAGTCTATCCCACCTGTGACAGAGACTGTAATTCCTGTATTGGACTATACAGTCACTGAGAACTCACTTTTAGAATGGAAGCAAGTCTTCCTCAATTCTGAGGGACTGCCTACGATGATGAGTAAAAACCCCCAAGGTGCTTCACAAGAGCACCATCAAACAAAATTTGAACCGAACCATGTAAGGACATATTAGGACAGGTGATTAATGCTTGGTCACAGAAGTAGGTTTTTATGGGGTGTCTTAAAGGCGGAGAGAGAGGTGGTGAGGCGGAGAGGTTTAGTGAGTGAATTCCAGATCTTAGGGCCTGGGCAACTGTAGACACGGCTGGCAATGTGGGAGCGATGAAAATGGTGGATGGCCAAGAGGCCAGAATTGGAGGAGCACAGTGATCATGGAGGGTTGTAGGGCTGGAGGAGGTTCCAGAGATAGCGAGCTGGGCAGTCGTCTATCGGAACATTGGAACAGGAGCAGGCCATTCAGCCCCTCAAGCCCGTTCTGCCACTCAATTAGATCTTGGCTGATCTGTATCTTAACTCCATCTACCCGCCTTGGTTCCATAACCCTTAATGCCCTTGCCGAGCAAACATCTGTCAATCTCAGTTTTGAAGTTTTCAATTGACCCCCCCCCCAGCCTAACAGCTTTTTGGCGGAGAGCGTTCCACATTTCCACTACCTTTTCTGTGAAGAAGCCCTTCCTGACATCGCCCCTGAACGGCTCAGTTCTAAAGTGAAGGTTATTTCCCCTTGTTCAGAACTCTCCCTACCAGAGGAAATAGTTTACCTGTATGTGCCTTATCAACTCCTTTGATTGCCTTAAACATTTCAATTAGATCACCCCTTAATCCTTGTATATTTAAGGGAAATACAAGTCTCGTCTATGTAATCTGCCCTCATAATTTAACTCTTTTAGTCCTGGTATCGTTCTGGTGAATCTGTGCTGCACCAACTCCAAAGCCAATATTTTCTTCCTGAGATGCGATGCCAGATGTGGTCTAACTCGAGCTCTGTGAAATAACTTCCCCCCCCCCCTTTGTATTCTCGCCCTCTTGAGATAAAGGCCAACATTCTTTTTTATTATTTTTTGTACTTGTCCACTGGCTTTTGGCGATTTCTGTACTTAGACCCTTAAATCTCTCTGCTCATCCACAGGATCTCGCTTCTCACCATTTGGAAAATACTCTGATCTATCTTTCGTAGGTGCAGATTGGATGACCCCACATTTTCCACTTTTGAACTCCATCTGCCACAGCTTTGCCCACTCAATTAATTCATCAACGTCCCTTTGCAACTCTCTGCTCCCGGCTACGCTATTCACTGCGCCACCTAACTTAGCAAACTTAGATATACAGCTCTCGATTCCTTCATCCAAGTCGCTGATATATATATAGTGAAAAGCTGCAGATCCCTGGGGGACATCACTAGTCACATCCTGCCAATTGGAGTATATAACCATTATCCCTCCCATGAAGCTCGAGGAACAGCATCTCCTCTTTCCATTGGGCACTTTACAGCACTTCCGGACTCAACATCAAATTCAACAATTTCAGATCATACCCTCTGCCCGCCCATTCTTTCAGACGCCAACTGTTGCTGATAGTTATGCTATTCCCATTTACACTCCTCTAGACCCATCTTTTGTTTCTTTACTTGTCCCATTACCATCTCCTTTCGCTTTGCACCATCATCCCTTTTGTAACTCTAATCTCTTCTGCCTTCCATCCTATTACTGACTTCCCTTTTGTTCTTTCCTCCTCACCACCCCCCACCCCCCCCCCCCCCGCCCCCCCCCCCCCACACTTTCCCAAGCCTCTGCACTTGCTTAAAACCTGTTACATACTGAACTCTTCCCAGTTCGGACAAAAGCTCATCGACCTGAAACGTTAACTCTGTTTCTCTCCCCACAGATGCTGCCTGACCAGCTGAGTGCATTCAGCATGTTCTGCTTACATTTTCCATTATCCCTGCTCCCTGTCTCCTACCTCCTATCTAATTCCCTATCCTGGCCAATAGGCTGCCTCCAAATCCATGAACTCTCGTTTTTGTTAACAGCCTCCTATGTGGAACCTTGTCAAATGCCTTCTGGAAGCCCATATAAATAACATCCATTAAACAGTCCCTGATCTACCATATTTGGTAACTCCTGAAAAAAATGCAACCAGAATCATAGACTCATAGAAATTTACAGCACAGAAGGAAGCCATTTCGGCCCATCGTGTCTGTGACGGCCAACAAAGAGCTATCCAGCCTAATTCCATTTTTCAGCTCTTGGTCTATAACCCTGCAGATTACGACACTTCAAGTGCACATCGAAGCACTTTTTAAATGTGGTGAGGGTTTCTGCCTCTACCACCCTTTCAGGCAGTGAGTTCCAGATCCCCACTACCCGCTGGGTGAAGATATTTCCCCTCAAATCCCCTCTAAACTTCCGACCAATGACATTAAATCTATGCCCCCTTGTTCTTGACCCCACTGCTAAGGAAAATAGATCCTTCCTATCCACTCTATCTAGGCCCCTCATTATTTTATACACCTCAATTAAATCTCCCCTTAGCCTCCTCTGTTCCAAAGAAAGCATCCCCAGTCTATCCAATCTTTCCTCACAGCTAAAATTCTCCAGTCCTAGCAACATCCTTGCAAATCTCCATTGTACCCTCTGCTAAGGGAGGGTGAATTTGGTCTGCGGTTTTGAGGGGAAATATTTTCACCCAGAGGGTGGTGGGGGTCTGGAACTCACTGCCTGAAAGTGTGGTAGAGGCAGAAACCTTAATTGTTGACCTCTCTTCTCACCTCATTAATGGATTTCCCGGTTTGAAAAGCTCTGATTTCAGGCAAAGTCGGGGCTTCAAGCGGCTTCAATTAGCTGTTCACACCTCATTAGTGAGATTACCGTCGTGATGTGTCAGTATGCAAATGGAAGCTAACTGCTTGACTGTCTCCCTCGTTACTCTCACACTTTTGGAAGGAGGTGAGAACTCTTTGTTGCATTGAAAAATAGCCCAATTACCAGCAATACGCAGAATTGCTAAGTGCAGACTCCAGCAGTTCTATATCAAACCCACGTTTAAAAAAAAAATACGGTGATTATCTTCTATTTTTTGCATCCAATGCATGTAGCGGGCAAATTGCCTTAACGGCAATGCGCCCGTGGGGACTGTACCAAGATCAATCATCACCCAGGCCCAAATCTTCCTGGGACAATAACGGTGAGTTCATTACACACGCGGTTATTGATGCGTAAATCGGCCAGCACGCTCAGGGGACGAAGAGATACGGCAAATCTCTGTAACTTGCTGTCTGTTTGCTTCGCTCAAAACACATCTCATCCTCAACCTCCCTGTTATTTTTAAGAGATTGCAGGATTTGTGCATTAATTGCCCATTAAACTTGTTGCAGAAAGTTAGGGCTTGGACTTAGAAACATAGAAACATAGAAAATAGCTGCAGGAGTAGGCCATTCGGTCCTTCGAGCCTGCACTACCAGAGCGTAAGGACCCTTTAACCGATTTGGTGATTGTTAATGCAATGCCTATTAATCTCTCTGGCCCACAAAGGGAACAATGTGAACTGTTCAATCTCATTCCTGCACGTAGTAATTATTAAAACTTTAATTTTGCATTTTTTCTTAATTTTCCTTTCTGTCCCTCTTGTCTCTCTCTCTCTTAATCCACTCATTCTTTCCCTCTCTTTATTTCTCTTTTGGAACCTGATTTGACTCCAATTCACCCTCCTTCTCCATCGTACCTCGGGTTCTTTCCAAATCCTTAAATTTAATTGGCTAAGAAGATGTACTGTTGATCCCAGCATTCACTAAGGTTGCAGAGGCCGAGAGATCACAGACCTGAAACAGTAACTCTGGATTCTCCCTCCTCAGATGCTGTCTGACCCGCTGAGCATTTCCAGCAATTTCTGTTTATATCCCAGCTGCCCCCCGCCCCCCCCCCCCGCCCTGCTCTGCCCCGTTACTAGCTCGCGCTTCCAGCAACTTACTGACCAAAACATTTTTTGAGCTGAAGGGTGCAGGAAAAAGGTCTAACAAACACCATGTGGCGCGAGATGTCCTGCTCCAGCAAGATCTGGGGACAACGCAATTGCTAATCACGACAGTTGCCGAAGGTACTGGGAATCACAGGGGTCAGAACCCGATGTAGGAAACAACAGAAAGGCCGATTCACTATTGCCTTTTCAGTGCTAACACCCAGATGCATTTTGCCCCCTTTATTACTGTGAGATTAATATTTGAGCGTGATGGTACATGTATTGAAAAATATATTGCAAAATTAGAAATGTAAAGAATTTATCTGAGTTGTGACAGCAATGTTTTAATACTCTTTGCCCAACTTATTTGATGCTGGAAAGCAAGACATCATTTCAATATTTTGAACAAAATTATAGAGGCATCATTGCGACATGGCTGAGTATCTGCTTATACTAGAGAAAGCAAGCTTGATGGGTCAAATAAAGAAAGACTTGCATCTATGTAGCGCCTTTCATGGCCACCATCCGTCTCAATGCGCTTTACAGCCAATGAAATACTTCTGGAATGTAGTCACTGTGTAATGTAGGAAACGCAACAGCCAATTTGTGCACAGCAAGCTCCCACACACAGCAATGTGATAATGACCAGATCATGTGATGTTGTTATTTTGATTGAGGGATAAATATTGACCAGGACACAGGACATAACTCCCGTTGCTCTTCTTTGAAATATTGCCATGGGATCTTTTACATCCACCCAAGAGAGCAGATGGGACCTCAGTTTAACGTCTCATCTGAAAGACGGCACCTCCGACAGTGCAGCACTCCCTCAGCACTGCACTGGGAGCGTCAGCCTAGATTTATCTGCTCAAGCCTTATGGCATGAGGACTTGAACCCACAACCTTCTGACTCAGAGGCGAGATTGCTACCCACTGAGCCACAGCTCACACCTTGACCTTTGGCTTCTTCCCAGCTTTCTTATGGCGAACTTTTTATTATCTGCAGTTTTTTGGGGGTATATCTGTTGCATTTTTTTTTAATCGCTTGGGATCTCATGCCCTTCCCCTCCACGTGTAGAAAGTGACTTGGAACATATCGGGTAATTCATTGGAACAGTTGCATCGATTGAAATATAAATCTATGAAATAATTGTTGCTCTTGTTTAGGGTGTGCGACCCAGGAGCATTCCCGGGTTGGCCATTTTAAAAATAATTTTCCGAACATATTCCATGACACTGAAAGGAACACAAATTTGCAGGGATACTAATCTGTAGACTGACCATCAATAACAATAGCCTGTATTTGTATAACATCTTCAACCTAGTGAAATGTCCCAAGGCGCTTCACGGGTCCAATATCAAACAAGGTTTGACCATCCTCTGCCTTCCATTTTGAAACATAACAAAAAACTGGGCGGCCTCCATTTTGGCCTCGGCTTTTCGTTTTGAGCGCAGCCACGTAAAATGAGGGCAGTAAGTCTTGTTTCCATCGCAAGCTTATCCCACTGGCCATGAGGCCACAATCAACCGACCATAGGACAGGTTAAAAAGTGATCGCATCACCCTGCCTTTAGCTGAAAGGAATCGGTGATTAATAGAACAAGTCACTGTGACCTTCCACATCATTTGTGGCAGTGGTTTGGAAAACCGGCTTCATGATGCAGACAATGGAAGCTTGACTCCATCGTGCTTGAATTATGAGGTCCACAGCTTGAATCATGGTGACAGCTGTTAGCTCAGCTCAAATTACCCTGGTGTAACATGGATACAAATTTTGTTGCACAGTCGAGCAGCAGTGGATTAAGGATATAATTCATCCTGCAGACCAAAAGTTGAAAATGAAAGAGCAAATGTTCTTCACTTTGTAAAAGTTTCAGTGGGATTTTCCTCCTGGTGCAAGGACAGGTCCCAGAACCTCCATGCGATTGATCTCAATTACTGATCAATAAACACGTTTGCAGTTCATAGAACGTACAGCACAGGCCATGCTGGTGTTTAGGGCTCAAGAGAGTCAAGGATTATGGGGATCGGGCGGCAAAGTGGAGTTGAAGCCAGAACTAGATCAGCCATGATCTTATTGAATGGTGGAGCAGGCTCGAGGGGCCAAATGGCCGACTCCAGCTTCCATTTCTTATGTTCTTACGTTCATGCTCCACATAAGCGCAGATGTTGTCTTGCATTATTGTTACGAAGCCGATGATGGTTGTGTGATATATTCTTGCGACATCACGAAGACGCACACACTACACACAAGATGGCTCTTACACAGAAACTGTCATCATGTGACCTTGCCTTTATTATTTGCATCAGTAGTTGCAGTTCATCAGTAGTCCATCAGGTGGATCAGCAGTCCATTAGGGGAAGCTCTATTACACGTTGATGCCTGCTTTGTCCGTGACTGTTAGCACAAGGAGTGGAAATAAATCCGAGCAAAGCCAGAATATGACTCACCATAAGAAATAGACCCATTAGACACTGGCCTGTTGCCTTAGCAGCTCGAGTTCAAAGCCTGCCCGGACTGCACAGATAAATGTGTCTTCTTCCGATCAGATCCAAAGGGTCGCATGTGAAAAGAGTTTGTGAAATTGCAATCCAGTTTCTAGTGGATAAATACCCATAGTATACATCTGCCCCTCCCCCTCTACCCCCTATCGAATTAACACTGTGGGACTGGAATTCTGTACCTGGCACATGGACAGAACCAGCCACCTTTTGCCTGCCACGTTGCGTACTGCTGGCACTCAGAGCGGACTTCCCTTGGTTCTCCGCCCTACCCTCATTTGACTGCAGACGTAACACAGTTTGCTTCATGCACTGGGCAGAGGTTGGCATTTCCTGGGCAGGGGCAAAAAAAGGTCCTACTGCAGCTTCTGAAAGTTGCCGATCTGGGTATTATCTGCTGCATTTAGTCTCGGGGCTGTTTGACTGGGCGGGGTGCGTGGGGGCGAGAGACCATGTGATGAAACCTCTAGGAATACCTCCACCCACACCTTGGAAAGAGCAGGGAAGTGGAATTAGAACAGATAGCTGCAGCGAAGAAAATAGTGTAATGTGCAGAAATCTCCATGATTCCATGAAGGAAACTGACATTAGAAATCGGGCCTTCATCAGCAAGGCTACAGCTTTACACAAGAGCATAAGAATTAGGAGCAGGGGTAGGCCAGTCGGCCCCTCGAGCCTGCTCTACCATTCAATAAGATCATGGCTGATCTTTGACCTCAACTCCACTTTCCCGCCCCGATCCTCATATCCCTCGATTCCCCATGAATCCAAATATCCATCGGTTTCAGCCTCGAATATACTCAACGTCTGAGCATCCTCAGCTCTCTGGGGCAGAGAATCTGAACGATTCATCACCCTCTGAGTGAAGAAACTTCTCCTCATCTCAGTCCTAAATGGCCAATTCCTTATCCTGAGACTGTGCCCCCTAGTTCTAGACACTCCAGCCCGGGGGGAAAACCTCTCAGCATCTACCCTGTTAGTCCCCATCAGAATCTTGTATCTTTCATTGAGATCACCTCTCATTCTTCTAAACTTCAGAGAGTATAGACTACACCTGGAGTACTGTGTACAGTTTTGGTCTCCGTATTTAAAGAAGGATATACTTGCATTGGAGGCTGTTCAGAGAAGGTTCACTCGGTTAATTCCGGAGATGAGGGGGCTGACTTATGAGGATAGGTTGAGTAGGTTGGGCCTATACACATTGGAGTTCAGAAGAATGAGAGGTGATCTTATTGAAACTTATAAGATTATGAGGGGGCTCAACAAGGTGCATGCAGAGAGGATATTTCCACTCATAGGGGAAACTAAAACTAGGGGACATAGTCTCAAAATAAGGGACCGCCCATTTAATACTGAGATGAGGAGGAATTTCTTCTCTCAGAGGGTTGTAAATCTGTGGAATTCTCTGTTCAGAAAACCATGGAGGCTGGGTCATTGAATATATTTAAGGCGGAGATAGACAGATTTTTGAGCGGTAAGGAAATAAAGGGTTATGGGGACGGGGCAGGGAAGTGGAGCTGAGCCCATGATCAGATCAGCCATGATCTTATTAAATGGCGGAGCAGGCTCGAGGGGCCAAATGGCCTACTCCTGCTCCTATTTCTTATGTTCTTATTCTACTCAATCTCTACTCACAGGACAGCCCTCTCATCCCAGGAATCAATCTGGTGAACCTTTGTTGCACCCCCTCACCGGCAAGTATATCCTACCTGAGGGAAGGGGACCTTTTAAGAAACGGTCACCAGCAACGTTTACCGTGAACTATTTTTGTGTTTCATGCAATGTTCGCTTTAAGCTGCACAGCCGCGCGGCGGTCTTGCGGTCCCGTGCAGCCAGCTCACCGGCTTTTACACGGAACAATCGTGCACGTGCGGAATTTTGAATGGGTCGCGTAGGTTGTTAAAGGGGCTGCATGGCTCCCCAAAAATAATTAGAGGGAACATTGGTTTCATGTACTCCGTTTCAGCTTGTTTTTTAATTACGTTGCATTGCCAAATGCAAACTGAAAATTAGGCACGGTGCCCGAGGGTCGGGGAAAATGCTGATCGAGAGAATCTTGGCTTCATACCGTAGCTCTCCGGGAGGACTTTTCTACCATCGGTTTGTTTGCACCAATTATTTCTGCATGAATATTCTTCCTTATGTTGAGAACTCCCTTCAAGTGCGCAGGCAGCTCCCGCCTAGCGTTTCAGCTAGATGTAAATTAGTGCAGGAGGAACACAAAGTCATCTTTTAATCAGTGCTGGCTGTGTCTGTTCCAACCCAAGCAAGGGCAGAAAAATCTTCATCGGACCCTCGCTTCCGGGTGTAAATATAACACCTCTAATTGATTCACGTTTACTGGTTTCTTCGACCGAGACATGGATTATTCCTTGTTTTGGAAGGAAAGAAAAGAAAAATCAATAGAATTGGAAAAAGAGCGAGGTGAGAGAGGAGATAATTTGTGATCTGGAATGCACCGGCTGAAAGGGCGGTGGAAGCAGATTCAAACGTAACTTTCTAAAAAAAAAAATGGGTTATATACTTGAAAAGGAAAAACTTGCAGGGCTAGGGGCAAGAGTAGGGGAGTGGGACTAATTGGAAAGCTCTTTCAAAGAGCTAGCACAGGCACGATGGGCTGTATAAAAAGAAAGATAGACTTGCATTTATATAGCGCCTTTCACGACCACCGGACGTCTCAAAGCACTTTACAGCCAATGAAATACTTTTGGAGTGAAAACAGAAAATGCTAGAAATCTCAGCAGGTCAGGCAGCATCTGTGACGAGAAACAGAGTTAACGTTTTAAGTCGACTTAAAACATTAACTCTGTTTCTCTCCACAGATACTGCCCTGACCCGCTGAGATTTCCAGCATTTTCTGTTTTTATTTCAGATTCCAGCATCCGCAGTATTCTGCTTTTGTACAAGTACTTTTGGAGTGTAATCACTGTTGAAATATCGGGAAATGCGGCAGCCAATTTGCGCTCAGCAAGCTCCCATAAACAGCAGTGATAATAACCAGATAATCTGTTTTTGGTGATCCTGAATGAGGGATAAGTATTGGCCCCAGGACATCGGGGATAACCCCCCTGCTCTTCTTCAAAATAGTGCCTTGGCATCTTTTACATCCAACTGAGAGAGCAGACGGGGCCTCTGTTTAATCTTTCATCTGAAAGACGGCACTCCCTCAGCACTGCACTGGAGTGTCAGCCTAGATTTATGCGTTGCAAGTTCCTGGAGCGGGACTTGAACCCACAACCTTCTGACTCAGAAGTGAGTGGGCTTCCCACTGAGACACAGCTGACATGATTCTCAGGTTAGTTTCAAAGGAACATACCATTATCTCAAACCGTATCTAAGGAATGTGTACAAAGATGGGGTAATTTTCACTTTCGTCTTTCAGAGGCCCCGTCTGCTCTCTTCTCAGGTGGATGTAAAAGATCCCATGGCATTATTTCGAAGAAGGGCAGTGGAGTTAACCCTGGTGTCCTGGCCAATATTTATCCCTCAACCAACATCACTAAAAAAAAACCAGATCATCTGGTCATTATCACATTGCTGTTTGTGGGAGCTTGCTGTGCGCAAATTGTCTGCTAGGGTTCCTATGTTACAACAGTGATTACACGTACTTAATTGGCCTTATAGCACTTTGGGACGTCCTGGCGTTGTGAAAGGCGCTATATAAATGCAAGTCCTTCCTTTTTTAATGGGGAAGGCAAACTGGCAGTACCAGATTATACACTCCACCTGACTTTCCTTTCCATTGAGGTGATGTAGCCTGCTGATTTTCTTCAGGAGACAGCCTCGCCCATTGGCTTCATACTTTGGGATTGGTCAGATGGGGCGCATAGGTTTCTATCAGTTCTGTACATTTTCCAGTCATCAAGATCCACGGCGCGGCCCTGGACAACGTGGACCACTTTCCATACTGCAGTCCAGTGAGATACCAGTTCCCTGCCAATGTCACAATTTAACGAGCATTTGGGTGCAGGTGAGTGGATCACCTTTTGCCTTTCCCAAGCGCGGAGTCACAGGGGAGTTGTCTGGGTCTGTCTGGCTTGTGATACTCCCCACAGAATGTGAAAATATCAGCCGAAGTAAAAGATACTCATGGTTTGTCAGCTTCCTCTCAGAGTTAGATGGCAATGGGTTCAAGCCCTAATCCAAGGATTAAAAAAAAAAATCTGTTCATGGGATGTGGGCGACGCTGGCAAGGACAGCATTTATTGCCCATCCCTAATCGCCCTCGAAAAGGTGCTGTTGAGCTGCCTTCTTGAGCTTCTTTGAGCACATAATCTAGGCAGACACTCCAGTGCAGTACTGACTGAGCATTGCACAGTCAGAGGTTCCGTCTTTCAAAAGAGTTGTAACTCAAAGCTGTAAGAGATGCCACGTTATTCGAAGAAGAGCAGGCGTGTGTCCTTGCCAACATTTTTGCTTCAATATTAGTGAGGTTGCCCTAAATAATGGATATTAGTGTTCACTTCTGTACTCGAATGAGAGAAATAAAGTTATCCCAAGTCAAATGACCGATAGGAGTGTCATCATCATAGGCAGTCCCTCGAAATCGAGAGACTTGCTTCCATTCTAAAAGTGGGTTCTCAGGTGACTGTACAGTTCAATACGGGAATTACAGTCTCTGTCACAGGTGGGACAGACAGTGGTTGAAGGAAAGGGTGGATGGGGAGTCTGGTTTGCCGCACGCTCCTTCCGCTGCCTGCGCTTGTTTTCTGCATGTTCTCGGCGACGAGACTCGAGGTGCTCAGCACCCTCCCGGATGCTCTTCCTCCACTTAGGGCGGTCTTTGGCCAGGGACTCCCAGGTGTCGGTGGGGATGTTGCACTTCATCAAGGAAGCTTTGAGGGTGTCCTTGAAACGTTTCCTCTGCCCACCTGGGGATCGCTTGCCGTGTAGGGGTTCCGAGTAGAGCGCTTGCTTTGTGAGTCTTGTGTCTGGCATGCGGACAATGTGGCCCGCCCAATGGAGCTGGTCGAGTGTGGTCAGTGCTTCGATGCTGGGGATGTTGACCTGATCGAGAACACAGACGTCGGTGCATCTGCCCTCCCAGGGGATTTGCAGGATCTTGTGGCGGCATCGTTGGTGGTATTTCTCCAGCGACTTGAGGTGTCTACTGTATATGATCCACATCTCTGAGCCATACAGGAGGGTGGGTATCACCTCAGCCCTGTAGACCATGAGCTTGGTGCCAGATTTGAGGGCCTGATCTGCGAACACTCTCTTCCTCAGGCGACTGAAGGCTGCGCTGGCACACTGAAGGCGGTGTTGAACCTTGTCGGCGATGTTTGCCCTTGCTGATACTAGGTTCCTGAGGTATGGAAACTGATCCACGTTGTCCAGGGCCATGCCGTGGATCTTAATGACTGGAAAATGTACAGACTGTGCCCCATCTGACCAATCCCGAAGTTAAGATAAAACACAGATATCACTCAATCTGTCTATATTGATTCTTGACCTGTCAACTCCACATATTTTACACAAAAGAGGTTAAATCTTAGAGTCACAGGAACAGGAGTGGCCATTCAGCCCCTCGAGTCTGTTCCGCCATTGAATTAGATCTTCGCTGATCAGCACCTCAACTCCATTTACCCACCTTTTGCTCCATGTCCCTCGATAGCCCTTACCTAACAACAACCTATCGACCTCACAGTCTTTGAAAGCCGCAATTGTCCCCCCAACATCCACAGCCTTTTGGGGAGAGGGAATTCAAGATTTCTGCCACCTTTTGTGTGAAAAGTGCATCAGCTGTGGCTCAGTGGGCAGCGTACTCACCTCTGAGTCACAAGGTTGTGGGTTCAAGTCCCACTCCAGGAAGCTGAGTGCATAAATCTAGGCTGACACTGCAGTGCGGTGCTGAGGGAGTGCTGCACTGTCGGAGGTGCCGTCTTTGGGATGAGACGTTAAACCGAGGCCCGGTCTGCCCTCTCAGGTGGACGTAAACGATCCCATGGCACTATTCCAAAGAAGATCAGGGGAGTTATCCCTAGTGCCCTGGCCAATATTTATCCCTCAATCAACATAACAAAAAAACAGATTATTTGGTCATTATCACATTGTTGTTTGTGGGAGCTTGCTGTGCACAAATTGGCTGCCGCATTGTTGTGTATGCAATAACTGTTAGACTGAGTGCCATTTAACGCCAAGAGGTATGACATTGGCTCTGCTTTATTAAGACCCAAAGTGACTAATATACAAAATGGCTGGCCTTTTATACTTGGGCTGCACACACGTGCGTGCAGTCCAATGACCTCCAACAGCGACGCCATCTAGTGGCTAATGATCCCAAAAGTACATACATGACATGCAATTCCCACATTACAACAGTGACTACACTCCAAAAGAACTTCATTGGCTGTAAAACGCTTTGCGATGTCTGGTGGTCATGAAAGGCGCTATCTCAATGAAAGTTTTTCTTTCTTTCCTGATTTTCCTCCTGAAAGGCCTAATTCTAAGGTCATTCTTGATTCCCCCACCAAAGGAAATAGCTTTTCTGTATCTACCCGATCAAATCCTTTTTACATTTTAAACACCTCCAGGCTCTCTGTTCACCTGCTGATTCTGAGCTGAAGGATGTGCCACTTGGTTACAGAGATTATTATGTCGAACAATGCATTACATTCTATGGCCCGCTCCTAAAGGCATTGATTCCCTCAGTCGGGGGCAGTGCCACTGGCAGTAGTTACCCTCTGGCGTCTTGCCTGAGTGATAGTTATTCATGCGAGCGTAAAGGCTGGAGTTTGTAAGCAAGGCTGAGCTGATGAATGCCTCTATTTATAATGTTATTTTAACGGAGTAACTATTTGTACTAAATCTCCTGACGCATTTGTCCAAGAGTTAGGACAAATATCACCGACTCCGCCGCCCCCGTGCCCCCAGCGCAATTCCCGCTAACCCTTTTCTGCGACTGGGTCCAACACCACGTTGCCTCCACTGAGCAGCCGAACGCATCCGCTGAGCCCCGAGCCTCCCGCAGCGCCGGGAGAGCGAGAAGTGGGGAGAGAGAGCTTGGGGGCGGGGAAGAGAGCTTGAGGGGGCGAGGGAGAGAGAGAGCTTCGGGAGGGGGGGAGAGAGAGAGAGAGAGAGAGAGTGAGCGAGTTTGGGGGGGAGAGAGAGAGAGAGAGAGAAAACGAGCGAGTTTGGGGGGGAGAGAGAGAGAGAGAGAGAGAGAGCGAGCGGGTTTGGGGGGGAGAGAGAGAGAGCTTGGGAGGGGGAGAGAAAGAGAGAGCGAGCTTGGTGGGGGAGAGAGAGAGAGAGAGTTTGGGGGGGAGAGAGAGAGAGAGAGAGAGCGAGCGGGTTTGGGGGGGAGAGAGAGAGAGCTTGGGAGGGGGAGAGAAAGAGAGAGCGAGCTTGGGGGAGAGAGAGAGAGCTTGGGGTGGGAAGAGAGAGAGAGCGATTCAGGGGGGGAAGAGAGAGAGCGAGAGAGAGAGCTTGGGGGGAGGGAAGAGAGAAACAGCTTGGGGGGGCAGGGAAGAGAGAGAGAGAGTGAGCTTGGGGTGGGGGAGAGTGAGAGAGAGAGCGAGCTTGTGGGGGCGGGGGGGAGAGAGAGAGATAGCTTGGGGCGAGAGAGAGAGAGAGAGCTTAGGGGGCAAGAGAGAGAGAGCTTGTGAGGGGGAGGGGAAGAGAGATAGAGAGCGCTTGGGGGGGAAAAGAGAGAGAGAGAGAGAGCTTGGGGAGGAGGAAGAGAGAGAGAGAGCTTGGGGGGAGAGAGAGAGAGAGAGCGCTTGGGGGGGGGGGGAAGAGAGCGCGGAGGGGGGGAGAGAGCGAGCTTGGGCGGGCGGGGGAAAGAGAGAGAGCGCTTGGGGGGGAGAGAGAGCTTGTGTGATGGCGGGGGAGAGAATGTGAGTTTGGGGTGGGGGGGAGAGAGACAGAGAGAGAGAGTGAGAGAGCT
This sequence comes from Pristiophorus japonicus, assembly GCF_044704955.1. Lineage (NCBI taxonomy): Eukaryota > Metazoa > Chordata > Chondrichthyes > Pristiophoridae > Pristiophorus > Pristiophorus japonicus. The sequence goes on from NC_091984.1 coordinate 228,038,041, forward strand.
TGGGGGAGAGAAAGAGAGAGCGAGCTTGGGGGAGAGAGAAAGAGAATAAGAGTGAGAGTGAGAGAGAGATCGCGCTTTGGGGGGGAGAGAAAGAGAGAGAGAGAGCGCGCTTTGGTGGGGGGGGTGAAGAGAGAGAGCTGGGGGGGTGAGAGAGAGAGCTTAGGGGAGGTGACAGAGAGAGAGAGAGAGAGTGCTTGGGGAGCGGAGGGGGGGGAAGGGAGAGAGCTGGGGGGGGGTGAGAGAGAGAGCTTGGGGGAGGCGACAGAGAGAGAGAGAGAGAGCGCTTTGCGGGGGGGGGGGGAGAGAGAGCTGGGGGGGTGAGAGAGAGCTTGGGGGAGGCGACAGAGAGAGAGAGAGAGAGAGTGCTTGGGGAGCGGAGGGGGGGGGGTGGGAGAGAGAAAGAGCTGGGGAGAGAGAGCTTGGGGGGGAGGGGGTGGAGAGAAACACACGCAGGTGGGAAATCGGAGGGGAGAGGGGGAACTCAGGGAAGACAGATCACATCCCTGGTGCTTGAAACTCAGTGCATGTGTTACAAGGGACATAGTTGGGGTGGATGAAATCCAGAAGTCACGGCACTCACTATTCACTTCATACCCAATAAACATGTTAACAATCCACACACAATGCCTCCATCTATTGGGGGGGGGGGGAGGAGGTAAGGTCTTGCGCTTGGGTAAGGGACTTCAGCTGGGGGAGGGATGCACTTACGCTGAGGTAATGGACTTCGGCTGGAACTTGGTGGCTTTTGGGGAGATCTATCCTCTGTGGCTTCTGAAGTCAAAATGGATAAAATTACAAATTGGAAATTCACTCAGAACTTGCGCTGGTCAGTTCAAGTTACACATTCCAGAGGAACTTCATGGTGTGGCTTATCCTCCAAGGGGACCAATCAGCAATAGGTCTGGAGAGCCAATCAGAGAGGCGGCTGCATTTCAGTTCGTACAAATAGACGTGCCTTATTTTAAACCTGAATATGGTTCCACTTTTTCATTCAATCTTGGTTCACAAGGATATAGAAAACAGGGCGCATAAACCAAAAGCAGGAAAATAGCATTTTGTAAATATAGCTCCTCAAAAGGACCCAAATTCATTGTAGGCAAGAAAGAAATTGCATTTATATGAAAGAAAGATTTGCATTTACATAGTGCCTTTCACAACCACCGGAGGTCCCAAAGTGCTTTGCTTTAATGAAGTACTTTTGAAGTGTGGTCACTGTTGTGATGTAGGAAATGTGGCAGCCAATTTGCGCACAGCAAGCTCCCACAAACAGCAATGCAATAATGACCAGATGATTTATTATGTTGATTGAGGGTTAAATATTGGCCCAGGACACCAGGGATAAATCCCCTGCTCTTCTTCAAACTAGTGCTACAGGATCTTTTACATCCACCTGAGAGCAGGCGGGGCCTTGGTTTAACATCTCAACTGAGAGACAGCACCTCCGACAGTGCAGCACTCCACTGGAGCATCTAACCTAGATTTATGTGCTCAAATTATTGGAGTGGGTCTTGAACCCACAATCTTCTGACCCAGAGGCAAGTGTGCTACCCACTGAGCCACAGGTGACACTAACATATGGTGCCATTTACCCCAGGACCTCCCAAAATGCTTCACGACTCGCTCATTGTTTTGCTCTTTTGAGTTTGTATATGATTAAATTATCAAGTCATAACTCTTATTTTCAGCACTTCCACCACATTGTTTGGATTTCTCTTATTTTTATATATATATATATTTAAACACCAATTTGGACTTTTTTCACCTGCTTATCCGCAGTAGTCCACAAACTTTTTCTTCTTTGTGCTTGCCGGTGCATTTTACCTCACTCCCCAAGTGCCTGTGGTATGCAGCTGAATAGCTGAATCCTGTGAGTTCGAACTGAGAAATTGGCCGAGAAGAAATCTGGAGACAGCCCTCGAGGTCATGAGGCGGTGGGGATGATGGATTAACGTGAGCCTGACCAGATGATACCACTGGGACAACATCCCAGCAATCACCATCCAGAGAGGCCACTGTGGGCAGTCCCACGTGAACCACGGTACTGCCGGTGGAGAGAAGCTGCGTGTGATTTCAAGCAAGGTGGTCGTGTCATGAGACAGGCCATCGATCTTGTCTCTCACGTTAGAATTACAGCCAATTGAACGCCTTAATCTGAAGCTTCAGGAGCAATTGATCGAAGGGTCAGCTCTTTCCCTCAAACCTTCTCCCAAACCACAATGTGATGTGCAACCCCTAGAGAGGGAGAAAGAGCCTCCGCGAGGATGGCAAATAGGATTATCTCCTGTGTAATTTTTCCATCAGAGGAATTCGTTTATCTGCATCTATCCTATTGAATCCCATAAACCAGGGCAGTGCTGATGGAGTGCTGCACTGTCGGAAGTGCTGCCTGTGATATTTTCTTTACGACATCACTAACAAACAAGATGGCTCCAACAGAGTCAACCTGTCATGTGACTGTGTCACATGACCCTTTTTATTATTTGCATCAGTAGTTGCATTACCACAGTAGTCCACTAGATGGAGCAGTAGTCCACTAGGGGGAGCTCTATTACGCCGTCTTTTGGATGAGGCGTTAAACCGAGGCCCCGTCTGCTCTCTCAGGTGAATGTAAAAGATCCATGGCATTTCGAAGAGGACCAAGGGAGTTATTTCCGGTGTCCTGGCCAATATTTATCCCTCAATCAACATAACAAAACCGATTATCTGATCATTATCACATTGCTGTTTGTGGGAGCTTGCAGTCTGCAAATTGGCTGCCGTGTTTCCTACATTAGAACAGTGACTACACTTCAAAGGTACTTCAAAGGGATTTAACTCCACTTCTGGTCTCTTTTTTTTTTCTGCTCTGAGACTTCTAGTTCAGCTCCTCATCTCCCTTTTAACATCCCTTTGGAAGGTCCCGAGGTCGTGAAAGGCGCTATATAAATGTAAGTCTTTCTTTCTTAACACTTCAATTCGATCACCTCTCAACTTTCTAAACTCAAGGAAATATTAGCCAAGTTCATGCAACCAGTTCTTGTAATTTAACCCTTTAAGCTCTGGTCTCAGCCTGAATCTGCGCTGTACCAAAGTTAACATACCTTTCCCGAGGTTCAGTACCCAGAGCTGAAAGCGGTAATCCAGATGGGGGGGTCTGACCACGGCTCCGTTCAGCTGACGGGTCACTTCCACACTTTGGGAACTCCAATCCCCTCGAGATAATATCAACATTCCATTGGCATTTCTTTTTCTCAAGTTTTTTTGGGAGGGTTAACAAGGAAAGGGCATACACAAAAAATCTGCAAAAGGACATAGACAGGCTAAGTGAGTGGGCAAAGAATTGGCAGATGGAGTATAATGTTGGAAAGTGTGAGGTCACGCATTTTGGCAGAAGAAATCAAAGAGCAAGTTATTATTTAAATAGAGAAAGATTGCAAAGTGCCGCAGTACAGCGGGACCTGGGGTACTTGTGCATGAAACACAACAGGTTAGTATGCAGGTACAGCAAGTGATCAGGAAGGCCAATGGTATCTTGGCCTTTATTGCAAAGGGGATGGAGTATAAAAGCAGGGAAGTCTTGCTACAGTTATACAGGGTATTGATAAGGCCACACCTGGAATACTGCGTGCAATTTTGGTTTTCATATTTCCGAAGGACATACTTGCTTTGGAGGCAGTTCAGAGAAGGTTCACTCGGTTGATTCCGGAGATGAGGGGGTTGACTTTTGAGCAAAGGTTGAGTGGGTTGGGCCTCCAATCATTGGAATTCAGAAGAATGAGAGGCGATCTTATCGAAACGTATAAGATTATGAGGGGACTTGACAAGGTGGATGCAGAGAGGCTGTTTCCAGTGATGGGGGAGACTAGAACTAGAGGGCAGGATCTTAGAATAAGGGGCCGCCCATTTAAGATGGAGATGAGGAGAAATTTCTTCTCTCAGATGGTTGTAAATCTGTGGAATTCGCTGCCTCAGAGAGCTGCGGAAGCTGGAACATTGAATAAATTTAAGACAGAAATAGACAGTTTCTTAAATGATAAGGAGATAAGGGGTTATGGGGAGCGGGCGGAGAAGTGGAGCTGAGTCCATGGTCAGATCGGCCATGATCTTATTGAATGGCGGAGCAGGCTCGAGGGGCCGTATGCCTACTCCTGTTCCTATTTCTTATGTTCTTAGGTTACTGAGAAGTGTAGAGGATCAAAGGCACCTTGGAGTGCATGTCCACAGATCCCTGAAGGTAGCAGCCAGGTGGATAAAGTGGTTAAAAAGGCATACGGAATGCTTGCCTTTATGAGCAGAGACATAGAATACAAGAGCAGGGAGGGTTATGCTTGAACTGTATAAAACACTGGTTAGGCCACAGCTGGAGTACAGCATGCAGTTCTGATCATCGCATTACAGGAAGGACGTGATTGCACTGGAGAGGACACCGAGGAGATTTAGGAGGATGTTTCTGGCAGTGGAGAATCTTGTCTATGAGGACAGATTAGATAGGCTGGATTTGTTTTAATTGGAATAGAGGAGTGTCATGTATTTTACATTATTATATATATCTGTATCCTAACATGCTATACATGACTGTAATAAGATATGACCTGTAACCACCAGCATACCTTACCACCAGGGGTGCACTTGCAAGAGACAGGTATATAAGGACAGGTCTCAGGCAAGTGCAGCATTCCAGAGCTGTGAAATAAAGGTGCAGGTCCAGAGTGACCTTGACTTCACTACACGCCTCATGTGAATCTGTACTGAGGGGACAGGACTTTACAGTGGAGACGGGTTATGGGATTACAGAATCCACAGAATGGTGAACAACGGATCAGATGAAAAGTACAATGCGGGAGACAATTGGGAGGACTTTATAGAAAGGCTCCAGCAAAGCTTTGTAATCAAAGACTGGTTAGGCGATGATAAGGAAGACAAGAGAAGAGCCCATCTCTTGACCAGCTGTGGCTCGAAAACATATGCTTTAATGAAGGATCTGTTGGCACCCGAGAAACCAGCAAGCAAGTCGTTTGAAGAATTGAGCACACTGGTAAGAGACCACCTGAAGCCAGCGAGCAGCCTACACATGGCCAGACACAGGTTCTACAACTACAGACGCTGTGTGGGCCAGAGCATACCCGACTTCATGGCAGAACTTCGGAGGTTGGCTAGTTTATGTGAGTTCTCCGATGAACTGAGGAGAGAAATGCTAAGAGACTTTGTCATTGAAGGAATAGGCCACGCAGGCATATTCCGAAAGCTCATAGAGACCAAGAACCTGACCTTAGAGGCAGCAGCACTGGTTGCACAGATATTCTTGGGAGGGGAAGAAGAAACGAGGTTGATTTACAATACAGGTACAACAACTAACGAAATATCGGAAGAAGAAGTTCACAACACTAAACAAGCTGCTACCCCCACACACAGACAAAACTGGGAGAACAGGCTCTCGACAGCAGGCAGAAGCCATCAAGCTGCTACCCCCACACACAGACAAAACCGGGAGAACAGGCTCTCGATAACAGGCAGAGGCCATCACGGCCGTTCACACCTCATCAACCCACAATGCAAGCAATCAACTACAAACTGAGAGAAGCTCAAGAGAGATCAGCCAGATGCAGCTCATTCTTTGGGAACTCTTTGAACAATGGAACAGGTCTGTGCTGGAGGTGTGGTGGTGGGCTCTCATCAAGGGGATGTCGATTTCAGCAGGCTATTTGCAGAAATTGTGAATATACAGGGCATTTGGCCCACATGTGCAAAAAAACGGCAGCTCGGCTGGTATACGAATCAGATGGGTCGGAAAGCGGACCAGAAGATGGTGGGGACAGTACCCGGGACACCGGTGTACAGCGGGTCAACATGATAAATGGCCGCTGCTCCTACAACAGGATGCCTCCTATTATGATGAGGGTCCTACTCAACGGGATATCTGTCAACATGGAGCTGGATACGGGAGCGAGTCAATCTCTCATGGGCGCTCAACAATTTGAACAACTGTGGCCGCATAAAAGAGACAGACCAAAACTCACAAGGGTCGACACCACACTAAGGACCTATACCAAAGAAATCGTACCAATCCTCGGTAGCGCCATGCTCTCTGTCACACACAAAGGGACAGTGAACCGACTTCCCCTGTGGATTGTCCCCAGAGACGCCCCAGCACTGCTGGGGAGAAGCTGGCTGGCAAAACTAAACTGGAAATGGGATGATGTCCACGCCATGTCATTAGAGGAACGGACCTCCTGCTCACAGTTATAAAGCGATTTGAATATCTCTTTCAGCCAGGTGTGGGCACTTTCAAAGGGGCCAAAGTCAAAATTTACATCACACAGGATGCTAGACCGGTCCATCACAAGGCCAGAGCTGTACCCTATGTGATGAGGGAAAAGATTGAACACGAACTAGACAGGCTTCTGCGGGAAGGCATTATATCACAAGTGGAATTTAGCGACTGGGCAAGTCCCATCGTCCCAGTCATGAAGCCTGATGGATCCGTATGAATCTGTGGGGACTACAAATCTACCATAAACAGATTCTCCCGACAGGACCAGTGCCCGCTGCCCAGAGCGGAGGACTTATTTGCCACATTGGCTGGAGGTAAACTTTTCTCAAAACTAGATCTCACATCTGCGTATATGACGCAAGAATTGACCGAAGAGTCCAAGCTACTCACCACCATCAACACACATCGAGGCCTTTTCATGTACAATCGATGCCCATTCGGCATCAGGTCAGCAGCTGCCATATTCCAGTGCAACATGGAGAGTCTGCTCAAGACCATCCCGGGACGGTTGTATTTCAAGGTGACATACTCATCACGGGCAGGGACACCGACTCCCATCTCCGCAATTTGGAGGAAGTACTAAAGCGGTTGGATCGGGTTGGCCTATGAGTCAAGAAATCCAAGTGCCTGTTTCTCGCACCCGAGGTTGAATTTTTGGGCAGAAGGATTGCCACTGATGGAATCCGCCCAACAGAGTCCAAAACAGAAGCAATTCGCCTGGCACCTAGGCCCCGGAATGTCTCAGAATTGCGCGCCTTTCTCGGGCTACTCAATTACTTTGGGAATTTTATGCAGAACTTAAGCACGCTGTTGGAGCCTCTCCACGTGCTACTCATGAAAGGGTGTGATTGGTTTTGGGGGGACGCCCAGGAACGCGCATTCAATAAGGCACGCAACCTTCTGTGTTCCAACAGTGTTTTGACTTTCTTTGACCCAGGTAAAAAGCTAGTTTTCACATTCCATGCGTCAGCATATGGGGTCGGGTGCCTTTTGCAACATGTCAATAGTGCGGGTAAATTACAACCCATAGCTTATGCCTCCAGGTCACTTTCGCGGGCGGAGGGCGGGTACAGAATGGTGGAGTAGGAGGCGCTTGCGTGCGTGTATGGTGTCAAAAAGATGCACCAATACCTTTTCGGGGCCAAATTCGCATTAGAAACCTACCACAAGCCCCTCACGTCCCTCCTATCTGAGTGCAAGGCAATAAACGGCAACACCTCGGCGCGAATTCAATGGTGGGCACTCATGCTGGCGTCCTACGACTATACCATAAGGCACAGACCAGGCACAGACAACTGTGCCGACGCGCTCAGCAGGCTACACCTGGCGACCACGGAAGGGTCTGATGAACAGGACTGTGAGATAGTCATGGCAATCAATGCCTTTGAGTCCACAGGTTTGCCCATGACGGCTCGTCAAATCAGAGCCTGGACGGCCAGTGACCCCACGTTATCCTTAGTAAAAAGATGTGTCCTAACCGGTGACTGGGCAGAGGCTCGCGATGCCTGCCCCGAAGAATGAAAACCCTTTCACAGGAGCGTGCATGAGCTATCACTACAAGCAGACTGCCTGATGTGGGGCAGCTGAGTAGTCATGCCTTTCCGAGGCAGAGAGGCATTTGTCCAGGAGCTCCACCGCGAGCACCTGGAGATCGTTCTCATGAAGGCCATAGCCAGATCCCACGTCTGGTGGCCTGGTATTGACGTGGACTTGGAGCTCTGCGTCTGAAGGTGCACCATTTGTGCCCAACTCAGCAATGCCCCCAGGGAGGCTCCGCTGAGCCCCTGGCCCTGGCCTACCAAACCGTGGTCGCGAGTGCACGTAGACTATGTGAGCCCATTCATGGGCAAAATGTTCCTCGTAGTTGTCGATGCATTTTCAAAGTGGATCGAATGCACCATTTTAAACTCGAGCACAACGTCCACCACTGTGGAGAGCCTTGCAACCATGTTTGCAACGCACGGAATCCATGACATATTGGTTAGTGACAATGGTCCGTGCTTCAACAGCGCAGAATTCCAAGACTTTATAATTGACCACGGCGTAAATCACGTCAAGACGACACCGTTCAAGCCGTCCTCCAACGGCCAGGCGGAGAGAGCAGTGCAAATCATTAAACAAGGCATGCTTAAAATCCAAGGTCCCACGCTGCAGGGTCGCCTGTCGCGACTGCTGCTGGCATACAGATCTCGTCCACATTCACTGACTAGGATCCCACCCGCGTAACTGTTGATGAAAAGGACTTTAAAAACAAGACTCTCATTAATCTTCCCAGACATGCACAAAATCGTTGAGGCAAAGCACCGTAAGCTGACTGAGTACCATGACAGAAATTCGAGGGGGGAGATGGATAGGGGACAAAGTGTTTGTACTAAACTTTGGCAGGGACAGTAATGGGCAAGGAAGGAAACAGGCTACTGGTAGTATAAATGGATAATGGCCAAACCTGCCGGAGGCATGTAGACCAAGTCAAAAGCAGATTTACCAACAACACTGCGGAACCAGAGGCAGACTACAATGTGGAACTCGCACCACACCTGGTGGACAGACAGAGGGAACAACCTGAGGAAAGGGCAATCCCAACAGACAGCCCAGGCGAGTCAACAACAATCACACCAATCGAAACAGACAGCCCAGTCGAGATACCAGCAACCACACCCAAAGAAAAACAGACACCAAGGCAAACAACTGAACCACAACTCAGACGCTCCACGCGAGAGCGTCGACCACCTGAGAGACTGAACCTATAAAGACAATAAGACCTTGGGGGAGGGTGATGTCATATATCTTACATTATTATATATAACTGTATCCTAACATGGTATACATGACTGTAATAAGATATCACATGTAACCACCAGCATACCTTACCTCCAGGGGTGCACTTGCAAGGGACAGGTATATAAGGACAGGTCTCAGGCAAGTGCAGCATTCCAGAGCTGTGAAATAAAGGTGCAGGTCCAGAGTGACCTTGACTTCACTACATGCCTCGTGTGAATCTGTACTGAGGGGACAGGACTTTACAAGGAGGCTGAGGAGAGACCTCATTGAGGTGGAAAAAATGATGAGGGGCCGGGATATAGTGGATAGTAGTGGCCTATTCCCCTAAGCAGAGGGGTCAACAACCAGGGTGCATAAATTTAAAGTGATTGGTAGATTTAGAGGGGATTTTAGGGGAAATGTTTTCACCAGAGGGTTTTCGGGGTCTGGAACTCACTGCCTAAAAGGATGGTAGAGGCAGAAACCCTCACCACATTTAAAAAGTACTTGAATGTGCACCTGAAGTGCCGTAACCTGCAGGGTTACGGACCTAGAGCTGGAAAGTGGGATTAGGCTGGATAGTCTCTTGTTGGCCGGTGTGGACACGATGGGCCGAAATGGCTTCCTTCCGTGCTGTAAACTTCTATGATTCTATGGGCTAGATTTTCCAGTAGGTGGCCATCGCCCCCCAAAATGGGCTTTGTTCCAGCGATGTACGATGTTTCAGCCTTACTGATCGCTGGAACATGGCCCATTTTTTTCAGCAATTTTCCACTCGGCGATAGGCCAGCGATGTGAAATGGCCGATCCGAAAGGTCGACGATGTAATGTTCGCCCACTGAACGTCCGACGATGTGGAAGGCAAAAGCTTCCCTACCAACGGGCTTCTGCGCATGTGTGAGGGGTTGTATTGCGGCCGACCGGCTTTCCCGCGTTTCGGGAGGACAGGGATCATCCTCGCATGCGCAGAAGGCACAGGGAGGGGCAGAGAGAGAGAGAGAGAGAGAGAGAGAAAGAGAGAGAGAGAGGATAGAGAGAGGAGGAAGCCAGCAAGAAAATGCAAGTAAAGAATTATATTAAAGAGCATAAAGATCATATAAATCATATAAATCTAAAAATAAATATAATATAATAATATAATATAATATATTAGAAATGTCTCTGGAAGGAGAAGGGGAGAGGAAAAGGGCGAAGCCCTTCAGTGACGAGGCCAATGAAGCCGTGGCAAACAAGATGCATTCCCGATGGAACGAATTGACTCGGGATGTGTACGGGAAATCCCCACTCTGTGTTTACCGGAAAATCTGGGTGGAGATCGCTGCAGTGGTGTCCTCGGCATGACATGAGGTGAGGAGGTCGGAGCAGTGCCGAAAACGTTGGAATAGTTTGGTAGCAGCAGCAAGAGTAAGTTGCATTTTATATTTTACTGAAGCAAATTTTTATTATATAACAATGAATCTCCGGTATTGAATTTAAGTTTGTCATTCGTAAATGTATTATGTAAACCATGTTAAGATCTGGACAGTGTTCTGAACCAGCAGTAGCTAACGTTTTAAACTATTGTGACTTCATGGTACTACTACCTAGTCAATTAGCTTATGCCCATGCCATGCTCTTTTCTCGTTTGCAGAAGAAGATGTCTATCAACCGGGCAGAACAAAGGCGGATGGGGAACGGCTCTGATCATCTGCAGCCCCTCACGGAGATCGAGGAGCCTGTGGCCGCGATGGTTTGCCATGAGAGCCGTTCGGCCACCACCCGCGGTCTGGCGGAGAGCAGCCATGCGTCTCCTGAGTAATGTGTAATGTGTCAAACAGTATTAAAAACGGAATTAAAAACTTAACTAAGTAACTGATCTAATGTCCTGTAAGTATAATGCAATATGTAATATACTTGTAATGTACTTATGATATACTAATGATGCCATATCATGTCATGTCTGTATGCAGCCCTCGTGCATAAGAAGCAGGGGATGCAACTGCTACAGTTTTCTGGGGTAGTGAAAACTTTGATAATTGTTAATGTTCACCATTATTGTTGTGTATGAATGAAGAGTCTGACTAGATATTGTGTGCTGAAAGTAAAGTGTGACCTTAGTCTTTTATTGCAGGTCTCCAGAGTGCCTCTCCAGCCTGTGAGGCCTCCTTAAGTACAGTTGCTCCCAAGGGATTGTGAGATCCCTTGGGACTCCAGGGGATGAGCCCTCTGGTGGCTACACAAGGTAAATACAGGTTTACATATATAACAGTTATGTTCTAATAAGCTCTGTAAAAAGGTCGTGTGTGTTGTTAAGGTCAACCCGACACACTCGTGCAGGTCCAAACGACACCAGCACCAGCACCTGCAACGTCGCCCTCTGCGGAGGAAGAGTAGGAGGAGCAGGAGGAAGAGGAGCACTTTCCTCACCTCGAGGAGGAAGAGGAAGAGGAGGAGGACGAGCTCGAGCTCCAACTGGAGCCGTCAATTGCACAGCGGGGGGGGGGGGGGGGTGGGGGGGCGGTGAACCTGCGGTCATCTCTACTGTGATTGAGGATGCACCGTGCACCGGGACCAAATAGCATGCAGCCAGCAACGTCAAGGCGCAATATATTGCGCACGCCGACCCCATGGAGGCCGGGTCAGCGAGGCCAGCAAACGCTTCCCCGGGATGATCAGTTGGTGGGCCTGATGTCCCTGTGTCGCGAGCTGATCCAGGGGTTCACTCAACTCGCCCAAGACTTCTCCAAGGTGCCTGCAGTGCAAGTCGAGCCACTGGAGGTAGCATGGCAGACTCTCGATGTCGCACGGCAGACTCCTGAAGGGGTGCACGAACAAACCGCCGCAACAAATGCCCTTAGGTATGCCCTGCTGGCGGAGCACGGCGCTGCACCCCAAGGTGGCGTGTTGGTCACGAGTCGAACCCCGAGCACTCAGGCGAGGACGGAGGATACAGTTCCTCTTGACTCGGAAGCCGAGCAGCCAGCTTCGTCTCCCACGCCAACACCTCCACCACGGCAGGAAGTCTCGCTGTCGCCCGCTGCACGTCAGTTTCGTCTCGGATTGCGGGGACCAAGACTGGCAAGACGGTGCTACTACACAGGGGGGGGTAAACGACCTGGAGGGAAACGCGTCCGCGGGTAGGGAGGGTGGGATTGATTGTTACTGTTAATGTTAGTTCATAGTTGGGGGGGGGGGGGGGGGGCGGTGTGCTGTGGGTGAGCGGGTGGGGAGTAGGGTGTTGAACAATATTTTATTGCAAAATTTGTTGCCAATACATTTTTTTATTGATTTTAACAATTGTCGTGCATTCTCTGATTAATAAGGTTAGTTAGCTTAGGCATTGTGCACAATTTAACATGTGTTCTTCATTTTCTTGTAATAACATTACTTAAGTTAAGCATTAACGCAAATGTTGAACTACAACGGCCAGGCCAGTGCAGGCAAGGCTAAACCGTAACTGAATGAAACTCAACGCAAATGCAACTTTTGTTTAACCGTCACTGTGACTGTCCCCAATGTAAGTTCATGCAAAACGTTCATTTATGAGCTGCTGATGTAACATCTTTGCAGCCGCGTAACTCCCACGGGGTTCTGTTCTCCTAGGGGGAGGGGAGGTGGGCGGACCACAGCTACATCGCCAGGCTGGTCCTCCCCAAGGTTCTCACAGCCTCGTTCTCCACCTCCACCTCCTCCTCCTCCTCTTGCTCCTCGCTGGCTGGTTCTCCCGTCTCACCTCCTTCTGGAGGTGCACCTGCAGCCCCATCAGGCATTTTCTGTCCTCTCCTTGTTGCTAGGTTAAGTAGCATGCAACACACCTCAATAAACTCAGCGACTTGGTCAGGGCGATACTGTAGGCTGCCACCAGAGTGGTCCACGCTACTGAAGCACTGCTTTAGGACTCCAATTGTCTTCTCGATGATGTTGCATGCCACTATGTGGCTTTCGTTGTAATGTTTCTCTGCTTTAGTGACGGGATTACGCAGTGGGGTCATCAGCCAGCTGGCAAGGCCATATCCCTTATCGCCCAGCACCCAACTGTGACCTTCTGGCCGATTGAGAAACAGGTCACAGATAGCATTCTCACGTAGGATGTGCGCATCATGGATGCTGCCAGGAAATGTAGCATTTATTGACAGAATGAGCTGGCTGTGGTCAACAACAAGCTGCACATTTAGGGAGTGGAATCCCTTTCTGTTACGAAAGACCTCTGCATTCTGTAATGGCGCTTTCAGGGCGATGTGCATGCAGTCTATTGCTCCCTGCACTTTGGGGAAGTTTGCTATTCTGGAGAAACACAAAGCCCTCCTGGTCTGTGCCTCCCTGGTCATCGGGAAACTTATAAAGTTCATTCTGTGAGCTTAAAGGGCTTAAGTCACCTGCCGAATGCAGCAGTGTGTGGTGTGCTGAGAGATACGACAGATGTCGCCAGCTGAAGCCTGAAAGGATCCCGATGTGTGGAAGGTTAGTGCTGCAGTAACCTTTACCTCAATGGACAGTGCAGTTCTGATGGTGATGGAAGGCTACAAATCCCCCTTGACGAGCTCACAAATCTCATCGATGACCTCCTTCCGGAAGCGCAACCTCCTAAAACACGTGTTTTCGGAAAATTTGAGGTAAGATTGTTTTACCAAGCATCTTCGTTGGCTGTATGCTCGCCTCCTCTGTCTCCTGTCTCTCTCTATGCATTACTCTGCCACCTCTTTGATTGATCCTTTCAGAAACCAGCATGAGAGCATTTATGAGTAATGGCACAGAAAGCATAGGCCCAATCATTATCAATAATTATTTTCACTTGCAATAAATGCACTTTTCATTAAAAAATGCCTAATCTATTAAGCTTCTATTAGTACAATTAAATATAAGTAATAATCTGAGTAGATCTATCTATAAAGGACCCTTTAATAAGTCACAATTGTTGTGTCCTTAGATGCTCTAGTAATGACTCCACGAGACAATGTGTTGTACTTGAACTGTAGTGACCTTAGTCCTTTATTTGTTAACTCCAGAGTGAGGATCACACCTGGTGGCCTGCCTTTTATACTAGGCTAGACACACCTGTACAGGTAACCTACAAGTCTCCCACTGCTGTGCCCACTGGTGACACACCTTGATATAGTACCAACAGTAGCCATGTAGGATACATGACATCACTCACCCCTGAGCCTTTAGTACAAATCGCCTCTGCATTGACTGTGCTCTGGGCTTAGCTCTATGTGGGCTCTGTCTGGTTGACCCTTGGCAGATCATTTCAATCTTGGGTGAGTGGTTGGTGCAGTAGCGTGCTGGTGGTTGCTATTTGTGTGTGTCCCGGATCACTCCATTCTCCCCCCCACATATAGATTATGCCGGAGGCTCATAGCATTCATATACATTCAAGTTCAGGAAAACATTACATTTGTGGTTCCGTTGTGAGACAAGTACGTTAGACTGGTAAGATGCCTTATTGATGCAGTGACCGATGCATGAGGACAAACTAGTTCCGGAGCTGCTGGATTGAGTCCCCTGCAGTCTGGTGGTGGCTCAGTGCCCATTGCTGGCAGTGGGAACCCGGTTGGTTCGGGTTGCCTGCTCTTGGGGCTGTTGCCGTGGTCTCTAGTGTCGGGCCTGGTCACAGTTGCCTGTGACCTCCCTGTCCTTTCTTTGTGCCCTGGGTCGCTACTGCTTCCCGAGGAGCTGTCGCCCAGCAGTGCACAGAGGACTGCTGACTTGCTGGCCGGGGCGTTGTTTGGTTTGGGATCCTGGCTGGTCCCGGTCCCCTTTGGGGGAACTGTGGCGAGTGACCCTTCGTTTACGGGTATGGCCTTGGTGGCGATGGGGTCTGGGGACTGCGCCTTAGCACAGTCTGCTCCTTCAGGCGCGTGGCAGTTGGTGCCATTGGGTGCCTGAGAGGTGGAGCCGATCAGGGACAGGGTATCGATACCGGTGCCGTTGCCCAGCTGAGGTCGCTTGCTCTGCAGCTCGTATGCGTTGGCTGCTTGTGGCCACACTCCATGGTGCATGACTCTGATCCCCGGGATGCAGGCTTCAGCATTGGGTAGCTCGCTGGACCTGTGAGCTCCCGATGGGTATCTGCCCACTGCATTGGCTGCGTGCAGTTGAAATCCTGCATCACACAACTTTTCATTACTTATGATGGACACTCTGTGGGTCCAATCGCGACCACGTGACTTTTCCTCGCTGGTTGCATGTACACAATTCAGATCATCAATTATACATCTTACATAATCGCGCAACTTTTCCTCGCTGGTTGCATGTATACAATTCAGATTATCAGTTACACATTTTACATGATCAATTGCACATTTTGCCTCGGACTTACAGTTACTATTACATTGCTTGAGTGTGTGGAACTGTCCCTTTAATTGTAGTGGGTTGCAGGCCTCCTTTAAGAGAGCCTTGCTTGCTTTACCCCAATCCTCTTCTCCGTTTGGTGCCACATGTTGTTCCATCAGCGCTGCACCTCGTGGTCTGGCCTCAGCCATCTTTTTCTTCAGCGCCTCATCTTGTGGTTTGGGCACCATCTTTCCTCCATCCACGATGTCGACTGTGGTGATTCTCTTCTCCCCGGGTTCTGCCTCCGAAGTTGGGAAGTCGCCTCTGGGTCCGATTTTCTTCCTCCGGAGTCCTGCCACTGGAGCCTGGAAGGTGCGTTTGCGTCGTCCCAGCTGGATCATCTCCGCGCAGTCGTGCTGAGCGGTCTGTGCCTTGGGTGCCGTGCTGGTCTGCTCTCCGGTGCCGGGTCCACCCTCAGGTGAGAGCTTGCTTTGCCTCTGAGCACAGAGGACGTCGATCGCTGGAGGGGTGAAGTCTTCCCACTTCCAATGGATCTTCTCCATCCACCTTCTGCCGAGCAGCGTTGGTCCATCACCTGCAACAATTCACAGAGGTAACTTGTGCACCGCGCCATCATGGAGTACCTTTATATTCGCGCTACCAACGACTGGGATGATTTCATCGGTGTAGGTGCGCAGCTTTGCCTGAACTGGAACCAACTTGGGTCGTTCAGCTTGATTGTCCCATAGCCTCTCAAAGGCTTCTTGATTCATCACTGACTGGCTTGCCCCCGTGTCCACTTCCATGAAGATAGGAATGCCATCTATTGACTTCTATCTTCAGCGGGGAACACTCGGTGGTGCAGGTGAACATGCTATCTACCTCGCCGTGGGGCTGGGCTGTCTCTCTGCTTATCGATTTATAATCCGTGCTGGATTCTTGGCCATTGAAAGGATGCAAAATTCACAAGAATACTCCCCCAGTGTTTGGGCTCATTCGAAAGGAAATTTAATTTGGGACTATTTACCGAAAAGTTTGAAGTCCGAAAGTGCTTATGCAAGAAACTACGAACTTTAATCGGATTGTGGACTTTTAAAAGACAAACTCAAGGCTGTGGGTGGACCTAAAGAACTAACAGGAGACAATTTGATTATTGAGGCTGTCTGGGTGTTAGGACTAAAGTAACTTGTCTGGAGAAATGGGTATTCGAGAATCCTTCTCCAGAAGAGACATTAACATTACAACAAATAACCCAGAGATAGCCAACCATCAACCTGAATCTGGAAAACCATTTCAGCATATACATCACAAAGAGGCCCAATCCAGCCTGTATGCGAAAAACTAAGCACAAAAGGACATTGCGATTACCAAGCTAATATTTCCATCAGGTAACAGTTTTTGAACATCAACCCACCAAAAACATATTAACTTTTAACGAGCCCGCCAAAATATTACAGAGAAGAGTCAAGCCCGCCAAACTTAAACAAAGAATTCTGAACTGATTTGGTGCCAAGATTAGAACCACTCAAACTGTGTAACTGGCTCTCTGTTTTAACAGAGGGTATGACATACTTTGCCATACAACCGAGACCATGAGTATGCCATCAAGACAAGGAGAGAAACCAATGCGACAGTTGTAAACTAACTTCTCCAGCCTTGAAGTCCTGAAGTCTTGAAGGGAGGAAGAACATCACCATCGTGGCAGCAACTGAACACAGCCAATGTGGTATCAATGAAAACCACCGCAATCGACCAAACTCGAAACGAAACTTCAACAGGAAGAAACCGAAGAATCGCAAGTTTCGCTCTCCAATCTAAGTTCTGACTACCAACAGGTGAAAACATTACCGAAAGAGACTTTGAACCTATTTCTAACGAAGAAAACGGGGTACTTACCCCATAGATCCAAAACGCGCCTTACTGCATCAGCGGACTCAACCCAACTGAAGATTGCGCAGCTAGAAGTCTTCTCCGACGTTCGGGGTATGGCAAGCAGAACCTACAGATTTCAATGAACCCCGAAATCGCAAACTACTGCTAACTGACCAGAAAGGATTGGTAAGCACAGTCCCTGCCTGCCCTGGAGTCTAACCTAGCTAGAATTAGGTAATGGGAGGTGGGAGGTGTAATTTTACTGTAACCCCCTTTGAATGTGCAATGTATGGTTCTTTATTAAAGTGATTAATAAAATCAATAGCAAACTTATAAAGTCAAGAAAATACAAAGTTCTTTTGCACCAAACCAGTTGTCCTTTGCACTTTATCACATCCCCCAAATAAACCCAGAGTCCAGAACCCAAGGGAGTGGGAGCGATTTGAACCGCTCAAGTTGGTCAGAGGTGAACCTGACCCTGGGACGACCCCCTTACACCATTTGCAGACTCTTCATCGACACAGTGAGTCATATTTCTCTTACACATTCGTCGGAGGTGGCCCTTTGTGTGGCAGCTTTTGCATACATAGTCTTTAAAGCGGCACTGGTGAGCCCCGTGATTCTCTCCGCAACGCCAGCATGGTGCTACTCGATTAGCCCCCCTCGGCGTATGCTGAGTTAAGGGACTCGTGGGCCTGTTCTCTCTTCCCTGAGAGGGTTCACGCTCTACAGTCCAGCCTCTAAACGGAGCCACTCTGTGCACAGTACCTGCCGGGTTTGAGTCCTGAGGGTGAGTCATCTCTAGAGCCGCAGGTCGAGGTCATGAATGCCTGGCTCACAGAGATGGCCTTCTGCAGTGTGACTGTGGTATCCGCCGACAGTAGCTTATGAAGAAGGCCCTCATGGCCAATTCCAATGACAAAGCAGCGCTTCGTTGAGGTGGGTGCCGAACTCGCACGGTGCCGTCAGCCTCCTGGGGTCTGCGGCGTACTTTGTGATTTCCTGGTCTTCGGGCCGTTGGTGGGTATAGAAATGGTGTCTGCCTGTGAGGATGCTCTCCTTGGGCTTGAGTTGCTCATGGATCAGGGTTCTGAGCTCCTTGTGCGTCTTGGTCATTGTCTTAGCTGGTGCCAGCAAGTCCCTGACGAGGCCATAGACGGTGGACCCACAACTGGTTAGCAAGATAGCTCTGTGCTTATCAGCCAGTGTGGCCAGGTCGTCTCCTGCCAGGTCATTTGCTGTGAAGAAATGTTCGGGCCTCTCCACAAAGGCATCCCAATCATCAGAATCGGCGAACTGCTGCAACATACCAAGGGTAGCCATTTTCGCGTGGAAGTTCGTAATCTCGTCGCCAATTGTTGTGTCCTTGGATGCTCTAGTAATGACTCCACGAGGCAATATGTTGTACTTGAACTGTAGTGCCTTTAGTCCTTTATTTGTTAACTCCAGAGTGAGGATCATACCTGGTGGCCTGCCTTTTATACTAGGCCAGTCACACCTATGCAGGTAACCTACAAGTCTCCCACTGCTGTGCCCTCTGGTGGCACACCTTGTGATATATCCTACATGGCTACTGTTGGTACTAAGACAATAACTATCTTAGATCTATTTTTTTAGCTGTCTCCACCCTTCCTCTGAGCTTCAAAATGGCGTCCGTAGTGCCCAGTTCGTTCAGTAAAGCCCGGGAAAAGCAACTATTATCCAGCGATATTCTCGGCGAGCGATCAGCCCAGCCATGTGATGGCGATGTGCCGAAACGTCAAATCAGCCATGTGTGGGCGATCAGCTCGGTGATCAGTTCGGCGAAGTGAGACGAAACTTGGGGGCTTATTTTTCTGCCGATGTTTCTGGCCTAGTTTCCATTATTTGCTCAAAATGGGCAATAGAGGTCCATTTTGGGCGGTATATATGCCATATATGGACGATGTGAAGTGGAAAGTCTAGCCCGATGATTCTCTCCAGGTCCCTTCCCTCTTTCCACGAAAGAGAGGATTAGTGTTGGAGTACGGTCCCTTTAATAGTAGCAGCCCTTGGGTACCTTAAGCAAGTGGTCATTGTTTATATGGATTCAAGCAATGAGGTCATTTCAACAGGTGGGGGGGGGGGGGTGAGAATTGAAGTCAAACCCTGTCCTATTTGTCATGTATCTCACACTACTGTACATAACTGTAACTTACCATGCTATACATGACTGTAACTAGAGATGACCTGTAACCACAAGCTTACCTTACCACCAGGGGTGCACTTGCAGGAGACACTGGATACCTGTCCCAGACAGGTATATAAGGACAGGCCTCAGGCAAATACAGCATTCCAGAGCTGTGTAATAAAGGTGCAGGTCCTGAGTGACCTTGACTTCAATATGTGCCTCGTGTGAGTCTGTACTGCAGGGACAGGACTTTACAGTGGCGACGAGTTACGGGATTATAGAATCCACAGAATGGCGACCAACGGCTCAGATGAAAAATACAATGCTGGAGACAATTGGGAGGACTTTATAGAAAGGCTCCAGCAAAGCTTCATAACCAAAGACTAGTTCGGCGACGATAAGACAGACAAGAGAAGAGCCCATTTCTTGACCAGCTATGGCTCGAAAACATACGCCTGAATGAAGGACCTGCTGGCACCCAAGAAACCAGCAAGCAAGTTGTCTGAGGCATTGAACACACTGGTGAGCGACTACCTGAGCCAGCGAGCAGCCTACACATGGCCAGACACAGGTTCTACAACTACAGACGCTGTGTGGGCCAGAGCATACCCGACTTTGTGGCGGAACTTCGGAGGTTGGCGAGCTTATGTGAGTTCTCCGATGAACTAAGGAGAGAAGTACTGAGAGACTTTTTTATTGAATGAATAGGCCACGCAGGCATATTCCAAAAGCTCATACAGGTACAGCAGGCGGTTAAGAAAGCAAATGGCATGTTGGCCTTCATAGCGAGGGGATTTGAGTACAAGGGCAGGGAGGTGTTGCTACAATTGTACAGGGCCTTGGTGAGGCCACACCTGGAGTATTGTGTACAGTTTTGGTCTCCTAACCTGAGGAAGGACATTCTTGCTATTGAGGGAGTGCAGCGAAGGTTCACCAGACTGATTCCCGGGATGGCGGGACTGACCTATCAAGAAAGACTGGATCAACTGGGCTTGTATTCACTGGAGTTCAGAAGAATGAGAGGGGACCTCATAGAAACGTTTAAAATTCTGACGGGGTTAGACAGGTTAGATGCAGGAAGAATGTTCCCAATGTTGGGGAAGTCTAGAACCAGGGGACACAGTCTAAGGATAAGGGGGAAGCCATTTAGGACCGAGATGAGGAGGAATTTCTTCACCCAGAGAGTGGTGAACCTGTGGAATTCTCTACCACAGAAAGTTGTTGAGGCCAATTCACTAAATATATTCAAAAAGGAGTTAGATGAAGTCCTTACTACTAGGGGAATCAAGGGGTATGGTGAGAAAGCAGGAATGGGGTACTGAAGTTGCATGTTCAGCCATGAACTCATTGAATGGCGGTGCAGGCTAGAAGGGCCGAATGGCCTACTCCTGCACCTATTTTCTATGTTTCTATGTTTCTATGTTTCTAACCTGACCCTAGAGGCAGCAGCACTGGTTGCACAGACATTCTTGGCAGGAGAAGAAGAAACGAGGTTGATCTACACTGCGGGTACGACAACTAACGAAACATCGGAACAAGGGGTTCACAGCGTGAAACAAGCCGCTACCCCCACACACAGACAAAGGCAGGAGAGCAGGCCCTCAACAGCAGGCAGTGGTGCCAGAGCCATCAAGGGCCACATGAACGGCCGTTCACACCTCATCAACCCACAATGCGAGCAATCAACTACAAACTGAGAGAAGCTTAGAGAGTTCAGCAAGACGCAGTTCATCCTTTGGAAACAATGGAAGCGGTCTGTGCTGGAGATGTGGGGGAAGGCACTCATCAAGGGGCTGTCGATTTCAGCATGCTGTTTGCAGAAACTGCGACTATACAGGGCATCTGGCCCGCATGTGCAGAAAAATGGCAGCTCGGCTGGTATGCAATTCAGAAAGGTCGGAAAGTGGACCAGAAGACGGTGGGGACAGTAACCGGGACACCGAGGTACAGCGGGTCAACACGATCAATGGCCACTGCTCTTACAACAAGATGCCTTCAATAATGATGAGGGTCCTACTCAATGGGATACCCATCAACATGGAGCTGGATACGGGAGCGAGTCAATCTCTCATGAGCGCTCAACAATTTGAACAGCTGTGCCGGAAACAAAAGAGACAGACCAAAGCTCACAAGGGTCGACACCAAACTAAGGACCTATACCAAAGAAATCGTCTCAGTCCTTGGCAGCACCATGCTCTCAGTCACACACAAAGGGACAGTGAACCAATTTCCCCTGTGGATTGTCCCCGGAGATCTCCCAGCACTGCTGGGGAGAAGCTGGCTGGCAAAACTAAACTAGAAATGGGATGATGTTCACGCCATGTCGTCAGAGGAACGGACCTCCTGCTCAACAGTTCTAAGTCAATTAGAACATCTCTTTCAGCCAGATGTGGACACCTTCAAAGGGACTAAAGTCAAAATCTACATCACACAGGATGCTAGACCGGTCTATCACAAGGCTAGAGCTGTGCCCTATGTGATGAGGGAAAAGATTGAACTTGAACAGGACAGGCTTCTGCAGGAAAGCATTATCTCACCCGTGGAATTTAGCGACTGGGCAAGTCCCATCGTCCCAGTCATGAAGCCTGATGAATCCGTACGAATCTGTGGGGACTACAAATCTACCATAAACACAGTCTCCCTACAAGACCAATACCCGCTGCCCAGAGGACTTATTTGTCACATTGGCTGGAGGAAAACTTTTCTCAAAACTAGATCTCACATCTGCGTATATGACACAAGAATTGACCGAAGAGTCCAAGCTACTCACCACCATCAACACACATCGAGGCCTTTTCATGTACAATCGATGCCCATTCGGCATCAGGTCAGCAGCTGCCATATTCCAGTGCAACATGGAGAGTCTGCTCAAGACCATCCCGGGGATGGTTGTATTTCAAGGTGACATACTCATCACGGGCAGGGACACCGACTCCCATCTCCGTAATTTGGAGGAAGTACTAAAGCGGTTGGATCGGGTAGGCCTAACAGTTAAGAAATCCAAGTGCCTGTTTCTCGCGCCCAAGGTTGAATTTTTGGGCAAAAGGATTGCCGCTGATGGAATCCGCCCAACAGAGTCCAAAACAGAAGCTATTCGCCTGGCACCCAGGCCCCGGAATGTCTCGGAACTGCGCGTCTTTCTCGGGCTGCTCAATTACTTTGGGAACTTTACGCAGAACTTAAGCACGCTGCTGGAGCCTCTCCATGTGCTACTCAGAAAGGGGTGAGATTGGTTTTGTGAGGGACGCCCAGGAACACGCCTTCAATAAGGCACGCAACCTTCTGTGTTCCAACAGTGTTTTGGCTTTCTTTGATCCAGGTTAAAAAGCTAGTTCTTACATGTGATGAGTCAGCGTACGGGGTCGGGTGCGTTTTACAACATGTCAATAGTGCGGGTAAATTACAACCCATAGCTTATGCCTCCAGGTCACTTTCGCAGGCGGAGCGCGGGTACGGAATGGTGGAGACGGAGGCGCTTGCGTGCATGTACGGTGTCAAAAAGATGCACCAATATCTTTTCGGGGCCAAGTTCGCGTTAGAAACCGACCACAAGCCCCTCACGTCCCTACTATCCGAGAGCAAGGCAATAAACGCCAACGCCTCGGCGCGCATTCAACGGTGGGCACTCATGCTGGCTCTTACGATTACACCATAAGGCACAGACCAGGCGCAGACAACTATGCCGACGCGCTTAGCAGGCTACCCCTGGTGACCACGGAAGGGTCTGACGAACAGGACTGTGAGATAGTCATGGCAATCAATGCCTTTGAGTCCACAGCTTCGCCCATGACTGCTCACCAAATCAGAGCCTGGATGACCAGCAACCCCACGGTAAAAAGATGTGTCTAACTGGTGACTGGGCAGAGGCTCGCGATGCCTGCCCCGAGGAGATCAAACCTTTCCATAGGCGCATACATGAGCTGTCACTACAAGCAAACTGCCTGATGTGGGACAGCCGAGTAGTTATGCCTCTGCGAGGAGAGAGGCATTTGTCCGGGAGCTCCACCGCGAGCACCCGGGGATCGTTGTCATGAAGGCCCTAGCCATATCCCACGTCTGGTGGCCTGGCATTGACGCGGACTTGGAGCTCTGCGTCCGACGGTGCACCATTTGTGCCCAACTCAGTAATGGTCACGGGTGCACGTAGACTATGCGGGCCCATTCATGGGCAAAATGTTCCTCGTAGTTGTCGATACATTTTCAAAGTGGATCGAATGCACCATTTTAAACTCGAGCACCACCTCCACCACTGTGGAGAACCTTGGAACCATGTTCGCAATGCATGGCATTCCTGACATATTGGTCAGTGATAATAGTCCGTGATTCACCAGCGCAGAATTCTAAGATTCTATGAGTGACCACGTTAGGACGGCACCGTTCAAGCCGGCCTCCAACGACCAGGCGGAGCGAGCAGTGCAGATCATTAAAGAAGGCATGCTCAAAATCCAAGGTCCCACACTGCAGGGCCGCCTGTCGCGACTGCTGTTGGCATACAGATCTCGTCCGCATTCACTGACTGGAGTTCCCCCGCGCAACTATTAATGAAATGGACCTTAAAGACAAGGCTCTCATTAATCCTCCCAGACATGCATGAAATCGTTGAGGCAAAGCGCCGTAAGCCAACCGAGTACCATGACCGAAATTCAAGAGGGAGGTGGAATGAGATAGGGGACAAAGTGTTTGTGCTAAACTATGGCAGGGATCCCAAATGGCTTGCAGGGACAGTAACAGGCAAGGAAGGAAACAGGCTACTGGTGGTACAAATGGACAATGGCCAAACCTGCCAGAGGCATGTAGACCAAGTCAAAAGTAGATTTACCAACAACACTGCTGAACCAGAAGCAGACTACAACGTGGAACTCACATCACACCTGGTGGACAGACAGAGGGAACAACCTGAGGAAAGGGCAATCCCAACAGACAGCCCAGGCAAGATACCAACAATCATACTGAACGAAACAGAGAGCCCAGGCGAGATACCAGCAATCACACCGAAAGAAAAACAGGCACCAAGGCAAACAACTGAACCACAACTCAGACGCTCCACACGAGAGCGTAGACACCTGAGAGACTGAACCTATAAAGACAATAAGACCTTGGGGGAGGGTGATGTCATGTATCTCACACTACTGTACATAACTGAATCTTACCATGCTATACATGACTGTAACTAGAGATGACCTGTAACCACAAGCTTACCTTACCACTAGGGGTGCACTTGCAGGAGACACTGGACACCTGTCCCAGACAGGTATATAAAGACAGGTCTCAGGCAAGTGTGGCATTCGAGAGCTTTGTAATAAAGGTGCAGGTCCTGAGTGACCTTGACTTTAGCATGTGCCTCGTGTGAGTCTGTACTTCAGGGACAGGACTTTACACTATTCACACCCCACACCTGAACTCCATGCAGGCACATTTTCCAGCAGGGGTAAGGTGCATATACCCTGGTTGATTTCTCTTCCCACCCCCCCACTCTAGCCCAAGAATAATGAGACCAATTGCAACTGTATACTGTTTTGGTCTCCTTATTTAAGGAGTGATATACTTGCATTGGAGGCAGTTCACGGAAGGTTCACGAGGTTGTCTTATGAAGAAAGGTTGAGTAGGTTGGGCCTGCACTCATTGGAGTTTAGAAGAATGAGAGGTGATCTTATTGAAACATAAGGTTCTGAGGGGGATTGGCAGGGTAGATGCAGAGAGGATGTTTCCCCTCGTTGGGGAATCTAGACCTCGGGGACATAGTTTCAGAATAAGGGGTCGCCAATTTAAGACGAAGATGAGGAATTTCTTCTCTCAGAGGGTCGTGAATCTTTGGAATTCTCTACCCCAGAGAGCTCTGGAGGCTGGGTCACTGAATATCTTCAAGGATGAAATAGACAGATTCTTGAACTATAGGGGAGTCGAGGGTTATGGGGAGCGGGCGGGGAAGTGTTGAGGCTAAGATCAGATCAGCCATGATCTTATTGAATGGCGGAGCAGGCTCATGGGGCCATATGGCCTACTCCTGCTCCTATTTCTTATGTTCTTATGTTCACTGTATTACCTGAGGTCGGCTAATTTACCCTGTAATTAAGCCAAGATCTTTCTGGACAACAGGCTGCACTTTTACTCATTAGGTTTCATCGAAAAATACAGCACAGTAAGAGGCCATCATGCCTGTACCAGCTCTTTGGTACCGCTGTCATAGAAACATAGAAAATAGGTGCAGGAGTAGGCCATTCGGCCCTTCGAGCGTGCACCACCATTCAATATGATCATGGCTGATCATGCAACTTCAGTACCCCATTCCTGCTTTCTCTCCATACCCCTTGATCCCTTTAGCCGTAAGGGCCACATCTAACTCCCTTTTGAGTATATCGAATGAACTGGCCGCAACAACTTTCTGTGGTAGAGAATTGCACGGGTTCACAATTCTCTGAGTGAAGAAGTTTCTCCTCATCTCGGTCCTAAATGGCTTACCCCTTACCCTTAGACTGTGACCCCGGGTTCTGGACTTCCCCAACATCGGGAACATTCTTCCTACATCGAACCTGACCAATCCCATCAGAATTTTATATGTTTCTAAGAGATCCCCACTTAGTCTAATTAGTCCCACTCCCCCTGCTACCCCCATAGCCTGGCAAATTTAAGTATTAATTTCGTATTAATCCAAATGAGGTGTCAGTTCATCATTCTTATATTGAAGGTGTTCTTGTTTCGGGACAGAGTGACGTAAAGCTACAGCCTCGATCACCTCCGAGCTACTGGGGGGTTAGGATGATAGCAGCAGCAACTGCTAACCTGGTGTACTGGCATCTGTTGCAAAATTAATTTTGTAATTATTCTTAATTCTGCAGACGGGAAAGAAGAGCATGCTGTGTCCTCTCTCTCACTGGCTCACAAATGTGTGATCATTTAGGATTATGCTAATTGAACAATTAAATCTAAACACCTGTCAAGGCTCATTTATTTGGAATTAGACTCATACACACTTCCCCCCACCGCCCCCCCCCATTCCAATTTTATCTGCCTCTCGGTTTCCCAGCTTTAAAATTATACAAAGCTCCATATACCTGAAGGAGTTTGTAATTGCATCCAATTTAGTTGTTCATTGCCCTAACTTCGAGTGTGGAACCATATTTTGCTCTTCATTATTAGCGCGAGTGTAGGGGGAGAAATTCGGTTGTTTAGCACCAAGATTAGTGCCAGAGAGGGATGCTAAGGGGCCACTAAACATCTAAACTGCATGCAGAAACGAAGCGCAGGCGCAGGGAGCGTGAGCAAGCGGAGGCTCCCCACCCATCCTTCAACCACTGTCCCACTTACGAAGAAACTGTAATTCCGGTAGTGGACTGTACAGTCACCTGAGAACTCACTTTTAGACTGGAAGCAAGTCTTCCTTGATTTCGAGGGACTGCCTATGATGATGATGGCACTTCAAAAGCACTTCACTGGCTGTAAAGCACTTTGGGAATGTCCCGAGATCGTGAAAGGCGCTATATAAATGCAAGTCTCACTTTCTGTTTCTTTCTTTTTAAAGTATGTCATGGAAGAAGTCGTTTCAGTGTCAATGAGTTGGAGGACCCCATGGGAAATATTCTTTTACATGAGGTGCTCTATTTAAATGGAAATTGTTGCCACTTGCTACATCCTTACCGACACTTTCATATGTGGTGTTTTCCTCACCTGCCTTTCACAACTGCTACTTTCTACCGGGGCTCAGTGGGTAGCACTCTTGCCTCTGAGTCATGAAGGCTGTTGGTTCAAGTCCCACTGCAGGGACTTGAACACATAACAGTCCAGTGCAGTGCTGAGGGAGTGCTGCACTGTCGGAGGTGCCGTCTTTCGGATGAAATGTTAAACCGAGGCCCCGTCTGCCCTCTCAGGTGGACGTAAAAGATCCCACGGCACTATTCCGAAGAAGAGCAGGGGAGTTATCCCCGGTGTCCTGGTCAATATTTATCACTTAATTGACATAACAAACACAGGTTATCTGGTCATTATTGTCATGTATCTCACATTACTGTACATAACTGTAGCTTACCATGCTATACATGACTAACTAGAGATGACCTGTAACCACAAGCTTACCTTACCATCAGGGGTGCACTTGCAGGAGACACTGGATACCTATCCCAGACAGGTATATAAGGACAGGTCTCAGGCAAGTGTGGCATTCGAGAGCTGTGTAATAAAGGTGCAGGTCCTGAGTGACCTTGACTTCAGCATGTGCCTCGTGTGAGTCTGTACTGCAGGGACAGGACTTTACAATTATCACATTGTTGTGTGTGGGAGCTTGCTGTGTGCAAATTGGCTGCCGCGTTTCCCACATTACAAAAGTGACTACACCAAAAGTACTTCATTGGCTGTAAAGCGCTTTCAGACTTCCGGTGGTTGTGAAAGGCGCTATATAAATATGAGTCTTTCTTTCATCATGCCAATATATGTCTTGATCTTCATTTTAAAGTAATATTCATTACTTAGGATTACACAGGATATACGGCACAGAAACAGGCCATTCAGCCCAACCAGTCCATGCCGCCGTTTATGCTCCACTTGAGCCTCCTCCCGTCTTTCCTCATCTAATTCTATCAGCAGAACCCTGTATTCCCTTTGATATGTCCTTACTATATAGTATAAATGCACACGAGGCCCATACTTAAGAGGTGATCACTCTGTGACCAGTTACCTTTATTACCAAGACCTCAAGTGATGAAGGTAGGTGGAGCTTCCCCTTTTATACCTGAAAGTCCAGGTTAGGAGTGTCTCCCACAAGTTCGCCCCTTGTGGTCAATGTTCTCAAGATGTACAACTTAGGACAGCTTATACATGGGTTACAATGATAGTTGAATACATGACATCACCTCCCCCCCAAAGTCTTATTGGGATCACAGGTTAAGTCTCTCTGGTGGTTTACGCTCCCTTGTAGAGTGCCTGAGTTGGGGCTCCGGTTGTTGGGCGCTGGCCTGAGTGTTTGCTGTTTGCAGTGCCTCAGGCCTGTCCGGACTGTCCACAGTGACTGGGCTCTCCTCCACTTGGTTCCGGTGTTCAGTCACCTGTGGAGGAGTGAACTCTACATCGTGTTCTTCCTCTGCTTCTTCTATGGGGTTACTGAACCTCCTTTTACTTTGATCCATGTGTTTGTGGCAGATTTATCCATTAGTAAGTTTAATGATCAAAACCCTATTCCCCTCTTTGGCAATCACAGTGCCTGAAAGCCATTTGGGCCCTGCAGCGTAATTAAGGACAAAAAACAGGGTCATTGACATCAATACATTGCGCCCTCGCTTTCCTGTCATGGTAGTCACATTGTGACTGACGCCTGCTCTCAACAATTTCTTTCATAGTAGAGTGTATAAGGGATAACCTGGTTTTGAGCGTCCTTTTCATTAGCAGCTCTGTGGGTGGAACCCCTGTGAGCGAGTGAGGTCTGGATCTATTGGCCAACAGGAGGCATGATAAGTGGTTTTGTAGGGGACCCCCTTGGATTCTGAGCATCCCCTGTTTGATTATCTGCACTGCTCGTTCCGCCTGGCCGTTTGAGGCCGGCTTGAACGGTGCCGTTCTGACGTGGTTGATTCCATTGCCTACCATGAAGTCCTGGAATTCAGTGCTTGTGAAGCACGGGCCATTGTCGCTGACCAAGACATCCATTAGACCATGGGCGGCGAACATTGCCTGTAGACTTTCTACCGTGGCAGAGGATGTGCTTGAATTTAAAATGGCACACTCAATCCATTTGGAGTAGGCGTCTACTCCAAACAAAAACATTTTTCCCATGAAAGGACCTGCATAGTCCACATGGATGCGTGACCATGGCTTGGCGGACCAGGTCCAGGGGCTAAGGGGGGCTTCCCTGGGTGCGTTGCCCAGCTGAGCACACGTGTTGCACCTACGAACACAAAGTTCCAGGGCTGCATCTATCCCTGGCCATCAAATGTGTGACCTGGCAATTGCCTTCATCATGACAATGCTCGGGTGCTCATTGTGAAGTTCTCTGATAAACTCACTGCCCATCTGGGGCATGACTACTCAGTTTCCCCACAGTAGGCAATCGGCCTGAATCGAGAGTTCATCCTTGCGCCTATGAAACGCTTTAAATTCCTCAGGGCATGCCCCGTATGTGGCTGCCCAGTCCCCATTCGAGCAGCGCGAGTCCGGGGTGCGTGGAGAGGCCTATAAAGGCCCAGCTTGTGCAGCTCCAGCCGGGAGAAAAAGCAAAAAAGAAGTAGAAAGGAATCAAAAGGTGACGTCACAGCCAAAGGGGTAAGTGATTGGCTGGTGATTGGTGAGTAGCTTTTCTTTTTCTTTTTTATATCAGTAAGTAACCTGTTAACATTGTTGTTGCCAAATTAAGTGTATCTAAGGGTTAAGTCATGGCAGGAGAGCTCGTGTTATGCTCCTCCTGTACCATGTGGGTCAATCAACAATAATTTTGGCCTCCTGGCCTTGGACACCCACAACCTTTCAAACTGTTTGATACTAATCAGGGACTGGCTGGCCCCTGTGTCTAGCTCCATTAATACTGGGATGCCACTGAGGAGCACTTTCATCATTATCGGTGGTGTCCTGGTATATGAACTGTGTATGTGCTCCACATGAACTCGCTGAACTTCAGCTTCCAGCGATTTCCCCCAGTTTTCATTTGGCCTCGTAGGGCTTACATCGGGCCCGTCCTCCTCGTACATCAACCTGGCTGCAGGCTTCCTGCACATACGCGCCAAGTGACTGCTGACGTTGCAGTTTGTGCAGGGATATAGCTGATACCTGCAAGCCCTGGCTGGGTGTTTGCCTCCACACCTCCAGCATGAGCTGGAGGCCCCATTGTTGGAATCAAAATGTGCATTACCAGTCGACCGTCTCTGACTGTCTCTGTAACTGTCCTTAAGCACTGTAATAAATGCTGGCCTTGCCAGCGACGTCTACATCCCATGAATGAATAGAAAAAAAACAGCACTATGGGAGCACCTCCACCACACGGACTGCAGCGGTTCAAGAAGGCAGCTCATTACCCCCTTTAAGGGCAATTAGGGGTGGGCAATAAATGCTGGCCTTGCCAGAGATGCCCACCGTCCCTAAAATGAAGTTGAAAAGTTACCAATGCTTTCAATGCCGCATTGGTAAAGCTTTCAATTTTCCTAAATGTGACAAGTCTATTGCACGTCATAGCAAAAGGTCTTCAAAAATGTAAACAATTAATTTTAATTGTACAATAACCAGAATGCCTTAATTAACTTTTTTGCCCTCTTCATTTCTTGACATTATCAAACACCTACTGTTCAGCACCTTGCCTTGAATATTGTTCAGTGGCTTAAATCTCTTGGCTGCCAAGTCAATGGGCCTGTTTTTCATTGGCATTGGCTCTTTCTCTGGCACAACAGGTGTCTGTGCACCACCAGAATTCATCTCACCATGGAACACAATTAAACTCAAACTATAGAGTAACAAAGTCTTGCTGCAATTTCATTGGGCTTTGGTGAGATCATGCCTGGAGTATTGTGTACAGTTTGGGTCTTCATACCCAAAACGGATATACTTGCCTTAGAGTGTGTGCGCATCGGAGGTTCATTAGACTGGTGCCTGGCATGAAAGGGCATCCTATGAGGAGCGATTGAATAGACTGAGTCTATACTCTGTGGAGTTTAGAAGAATGAGGGGTGATCTCATTGAAATGTATAAAATTCTTAGAGGGCTTGACAGGGTAGATGCTGAAAGGATGTTTCTCCTGGCTGGTGAATGTAGCACTAGGGGTCACAGTCTCAGGATAAAGGGGTCGGCCATTTAGGACTGAGATGAGAAGAAATTTCTTCACTCGGATGGTTGTGAATCATTGGGATTCTCTACCTCGGAGGGCTGTGGATGCTCAGTTGTTGAGTTCAAGACTGAGATCGATAGATTTTTGGACACAAAGGGAATCAATGGATATGGGGAGAAATTGTAGTTAAAGTAGAAGAGCAGTCATGAATGGCCTACACCTGCTCCTATTTCTAACAGTCTTATGTTCAAACTCAAGTGATTTCTTCATGTTCTTTGAACATTCTTCCCTGGTGATTCACCCCCACCCACCCCCCCCCCCCCACCCTAGCATCCTTTTGGCTGTTGGCTCCAAGACTCAATTGCTGACTGCCGAATCTGAGAAGTGTATTTTGGACTCGCTTTAAGTTTTTTCCCAACTTCCTGTGTTGTCTGTGGCGGAGATAATAGTGGCATCGTGCGTCATTTGCATCTCATTATTCTGTCATTTGCATGTCACCCTTGATTGGCAGGTGTCAGATTACACTGGCGTGATTTGCATCTGGAGACGAGAACCATAATTGTATGAAACAAAGTTCATCGTGAATTCAGTGGCTGGAAAGTGGAAAATCAGCTCAAGTAATTGGTTATTAAATTACGATGGGGAAATTCTACTGACCCTCTGCTACATGGTCCCCTGTTGATCGGGACCTTCAGCAGAAGGAAACAGTTGCTCAAGCAAACATTCATTCTCCATAATTTATAATGAGGAAAGTATTAGCTTACATAGAAAGCTTACATAGCCAATGTAACCCCACTTTTTAAAAAAGGAGGGAGAGAGAAAACAGGGAATTATAGACCGGTCAGCCTGACATCGGTAGTGGGTAAAATGATGGAATCAATTATTAAGGATGTCATAGCAGTGCATTTGGAAAGAGGTGACATGATAGGTCCAAGTCAGCATGGATTTGTGAAAGGGAAATCATGCTTGACAAATCTTCTGGAATTTTTTGAGGATGTTTCCAGTAGAGTGGACAAGGGAGAACCAGTTGATGTGGTATATTTGGACTTTCAGAAGGCGTTCGACAAGGTCCCACACAAGAGATTGATGTGCAAAGTTAGAGCACATGGGATTGGGGGTAGTGTACTGACATGGATTGAGAACTGGTTGTCAGACAGGAAGCAAAGAGTAGGAGTAAATGGGTACTTTTCAGAATGGCAGGCAGTGACTAGTGGGGTACCGCAAGGTTCTGTGCTGGGGCCCCAGCTGTTTACACTGTACATTAATGATTTAGATGAGGGGATTAAATGTAGTATCTCCAAATTTGCGGATGACACTAAGTTGGGTGGCAGTGTGAGCTGCGAGGAGGATGCTGTGAGGCTGCAGAGCGACTTGGATAGGTTAGGTGAGTGGGCAAATGCATGGCAGATGAAGTATAATGTGGATAAATGTGAGGTTATCCACTTTGGTGGTAAAAACAGAGAGACAGACTATTATCTGAATGGTGACAGATTAGGAAAAGGGGAGGTGCAAAGAGACCTGGGTGTCATGGTACATCAGTCATTGAAGGTTGGCATGCAGGTGCAGCAGGCGGTTAAGAAAGCAAATGGCATGTTGGCCTTCATAGCAAGGGGATTTGAGTACAGGGGCAGGGAGGTGTTGCTACAGTTGTACAGGGCATTGGTGAGGCCACACCTGGAGTATTGTGTACAGTTTTGGTCTC
Organism: Pristiophorus japonicus; assembly: GCF_044704955.1. Taxonomy (NCBI): domain Eukaryota; kingdom Metazoa; phylum Chordata; class Chondrichthyes; family Pristiophoridae; genus Pristiophorus; species Pristiophorus japonicus. The sequence goes on from NC_091984.1 coordinate 228,070,760, forward strand.
CTAACCTGAGGAAGGACATTCTTGCTATTGAGGGAGTGCAGCGAAGGTTCACCAGACTGATTCCCGGGATGGCGGGACTGACCTATCAAGAAAGACTGGATCAACTGGGCTTGTATTCACTGGAGTTCAGAAGAATGAGAGGGGACCTCATAGAAACATTTAAAATTCTGACGGGGTTAGACAGGTTAGATGCAGGAAGAATGTTCCCAATGTTGGGGAAGTCCAGAACCAGAGGTCACAGTCTAAGTTCCCAATGTTGGGGAAGTCCAGAACCAGAGGTCACAGTCTAAGGATAAGGGGTAAGCCATTTAGGACCGAGATGCGGAGGAACTTCTTCACCCAGAGAGTGGTGAACCTGTGGAATTCTCTACCACAGAAAGTTGTTGAGGCCAATTCACTAAATATATTCAAGAAGGAGTTAGATGAGGTCCTTACTACTAGGGGGATCAAGGGGTATGGCGAGAAAGCAGGAATGGGGTACTGAAGTTGAATGTTCAGCCATGAACTCATTGAATGGCGGTGCAGGCTAGAAGGGCCGAATGGCCTACTCCTGCACCTATTTTCTATGTTTCTATGTTTCTAAAACATAATGCAATCCCAGCACAAGCTGCTGGGACTGCTGTGTCTCATTGGCTCTGGGCTAAAGCATCAGCCTCGACTCAGTTGCCGTCTTGCCAGAAGGTCACGGGTTCAAGTCCCACTCTAGAGACTCAAGAAACTATTTCCTCTGGTAGGGCAATCGAGGACAAGGGGGCTGAATCTTACATTTATTTTCAAAGAGGGAGGCCACTCATGAAGCACTTTTTCTCACACAAAGGGGATTGGAAATCTGGAACTCACTTCCACCCAAAACATTGTGGATGCTGGGGGCCAATTGGAGCTCTCAACACCGAAAGATAGAGAGGTTTCTGTTCGGAAAGGCTATCAACGGATACGGAGCAAAGGTGGGTAAACAGGACTGAGGCCCAGATCTAATTGAATGGTGGAGAAGGGCTGAATGGCCTATTGCTGCTCCCAATGTTCCAACGAGTGCATAATACAGGTTGATACATCAGTGCAGTGCTGAGGGAGTGCTGCACTGTCAGAGGTGCCGTCTTTCGGATGAAATATTAAACCGAGGCCCCCGCCTACCCTCTCAGCTGGATGTAAAAGATCCCATGGCACTATTTTGAAGACCAGAGGAGTTCTCCCCGGTGTCTTGGTCAATATTTATCTCTCAAATCAAAATCACTTAAAAAAAACATTATCTGCTCATTATTTCATCGCTGTTTGTGGGACCTTGCTGTGTGCGAATTAGCTGTACCTCAAAAGTATTTAATTGGCAGTAAAATGCTTTAGGATATCCTGAGCTGGTGAAAAATGCAATAGAAATGCAAATTCTTTTCTTTCTTGTAGGCTCTGCTCAATTAAATATTTGCTCGCTAATGAAAAGCTAAGGAAGGGCACAGAACTGGATGTTGTCATTCAGCCCATTGTCTCTGTGTGACTCTTTCCGCAGCAATCTGTAACTAATCCTACGCTTCAGATATTTAACTACTCCCCCATTAGTAACCAGTGACCAGTGCCTCACCTTGTCTCTGTAGCAAAGCAATCCATGCTCAATCAACCCCCTGCACTTCCTCTCTCTCTGAGTCACAAGTTTCAGCTAATGACCCGTAATCATGAATTCGACCAGAGGAAACAGTATTTCCCTATCAAACCTTAAATAATTTTAAAAAAAACTCTATTAACTTGCCTCTTCCCCTTGAGCCATGGTGGTCTGACAAGGGGCACAATTGCTGCAATGCTCCATCTCACCCTCGGCAAGCTTCCCGCTGGAGTGGAACTAAACTATAGAACTAATGGGAATCTGTTCAACCTACGTTGCCTCCAGGCCAGATCCAAGGTCGTCCCATCCTCTGTCATTGAACTACAGTATGCGGACGACGTTTGCGTCTGCACACACTCGGAGGTCAAACTCCAAGCCATCATCAATGTTATGCCTTGGATAAGGAGTCAGACTAGATACTGCAAGCTCAAAGTAAATGTGAACGTAGTCCTTTATTACAGATCTCAGCGTGGCTCTCCATCCTGTGAGGCCTCCTTATATACAGGTGCTCCCAAAGGATTGCGGGATCCCTTGGGACTCCAGGGGATAAGCCCTCTGGTGGTTAGACATGGTAGTTACAGGTTTACATACTTAACAGTCAACACCTTCACCGAGGCTGACAAGAGCATGGGCCTTACACTAAATATCTGTAAGACAAAGGTTCCCCCACCAACCTGACCCCGCCACACAGCACTGACCCCCAGTGATCAAAATCCACGGCATGGCCTTGGAAAACGTGGACCACTTTCCATACCTTGGGAGCCTGTCAACAAGGGCAGGCATCAATGACGAGGTCCAACACCGCCTCCAGTGCGCCAGCGCAGCCTTCGGTCGCCAGAGGAACAGAGTGTTTGAAGACCAGGACCTCAAATCTGGCACCACGCTTATGGTCGACAGGGCAGTAGTGATACCCACCCTCCTATATGGCTCAAAGACGTGGACTATATACAGCAGACATCTCAAAACTGTGGAGAAGTACCACCAGCGTTGCGTCCACAAGATCCTGCAAATCCATTGAGAGGATAGACGCACTAACGTCAGTGTTCTCGCTCAGGCCAACATCCCCAGCATCAAAACATTGACCACGCTCGATCAGCTCCGTCGATCAGACATGAGACTCCCAAAGTAAGCGCTCCACTTGGAGCTTCGCCATGGCAAGTGAGCCCCAGGTGGGCAGAGGAAACACTTCAATGATACCCTCAAAGCCTCCTTGATAAAGTGCAACATCCCACCGGCACCTGGGAATCCCTGGCCCAAAAGCGCCAAAGTGGAGGAAGAGCATCCGGGAGGGCGCTGAGCACCTCGAGTCTCATCGCCGAGAGCATGCAGAAATCAAGTGCAGACAGCGGAAGGAGTGTGCGGCAAACCAGACTCCCCACCCACCCTTTCCTTCAACCACTGTCTGCCCCACCTGTGACAGAGACTAATTCCCATATTGGATTCTTCAGCCACCTGAGAACTCACTTTTAGAGTGAAAGCAAGTTATCCTCGACTCCGAGGGACTGCCGATGATGATGATGACAACTGGCACAATAAATCTAGGCTGACAATCCAGTGAAGTGCTGCTGGAGCGCTGCACTGTCGGTGATGCCATCTTTCAGATGAGACGTTAAACCCAGGCCCAGTCTGCTCTCTCAAGTGGACATAAAAGATCCCATGGCACTATTTCAAAGAGCAGCGAAGTTATCCCCGGTGTCCTGGCCAATATTTATCCCTCAATGTAAGAAAAACAGATTATCTGGTCATTATCACATTGCTGTTTGCGGGAGCTTGCTGTGCGCAAATTGGCTGTCGCGTTTCCTACATTACAACAGTGCCTATACTTCAAAACTTCATTGGTTGTAAAGCGCCTTGAGATGCCAGTGGTCATGAAAGGCCGTATATAAATCCAAGTCTTTCTTTCTTTCTTTAATACTTAGAACACGGCTCGACATGCAGATATTGTGCCTCGATGCAGAAAAGTTGAACTGTGACCCTCATACAGAACAGAGATATATGAACCTTCCGGGATGTTTAAACTTACTCCACATCAACGCAGCCCACCCATTATCACAATATTTTACCTTGGAATCTGCTTTATGTTGCAAACCTCCAAGTGCTCTGCTGGAAATACGCAGGCGTGACAGTGGGGCGAGGACCAGACCAGGTGGGACTGTGATGTCCTGCATAGTTGCCGAGCTAGGCAACTCTAGCCGTCAAGCCCCTCACTGAAATAATGGCTGCTTGGACAAGGCATCAGGGAACATTCAGCAATCCTGAGCGAGGGAGTCAGCAACTTCGGTAGTGAGGGCGGGATTAAATGTCTCCTCAAAATCTTGCAAATCCATTGGCAGGATAGGCGTCATTGTTCGCTCTCAGGCCAACATCCCCAGCATCGAAGCATTGACCACGCTCGATCAGCTCCGATGGACGGGCCACATCGTCCGCATGCCTGACACTAGACTCCCGGAACAAGTGCTCTACTCCGAGCTATGTCACGGAAGGCGAGCCCCAGGAGGGCAGAGAAAACACTTGAAGGACACCTTCAAAGCCTCCTTGAAATCATATCACATCCCCACCGACGCTTGGGAATCCCTGGCCCAAGACTTCTCAAAGTGGAGGAGAAGTATCCAAGAAGGTACCGAACAAAATTTGCAGATGACACAAAGATTATTGGGAAAGCGGGTTGTGTAGAGGACACAGAGGGGCTGCAAAGAGACTTAGATAGGTTAAGCGAATGGGCTAAGGTTTGGCAGATGGAATACGATGTCGGAAAGTGTGAGGTCATCCACCTTGGGAAAAAAAAACAGTAAAAGGGAATATTATTTGAATGGGGAGAAATTACAACATGCTGAGGAGCAGAGAGACCTGGGGGTCCTGGCGCATGAATCCCAAAAAGTTAATTTGCAGGTGCAGCAGGTAATCAGGAAGGCAAATGGAATGTTGGCCTTCATTGTGAGAGGGATGGAGTACAAAAGCAGGGAGGTCCTGCTGCAACTGTATAGGGTATTGGTGAGGCCGCACCTGGAGTACTGCGTGCAGTTTTGGTCACCTTACTTAAGGAAGGATATACTGGCTTTGGAGGGGGTACAGAGACGATTCACTAGGCTGATTCCAGAGATGAGGGGGTTACCTTATGATGATAGATTGAGTAGACTGGGTCTTTACTCGTTGGAGTTCAGAAGGATGAGGGGTGATCTTATAGAAACATTTAAAATAATGAAAGGGATAGACATGATAGAGGCAGAGAGGTGGTTTCCACTGGTCGGTGAGACTAGAACTAGGGGGCACAACCTCAAAATACGGGGGAGCCAATTTAAAACCGAGTTGAGAAGGAATTTCTTCTCCCAGAGGATTGTGAATCTGTGGAATTTTCTGCCCAAGGAAGCAGTTGAGGCTAGCTCATTGAATGTATTCAAATCACAGATAGATAGATTTTTAACCAATAAGGGAATTAAGGGTTATGGGGAGCGGGCGGGTAAGTGGAGCTGAGTCCATGGCCAGATCAGCCATGATCTTGTTGAATGGCGGAGCAGGCTCGAGGGGCTAGATGGCCTACTCCTGTTCCTAATTCTTATGTTCTTATGAACACTTCGAGTCTCTTCGCCGGGAGCACTTGGAATCCAAGTACAAACAGCGGGAAGGAGGGTACGACAAATCAAGCACCCCACCCACCCGTCTCCCCAACCCCCGTCTGCCCCATCTGTGACAGAGACTGTAGATAGAAACATAGAAACATAGAAAATAGGCGCAGAAGTAGGCCATTCGGCCCTTCGAGCTTGCACCACCATTCAATAATATCATGGCTGATCATTCCCTCAGTACCCCTTTCCTCCTTTCTCTCCATACCCCTTGATCCCTTTAGCCATAAGGGCCATATCTAACTCCCTCTTGAATATATCCAATGAACTGTCATCAACAACTCTCTGCGGCAGGGAATTCCACAGGTTAACAACTCTCTGAGTGAAGAAGATTCTCCTCATCTCAGTCCTAAATGGCTTACCCCTTATCCTTAGACTGTGTCTCCTGGTTCTGGACTTCCCCAACATCGGGAACATTCTTCCTGCATCTAACCTGTCCAGTCCTGTCAGAATTTTATATGCTTCTATGAGATCCCCTCTCATCCTTCTAAACTTCAGTGAATATAGGCCCAGTCGATCCAGTCTCTCCTCATATGTCAGTCCTGCCATCCCGGGAATCAGTCTGGTGAACCTTCGCTGCATTCCCTCAATAGCAAGAACGTCCTTCCTCGGATTAGGAGACCAAAGCTGAACACAATATTCCAGGTGAGGCCCTGTACAACTGTAGTAAGACCTCCCTGCGCCTATACTTAAATCCCCTAGCTACGAAGGCCAATATACCATTTGCCTTCTTCAACGCCTGCTGAACCTGCATGCCAACTTTCAATGACTGATGTACCATGACATCCAGGTCTCGTTGCACCTCCCCTTTTCTTAATCTACCGCCGTTCAGATTTTGGTGTGTATCTATAAAGCATGCGCTCCCATGTTCCGCCATCAGGGAGCTCATCCCCTGAAGTCCCAAGGGATCCTAGCATCCCTTGTGAGCACTCTACATAAGACGACCCCTAAGGCCTGTTCCTCACTCTGGAGTGTCTTATTAAAGGCTGAGGTCACTGTTACTTTAACCTCCCTGTGTACAGCCTCATCTGTGTTAGGAACACAATAACTGGCGACAAGAATACGAATCCAACGCAAAGATTCAGCAAACTGTGGGCATCCTGGAGAAGTTCTCGGAGGGTGAGGACTGGGAAGCCTATGTCAAATGGCAAGACCAGTACTTTGTAGCCAACGAGCTGGATGGAGAAGGAAATGCTGCAAAAAGGAGAGCGGTCCTCCTCACAGTCTGCGGGGCACCGACCTACAGCCTCATGAAGAATCTTCTGGCTCTGGTGAAACCCACAGATAAGTCGTATGAGGAGCTGTGTACACTGGTTCGGGAGCATCTTAACCTGAGGGAGAGTGTGCTGATGGCGAGGTATCGGTTCTACATGTGCCAGCGATCTGAAGGTCAGGAAGTGGCGAGCTACGTCGCCGAGCTAAGGCGACTTGCAGGACAATGTGAGTTTGATGGCTACCTGGAGCAAATGTTCGGAGACTTTTTTGTACTGGGCATTGGCCATGAGACCACCCTATGAAAACTTTTGACTGTAGAGACACCGACCCTCAGTAAGGCCATTGCGATAGCACAGGCGTTTATGTCCACCAGTGATAACAGCAAACAAATCTCTCAGCACACAATTGTTAGCAATGCTCATAAATTAACCGGATCTGTGTTTGCGAGCAGAAATCTACAGGGCATAACCCACGAGTCTGCAACTGCCAGCAGTCCCAAGGTGACCCAGATGACTCAGAGTCCCCAACAATGGATGAATGCAAGGCAATTCACACCTTGTTGGCGTTGTGGAGGCTTCCATTCAGCCTATTCATGCCACTTCAAAGGGTATGTTTGTAAGAGCTGTGGGACACCTCCAACGAGCTTGCAGATGAGCTGCAAGCTCTGCAAAACCTGCTAACCACCACGTGGCAGAGGAAGATTGGTCCATGGTGGATGAAAGCAATTTCGAGCCTCAGAGAGAGGAGGCAGATGCTGAAGTACACGGGGTGCACACATTGTCAATGCTAAATGTAAAATTGAATGGCTTACCCGTAGCTATGGAACTGGACACTGGCGCTAGCCAATCCATCATGAGTAAAAAGATGTTTGAGAGACTGTGGTGCAACAAGGCATTCAGACCAGCCCTGAGCCCCATCCACACGAAACTGAGAACGTACACCAAAGAGCTTATCACTGTCCTGGGCATCGTCATGGTCAAGGTCACCAAGGGGGCACGGTGCACAAAGTGCCACTCTGAATTGTCCCGGGTGATGGCCCCGCACTGCTTGGAAGGAGCTGGCTGGGCAAAATCCGCTGGAACTGGGATGACATAAGAACATTAGAATTAGGAACAGGAGTAGGCCATCTAGCCCCTCGAGCCTGCTCCGCCATTCAACAAGATCATGGCTGTTCTGGCCGTGGACTCAGCTCCACTTACCCACCCGCTCCCCATAACCCTCAATTCCCTTATTGGTTAAAAATCTATCTATCTGTGATTTGAATACATTTAATGAGCTAGCCTCAAATGCTTCCTTGGGCATCCGAGCGCTATCACATGTCGATGAGGCCTCACATACCCAGGTTCTTAACAAATTTCCTTCGCTTTTTGAGCCAGGCACTGGAAACTTTTCCGGGGTGAAGGTGCGGATCCACTTGGTCCCAGAGGCACGACCCATTCACCACAAGGCGCGAGCGGTAACTCACATGATGAGGGAGAGAGTGGAAATTGAGCTCGACAGGCTGCAACGCGAGGGCATCATCTCCCCAGTGGAATTCAGTGAGTGGGCCAGCCCGATTGTTCCAGTACTCAAAAGTGATGGCACAGTCGGGATTTGCGGCGATTATAAAGTAACTATTAATCGTTTCTCGCTACAGGACCAATACCCGCTACCTAAGGCAGACGACCTATTTACGATGCTGGCAGGAGGAAAGACGTTCATCAAGCTCGACCTGACTTCGGCCTACATGACGCAGGAGCTGGAGGAATCTTCGAAGGGCCTCACCTGCATCAACACGCACAAGGGACTGTTCATCTACAACAAATGCCAGTTTGGAATTCGATCGGCTGCAGCGATCTTCCAGAGTAACATGGAGAGCCTACTCAAGTCGGAACCATGCACGGTGGTCTTTCAGGATGACATGTTGGTCACGGGTCGGGACACCGCCGAGCACCTACAAAACCTGGAGGAGGTCCTCCAGCGACTGGATCACGTAGGGCTGTGGCTGAAGGTGTCAAAATGCGTCATCATGGCAACAGAAGTGGAGTTTTTGGGAAGAAAGATCGCAGCGGATGGCATTCGGCCCACAGACGCCAAGACAGAGGCTATCAGGAACGTGTCCAGGCTACAGACCGTCACGGAGCTGCGGTCGTTCCTGGGACTCCTCAAATATTTTGCTAACTTCCTGCCGGGGTTAAGCAACCTTTTAGAGCTCCTACATGTGCTATTGCGCAAAGCTGGGGAAAAAAACAAGTAATTGCTTTTGAGAAAGCCAGAAACATTCTATGCTCAACAAGCTGCTTGTATTGTATAACCTATGTAAAAGACTTGTGCTAGCATGTGATGCGTCGTCGTACGGAGTCGGGTGTGTATTGCAACAAGCTAACGATGCGGGGAATTGGAACCTGTCGCCTATGCTTCCAGGAGCTTGTCTGAGGCCGAGAGAGCCGACAGCATGATTGAGAAAGAGGCATTAGCGTGTGTGTTTGGGGTAAAGAAAATGCATCAGTTCTTGTTTGGCCTCAAATTTGAGCTGGAACCGATCACAAGCCCCTCACATTCCTGTTCGCTGAAAACAAGGGGATAAATACTAATGCCTCAGCCCACATACAAAGGTGGGCACTCACACTCTCAGTGGGATTACGGAGACGTGGCTCCAGGATGATCAGGGCTGGGAACTCAACATTCAGGGATATTCAACATTCAGGAAGGATAGAATAAAAGGAAAAGGAGGTGGGGTAGCATTGCTGGTTAAAGAGGAGATTAATGCAATAGTTAGGAAAGACATTAGCTTGGATGATGTGGAATCTATATGGGTAGAGCTGCAGAACACCAAAGGGCAAAAAACGTTAGTAGGAGTTGTGTACAGACCTCCAAACAGTAATAGGGATGTTGGGGAGGGCATCAAACAGGAAATTAGGGGTGCATGCAATAAAGGTGCAGCAGTTATAATGGGTGACTTTAATATGCACATAGATTGGGCTAGCCAAACTGGAAGCAATACGGTGGAGGAGGATTTCCTGGAGTGCATAAGGGATGGTTTTCTAGACCAATATGTTGAGGAACCAACTAGGGGGGAGGCCATCTTAGACTGGGTGTTGTGTAATGAGAGAGGATTAATTAGCAATCTCATTGTGCGAGGCCCCTTGGGGAAGAGTGACCATAATATGGTGGAATTCTGCATTAGGATGGAGAATGAAACAGTAATTTCAGAGACCATGGTCCAGAACTTAAAGAAGGGTAACTTTGAAGGTATGAGGCGTGAATTGGCTAGGATAGATTGGCGAATGATACTTAGGGGGTTGACTGTGGATGGGCAATGGCAGACATTTAGAGACCGCATGGATGAAGTACAACAATTGTACATTCCTGTCTGGCGTAAAAATAAAAAGGGGAAGGTGGCTCAACCGTGGCTATCTAGGGAAATCAGGGATAGTATTAAAGCCAAGGAAGTGGCATACAAATTGGCCAGAAATAGCAGCGAACCTGGGGACTGGGAGAAATTTAGAACTCAGCAGAGGAGGACAAAGGGTTTGATTAGGACAGGGAAAATGGAGTACGAGAAGAAGCTTGCAGGGAACATTAAGGCGGATTGCAAAAGTTTCTATAGGTATGTAAAGAGAAAAAGGTTGGTGAAGACAAACGTAGGTCCCCTGCAGTCAGAATCAGGGGAAGTCATAACGGGGAGCAAAGAAATGGCGGATCAATTGAACAAGTACTTTGGTTCGGTATTCACTAAGGAGGATACAAACAACCTTCCGGATATAAAAGGGGTCAGAGGGTCTAGTAAGGAAGAGGAACTGAGGGAAATCTTTATTAGTCGGGAAATTGTGTTGGGGAAATTGATGGGATTGAAGGCCGATAAATCCCCAGGGCCTGATGGACTGCATCCTAGAGTACTTAAGGAGGTGGCCTTGGAAATAGCGGATGCATTGACAGTCATTTTCCAACATTCCATTGACTCTGGATCAGTTCCTATGGAGTGGAGGGTAGCCAATGTAACCCCACTTTTTAAAAAAGGAGGGAGAGAGACAACAGGGAATTATAGACCGGTCAGCCTGACCTCAGTAGTGGGTAAAGTGATGGAATCAATTATTAAGGATGTCATAGCAGTGCATCTGGAAAATGGTGACATGATAGGTCCAAGTCAGCATGGATTTGTGAAAGGGAAATCATGCTTGACAAATCTTCTGGAATTTTTTGAGGATGTTTCCAGTAAAGTGGACAAGGGAGAACCAGTTGATGTGGTATATTTGGACTTTCAGAAGGCTTTCGACAAGGTCCCACACAAGAGATTAATGTGCAAAGTTAAAGCACATGGGATTGGGGGTAGTGTGCTGACGTGGATTGAGAACTGGTTGTCAGACAGGAAGCAAAGAGTAGGAGTAAACGGGTACTTTTCAGAATGGCAGGCAGTGACTAGTGGAGTGCCGCAAGGTTCTGTGCTGGGGCCCCAGCTGTTTACATTGTACATTAATGATTTAGACGAGGGGATTAAATGCAGTATCTCCAAATTTGCGGATGATACTAAGTTGGGTGGCAGTGTGAGCTGCGAGGAGGATGCTATTAGGCTGCAGAGTGACTTGGATAGGTTAGGTGAGTGGGCAAATGCATGGCAGATGAAGTATAATGTGGATAAATGTGAGGTTATCCACTTTGGTGGTAAAAACAGAGAGACAGACTATTATCTGAATGGTGACAGATTAGGAAAAGGGAAGGTGCAACGAGACCTGGGTGTCATGGTACATCAGTCATTGAAGGTTGGCATGCAGGTACAGCAGGCGGTTAAGAAAGCAAATGGCATGTTGGCCTTCATAGCGAGGGGATTTGAATACAGGGGCAGGGAGGTGTTGCTACAGTTGTACAGGGCCTTGGTGAGGCCACACCTGGAGTATTGTGTACAGTTTTGGTCTCCTAACTTGAGGAAGGACATTCTTGCTATTGAGGGAGTGCAGCGAAGGTTCACCAGACTGATTCCCGGGATGGCGGGACTGACCTATCAAGAAAGATTGGATCAATTGGGATTGTATTCACTGGAGTTCAGAAGAATGAGAGGGGACCTCATAGAAACGTTTAAAATTCTGACGGGTTTAGACAGGTTAGATGCAGAAAGAATGTTCCCAATGTTGGGGAAGTCCAGAACCAGGGGTCACAGTCTGAGGATAAGGGGTAAGCCATTTAGGACCGAGATGAGGAGAAACTTCTTCACCCAGAGAGTGGTGAACCTGTGGAATTCTCTACCACAGAAAGTAGTTGAGGCCAATTCACTAAATATATTCAAAAGGGAGTTAGATGAAGTCCTTACTACTCGGGGGATCAAGGGTTATGGCGAGAAAGCAGGAAGGGGGTACTGAAGTTTCATGTTCAGCCATGAACTCATTGAATGGCGGTGCAGGCTAGAAGGGCTGAATGGCCTGCTCCTGCACCTATTTTCTATGTTTCTATGTTTCTATGTTTCTATAACTATACCATTCTCCACAGGCGGATGCTCTCAGTCGGCTACCATTGCCCACCACGGGGGTGGAAATGGAAGAGCCTGCAAACTTGTTGATGGTGGTGCAGCCCGCAGACTTGTTGATGGTCATGGAAGGTTGATCCCAACCTGCATGATCAGGTAGAGAGCAGGCGGCAGCAACAAAATGTAAATGATGGTCGCGCCACGGGAAATTGATCTGAATGACCCTGTGTATGTGCTATACTATGGACATGGTCCCAAGTGGATCGCGGGCACGATGATAGCTAAAGAAGGGAATAGGGTGTTTGTAGTCAAACTAGACAATGGACAAATTTGCAGAAAGCACCTGAACAACCCACAGCAGACACCACCTTTTTCGAGCCCACAACACACACCCAAAGAATCAACGACACCACGCCGGACCAGGAAATTGAACCCATCACGCCCAACAGCCCAGCAAGGCCAGGCTCACCCAGCAGCCCTGCAGGGCCAACAACACGCCAGCCCAGCGAGGGCACAGCCAACACATCAGAACAGACATTTGTACCGAGGCGGTCCACCAGGGAAAAAAAGGCTCCCGACCGCCTCACCTTGTAAATAGTTTTCACTTTGACTTTGGGGGGGGAGTGATATTGTGTATCTGTAAAGCGTGCACTCCCATGTTCCGCCACAAGGGAGTCATCCCCTGAAGTCCCAAGGGACCCCAGCATCCCTTGGGAGCACTGTATGTAAGCCGGCCCCTAAGGCCTGTTACTCACTCTGGAGTGTCTTATTAAAGACTGAGGTCACTGTTACTTTAACCTCCCTGTGTGCAGCCTCATCTGTGTTAGGAACACAATACAGACAATATTCTGCCTTTGTGTTTTTGCCACCAAAGTGGATATCTCACATTTATCCACATTATACTGCATCTGCCATGCATTTGCCCACTCACCTAACCTGTCCAAGTCATCCTGCAGCCTCTTATCGTCCTCCTCAAAGCATTCACCACCACCCAGCTTCGTGTCATCTGCAAACTTGGAGATATTACACTCAATTCCTTCATCCAAATCATTGATGTATATTGTAAATAGCTGGGGTCCCAGCACTGAGCCCTGCGTACCCCACTAGTCACTGCCTGCCATTCTGAAAAGGACCCGTTAATCCCGACTCTCTGCTTCCTTTCTGCCAGCCAGTTCTCTATCCACGTCAATACATTACTCCCAATACCATGCGCTTTAATTTTGCACACCAATCTCTTGTGTGGGACCTTGTCAAAAGCCTTTTTAAAGTCCAAATACACCACATCCACTGGTTCTCCCTTGTCCACTCTACTAGTTACATCCTCAAAAAATTCTAGAAGATTTGTCAAGCATGATTTCCCTTTCATAAATCCTGCATTGGTCTCATCAATCACCTGAGAACTCACGTTAGTGTGGAAACAAGTCATCCTCGACTCTTGGGAACTGCCGAAGAAAAAGGAGAAGAAATGGAGGGAAGAAAACTTCTAGAAACATGCCAAATGGCTTCAGATTCATTTCCACATCGTAGATCCCAAGTTTATGACCTATATTAAAGTCTGTTTAATGTATGAGCTGAGTGTTTCTGCAGGCATCAACTGTGCTGGGAGAAAACCCATTACTGCTCAGCCTCGCTGGACTCCTCTGCTGGCAGAGAGTGAACTTCTTTGAGATTGAAAGATCTGTTCAGTTGGGCATTGCACGTGATGGCAGCTGTTTCACTGGGCCAATGCTGACGTGCATTGCCAAGGCTGGCGAAACCTCTCTTACAGGGCTGACAGAGACATTTCACGGCACAATACACCCCAATAACAAAAAGCGAAGGAGAGGATGGGAGTACAACAGAGAGGAGCTGAGGAGCTCAAATCTGGTTCTTTCACAAAGTTAAATAGGCTTTATAAATTACTCAGACATTTTAACTTGCTTGAAAGGGGTGCAAAGGGCTGCAGGGAGAAAAGGTGTAATGAGCTGTACATGATGCAAAGACTACCGCAAACTGGTTCGGTACAGGGGGCATTTTGCCTTGACTGCTTGTGTCAGTTCTATAAAATGGGTTTCTGCAGCCTCACCGAGCCAGTTCTGAGGAGAGGCGTAGCCCGACATGTTAATGTGTCTTTTCACGCTGGCCGTTTTCTGCCCAGATGTCATGCTGCCGGACGTAGAGGCTTTCTATTGACCTCTGTGAGCAGAGGGGTCAACAACCAGGGGCCATAGATTTAAAGTGAATTGTAGGAGGCTTAGAGGGGAGTTGAGGGGAACTTTTTTCACCCAGAGGGTGGTGGGGATCTGGAACTCACTGTCTGAAAGGGTGGTTGAGGCAGAAACTGTAAAGCCCTGTCCCCTCAGTACAGATTCACATGAGGCATGTAGTGAACTTACTCTGGACCTGCACCTTTATTTCACAGCTCTGGAATGCTGCACTTGCCTGAGACCTGTCCTTATATACCTGTCTAGGACAGGTATCCCAGTGTCTCCTGCAAGTTCACCCCTGGTGGTAAGGTATGCTGGTGGTTACAGGTCATATCTTATTACAGTCATGTATAGCATGTTAGGATACAGTTATATATAATAATGTAAAGATACATGACAGAAACCTTCACCACATTTAAAAAGTACTTGGATATGTATTTCAAGGACCTGCAGGGCTACAGACCAAGGGCTGGAAAGTGGGATTAGGCTGGATTCGAAATAAAGTAAATGAGTTGACGGCACAAATCATTACAAATGGGTATGATTTGGTGGCCATTACAGAAACGTGGTTGCAGGGTGGCCAAGACTGGGAATTAAACATACAGGGGTATCTGACGATTCGGAAAGATAGACAAGAAGGGAGAGGAGGTGAGGTAGCTCTGTTAATGAAGGAAGATATCAGGGCAGTTGTGAGAGATGATATTGGCTCTAATGAACAAAATGTTGAATCATTGTGGGTGGAGATTAGAGATATTAAGGGGAAAAAGTCACTGGTGGAAGTAGTTTATAGGCCCCCAAATAATAACTTCACAGTAGGGCGGGCAATAATCAAGCGAATAATGGAGGCAAGTGAAAAAGCAACGGCAGTAATCATGGGGGATTTTAACCTACATATCGATTGGTCAACTCAAATCGCACGGGGTAGCCTGGAGGAGGAATTCATAGAATGCATACACGATTGTTTCTTAGAACAGTATGTTACAGAACCTACAAGGGAGCAAGCTATCTTAGATCTGGTCCTGAGTAATGAGACAGGAATAATAAACGATCTCCTAGTAAAAGATCCTCTCGGAATGAGTGATCACAGTATGGTTGAATTTGTAATACAGATTGAGGGTGAGGAAGTAGTCTCTCAAACGAGCGTACTATGCTTAAACAAAGGGGACTACAGTGGGATGAGGGCAGAGTTGGCTAAAGTAGACTGGAAACACAGACTAAACGGTGGCACAATTGAGGAACAGTGAAGGACTTTCATAGTGCGCAACAAAAATATATTCCAGTGAAAAAGAAGGGTGGTAAGAGAAGGGATAACCAGCTGTGGATAACCAAGGAAATAAAGGAGAGTATCAAATCAAAGACTAATGCGTATAAGGTGGCCAAGGTTCGTGGGAAACTAGAAGATTGGGAAAATTTTAAACAACAGCAAAGAATGACTAAAAAAGCAATAAAGAAAGGAAAGATAGATTACAAAAGTAAACTTGCGCAAAACATAAAAACAGATAGTAAAAGCTTTTACAGATATATAAAACAGAAAAGAGTGACTAAAGTAAATGTTGGTCCCTTAGAAGATGAGAAGGGGGATTCAATAATGGGAAATGTGGAAATGGCTGAGACGTTAAACAATTATTTTGCTTCGGTCTTCACAGTGGAAGACACAAAAACCATGCCAAAAATTGCTGGTCACAGGAATGTGGGAAGGGAGGACCTTGAGACAATCACTATCACTAGGGGGGTAGTGCTGGACAGGCTAATGGGACTCAAGGTAGACAAGTCCCCTGGTCCTGATGAAATGCATCCTAGGGTATTAAAAGAGACGGCGGAAGTTATAGCAGATGCATTCGTTATAATCTACCAAAATCCTCTGGACTCTGGAGGTACCAATGGATTGGAAAGCAGCTAATGTAATGCCTCTGTTTAAATAAGAGGGCAGACAAAAGGCAGGTAACTATAGGCCGGTTAGCTTAACATCTGTAGTGGGGAAAATGCTTGAAACTATCATTAAGGAAGAAATAGCGGGACATCTCGATAGGAATAGTGCAATCAAGCAGACGCAGCATGGATTCATGAAGGGGAAATCATGTTTAACTAATTTACTGGAATTCTTTGAGGATATAACGAGCATGGTGGCTAGAGGTGTACCGATGGATGTGGTGTATTTAGATTTCCAAAAGGCATTTGATAAGGTGCCATACAAAAGGTTACTGCAGAAGATAGAGGTACGCGGAGTCAGTGGAAATGTATTAGCATGGATAGAGAATTGGCTGGCGAACAGAAAGCAGAGAGTCGGGATAAATGGGTACTTTTCGGGTTGGAAATCGGTGGTTAGTGGTGTGCCACAGGGATCGGTGCTGGGACCACAACTGTTTACAATATACATAGAAGACCTGGAAGAGGGGACAGAGTGTAGTGCAACAAAATTTGCAGATGACACAAAGATTAGTGGGAAAGCGGGTTGTGTAGAGGACACGGAGAGGCTGCAAAGAGATTTAGATAGGTTAAGCGAATGGGCTAAGGTTTGGCAGATAGAATACAATGTCGGAAAGTGTGAGGTCATCCACCTTGGGAAAAAAAACAGTAAAAGGGAATATTATTTGAATGGGGAGAAACTATAACATGCTGCGCTGCAGAGGGACCTGGGGGCCCTTGTGCATGAAACTCTTTTTGGAGTTCACCTGCAAAACATAAAACATTAAACGGTGCCACCCGACCTGGGTGACACTCCAGACATTTACAAGGCCCTTTTTTTTTTCCCCCCCTTTTTTTTGTTTTTTTTAGTGTTTTTTTTTTTTTTTGGGCACTAAAATCACAATTTTCCCCAGTGCCCCCTATAAAAGGGAAGGGGGACACTAAAAGCACCGGCAATTAAAACAAATTAAACTTAAAAACGTAAAATCAAATTAAAATTTGGTTGCCGGGCGTGATGATGCACTCCAGTCCCTCCGGTGCCTACCTCTCGCGGAAGGCCGCGAGCGTACCGGTGGACACCGCGTGCTCCATCTCCAAGGTCACCCTGGACCGGATGTAAGAGCGGAAGAGAGGCAGGCAGTCAGGTTGAACGACCCCCTCGACCGCCCGCTGCCTGGACCGGCTGATGGCACCCTTGGCCGTGCCCAGGAGCAGTCCTACGAGGAGGCCTTCGGACCTACCCGCTCCCCTCCGCACAGGGTGCCCAAAGATCAGGAGAGTGGGACTGAAGTGCAGCCAGAATTTCAGGAGCAGCCCCTTCAAATAATGGAACAGGGGCTGAAACCTCGTGCACTCAATAAAAACATGGAACACGGACTCCTCCAGACCGCAGAAATTGCAGGCGGCCTGGGAGTCCGTGAACCGGCTTAAAAATTTGTTGCACGGCACTGCTCCGTGCACCACCCTCCAGGCCAAGTCCCCGATGAATAGTGGGAGGACCCCTGCGTAGAGTGCCCTCCATCGGGGACCCCCGCCTCCTCCGGACGGCAAGATGGTACGCCATGGCGTGTCCGGACGGCAGGCGAGGATGGCAAAGTTGAGAGTGTGCAGGAGCAGCCCGTACATGAAACCCCTCCGCGCGGAACTGAAAGGCACGGAGGGGATTTCCCCGAGGCGGCTCAAGTTGTGAGGCGCCGGCCCCCGAGGGAGGTTCCGGGGTTTGGCGCCGATGAGGAATTCCGTCCGGACGGGGGTCAGTTCGGACGGGATCTCCCCACGTGCTTGAGCCTCCTCGATGCACCTAACGGAGTCAGGGCCCAGAGCTGTTTTTAGCGACTCGATGGCATCGGCCGCGTGGCGGACGTTGGCAGAATTTAGGCGCCGCGCCAGCGTTTCTGGCGCCATCCAGCCCGCTCCTCCGCCATCGAGCAGGTCCCTGACCCTGGTCACCTCACCAGCCACAGCCCTCTCTTCCGACCGCCACATAAAACCTCGGTCGTGGAGGTACGGATTCCCGAGCAGCGGCTCCTGCAGGACGGCCGCCACTCCAGCCGGCGGAGAGCTGCGCTTGGTGGAGACTTTGTTCCAGACCCTGATGAGTTCCCTGTAAAAGACAGGCAGCTCCCGGAGGGCGGTCCTAGCACCCCCCAAGTTCACAAACAGGAGCTGCGTGTCATAATTGAGGTCGCGCTGCTGGCGGAAGAAATACCTCGCCAGAGCACACCACCTAGGAGGGGGCTCGACGTAAAGGTATCTCTGCAGGGTCTGAAGACGGAAAGTCGCGAGCTGGGCGCTGACGCACACCAACGACTGACCGCCCTCCTCAAGCGGGAGACTCAAGACCGCAGCAGAGACCCAGTGCTTCCTGTTGTTCCAGAAGAAGTCCACCAGCTTCTTCTGTATCTTGGCGACAAACGCAGGGGGAGGGGTCAAAGTGACCAGCCGGTACCACAGCATTGCGGCCACCAGCTGGTTTATGACTAGCGCTCGACCCCTGTAGGACAGCACTCGGAGCAGTCCTGTCCAGCGCCCTAGGCGAGCGGCGACCTTGGCCTCCAGCTCCTGCCAGTTCGCCGGCCAGGCTCCCTCGTCGGGGCTAAGGTAGAATCCCAGATAGAGGAGATGGGTCATGCTCCAGGCAAAAGGCCTGAGCTCCTCCGGCAGGGAGTCCACCCGCCACTGACCCACCAGGAGTCCGGAACATTTCTCCCAGTTGATCCTGGCGGAGGACGCGGCCGAGTAAATCTCCTGGCACTCACACATCCTCCGCAGGTCAGCGGGATCCTCTATCGCGAGGAGCACGTCATCGGCGTAAGCCGAGAGGACGACCTCCACGCCCCCTTGTGCATGAATCCCAAAAAGTTAGTTTGCAGGTGCAACAGGTAATCAGGAAGGCGAATGGAATGTTGGCCTTCATTGCGAGAGGGATGGAGTACAAAAGCAGGGAGCTCCTTCTGCAACTGTAAAGGGTATTGATGAGTCCACACCTGGAGTACTGCGTGCAGTTTTGGTCACCTTTCTTAAGGAAGGATATACTAGCTTTGGTGGGGGTACAGAGATGATTCACGAGGCTGATTCCGGAGATGAGGGGGTTATCTTATGGTGATAGATTGAGTAGACTGGGTCTTTACTCGTTGGAGTTCAGAAGGATGAGTGGTGATCTTATAGAAACATTTAAAATAATGAAAGGGATAGACAAGATAGAGGCAGAGAGGTTGTTTCCATTGGTCGGGGAGACTAGAACTAGGGGGCACAACCTCAAAATACGGGGGAGCCAATTTAAAACCGAGTTGAGAAGGAATTTCTTCTCCCAGAGGGTTGTGAATCTGTGGAATTCTCTGCCCAAGGAAGCAGTTGAGGCTAGCTGATTGAATGTATTCAAGTCACAGATAGATAGATTTTTAACCAATAAGGGAATTAAGGGTTACGGGGAGCGGGCGGGTAAGTGGAGCTGAGTCCACGGCCAGATCAGCCATGATCTTGTTGAATGGCGGAGCAGGCTCGAGGGGCTAGATGGCCTACTCCTGTTCCTAATTCTTATATTCTTATGTTCTTATGTTCTATGGATGCATCTTTGTCGGCTGGCGCAGACACGATGGGCCGAATGGCCTCCTTCCGTGCTGAAAATTTCTATGATTCTATGAAGGAGAGTATCCGTCATCCGGCCAAAACAGAAGAGACCATTTTAGAAATGATATGCTCCTAAGTAAGACACAGAACTCATTAGTGGTTTCTTCAAGACAGAAATAGCAGAGCTGGATCAATTAAGAATTTCAATGCCATTGCATTACGATACTGTCTATATGCCTCACACATGGTGCATGGTGTGTTTGCAGA
This sequence comes from Pristiophorus japonicus, assembly GCF_044704955.1. Lineage (NCBI taxonomy): Eukaryota > Metazoa > Chordata > Chondrichthyes > Pristiophoridae > Pristiophorus > Pristiophorus japonicus. The sequence continues at coordinate 228,090,548 of NC_091984.1, forward strand.
GTGGGTGTGTAATTGGCAAATGAACTTCAATATAAATAATTGTAACCCTGTTAACCCCGACGATTTTAACCCTAACGATTTTAACCCTACTCGCTCAGAAGAAACCTGGTGGTTGGGCGGTTAAAAGCACTCTGGCTCTTACCTGCCGCACAGCCGCCATGATCGCAACATCCGTCATTTGAACCTGCTCTCCTGAGCAGGCAGCAAGGACACCCACCCAGAGCCGACAGGGTCCTTCATCACACAGTCATGTCGTGGCCTGATGACATAATTGAGACCCGTCTGTAATTTTAACTCGGGCCTGAGTGGGCAATCCGCCTGGAGTTAAAACCAGGGCCCAAGTCTTTAGGGGTACAGGAGCAGAGGGATCTGGGAGGTACAGTTGCACAAATCACTAAAAGTAGTGACGCAGGTTAGCGAGGCCGTTAAAATAAAGCAAACCAAGCACTGGGGTTCATTTCTCGAGAGATAGAATTGAAAAGCAGGAAAGTTATGTTAAACGTATCGAACTTTAGTAAGACCACACTTGGAGCACTGCGAACAGTTCTGGTCTCCTTATTATAAAACGAAAATGGAGACATTGGAGAAGGTGCAAAAAAGATTTACGAGATTGATACCAGAATTGAGAAGTTATACCCACCAGGGGCTCTTTTCCCTAGGAGAGCTAAAACTGAGGGTGACCTGATAGAGGTCTTTAAGATTATGAAAGGTTTTGATCGGGTAGGTGTAGAGAAGATGTTTCCAGTTGTGGGGCAGGCCAGAACTAGGGGGCATCAATATAAGATAGTCACTAATAAATCCAATAGGGAATTCAGAAGAAACCTCTTTACCCAGAGAGTGGTTGGAATGTGGAACTTGCTACCACAAGGAATAGTTGAGGTGACAAGGATTAGGGGAAGCTAGATAAACACATGGGGGAGAAAGAAATAAAAAGATATGTTGATGGGTTTTGATGAAGAAGAGTGGGGCATAAATACCAGCATGGACTAGTTGGGCCGAATGGCCTGTTTCTGTGTTGTAAATACTATGTAGAACTATATGGAGTGGGACTAATTGGATAGCTCGTTCAAGGAGCCAACACGATGGGCCAAATGGCCTCATTCTGTGCTGTATCATTCCACGGTTCTATGATTATTGATGCTATTTTATTGCAGTTCGTGACACCCCTAAACTTTTTTTCCCCAAATAACCCACGTACATAACAGCTTGTCAAAAATACTGAAGACCAACATTCTAACTCAGATCTTATAAAGCAACAGAATCTCGAGTTATTTCTAAAATAGTAGCAATACAACCAACGCAACTCCACATTGAACAGACAGAGAGTCAAACTTGTAGCATCATAGCATACAGAAAGAGACCATTCGGCCCATCGTGCCCGAGCCGGCTCTTTGAAAGCGCGATCCAATTAGCCCCAATCCTCCCACCTCCCGCTCTTTCCTTATACTCCTGTAACTTTTGCACTGCAAGTATTTATCCAATTTTCTTATGATAGTAACTGTTGAATCTGCTTCCACCACCCTTTCAGGCAGCGCATTCCAGAACACGCTGTAAAATAATGAGCCGTAAATTGCGGCCTCTCTGGGTGCGTACGATGTGCGCATGTGCCCAAAGAGACCCTGCAAGTTCCAGGTATAGGCGCACGATGCGCACGCTCCTGAACCCAGCACTTGCAACCTGTCAATTTTGACAGATCTAACGCATCCCCGGGAGAAGGGTCTTCGCAGACGGCGATTTGGGCTATTTGCCCAACTCTTGCCCAGTAAATGTCCTTAAAACTCTTACGCCTAGTAAAAGCAGGCATACCGAACGGTTACCAGAGCTTGCAGAACTGCACCTGAACAAGAAGCGGCATTTCTGGGATCGAAGAGAAGAATAATACGGGGGAGGGGGGGGGGTGTTGGAGAGAGAACAAAACCCTTTTAACCAGCATTACTCGTGATCGAGTGGCATGAAATTTCAAATTGGATTCAAGGCTTGTATAATTAACCCTCATTTCAATAGTCTTTGCCTTTTATTGGCTAATTTTATAGATGAAATAAATGCCAATGTACCAGAGACAAAACACCAACCATTTGACTTGCAAAATTGCTGTGACTTATCAAAACAGAAACTGTAGATAGGTTAAGGACTTTGCAAGAAAGGTATTTCAGTATTAATGGCCTGTTTTACATGAGCAGCAGCAAAAATAATGAGGGTTACACAAGACTGTGTCAGATCTGTGAACTGGCTATTGTTTTAACAGAACCTCATTAAACCACTGTTTAATTAGAAGAATTTTAAGGAGATGGAATACCTTCCTCACGCTCCAACTTACCTTTCCACTTTTAAAACAGCCATAGGGGATTGCTCAGTAGACTTAAAATTCCGTTTTTCTTGGATTCCTCCTCTTCTTTATCACATTCTTGCTTGTTTTGTTATCACTGTCGCCTCCTCCAGCCCTACAACCCTTCGAGATCTCTGCGTTCCTCAAGCACTTCCCTGATTTTAATCATTCCATCATTGGTGGGCGTTGTAACGTAGAGCTCCGCCAAGTGGACTACTGTGGTAATGCAACTGCTGATGTAAATACAAAAAAGGGTCATGTGACGTCACATGATGTATTGGAGCCATCTTGTGTAGTCTAAAATGGCCGATATTTCCGGCCTGAGTGCTTTTTTTATTTTTCAGGACTGCTGGAATATCACCCATTTAAAAAAACGCTAATTTCGCCTTTTTCATTTGGGCGATAGCCTTAGCGATGTGAAATGGGCGATAGCAATGTATTCAGTCGTGCAAGACTGGCGTCCATAGCAATGGCCGTGCTGCGCATGCGCGTTTTCTTTTCAGGCAAATAACCTTTCCCGCGATTCGAGGGGTCAGGGTTCATCTGCGTATGCTCAGAAGGCAAAGGGAGCAAGAGAGAGAAGGAAGGTTTGTGTGGAGTCTTGCATTTGAAGTAATTGAAGGAATTGATAACCAGATAACATGGAGATGGAGCACGAGGAGTCGAGAGAGAGCGTGTTGAGGAGGTTGCAGGGAGAAGGAGGGCGAGAGCTTTCTCCGAAGAAGCGAACGAGGCCTTAGTCCACGAGGTGGAGACTCGGTGGGGCCAATTAACCTGAGGTGGACATGGGAACGCCCCCGCCCCCCCCCCCCTCCCCAAGAGTATATCGGTGAATATGGGCGGATATCGCCGCGATAGTGTCATCGGTGGCCCACGATAGACGAGAGGCAGATCGGTGCCGCAAGTGCTGGAACGGTCTTGTTCCATCCGCAAGAGTAAGTATTAAATTATTAAATTTATACGTGTAATGATGCACTGACTCATTAATTAGAATGTAAATCTGCCAGATTGTAGCTAAGTTGGATAATCTTGGGTAGCTTCCCTGTTAAGATTTGGACTGGGGTCGGAACCTATGCCCTTTAACTCTTAATTTTGCTGAGATGCCTTAAGCTTAATCGACAGTATTAATTATTATTTAAACACTTTGATCGAAAACTGTGGCCAAAGGAATGACTGGAAGCAGACAGACCACCGACACTCGGCATTTCTAGCACTGCAGTTTAGACGGAGAATTATTAAATTACATCGCTGCTTGTGTGCTGTGAGCAATTCTTTAACTTGGGCACCGTCTCCTTTTTGGTTAGGTTGGTGGATGGGGGCACGACTGAGCGCTGAGGGGTCTGGTCAGCTTTGCCCAGACTGTGCGAGTCTCCCCGGCTGCTGTCAGTCACACAGTGACCCAGCCCGGACTGGGGGAAGAGCTGCCCTGGCTCACTGTCTGCCCTGGGCCACCTTTGGGACATTAGCTCCGGCCACACGGAGCTCTCCGAGCACAGCCCATGGACACGGTTCCCCCTCCCATTACGGTCCAGCATTGCCGAGTTCACCAGCGATCCAGTTCCCCCCCCCCCCCCCACAACCTCGGGGACCTCCATCGATTCCAATAAACCTCCTCCCTTCCCTCCCCTCAGGTGTGGCTCGTGAATGGGGCCTTTCCTGGCGATCGTATGCGAGATGTTTGGTGTCGAGCATTAGTTCCGAAACACGATCTTACTAAAATATTTTCTCTGACCGTAGATGTTATAACCATGCATCCAGTGGATACAAACCGTAATAGCATATAAGGCTAATGTTAACGATGAATAACATGTGGGGTGACTAATTGTGGATTACAATATCTGTTGTGTTTTCGTAATGGTACCTAGGTAATTAGCTTATGCCATGCTCTTGTCACATTTGCAGAGAAAGATATCAAAGAATCAGGCGGAGCGGAGGCTGACCGGAGGAGGGCCTTCACGCTATGACCAATTTGGAGAAGCATGCCACAGCCTTAGTGAGCAGGCATAATCGTTCTGCCACGTGAGTAATGTGTAAAGCAGGGGTAATTTAAAGTAATTTAATGCCATTTGATAATAATATAGAAATGATGTGATGTTATGCATGCAGCCTCTGTACTCTTCTATACTCTCATGTTAATTATACGTAATGTCTCTCGTTCACATTTATTGCAGTAATGTTGCTCCTCGTACATATGCCTGCGCAGCGCAATCATTCTCATGTCTCCCCCTTCTCTTCGACTAACCTCAATTATATTTTCCAGCTCCCCAGGTGCAATGGGAGGCCCCTGGAACAACCCCAGTCCCGCTGCATGTTGTGCTGATCACGGGGGGGGGGGGGAAGAAGATACAACCGAGGAGGATGATGAGCCAGTCGAGGAATCTGCAGTATCTCAACGGATGAAGTAGCGGGAGCAAGGGGCTTGCACTCTGAGCCGTCCAGTTCCCACGCTGATACCCCCGCGGAGGTTGGGTCGGCGAGGTAGGCGCGTGCAACGACTGGCAGACGTGAACCAGCGCATGGCGTCTGTCGAGGGTGAGCGGTCGACATTGGTCGCGAGCTCCTCCAAGCGATTGGTGGGTTGACCCGCAACGTTGCCCCACGCTATCTGCGCGAATCTCGGAGGGCGTGGTTGTATCGTCCTCCCCCGTGGTGAGCACGACCTGCAGCAATTGGGGTGATGCTCCGGGGGGGGCCTCCCCTTGCGCCTGGGGAGCCAGAAAACATAATTGAGGTTTAGTAGATGAGAAGGGGAGACATGAGAATGATTGCCCTGCTGCAAGACAACTTGGCCCTGTTACTAGGAGCGTAAGTGGGAAAGTGGGGGGGGGGGTTATGATGAGGTGGGGTGGGTGCCAGGTAGAGGTAGAGGAGGGAAGCATATTCGCAGGTAGTGATGGGGGGTGGCCTTAAGCTATTTTAATTAAAATTATTGATTGTTGTTCTTATTGTTATTAAAAATTTGTTGAATGTTGGGGGTGGTGGGAGAGTGTTTTTGTACTGTTACTGAAAATTTACTGTCGGGTAAAAAATGTTCTTGACTGTTGGGGGCGAGGTGGAGATGGGTGTTATAGTTTGTTGAAGTTTTTTTTTACACCATTGTTAAATTATTAACATTTTTTATTGAACTTTACAATTGTTGTGCAGTGTCTTCTAATAAACGTACGGTTCAACCTCAATACAGGTGGAGCACCTCGGGACCGAAGCCGTCCCGGATTCCGGGCTTTCGATTTGTTTCTGACATCACGAATCCGGAAATACCCGAGCCCAGGTTTGGATATTTCCGGATTTTGGAACGGCAGAAAGGCGCTGGGGGCAAGGGCGGGGGGCGGGGGTTGGGGGGGGTGGGGGGGGAGTTGCGGGTGGGGGAGGGGGAGGAGGGGGCGTGGGTGGTGTGGAGATTTCTGCCGAGGAGCTGTTCGGGCCACCCGGCCCCGCCGAGGATGTCATTGGGCGGGCCCCCGCCGAGGAATGTTGTTGGGCAGGCCAGATCGCCAGGGAGGTGTTCGGGCAATCCCTGCCGAGGAGGCCCTGCGGTAAAGGGCAGCGGCGGCGAGGCGTGTGGGGCGAGATGAGTGGCGACGAGGCTAGGCCAGGGGTCGGGCAGCGGCGGGGCACCAAGGTCGGCAGAGTCGCGGGTCCGGATTCCGGAACATTTTACGGATTCCGGATGACCCTGCCAGCGATCATCCCGGAGTCCGGAACATTCCAGAACTCCGGATTCTCGATGCTGCAACTGTATGAGGCTTGCAAGCAATGGACAGCCAGGCAAGGATGAACTGCAACGCAAATGTAACCGTCACCAAAGTAACTTCACGCAAAGTGTTCATTTATGAGCTGCTGATGCAACAGTCTTGCAGCTGCGTAACTACCACGGGGGTGGGGGGCGGAGTTTCCAGTGGTGTTGGGGTTAGGGGAGCATGGGTTCATCGCCAGGCTGATTGTTCTCCCCGAGATGCTTGTCCTCCTCCTCCTCATTCTCCTCTTCCACCTCCCTGCTTTGCTGAGGTGGGATGCAACACGCAGCACACCACAATGAACTCAGCGACCTGCTCAGGGTGGTATTGTAGCTTGCCTTCCGAGTGGTCCAGGCATCTGAAGCGCTGCTTCAGCATTCCAAATGTCTTTTTGATGAAACGGCGTGTAGCTATGTGGCTTTTGTTGTCGCGCTTCTCGGCTTCTGTCTGAGTCTTTTGCAAGGGGGGTAATGAGCCAGCTGGCAAGGCCATATCCTTCATCCCCCGGCATCCAACCGTGACCTTGTGGCTGATTCTTAAATCAGGTCAGACACGGTGCTCTCACGCAAGATGTGTGCATCATGGATGCTCCCTGGAAAATTGGCATTTACTGTCATGATTATTTGCTTATTGTCGACAATGAGCTGCACAGAAAGTGAAATCCCTTTCGTTTATGGTAAACCTCTGCATCCTGTAAAGGTGCTCGCAGGGCGATGTGCATACACAGCCCATTGCTCCCTGCACCTTGGAGAAGTTTGCTATTCTCGAGAACCCCAAAGCCCTCTCACTCTGTGCCTCGTCCATCCTAGGTGCGTAAAGGGCTTCAGTCACCTGTCGAATGCAGCAATGTGTGGTGTGCTGAGAGATGCAGCAAATGTCACCAGCTGAGGCCTGATAGGAGCCCGATGCATAGAAGGAAAGTGCCGCAGTAACCTTGACCTCAACGGGCAGTGTACTCCTGATGGTGCTATTAGGTTGCAGATCTCCCTTAATTAGCTGGCATATCTCACTGATGACCTTCATTCGGAAGCGTAGCCTTCTAACGCACGTGTTATCTTACAAGTCCAGGTATGATCGCTTGTCCCTGTAAATGCATTGGGTGTAAGGTCACCTCCTCCTCCTCAGTCTGCCTCCTCTTTTTTGGGCACATAATGCTCTTCAATATACCTTCTCCCATCCCTAGTCTGCAGCATGTGAGTAGTCATCAATACTGGTTGAGAAATTACAGGCCCCATCACTATAAATCACTATATGCCCTAATCTGTCTTCTTAAATTGTCCTCAACAAATACAATCTAAACTGGAAATTAATCACAATGTGATTAGATGATTGGCCTTAAAAACGCCCTTAAAATCACTCACAAATTACTTTTCCTCCCAACCACTTCAAGCCGGCTTTTATTAAAGATCCTCCGAGTTACAAAATGGTGTCCACACTGCCGGGTTAAGGTCAGGTGAGTGCAGCTTTTCTTGAGCGTCTTTTTGGACGAGCGATCATTTGGGCGAATTATGGGCGAAATGCCGAAAGTTGCGCCGGCGATAGTCTGGGCGATAATCGGGCGCTAGTTTCCATTTTTCATCGAATATTGGCGATCGCCTGAATCTCAGCGCTTTTATGGGCGCTAAATGGGCGATGATGTGCTGAATGTATTTGTGATGTTGTTAAGAATATACCGGTGCGGCGTCGAGAATCCGGAGTTCCGGAATCCGGAATGTTCCAGAATCCGGACCGATCGGTGGCAGGGTCGTCCGGAATCCGTAAAATGTTCCTGATGACCCTGCCGATCTCGGGGCCCCGCCGCTGCCCGACGTCACGCCTCGCCTCGCCGCTGCTGCCCTTACCTCGAGACCTCCTCTCTGGCCCGCCTGACAACCTCAGCGGGGCTGACCCGCCCAACGACCTCCTTGGCGGGCCCCGGACGGCCCGAACAGCTCCTCGGCAGGTATCCCCAATCCCCCTTCTGATATTCTGAAATCCGGAAATATCCGAACCTGGGTTCGGGTGCTTCCGGATTGGTGATGTCAGAAAGACGTTCCAAAGTCCGGAAAAATGCGGAATCCGGAATAGCCTCAGTCCCGAGGGTTCAGGATTCAGGACACTGCACCTGTATCACCACCATGCCTTCAGCTGCCAAGACCCCAAGCTCTGGAATTCCCTCTGTAAACCTCTATCCCTCTCTCTCCTCCTTTAAGACACTCCTTAAAACCTATCTCTTTGACCAAGCTTTTAGTTACCTGCCCTAATATCTCCTTGTGTGGCTCGGTGTCAAATTTTGTCTGATAACACTCCTGTGAAGTGCCTTACTAGCGTTAAAGGTGCTATTAAAAAAAAGAAAGACTTGCATTTATATAGCGCATTTCACGACCATTTGACATCTCAAAGTGTTTTACAGTCAGTGAAGCATTTTTGGAGTGCAGTCACTGTTGTAATGTAGGAAATGTTACTGTTGTAATGACCAGATAATCTGTTTTTGTTATGTTGATTGAAGGATAAATATTGGCCAGGACACCAGGGATAACTCCCCTGCGCTTCTTCAAAATAGTGTCATGGGATCTTTATGTCCACCTGAGAAAGCAGAAGTGGCCTCGGTTTAACATCTCATCCAAAAGACGGCACTTCTGACAGTGCAGCACTCCCTCAGCATCACACTGGAGAGTCAGCGTAGAATTTTGTGCTGAAGTCCCTGGAATAAGATCTGAACCCACTGTCACACTCAAAGGCGAGGGTGCTACCCACAATTTTTAAAATATAACTTATTCAGCATTAAAAGCATTTTCAACATCATGCTCATTCCATTGTATCACGCAAATCCTTTCCACCACTCTGCACAGCCATTCCTCCAACACATATTAACATCAAAAGCTTAAGTTTAATTTGACTCCTGCAACATATATTTTTAAAGTACAACAGATTAATATATCATAACCAAACCTTCTTAACTCTTTCTAGGATATCCTTAACCCAAAAGGTTTCTGAAATATATATAGCTCCACCTGTGGACTGCTCGGCACTGCAGCCAGTGCTGTGTACAAATAAAGAGGGAACCGGTCACCTGACTGGAGATCCGGAGTGTTCTGCCATCTTAAGGCTTGTGCGGGTTTGTGAGTTGTACTGAAGATATAACAATGGCGATGAGAATGGGATAATCAGGGGAAAAAAGCTGCAATTTTTGTTGGTGGATGATTCAGCCAACTGACAGAGAGACTTTGAGAGCTTCTCTGTTTTGATTAACAGCTACAAATCCACAGTAAATTACAAGCACACTTGTCTGAACTGCCAGAGTCCAGATGGCCATGTCTATGGGAATGATAGGGCATTTGTGGGAGTTTCAACGCGACCATGAAAGTTTCAGAGTGTATGTGGAGCGGCTAGAAATGTTTTTCACCACAAATAATATCGAAGTCCCCAATGATGAAAACCATAAACTGGTGGTGTTGGAAAGACAATGGGCGATTTTCCTAACTGAAGCAGGGCCTGAGGTGTATGAAACCCTGAAAAATGTGCTTGTGCCTGTCAAGCCAAAGGACACAACTCTTAAGCAGACAGCACTACAGTCCTGAGCCCCTGGAAATTGCTGAAAGTTATCATTTCAGAATGCAAGATCAGTTAACCAAAAAAAAATATTAGTGAGTACATTGTAGCATTAAAAAAGCTATCTATTCTTTGTAATTTCGGAAACTTTCAGGACCGAGCATTGCGGGACCGCTTTGTTTGTGGGATGAAAAATGATGCGATCAGAAGAAAGTTATTGACAACTCCTAACTTGATTTTGGATTTAGCTTGTCAGACAGCTATGTCAATGAACATGGCCGACCAATATCCCCGAGAATTTCATACTATTTCCAGTCATCAGACAACCGAAGTGAATCCCTACAGGTTAAAAGTAAAAGGCAGTTGGGCAAAAACATCTCAGAAATTGGCAATGGTAACAGAGCATTGAAGTCATGCTATTGGTGCCTGGGACAATACATTGCTTTCACATATGGACAACTTTGAGCAGAGTGTTTCATCTGCAGGAAAACTGGACATCTTGCGAAGGCATGCCGACTGAAGGGTAAACCAGCGTTCAAAGCTATAAGTAGAAATCCCCAGAGACTACATAGCATGGAAGAAAAACAACAGGAAGAGGAGGTTTTGGAGCTACACATCATCAGGAGCACGAGATTAACTAACAGTAATTCAAAAAGTATCATCCACATAGATGTTTGCAGGAACCAAGATACCCATGGAAATTGACACTGGTGCATCCGTGAGTGTAGCACCGGAGTCGCTATACCTCGACAAATTGCGTGATTTCCCATTGGAGAAATCCAAGATAGAGCTGTAAGGCTACTCGGGAGAGAACATTCCTGTGGTAGATCTTATCACTGTACCGGTGAAATACAGGAATCAATTTCAGAGCTTGCCTCTATTAGAAGTGGCAGGAGACAAGCCTGCCTTACTAGGAAGAAATTAGTTGGGATTACTGAAGCTGGATTGGAGTGAGATTTTTGGTGTTGAAACGAGATTTGCATCAAAGGATGATGTCATCAAGAATTATCCGAAGATGTTCTGTGAAACAGGCAGTCCGATCCAAGGCTTCAAGGCAAGTGTCAGGGTACAGAAGGATGCTAGATCGGTTTACTGCAAGCCATGTCCCATACTTAAGGATAAAGTTGAGCAAGAACTCAAAAGACTAGAGACTGAGAACATTATTTCTAAGATAGATTTATGTAATTGGGCTACACCCATCATTGTTGTACCCAAGTCCAATGGTAAGGTAAGATTGTGTGGTGATTATAACCGTAAACCAGGTTCTAGAGGGTAATATCCCCAATACATTGCCAAATATAGAAGATTTGTTCACAACACTGACAGGTGGTCAGATCTTCTCAAAGTTGGATCTTACAAATGCCTACTTACAACTTGAACGATGAGGAGTCCAAGTCATGCTTGACTATAAATACTCATCTAGGCCTATATCAATTTAATAGGCTATCATTTGGAGTGTCTTTCACCTCTGCCATATTCCAAGGGGTGATGAACCAGATTTTGCAAGGTATTGAAGGGGCAGTATGTTATTTAGATGACATACTAATTTTAGCACCAAACACGCAAATTCATAATAACATATTGAATTAAGTCCTCAAACGGCTAGAGAAGCACAGAGTACAAGTGACTGCTCGCAAGTGTGAGTTATTTCAAAACTCAGTGGAGTACTTAGGGTACAGAGCAGACAAAGATGGTTTACATCCAACCAAGGGAAAGCTGGATGCAATTAGATTTGCACCCACTCCTAAGAATGGCACTGAACTTTGATCATTTTTGGGTCTTTTGAACCATTATGCTAAGTTCCTACCAAATTTGGCTACAGTATTACATCCACTGAATGAACTATTGAAAAAACAGGTCCATTAGAAGTGGTCAAAAGAATGCGATACAGCATTCAAGGAGTGTAAAAGCAAATTGGTAGAGAGCACCATGTTCATTCACTATGACATATCTAAGGAGATTAAGCTAGCATGTGATGCCTCTCTGTATGGAGTTGGGACAGTAATCTCTCATGTATTAAGTAGTGTGGAGGAGAGACCAATTGCTTTTGCTTCACGCACTCTCAGTGCCAATGAGAGTAATTATGCACAAATTGACAGGAAAGCTTTGGCATTAATTTTGGGGTCAAGAAGTTCCACAAAAATTGACCATCATTATAGACCATAAGCCCCTGACAGCAATCCTCCATCCAAGGTCCCCAGTTCCAACATTAGCTGCAGCCCGAATGCAGAGATGGGCTTTGATTTTGTCAGCATATACATATGATATTGAATACAGACGATCAGCTGATCACAGTAATGCTGATGCAATGTCTAGATTGCCTTCCCCATCACAAGTTACACCCGATAGGGAAGAAGTGTTCTATTTTTCATACATTGATGAACTGCCAGTCACCTTTCTCTCAGAAGGTTGTAAATCTTTGAAATTCTCTGCCCCAGAGAGCTATGGAGGCTGTGTCATTGAATATATTTAAGGTGGATATAGCGAGAATATTGAGCGATAAGGGAGTAAAGGATTATGAGGAGCGGGCGGGGAAGTGCAGATGAATCCATGATCAGAGCAGACATAATTTTATTGTTTGGTGGAGCAGGTTCGATGGGCCAAATGGCCTCTCCTGCTCCTATTTAGTACCTTCTTTCTTCTTATATTGTCATGTAGCATAAATTCCTCCTCCTCTCTATTTCAAATTGGTAGAGCAACCAAACGTGACCCAGTTATGTCAAAGATATATGAGTATATTGCAAATGGCTGGCCAAACCAGGTAACAGACAACATTCTTCATTCGTAGGAATGAATTATAAGTGGATAAAGATTGTATCATGTGGGGTGCAAGAGTGGTTATACCAAATAAATTCAGGTCCAAATTATTAAGAGACCTCCATGACCAGCACCTGGAAATGTGCTTGACCAAGAGTTTTGCATGCAGTTACTTTGATAGAGGTAGAGTAAAAGAGAGAGAGTTCAAATGGAAATCAAGGGCATCCCTTGGAGGAAAACTTTCCTCAGGATCAGCCTTGAATGAGTTTAAATTCGACACCATGTTTGGAAGGTTCTGTTTGAGAGTGAAGGTATCCTCTTTGAAACAGAAAACAAGTGGTTAAGCTTGATTTGTAAATATGGCAAAATAAGTCCATATCTTTTGTTATGTATAATCATGCAAGTTATGTATGATGATTATTTTATTATAATTACTTCTTCATTAAGGAGGGAGAAGTATAATATATATAGCACCACCTGTGGACTACTGTGGCAGCCAGTGCTGTGTACAAATAAAGAGGGAACAAGTCACCTGACTAGAGTTCCGGAGTGTTCAGCCATCTTAAGGTTTGTATGTGTTTGAGAGTTGTACTGATGATATAACAGTGTCTTGCAAACACAACGGGTCAGTGCCTTGAAAACAACTGTTGCAATTTCTTCTCCCCGCTTAGTCCATTCACATTAATCGAGACCAATGAAATCATGGCCCCTAAAAAAGGAAGTGTGCCTGATACTCCCCCCATCATTTAATCTCTGGCTCTTCCCACCTCTCACGCTCCTTCACAACTTTTTGGGCAGCTGTTGCTTTCTCCTGCTCTTTTTCATCTCCTGTTTGAACCTTCAATCATTTGGTATCTTGGCCTTTATTGCAAAGGGGATGGAGTATAAAAGCAGGGAAGTCTTGCTACAGCTATACAAGGTATTAGTGAGGCCACACCTGGAATACTGCGTGCAGTTTTGGTTTCCATATTTACGAAAGGATATACTTGCTTTGGAGGCAGTTCAGAGAAGGTTCACTCGGTTGATTCCGAGGATGAGGGGGTTGACTTATGAGGAGGTTGACTTATGAGGAAACGTTGGGCCTCTACTCATTGGAATTCAGAAGAATGAGAGGTGATCTTATCGAGATGTATAAGATTATGAGGGGGCTTGACAAGGTGGATGCAGAGAGGATGTTTCCACTGATGGGGGAGACTAGAACTAGAGAGCACGATCTTAGAATAAGGGGCCGCCCATTTAAAACAGAGATGAGGAGAAATTTCTTCTCTCAGAGGGTTGTAAATCTGTGGAATTCGCTGCCTTAGAGAGCTGTGGAAGCCGGGACATTGAATACATTTAAGATAGAAATAGACAGTTTCTTAAATGATAAAAGGATAAGCGGTTATTGGGAGCAGGCGGGGAAGTAGAGCTGAGTCCATGATCATATCAGCCATGATCTTATTGAATGGCGGAGCAGGCTCGAGGGGCCATATGGCCTACTCCTGTTCCTATTTCTTATGTTTTTATGTTCTTATGTCAGCCTCTTCCTTACATTAGGTTTAGGCCGAGGAGCTGCCCCTTCTCCCTCCTTCTGCCCCTCACTAACCTTTCCCTTTCCACATGATACCACCACACCCTCCCTTTTCGATGTCTCCATCCCCCTCTGACTCCTCACTCGAGCTCTTCTGCAATCTCCCGTCCCTGTTCCCCGTCAGATACAGAATCTCCCTTCGAGAGTCCTCCGGCTAACATGGTTTCTCCAACAGTGCCACTCCCTTCAGCCATACCTCCACCGCTGACCCTTGCTCCCCGTTTCTTCTTTCTCTGGGCCAATGGTGCGTCTTCGCCTATCGTGCTCCCCTTTGGTTTTTTGTCTCCCCGCTCCCGTCCTTCTGCCCCTTTAAGATGCCTGCCTCTTGCACCCTCTCCTTGCCTTGCCCCCTCCTGCTCCCCAAGATGTCTGACTCCCCGTCTTTCTTTGGAGTACCTACACTTACCTCGCACTCAGCTCCCGCTCCCCCCACGGACACCCGATTCTTTAAGGAGAGCGGAGCCATATTATGGCTCGACTCTGTCCCTGACCCATGATGCCCCCCCGCTGACTTTGTCCTTTTCCACCGTACTTGGTGTGTTTTCCACCATCTCCATCCTATTCTCTGCTCCACAATTTTCTGCCAGGTATCGGTGGGGATGTTGTACTTTATCAAGGAGGCATTGAGGGTGTCCTTGAAACGTTTCCTCTGCTCATCTGGGGCTCGCTTGCTGTGTAGGAGTTCTGAGTAGAGCGCTTGTTTTGGGAGTTTCGTGTCGGGTATGTGGACAAGGTGGCCTTCCCAACGGAACTGATCGAGTGTGGTCAGTGCTTTGATGCTGGGGATGTTGGCCTGATCAAGAACACTGACATTGGTGCGTCTGTCCTCCCGGGTGATTTGCAGGATCTTGCAGAGACATCGTTGTTGGTATTTCTCCAGCAATTTGAGGTGTCTGCTGTATATGGTCCATGTCTCTGAGCCATACAGGAGGGTGTGTATCACTACAGCCCGATAGACCATAAGCTTGGTGCCAGATTTGAGGGCCTGATCATCGAACACTCTCTTCCTCAGGCGACCGAAGCCTGCGCTGGCACACTGGAGGCCATGTTGGACCTCGACATCGATGTCTGCCCTTGCTGATAGTAGGCTCCCGAGGTATGTAAAGTGGTCCACGTTGTCCAACGCCATGGATTTTGATGACTGGGGGGCAGTGCTGTGTGGCGGGGTCAGGTTGGTGGAGGGCCTTTGTCTTACGGATGTTTAGTGTAAATGTCATGTGTGTAGACCATGTATACTAACTGTGTAGTCACATAAGGTGTGCCTCCAGAGGGCACTGCAGTGGGAGACCTGAGGGTCACCTGCATAGGTGTGCAGGGCCCAGTATAAAAGACTGCCCACCATGCTTGTGCCTCACTCTGGAGTTACAATAAATGGGACTAAGGCCATAACAGCTCAAGTACAATACTAGACCTCGTGGAGTCATTCATAAGAGTATTCAAGGCATAACATTGTCGAGCCCCATCATTATCTTATATGTTTCGATAAGATCACCTCTCATTCTTCTGAACTCTAATATGTATAGGCCCAATCTACTCAACCTTTCCTCATAAGTCAACGCTCTCATCTCCAGAATTAACCGAGTGAACCTTCTCTGAACAGCCTCCAACGCAAGTATATCCTTCCTTAAATACGGAGACCAAAACTGTACGCAGTACTCTAGGTGTGGAGGTAGATGATCAGCCATGATCTTATTGAATGGCGGAGCAGGCTCAAAGGGCCAAATGGTCCACTCCTGCTCCTATTTCTTATGATCTTATGTTGTTATATTCCCGCCTCATTATAGACTTTTACTAGGGATAGATAGCCCAAATTTCTTGTGATTATAAAATCAGAAAAAGCTAGAAGTGATCAGCATGTCAGGAAATGTCCATGGAGAGAGAAACAGAGTTAACATTTCAGGAGTTCTAATCAATGGTCATTGACCTGAAACGTAAA
The DNA here is from genome assembly GCF_044704955.1 of Pristiophorus japonicus. Taxonomy (NCBI): domain Eukaryota; kingdom Metazoa; phylum Chordata; class Chondrichthyes; family Pristiophoridae; genus Pristiophorus; species Pristiophorus japonicus. Next base: position 228,106,402 of record NC_091984.1, read on the forward strand.
TTCTGTTTCTCTCCCCACAGGTGCCGCCTGACCCACAGAGTGTTTCCTGTATTTTCAGTTTAGATTTCCAGCGTCTGCAGTATTTTTCTTTTGGTTTACATTTTCTTTTGACCCATCTCGAGAATAGGGTGGTGGCATCACTTGTAAATTGCATCTACACGCTCATAAAAATTGTTCTACGCACGCATGCCCATTCGTCCTCACGCTAGCAATGCAACTGAGCATCCAGTAAATAAATGCTACACAAACAATATACCGCGGGTGCTGAAAATCTGAAATAGAAACAGAAACTGCTGGAAACACTCAGCGGGTCAGGCAGCATCTGTGGAGAGAGAAACAGAGTTAACGTTTCAGGTCGATGACCCTTCGTCAGAACTGGAAAAAGTTGTAGCAGATTTGAAGCAGACGCATTGGTAGCAAAAGGGAGAGGGGGAGGAAAGAACAAAAGGGAAGGTCAGTGATAGGGTGGAAGGCAGGAGAGATTAGAGAGACAAAGGGAATGATGATGCAAAGCGAAAGGAGATGGTAATGGGGCAAGTAAAGGATCAAAAGATGAGACGAGAGGTGGTGTAAATGGGAATAGCAGAACCATCAGCACCAATTGCTGTCTGAATAAAATGGGAGCAGAGGTTTTGATCAATGTTCCCTCTAATTTTTGGGGGGGGATGTGCGGCACGTTCGAATTTCTGCGTATGCGCACTTTTTCCACTCGAAAACTGTCTACCAACCTGCGCGGGACCTCCAGACCAGAACATTGATTACGATCTGAAATTACTGAATGCAATGTTGATGCCGAGCCTTGTTTGATGTGCTGATTCTTGTCGAGATTATGGCATCAGAAGGTCCTGATAAATGTCAGTAAAAATATGAAAGAAAGACCTGCATTTATATAGCGCCTTTCATGATCACTGGACGTCTCAAAACACTGTACAGCCAACAAAGTACTTTTGGAGTGCAGTCACTGTTGTAATGTAGGATACGCAGCAGAATTTGCGCACAGCAAGCTCCCACACACAATAATGTGATGATGACCAGATAATCTGTTTTTGTTCTGTTGATTGAGGGATAAATGTTGGCTAGGACACTGGGGATAACTCCCCTGCTCTTCTTCGAAATAGTGCCATGGGATCTTTTACGTCCAATTGAGAGGACAGACGAGGCCTCGGTTTATCGTCTCATCCGAAAGACAGCACCTCCAACAGTGCAGCACTCCTTCAGCACTGCACTGGAGTGGCAACTTAGGTTTATTGATCACTGGAGTGAGATTTGAACCCACAACCTTCTGACCCAAAAGTGAGTGTGCTAACCACTGAGTCACTGCTAATATGGATGACTGTAATCTCTTTTTTTTTTAAAGTCTCAATAGCATCTTGCATGTAAAGCTACACTACAATTTTTTATATAAATAAAGTATATTTTGAAATAAAAAAAATGTAAAGCTACAGCCAAGACGGCTAATCTGTCCTCCTAGGAAAATGGTCTTAAATGTTCATTTTAATAACAAATGATGTCTCTGCCTGTTGCTGAATAGAAATGAATGAGTCAACGGCAGTGCTGCAGTGGTAATGTTTGCTGATTTGCCCACAAAACGTTTTAATGTGCATAATTAAGTGAAGGATTTTTGAATGATTGGACGTGGTTTATAAGGATTAATTGTTTGCATGCTGTTCTTCATTTTCCTCATTATCTTAAAACATGGAGGCAATTTACAGTGAAATCATTATAGGAAGATACATAATCACTCGTTAAATGCTGAACTGCACTATTATTTCCGGAGAGCAGCAACACATCGTGTTCACTGTGCACAGTCACTAAGTGTTTCAAAGAAAGAAACACCTTTCTTTATATAGCACCTTTCCCGACCTCAGAAAGCGCTTTGCAGCCAAGGAAATGCTTTCAAAGAATGGTCACTGTGGCAATCTAGGGGAACGCGACAGCCAATTTAGCGCACAGCAAGGTCCCACGAAGAGTAGTGAGATAAAAGAGCAGATGGTCAGTTTTTTTTTTAAAAAGTGATGTTGGTTGACGGATAAATATTGGCCAGGAGAGTGGGAGAAATCCCCCTGCTCTTCCTCGAACTCACGCCGTGTGATCTTTTTATATTCGCCTGAGAGGACAGGTGGAACCTCGGTTTGAAGCCTCATCTGGAAGACCAATACATTTTAATGGTCGGTGGGAATGGCGCCAATGCCGACAGGCAGGATTGGGAATTGGGTTTCGGTAGGGGGGGTGGGAGTGCGGGTAGTGGGGTGGGGGGGGGGGGGGTGGAGGTCGGGGGAGGGGGGGTTCTGGGGCGGTGTTCCAAAAAGATGCCAGGTGTATGGATGGCTGGGGGAGGGGAGGTCCACGGATCCCTTAGGCGGCCCGGAAGAGCAGTCTTGCTCCCAAGGAATTCTTCCAAAGAATAAAAAAAATTACTTGCCTTGGCCTCTTATAGCCACTCTGTCTATAGCATGCTGCTTCCGTTGTTTAGCATGCCTGTAGTCCTGTGTTGCAGCTTCCCCAGGTTGGCACCTTATTATTAGGTACGCCTGGTGCAGCTCCTGGCATGCTCTTCTGCACTCCTCATTGAACCAGGGTTGGTCCCCTTGGCTTGATGGTAATGGTAGAGTGAGGGATATGCCGGGTCATGAGGTTATAGATTGTGGTGGAATACAATTCTGCTGCTGCTGATGGCCCATAGTTCCTCATGGATGTGGCAACAAGAGCGGGTCAGAGGCTGGGTATTGTGCAGCGAGTGTCTCACCTCCTGACTCCCCAAAGCCTTTCCACCATCTACAAGGCACAAGTCAGGAGTGTGATGGAATACTCGCCGCTTGCCTGGATGAGTGCAGCTCCAACAACACTCAAGAAGCTCGACACCATCCAGGACAAAGCAGGCCGCTTGATTGGCACCCCATCCAGCACCTTCAACATTCACTCCCTCCATCACTGACGTACTGTAGCTGTAGTGTGTAACATCTACAAGATGCAACTCACCAAGGCTTCTTCGGCAGCACCTCCCAAACCCACGACCTCTACCACCTAGAAGGACAAGGGCAGCAGGCGCATGGGAACACCATCACCTCCAAGTTCCCCTCCAAGTCACACACCATCCTGACTTGGAAATATATCGGCCGTTCTTTCATTGTCGCTGAGTCACAATCCTGGAACTCCCTCCCTAACAGCAGTGTGGGAGCACCTTCACCACACGGACTGCAGAGGTTCAAGAAGGCGGCTCACCACCACCTTCTCAAGGGCAATTAGGGATGGGCAATAAATGCCAGCCTTGCCAATGATGCCCACATCCCATGAACAAATTTTTTTTTTAAATCAGCCAGTATCCTTGCTTGCTGTCCCTGTTCAGTGCACATACTGGAATGTGTGTACATGTGGAGACCAGACCAGGACTGGACTAAATGTGACGTGTGATGCTATGCATGAAAGAAAGAAAAACTTACATTTATTTAGTGCCTTTCATGACTACCGGATGCCTCAAAGCGCATTACAGCCAATGAAGTACTTTTGGAATGTAGTTACTGTTGTAATGTGGGAAATGCAGCAGCCAATTTGCAGATTGAGGGATAAATATTGGCTAGGACACCAGGGGATAACTACCTTGCCCTTTTTCCAAATAGTGCCATGGGATCTTTTATATCCACCTGAGAAAGCAGATGGGGGCCTGGGTTTAACGTCTCTTCAGAATGACACTCCCTCAGCACTACACTGCACTGGTCAGCCTAGATTTATGTGCACAAGTCCCTCGAACCCACAACCTTCAGAGTCAGAGAGCGAGAGTGCTACCCACTGAACCACAGCTTCCCATATCACTTTGCCTGCCGGCATTCACAATCCAGGCTCAGGAATGGAGAATGGCAAATTGAGCGAGGTAGAATGTGGCGACTGGCATCCAGATTGACGGAAAAGCAACAGTCAGCACCTTGAAGAGAAATGTTGGGTGGGATTAATTTGACTGCTTTCTTTAGATAGAGGGCAAAGGTTGCTTTGCCACAAGGATCACCATCTCTGAAGGAAAAATTGAATAAATATTTGAAGCAGAGGAAGAGGCAGGGTGATGGAGCGAGACAATGGGATCAGTTTGCTCGAGCAAAGAGTCTACCCTGTCAAACCCCTTTCGTAATCTTAAAGACCTCTATCAGGTCTTCTCTCCGCCTTCTCTCTTCCAGAGAAAGGAACCCCAGCCTATTCAGTCTTTCCTAACGGGTCTAACATTTCAGTTCTGGTATCATCCTTGTAAATCATTTTTTTTTACACTTTATCTAGTGCCTTTTTATCCTTTTTTATAATCTGGAGCAGAACTGTGCACAGTACTTTAAGTGTGGTCAACCTCTGCTGTTAGGAGTGTCTTCAACATGCCTTGATTAATTGACGGCCTATGGCCCCAGGATCAGCAGAGAAGCCATTACTGCTTCAGACGCTCCTGACAAACAGAAATTATTGCTTCATTCTAAGTATTGAGCAGTATTCCTTTGAGCCTCCCAGAGGAATCACTCCAATCATTAAGGCACAGAGGATAAAGGTTACAATTTAAAATGTTAACATATACCATCAGCCATTTCAGCCAGTGTGACTGTAGTAGTTGGAAAAACCATCTCCTTTTGCTTGTTAAAGATATCTCCCAGGGATTCTCTCACTACAATCAATATTCACTGGGGCTATTGAGTTACAGGGATAGGGGTAGGCCATTCAGCCCCTCAAGCCTGTTCTGTCATTCGATTGGATCACAGCTGATCTGTACCTCACCCCATTTACCCGTCTTGACCCATAAGGGAGGAAGAAGGAAGAACTTGCATTTATATAGCGCCTTTCATGGTCTCAGAATGTCCAACGGGGCTTTGCAGCCAATGAAGTACTGTTTGAAGTGTAGTCACTAGGCGACAGCCAATTTGTGCACAGCAAGCTCCCACAACCAACAATGAGAGAATGATCAGATAATCCTTGATACCCTTACCAAAGGCCATCAACTGTGACAAGTGCATTTGTGAAGGTTCTATCAGGAGTTAAATGTTTCGTATATCCACTCGGTTCCTGGTCGGCCTGGTTTCTGAGGTAAAGTGAGGAACTGATTGGGGTTGGTTTGCCACCATTTCTCAAATTCAGGACAAGTTCGTGACTTCAATGGGCTTGTTTTCTGAGTTTACGTTGACAGGAGGGTGCCTCACTGTCTGGCCACTCATATCAGGGATATGTTTGTTGAGGGATAAATAGTGGGAGAACTGCTCAGCTCTTTTTCAATTAATGTAGGGAAGCGAAGATGCCAATTTGTGCACAGCAAGGTCCCACAAAGAACAATGAGATAAATGAGCAGACGGTCAGGTTTTTTTTTCAAGTGATCTTGGTTGAAGGATAAGTATTGGCCAGGACGGTGGGAGAAATCCCCTGCTCTTCTTCGAAATGTGGCATGGGATCTTTTACCTTCATCTGAGAGGGCAAACAAAATTTGCCACCTCATCCGAAAGGCAACAGTATTGTAAAGACCGGCAGGAATGACATCAAGGCTGGAAGGCGGGTTTGGGAATTGGGACGGGGGAGTGGGTCTGTCAGGTTCCTTGGGGTGGAAATTCAGTCGCGCCTCAGTTGGGGCTATTCTGCCCACCTGACCAGTAGATTGATATCCTCCTGCAGTCCATGACTTTCCTCTTCATTATCAACCACACAGCCAATTTTAGTGTCATCTGCAAACTTCTTAATCATACTCCCTACATTCAAATCTAGATCATTGATGTACACCTCAAAAAGCAAGGGACCCAGAACTGAGCCCTGCAGAACCCCACTGGAAACATCCTTCCAGTCACAAAAACATCCATCAACCATTACCCTTTGCTTCCTACCTCTAAGCCAATTTTGGATCCAACTTGCCACTTTGCTCTGGATTCCATGGGCTTTAACCTTCATGACCAGTCTACCACGTGGGACCTTATCAAAAGCCTTGCTAAAGTCCATATACAGTACATCGTATGCACTGCCCTCATCGACCCTCCTGGTTACCTCCTCAAAAAATTCAATCAGGTTAGTCAAACACGGTCTTCCCTTAACAAATTCGTGCTGACTGTCTCTAATTGCCTTTCCAAATGTAGATTTATCCTGTCTTTCAATAATTTTCCCACCACTGAGGTAGGGCTGATAGGCCTGTAATTACTCGGCCTATCCCTTTCTCCCTTCTTAAACAAGGGTACCAAATTAGCAGTCCTCCAGTCCTCCGGCACCATGCCCAAATCCAAAGAGGACTGGAAAATGATGGTCAAGGCCTCTGCTAGTTCCTCTTTTACTTCGTTCAACAGCCTGGGATGCATTTCATCCGGGCCTGGGGACTTGCCTACTTTCAAAGCGGCTAAACCCCTTAATACCTCCGCTCTCACTGTTTATTTCATTCAGAATTTCACACTCCTCCTCGATAGCAGTATTTGCATTGTCCCTTTCCTTTGGGAAAACAGAAGATATAAAATGCAAAACCAAAATGGACGAGGGTTTCAAACAAAAAACTTCTTTGGCGTGCAATTTTCATTTTTAAACATTTTGAGACAAGGGTGTTTTTTTTTTCCATTTTTGTCTGTTTGCCTCAGTGCCGCACCCATCAGTGCACTTACCAACAAAGTCAGCGGGGACTTGCATTTGTTTTTTTAATTGCTATTACTTAAGTAGTAGCAAAGCGCCAGGAGTCAAACTCCTGGCGCTTTGGTGGTGAGTATATATATCAATGTACTCTGATGATTCGATGTCTGCTGGATACATGTTCATGTTCCCTGATGATCTATTTAGGGTCCCTGTTATTGGACGTATTCCTGGAGGTCTCATCTTGTCACCTCCCAACCACAACCGTCCCACCCAATTAAACAGGCCCTTTTCCCCCCATTTCCAGTATTTTTATAGCAAATAAATAAATGTGTTCAAAAAAAAGTAGGTGAAGCAGACAATTTGTTTCAATGTTCCTGTGATTTCTCTCCCCACATCTCCCCTCTAATTCTCTTGAGCATCCCTGATTATAATCACACCATCTTTGATGGTCGTGCCTTCTGTTGCCAAGGCCCCAAGCTCTGGAACTCGCTCGCTAAACCTCTTCGCCTCTCTACCTCTCTTCCCTCCTTTAAGCCATTCCTTAAAACCTTTTAGTCATCTGCCCTAATATCTCCTTATGTGGATCAGTATCAAATTTTGTTTTACTACGCTGCTATGAAGCGCCTTGGAACATTGCACTATGTTAAAGGCGCTATATAAATACTTGTTGTTGTTGAGATTGCTCATAACAGTGTCCAGGAGATTAATTTTCGATTCCTGGAGATTCCAGGGCAATCCTGGGGGATTGGCAACCGTCAGATCTAGGGGGCAGAATCCATGAGGAGGGACTTGTCGCGCTCGGTGCAGAGGTCCCACCCCACCATGGAAATTGGGCTCACCGCCCCCACTACAGGAAGTGCAGCGCACTATATCACCCTGCACTTCCTCTTGGGGCGCTAAACATCGCAAATTTTCCACCGCTAAATGGAGAGGTGCGTAGCGCTGGCGGGAAGACAGGGCCCTCCCTTTCCTCAGGGGGGCGCTACTGAATTTTCGCTCTGGGGCGAAAACGGGTCGCCGCGCGGTGATGACGGCCGGCAGGAGCGGGTCGCTAACGGTTACCGCCGCCACTAAACTCCCGCGGGATTTCACGGGATTCGGTATCGGTGCCGCGCCTGGGCGTAAAGTCGTTTGCATCCTGTTAGCGCCCCCCCCCAGGGAGCGTTAACGGGAGGCACAAACAACCCCAATTTCTCCCTCTCCTCCCCCGCCATAGTGTCTGCTGCGTACATGCCCATGTGCGTCTGTGATTCCCGTTGGTCAATTAGTCCATTGCGATGTTTAGCGCCCCAAGGGGAAGTGCAGGGTGATGTCTGATCACTCACGAGCTAGTAAAGAGAGCCATCGCCATTTTTTACCCGACATTCTAGCTTGTACATGTTTGCTTGAGTGACAGAGGAGAAATGCGTCTGTACTTATTGTTAACCTACAGAGCCATATCTCGTCCTGTAGCAATAAGGTTGGCCTTTGTGTTTGAAAATTCCTCGGTTATGGGGGCTTTAAAACCCAGAAGAGTCACAAATGCAGATTTAATTGCTTCTTTTAAGTCCTGAGGTGTATTTCTTGTTTACTATACTGCCAGAGGCTGCTCAGGACTTTTTAACAAATCCATGCACATACAGCAACTCTACGTTCACTGCAGAAACGATTACTTCATGCAGAAAAGTAACAACACCTTTACATAAATCACAACATTAAATGCAGCAATAAAAATTGGTCCGTGGATGTGTAGCAATATACAAAGTAAGCGAGACGCAATAACTATTGACATAACCGAAACGCAAAATACTGCAAAGGATACCTTAATGTTCAACATAGGAACATAAGAATTAGGAGCAGGAGTAGGCCATTCGGCCCCTCGAGCCTGCTCCGCCATTTAATAAGATCATGGCTGATCTTTGACCTTAACTCTACTTTCCCGCCCGATCTCCCGTGATCCCTTGATTCCCTTAATATTCAAAAACCGAGTGATCTCTGTTCCACTCTCTTGTTTTATTTTATTGAGAAATCAAGGTGCAGAGCCAAGGCCCTCAGGGTTGGAAATTCAGTTGGATAGCGCCCCTCGTGAGGGTTGGGACAGGGGCGCTAAAGGGTTTGCAGCCGCGAGCGCCGGCATTCGTGCCACTCGGTAAACTCAGTGTGCCGGTATCGCCGGTGCTGAGGAGTATCGCCCGGGAGCATCGTGCCGGTGTGCAACCCCCCCCCCCCGGTATCTAAATTAGTTTTGCGTTGCACCCGTAGCGCCCCCTAGTGAGACCGCCAGAGAAAGCTGGCGTGCAGAGCTGTCCTGGGACAGGAAGGGAAGGAATGAGGTAAGTGTGATTGATTATTTTTCCTTTTTGTGATTTAACGTTATTTTTTGGGGGGGGGGGTGGGGGGGCGCGGTTGGAGGGGGGAGAGTTATGTACAGGGAAGGTTTTTTGTGTTTTTTGTTCCGATTCATTTTTTTTGCAGGAGGCCTCTCTCAGGGTGCTACGAAGCCGGCTCTTTAGCACGGGATATTCGGTTGTGCACCCGGCCTAGCGCCCTAAGAGAAGTGTGGAACTTTACCCATAAGGCTCCGCTCCATACTCAGGGAGCAGCTGCTGAATTTTTTGGCTGGCGTCGCTAACCATTTCCTGGCGCTAAATTTATCCACCGCCCCGACATTAACGCCTCAAAAAAACTGTCAAACTAATTTCCAGCCTATGGTGTCGAGTGGCACCAAGTTTCAGCAGATTAGAAGAGAAGGCGTCACTGGTAAGGAAAGTCTGGCGGAGGGTGTAATGGGCGGCTGATGTGCTCCCATCCATTTCGCGCCCCTGCTGAAATTGAAGTTGATCCCCGTTGAATTGAGAAGTAGAGATTAGGCGATGCGGAGTTTGGCTTTTAGAAACATAGAAAAGTAGAAATTTACCGCGCATATGGAGGGCATTTCGGCCCATCGTGTCCGTGCCGGCCGACACAGAGCCCCACGGCCCTCGGTCAGCAAGCCTGAAGGTTACATATCAACCTATGAACAACGAACAATGGCGGAAAGGCAAAGAGCACCCGGCCCAACAAGCCCGCCCCACACAACTGCGACACGCCTTGCACCAAAACGTTCTACAATCCACCACAACCGGAGCCATGGGATCTCCTGGGAGAGGCAAAAACCAGATCAATTGGGGAACAAAAATCTGGGAAAATTCCTCTCCGATCCATCCAGGCGATCGAAACTAGTCCAGGAGATCACCCTGGCCGTAATCGATTCCCTGCAGTTCTTACCATCGTATCTGCGCCAGCCAACAAGAGGTTATCCAGCTCTAGGTCCGTAACCCTGCAGGTTATAAGCCTGACAATTGTAGGTGGAAGAAAAGAGTAAGGAAGTTTGTGAATAAGATGCAGGGGGTTCAGGAACAGAGAGATCTGAGGGTTCACACACTAGTAATCTTTGAAGGTGTCAGGTCAAGTTGAGAAGACAGTTAAAAAAAAGTATGCAGGATCCCTGACTTTATAAATAGAGGCATAGGCCGGAATTTTGCTGGCACTCAGAGCACGGAATGGGTGGTGGTCAGCTGTTAAATTTGAAATGATTGACAGTGGGTTGGGACCCCGCTGTCGACCCTCCGCCGTGCTACTTTCCCAGATGTTGCGTCTGTCAACCCTAAATAGACCCAACATGCAGCGATGAGGGAGGCAATTTAGGTCCACCTTGGACAAGAAGGCCAACCGAGTGGAGAGGGACACCTGAAGTATTGTGTACAGTTTTGGTCTCCTTATCTAAGGAAGGATATACTTGCCATTGAGCGAGTGCAACGAAGGTTCACCAGACTGATTCCTGGGATGGGGGGGATTGTCCTTTGAGGAGAGATTGAGTAGACTAGGCCTATATTGTCTAGAGTTTCGAAGAATGAGAGGTGATCGTATTGAAACCAACAAAATTCTTGCAGGGCTTGACAGGGTAGATGCAGGGAGGATGTTTCCCCCTGGCTGGGGAGTCTAGAACCAGGGGTCACAGTCTCAGAATAAGGGGTCGGCCAGTTAGGACTGAGATGAGGAGAAACCTCTTCACTCAGAGGGTGGTGAATCTCTGGAATTCTCTACCCCTGAGGGCTGTGGAGGCTCAGTCGTTGAGTATATTTAAGACAGAGAGCGATAGATTTTTAGATATTAAGGAAATCAAGGGATATGGGGATAGTACAGGAAAGTGGAGTTGAGGTAGAAGATTAGCCATGATCTCATTGAATGGCGGAGCAGGCTTGAGGGACCGAATGGCCTACTCCTGCTCCTATTTCTTATGTTTTTATGTATCTCACCTTCTGCGGTCTGACCTCTGGCAGATCAGTTGAAGTGCTGAGTCCCCGGCCCCAGGATGCCAGTGCTGTTTGCTTCTTTGCCTCTCCCTTGATCAGGAATGTCCCGGGAGCAGCCGAGGTCCAGTGGCAGTCGGGCCTGCACAGCCTTAAAGGTCACCGGCCATCAGGACCTCAAGGGTCCAAGCATCTGCCTTCCACCAGCTTTGCTGAGGCTACAGGGGGAGTACCAGACTGATTCCCGGGATGGCTGGACTGACATATGAGGAGAGACTGGATCGACTGGGCCTTTATTCACTGGAGTTTAGAAGGATGAGAGGGGATCTCGTAGAAACATATAAAATTCTGACGGCACTGGACAGGTTAGATGCAGGAAGAATGTTCCTGATGTTGAGGAAGTCCAGAACAAGGAGACACAGTCTAAGGATAAGGAGTACGCCATTTAGGACTGAGATGAGGAGAAACTTCTTCACCCAGAGAGTTGTTAACCTGTGGAATTCTCTACCGCAGGGAGTTGTTGATGCCAGTTCGTTGGATATATTAAAGAGGGAGTTAGATATGGCCCTTGCGGCTAAGGGGATCAAGGGGTATGGAGAGAAAGCAGGAATGGGATACTGAGGTGAATGATCAGCCATGATCTTATTGAATGGCGGTGCAGGCTCGAAAGGCCGAATGGCCTACTCCTGCACCTATTTTCTATGTTTCTATGTTTCTGACACACATCAGTAGTACAGTGAACAAACCTTCTTTAAAGAACAGCATTAGAGGTTGATCACTTGGGTGGGAAATGAATAAAAGGCAATTTTATTATGATTGGCATTGAATTAATCACCTTTATCTCATTTGGAGTGTGGCTTCTGGGTCGGCATTGTCAGTATGTCATTGATGTGGAAGTTGTCGGAATGGGTTTGAATGCCCTTGAATGCAAGATGAAGGAAGCGGTGAAGGACGTATCAAGGACTGTTGAGCAGAGGCTCTCTCTCTCTAAGTTCTCAGGGACCGGGGAATAAGCCAGCCAGTGCAATCACTGAGCAATGAGCAGATCCCTCATGCCGCTTGCTGCAAGGCAGCGAGCTCCTTCTCCTGCCGCGTCCTCGTCTCAACGCCCCTCCCCTGCAATTGAAGTGGGGGGAGGGGAGACCGCTGCGCGCACCCGGCAGTCGCTTTGCCGGTCGCCACTGGGCCACCAGGGACACCCTCAAGCGACCCGCGAAGCTGGCGGTGACATCAGCCGGCACCATCCTTGCTGTCCGCGGGCTAATTCATCCTGCGGAGCACAAACGGATCGGTGCCCGCGTGCACCAGACCGGGGTGCTAGTCGCGGGGCGCGGCGCTAACGACACTACGCCCCCAACCCTCCGGGGCAATTTCCCCGGTGGCGCTGTTGACCCCTCCCTCCCAGGGCGATAATCTTGTTGCGCCCCATTAACACCCCGCCGGAGGCGCAAACAGGGCTATAAAAAAGGGCAATTTCGCACCCCAGATGTTTTAGTGATGTTGATTGAGGGATAAATATTGGCCACGACACTGGGGAAAACGCCCTTGTTCTTCTTCGAAATAGTGTCATCGGATCAATGGTAACATGTGTTGGGCTCATTGTAATATAGCCACCCCACCCCCCGGCAGTTCCAGAGTAAATCCTGAATTGGAAAATTCGGCAGATTGCAGTTTTTCCCAATACCTCAGGAAAATCTAATTGCTTTTAGCACAAAACATGCTGGTATCCGTCTGAAAGTTTTACTCATTGACTTTTGTGAATGTCATAATTGTGCAATTAATTCCAAGTCATCACATCAATCAACGGCGACAATTTGTAAAGCGGTTGAAATGGTGGTGGACAGAACCGCATCGAGAAGCGCTTGACTGCCATTTTAACCATCCATTCCCCGCCAAGTGGGTAGGATTAAAATTGGGCCTTTCTTCACTTGTCCATCACACCCATCATTGTCAACTTCCATTGGCTTCCTGTCCACCAACACATCAACTTCAACATCCTCTTCCTCATTTACAAATCCTTCAACCGGCTCAACCCACCCGATTGCTGAAATCTCTTCCAGCCCTACATCCCAGCCCATGCCCTTTGCTGCTTCAGTTCTGGCCTCTCACACTGTCAGCCTTGGTTCAGTAGGTAGCACTCTCGCCTCTGAGCCACGCGGTTGTGGGCCTCAGAGACTCGAGCACCAAAATCTAGGCTGACACTCCAGTGCAGTGCTGAGGGAGTGCTGCACTGTCGGAGATGTCGTCTTTCTGATGAGACATTAAACTACGGCCCCGTCTGCTCTCTCAGGTGGACGCAAAAGATCCCATGGCACTATTTCAAAGAAGAGCAAGGGGAGTTCTCCCTAGTGCCATGGGATCTTTTGCATCCACCTGAGAGAACAGACGGGGCCGTAGTTTAATGTCTCATCAGAAAGATGCCATCTCCGACAGTGCAGCAACATTTAACCGTCAATTAACGTAACAAAAAAAACAGATTATATGGCCATTATCACATCGCTGTTTGTGGGAGCTTGCTGTATGCAAAATTGGCCACTGCGTTTCCCACATTACAACAATGACTCCTCTCCAAAAGTACTTCATTGGCTGTAAAGTGCTTTGAGATGTCCGGTGGTTGTGAAAGGCGCTATATAAATCCAAGTCTTTCTTTCTTTCAATCAATATCACTTAAAAAAAAGATTATCTGGTCATTGTTACATCGCTGTTTGTGGGAGCTTGCTGTGTGCAAATTGGCAGCCGCGTTTCCCACATTACAACAGTGACCACACGTCAAAAGTACCTCATTGGCTGTAAAGCGTTTTGGGATGTCCAGTGGTCATGAATTGCGCAAGTCCTTCTTTCTTGTCCGTTCCCACCTGTCCTCTCCACCAGAGCCTTGAGATATCCCCACCCTACTCTCTGGAGCTCGCTCCCTAAACCTTCCCTCCTTGATACCTCTTCCCCACCTTTAAAAGCTTCCACCAAACCTTTCTTTTTGACCGCCGTTTTGCTTACCTCTTTTAACTCTTCCACTGTCGCTCAGCAGAGCTTCCTCTGCGAAACTCCTGAGGGTATTCTCTTTTTGAAAATGATAAATGTGTTGTGTAAATAGAGGTTTTGGTGCTCACATAAAAATAAACGAGTCAGCGACTGCATTAAAATTGCCCATAAAGAGATTTTATGTGAAGTGGCCGCCCAGTGCTGGACTAAAGGAAATTTAGCTTCCCCTTGATTTACGGAAGACAGATCTGATAATGGCTTCATTGGGATCCAGCCTGAGGGATGTTTGGCTGAGCTACCTGTAACTTTAGCCGAGGGGAGCAGTCCACCTCAAAAGCACCATATAAATTCCAAGTCCAAATCTATGAAAAGAGACAAAGAAAGCTTTGTTTTTATACTGGCACATCTCTTAATCGAAAACTGTCGCGGTAGCTTTAACTAATTCACAGAATCATAGAATCACAGAAACTTACGGCACAGAAGGAGGCTATTTGGCCCATTGTGTCTGGCTGACAAAGAGCTACCCAGCCTATTCCCACTGTCCAGCTCTTGGCCGGTAGCCCTGTGGGTTACAGCATTTCAGGTGCACATCCAAGTACTTTTTAAATGTGGTGAGGGTTTCTGCCTCTACCACCCTTTCAGGCAGTGAGTTCCAGACCCCCATCACCCTCTGGGTGAAGAAGTTTCACCTCAAATCCCCTCTAAACTTCTACCAATTACTTTAAATCCATGCCCCCTGGTTGTTGACCCCTCTGCTAAGGGAAATAGGTCCTTCCTATCCATTCTATCTAGGCCCCTCATAATTTTATATACCTCAATAAGGTCTCCCCTCAGCCTCCTCTTTTCCAAAGAAAACAACCCCAGCCTATCCAATCTTTCTTCATAGCTAAAACTCTCCAGTCCAGGCAACATCCTTGTAAATCTCATCTGTACCCTCTCCAGTGCAATCACATCTTTCCTGTCATGCGGTGACCAGAACTGCACGCAGTACTCCAGCTGTGGCCTAACTAGTGTTTTATACAGTTCAAGCATAACCTCGCTGCTCTTGTATGGAAGGATGAGGCGAGATGGACTAATGGTCTTCTCCTGCCCATAACATTACTATGTAACTCCGAAGTTCTCTATCTTAAGAAGTACGGGGAAGGGGGTGGGTAAATTCCATTGTTAGAGCAAGTGAAATTTAAAGTGATGTCAAGATTGACTGAAAAATTATCAGATATTTATTATGTTCTTAATGGGCTTATTGTGCTGGTTGGGAGTTTCTTAGTGTGCATGTTACTAATGTAATGGAAGAACTCGACCTGTGGCCTTGAAGTTTAATTTAATATTCCCTACTCGCACATACTCTCAGGAACAGCATAGATTGACTGCAAAGATCATTAAAGGTATAATAAACATGTTCTCTTTGACAGCAATAGCACTTTTGCTCGTGTACATCAAATACTGGAGAGAACTCAGGCCAAAATAAAGGAAGCGTTCTGCAACTCCATTGCATATGCAAGAGGACGCAATTCCCAATATTTCTCATTACCCTTCAAATCCATTTGCTGCAGGCATTCTTAAACTGGATCTTGTTTTATGAATGATCCAAGATTGATTTAGTTCAATGTTCAGCGTCTGAAAGCTCCAGTGGATGCGAGCGAACAGCACGATCCAAATTACATGATCAGGTTCACCACCAAACCTTAGCTTCTTTCCTTCGACAGTCCCCCAGAGTCGAGGATGACTTGCTTCCACACTGATATGAGTTCTCAGGTGACTGATGAGACCAATGCGGGACCTACAGTTTGTCACAGGTGGGGCAGACGGTGGTTGGAGGGGCGGGTGGGTGGGGGGCTTGGGCTGTCGTACGCTCCTTCTGCTGTTTGCGCTTGGCTTCCGCGAGCTCCCGGCGGAGAGACTCGAAGTGTTCGGCGCCTTCCCGGATGCTTCTCCACTTTGAGCGGTCTTGGGCCAGGGATTCCCAAGAGTCGGTGGGGATGTTGCATTTTTTCAAGGAGGCTTTGAGGGTGTCCTTGAAGCATTTTCTCTTCCCTCCTGGGAATCGCCAGCAGTGACATAGCTCGGAGTAGAGCGCTTGTTTTGGGAGCTTTGGCTATCTGTGTGCATATAAACACTTGTATAATTTGTACTCATCACTTGTTCGATTGCAAGTGCTCATCATCATAGGCAGTCCCTCAGAATCGAGGAAGACTTGCTTCCATTCTAAAAATGAGATTAGGTGGCGGAACAGTCCAACACGAGAACCACAGTCCCTGTCACAGGTGGGACAGATAGTCGTTGGAGGAAAAGGTGGGTGGGACAGGTTTGCCGCACGCTCTTTCCGCTGCCTGCGCTTGATTTCTGCATGCTCTCGGTGACGAGACTCGAGGTGCTCAGCGCCCTCCCGGATGCACTTCCTCCACTTAGGGCGGCCTTTGGCCAGGGACTCCCGGGTGTCGGTGGGGATGTTGCACTTGATCAGGGAGACTTTGAGGATGTCCTTGTAATGTTTCCTCGTGGCATACTGAGTTATAATTACTGCTGAACAACTGTGCTGGCCCTGAAAAACTAATTTTATATTTGTTGAATGTCAAATTTTTCCATTATAAAAATTCCAAGGTTTTTTACAATAATTTTTTTTTTTTTTAACGTTTGTTTATGATATTTCACCTTCTACCTTAATCCCATTTGTATGTAATCACGATCTTTATTTCGCTCTCTGTAGAATGATGAAAAAGTGAAGGAAAATCAGTGCATTTCACTTCCTGGTTTGCTGCCTGTGAGAATTCTGCAAAGTGATTGGCTGCTTAGCCAGCTTGTTGTCATCACTGTTGCTGGACGCTGGAGATCTCCAAGACTTGGCGTCAGATTCCAATTAACGACGAGAGAGGTGAAATCGACGCCTCAGAGATTGCTGGATCTTTGTGGGCAGCTTTCTTCCAGATCAGCGACGAGCGCCATCACTTCGAGACCGACTGCAAAATCCGGGCCTTTTTTTGTGTGGCTGCATCAACTTGACTCCAAACAGAAAGGTATTGATTTGTTTATGTTTCCCAGTCAATTTTAGTGACTTTGAGCAGTGATTGGAACTACTTCTCTTCTATGAAGATATGTATTTAGTTAAAACTTGGGGGCGGTAACAGGGCGCTAAGAGGTTACCGAGCCGATGCGGCGAATTCACAGACATCTGCGAACTTTCTTGGCGGTTTTGTGCTGGCGCTAACACTTACCGCCTCGGTCTCTGACACCCCAAAGATCATGACATCAGCCAGTGCACAGTGCCCCGTTACCGCCTCAGATGCAATAATCGCTCCTACCCCCTGCAGCATCGTCGGGTGTCAACAACAGCAGCTGCAGGAGGCGCTGTCACCTTGTCTGGCCACTAGGGGGGCAATGGTGGTCATGTAGGGTGAAGCTTATTACTCCCCCCAGTCTGGTGCCTCTGATTTCTTTTGCCGCTGCAATTCCCTGGATTCTGGCGAGGTCCCAACGGATTGGAAAACCGCAAATGTAACGCCCCTATTTAAGAAAGGAGGGAGACTGAAAGCAGGAAACTATAGACCAGTTTTAAGGAAGTAGTAGCAGGACATTTAGAAAATCATAATACAGTCAAGCAGAGTCAGCATGGTTTTATAAAAGGGAAATCATGTTTGACAAGTTTGCTGGAGTTCTTTGAGGATGTAACGAGCAGGGTGCATAAAGGGGAACCAGTAGATGTCATGTATTTGGATTTCAGAAGGCATTTGATAAGGTGCCACATAAAAGGTTACTGCGCAAGATAAGAGCTCACGGGGTTGGGGGTAATATATTAGCTTCGATAGAGGATTGGCTAACTAACAGAAAACAGAGAGTCGGGATAAATGAGTAATTTCCAGGTTGGCAAACTGTAACTAGTGGGGTGCCACAGGGATCAATGCTAGAGCCTCAACTATTTATAATCTATATTAATGACTTGGATGAAGGGATTGTGTGTAATGTAGCCAAATTTGCTGATGATACAAAGATAGGTGGGAAAGCAAATTGTGAGGAGGATGCAATAAATCTGCAAAGGGATATAGACAGGCTAAGTGAGTGGGCAAAAATTTGGCAGATGGAATATAATGTGGGAAAAATGTGAGTTTATCTACTTTGGTAGGAAAAAAAAAGCAAATTATTATTTAAATGTGGAGAGATTACAAAATGCTGAGGTATAGAGGGATCTGGAGTTTCTTGTACATGAAACACAAAAAGTTAGCATTGTGCATAATCGCAAAAGGTTAAGGTGTAATTAAAATAGCAGAAAATGGCGAACTACAGTACGAACAGTTTAAAAATTACATGTAGAATATAATGTCACTTTTTTATATGCAGATTATTTTTGTGTTCATTAAATCAAAAAAATAATTGGTTTTGTTTTATTTTGGCAATGTCATAAGATGATCCAAGAATATGTTTAGTACAGCAAGTAATCAGGAAGGCAAATGGAATGTTGGCCTTTATTGCAAGGAGGATCGAGTATAAAAGCAGAGAAGTCCTGCTACAACTGTATAGGGTATCGGTGAGGCCACACCTAGAGTACTGTGTACAGTTTTGGTCTCCTTTTTTAAGGAGGGATATACTTTCATTGGAGGCTGTTCAGAGAAGGTTCACTAGGTTGATTCCGGAGATGAAGGGGTTGTGTTATGAATAAAGGTTGAGCAGGTTGGGCCTATACTCAATGGAGTTTAGAAGAATAAGAGGTGATCTGATTGAAACATATAAAATTCTGAGGGGGCTTGACAGGGTAGATGCAGAGAGGATGTTTCCCCTTGTGAGGGAATCTAGAACTAGGGGGCATAGTTTCAGAATAAGGAGTCGCCCATTTAGAACTGAGATGAGGAAGAATTTCTTCTCTCAGATGGTCGTGAATATGTGGAATTCTCTACCCAAGAAAGCTGTAGAGGCTGGGTCATTGAATATATTTAAGGTGGAGATAGACAGATTTTTGAACGATAAGGGCGCCAAAGGTTATGGGGATCGGGCGGGAAAGTGGAGTTGAGGCCAAGATCAGATCAGCCATGAACTTATTGAATGATGGAGCAGGCTCGAGGGGTCAAATGGCCTACTCCTGCTCCTATTTCTTATGTTCTTAGCCGATGTTCTGGAATGAGAGGATTGTCCTATGAGGAGAGATTGAACAGAATGGGCCTATATTCTTTGGAGTTTAGAAGTGTGAGAGGTGATCTCATTGAAATGTATGAAATTCTTAACAGGTTTGACAGGGTAGTTGCTGAGAGGTTGTTTACCCTGGCTGGGGAGTCTCGAACTAGGGGACATAATCTCAGGATAAGGGGTCGGACATTTAACAACAACAACTTGTATTTATATCGCACCTTTAACGTAGTGAAACATCCCAAGGCGCTTCACTGGAGTATTATGCGCTACAAGTTTGACACCGAGCAGTATAAGGTGAAATTAGCGCAGGTGGAGATATGTTTTAAGGAGCGTCTTGAAGGAGGAAAGAGAGGTAGAGAGGTGGCGAGGTTTAGGGAGGGAGTTCCAGAGCTTGGGAGTCTAGGCAACAGAAGGCACGGCCACCGATGGTTGAGCGATTATAATCAGGGATGCTCAAGGGGGCAGAGTTAGAGGAGCGCAGACATCTCGGATGGTTGTATGGCCGGAGGACATTAGGGAGGAGCGAGAGCATGGAGGGATTTGAAAATAAGGATGAGAATTTTGAAATCGAGGCATTGCTTAACCGGAAGCCAATATAGGTCAGCGAGCACAGGGGTGATGGGGGAGGGGGACTTGGTGAGAGTTAGGACACGGGCAGCCGACTGAGATTTAAGACTGAGATGATGAGGAATTTCTTCACTCAGAGGGTTGTGAATCTTTGGAATCCTCCACCCCAAAAGGCTGTGGATGCTGAATTGCTGAGTATATTCAAGGGTGAGATAGACAGATTTTTGCACTCTAGGGGAATCAAGGGATATGGGGATAGGGTGGGAAAGTGGAGTTGAGGTCGAAGATCAGCCATGATCCCATTGAATGACGGAGCAAGCTCGAGGGGCAGTATGGCCTACTCCTACTCCTAATTCTTATGTACGACAAGTATTCCAGGTGAATCTGCAGGAGTGCGGAGAATTCAACATATGAAGAGGGACAGAAGTCATGGGGTGATGGAAGGTACAGCGTGTGAGATAGATTTCGAGGAAGCATTGACTGGGGAAGAGAGCTGGCAAGGTGGACACAGCCAGAGTTGGAACAGTGGGTGTGTGTGTGTGTGCTCGGGCACTTAATGAATACTTTGCGACTGTCTTCACAAAAGAGGGGGACGATGCCAACGTTGAAGTTAAGGAGGACGAGAGTGAAATATTGGATGGGATAAATATAGTAAGAGAGGAAGTATTAAGGGTTTTAGCATCTTTGAAAGTAGATAAATCACCAGGACAGGATGAAATATATCCTGGGCTATTAAAAGAAGCAAGGGAAGAAATTGCGCAGGCTCTGACCATCATTTTCCAATCCTCCCTGGTAACAGGAGTGGTGCCAGAGAGTTGAAGAACTGCTAACATTGTACCATTAGTTAAAAGGGTTGAACCGAGTAATTACAGGCCAGTTAGTTTAACCTCGGTGGTGGGCAAATTATTGGAATCAATTCTGAGGGACAGTATAAGCTTTCATTTAGAAAGCCACAGATTAATCAAGGACAGTCAGCATGGATTTGTTAAGGAAGGGTCGTGTCTGACTAACTTGATTGAATTTTTTGAGGAGGTAACAAGGAGGGTCGATGAGGTTAGTGCCTTTGATGTAGTTTACATGGATTTTAGCAAGGCTTTTGACAAGGTTCCACATGGCAGGCTGATCAAAAAAGTAAAAATCCATGGGATCCAAGGGAGTGTGGCAAATTGGATCCAAAATTGGCTCAGTGGCAGGAAGCAAAAGGTAATGGTTGAGGGGAGCTTTTGTTTCCAGTGGGGTTCCACAGGGCTCAGTACTCGATCCCTTACTTTTTGTAGTATATATTAATGATTTAGACTTAAATGTAGGGGGAATGATAAAGAAGTTTGCAGACGATACAAAAATTGGCCGTGTGGTTGACAGTGAGGAGGAAAGCTCTAGACTGCAGGAAGATATCGATGAACTGGTCAGTTGGGCAGAAAAGTGGAAAATGGAATTCAATCCGGAAAAGTGTGAGGTAATGCATTTGGGGCGGGGCAACAAGGCAAGGGAATAGACAATAAATGGGAGGATACTGAGAGGTGTGGAAGAACAGAGGGACCTTGGAGTATGTTATGTCTTGAATAAAGAGTCAGACTAGATACTGATTGCTCAAAGTAAGGTGTGACACTAGTCCTTTATTACAGATCTCAGAGTGCCTCTCCAGTCTGTGAGGCCTCCTTATATACAGGTGCTCCCAAGGGATTGTGGGCTCCCTTGGGACTCCAGGGGATAAGCCCTCTGGTGGTTAGACATGGTATTTGCAGGTTTGCATAGATAACAACACTCCCTCGCCAAAGTCAATGGTGCAACTATTTACAATGTGAGTCGATCTGGGACCTTCCTTTCCCTGGTTGATGGTCTCGGTGCAAATGCCGGTGTTGGTGAGTCGTTTGTTGGGCCCTCGCTGGGCTGCTGCGCAGCTGGCCTTGCTGGGCTGCTGGGGCTGGTGAGTCCTGCTAGGCTGCTGCTGGTGATGGGTTCTGCTTCGTGGTCAGCCGCTGGGTCGGTTGCCACTGGTGTGTGTGTGTGTGTGTGTGTGTGTGTGTGTGTGTGTGTGTGTGTGTGTGTGTGTGTGTGTGTGTGTGTGTGTGTATGTGTTGGAGGGTCAAAAAAAGTAGAGTCGATTGTGGGTTATTCTGGATAGTCTGTAAATCTGAGTTTGGTTTGGTCCAAGTGTTTCCTGCAGGTGAGTCCATTTGAAAGTTTGACCACAAACATCCTTCTCCCCTCTTTGGCCAAAACAGTGCCAGGAAGCCACTTGGGACCTTGTCCATGCTTCAGCACAAATACAGGATCATTAATCTCAATTTCATGTGACACATTTGCGCGATCATAATATGTATTCTGTTGAAGCTGCCTGCTCTCTACTTGTTCGTATAGATCAGGGTGGACTAGCGAGAGCCTTGCCTTAAGTTCCCCTTTCATGAGCAGTTTCAGCGGGAGAGACCCCAGTGAGCGAGTGGGGTCTTGTCTTATCCTAAGCAGGACTCGGGATAAGCAAGTCTGCAGTGAGCCTTCAGTTACCTGTTTCAAGCTCTGCTTGATTGTTTGAACTGCTCGTTCTGCCTGACTGTTGGACGCTGGTTTAAACAGGGCAGATGTGACATGTTTGATCCCATTGCAGGTCATGAACTCCTTGAACTCAGCACTGGTAAAGCACGGCCCATTGTCACTTACAAGGACATCAGAAAGGCCGTGCGTGGCAAACACAGCCCGTAGGCTTTCAATGGTGGCAGCAGACGTGCTTGCCAACATTATCACACATTCAATCAATTTGGAGTACTCATCTACAACCACTAAGAACATTTTTCCCAATAATGGGCCTGCATAGTCGACATGGACCCTGGATCACGGTTTGGAGGGTCAGGACCATAAACTTAGTGGCGCCTCCCTGGGTGCATTACTTAACTGTGAACATGTATTACATTTGTGCATGCAGGACTCTAAGTTTGCATTGATACCAGGCCACCACACGTGGGATCTGGCTATCGCTTTCATCATTACAATGCCTGGGTGGGTGCTGTAGCGATCACTAATGAAAGTGTCCCTGCCCTTTTTTGGCACTACTACCCGATTTCCCCACAGGAAGCAGTCTGCCTGTATAGACATTTCATCTCTGAGCCGCTGGTACGGCTTTATTTCTTCCTGCATCTCTAACGGGACACTAGACCAACTCCCGTGGAGCGCGCAGTTTTTTACTAAGGACAGTAAGGGGCCCTGACTCGTCCAGGTTCTAATCTGTCGGGCGATAACAGGTGATTGCTCACTCTCGAATGCTTCCATTACCATAACTAAATCTGCAGGCTGTGCCACCTCCACCCCTGTGGTGGGCAATGGCAGCCTACTGAGAGCATCGGCACAGTTTTCTGTGCCTGGCCTGTGGCGGATGGCGTAGTTGTATGTGGACAACGTGAGCGCTCATCTCTGGATGGGAGCCTTGCTTTCAGAAAAGAGTGCTATAAGCAGCTTATGGTCGGTTTCCAATTCAAATTTGGGCCCGAACAGATATTGATGCATTTTCTTTACCCTGTAAACACACGCTCATGCTTCTTTTTCAATCATGCTGTCGACCCTCTCAGTCTTAGACAGACTTCTGGATGCATAAGCAATCGGTTGCAATTTTCCAGATTCATTAGCTTGTTGCAATACACACCCGACACCATACAACGACGCACCACATGCTAGTACCAAACACTTACATGGATCATACAACACAAGCAATTGGTTTGAACATAACAGTTTCCTAGCTTTCTCAAAGGCATTTTCTTGGCTTTTACCCCATATCCATTCATCTCCTTTATGCAGTAAAGAGTGCAGGGGTTCTAACAATGTGCTAAGACCTGGTAAGAAGTTACCAAAATAGTTCGAGAGTTCTTGAAACGACCGCAGCTCCGTCACGTCCTTGTGTCTCGATGTGTTCTTGATTGCCTGCATCTTCGAATCGGTGGGCCTGATGCCGTCCGCCGTGATTCTTCTCCCTAGGAGCTCCGCTTCCGGTGCCAGGAAAGCGCACTTCGAGCGTTTTAGCCTGAGCCCCACATGATTAAGCCGACTAAGAACCTCCTCCAGGTTCTGCAGGTGCTCGACGGTGACCCGACTTGTAACGAAGATGTTGTTCTGGAAGACCACAGTGCGCGGGACTGACTTCAGCAAGCTTTCCATGTTCCTCTGGAATATCGCCGTGGCCGATCGAATCCCAAACGGTCATCTGTTGTAAATGAAGAGAATTTTGTGTGTGTTGATGCAGGTGACGCCCTTCGATGATTCCTCCAGCTCCTGCATCATGTAGGCAGAGGTCAAGTCCAGCTTCGTGAACGTTTTCCCTTCCGCCAGCGTCGCAAATAGGTCACCTGCCTTTGGTAGCGGGTATTGATCCTGCAGGGAGAAATGATTGATAGTTACTTTGTAAGCACCACAAATTCTGACGGTGCCGTCTCCCTTGAGGACTGGAACAATCGGTCTGGCCCACTCGTTGAATTCGATCAGCGAAATGATGCCCTCTCATTGCAGCCGGTCCGGCTCAATCTCCACCCTCTCTCTCATCATGTACGGTACTGCTCTCGTCTTGTGATGGATGGATCGTGCCCCCGGAATCAAATGGATCTGCACTTTTGCTCCTTGGAACTTCCCAGTGCCTGGTTCGAACACCGAGAGGAAATTGTTTAGGACATGGGCACATGACAGTAGTCAATTTGCTCTTCATTGTCACTGTGATATACTTTTAATAATTGGACGATGTCCCAGTTCCAGCCTATCTTTCCCAGCTAGCTCCTGCCGAACAGCATGGGGCCATCGCCTGGTACTACTCAGAGTGGTAACTCGTGCACCGTTCCTTCATAGGAGACCTTTATGGTAGCACTGCCGATTCAGTTCCTTTGTGTGTGTTCTCAGTTTAGTATGAATTGGAGTCAGGACTGGCCTTGAGGCCTTGCTGCGCCACAATTTATCAGAAGTCTTTTTGCTCATTATGGACTGGCTTGCGCCCGAGTCCATCTCCATGGACACCAGGAGTCCATTTAATTCAACCTTCAGCATTATCGGGGGACACTTTGTGGTAAATGTGTGCACTCCATATACCTCTGCCTCCTCGGTCTGAGGCTCTGGTTCGTCGTGATCCACCGTGGATCTGTCCTCCTTTGCAACATGGTGGTTTGCAGGATTAGCAGGGTTTGCAGCTCACCTGCATATGCATTGGAGGTGTCCCATTGTTCCACAGCCCTTGCAAATGTATCCTTTGAAGCGGCATGAATGGAAATGATGATCACCCCCGCAGCGTCAACAAGATGTTAATGGCCTTGTATTCACCACCCTCTGAGTCATCTGCAGACGTGCAGCTGCAGGCGTGTAAGTCCTGCCATGTACATTTCGATTTGAAAATAATGTTACTTTGTTCACAGTACTTGCAGCAGCACTAGTGTGCTGGGAAATTTGTTTGGTATTGTCACTGGTGGCGATAAACGGCTGGGCTATTGCTATGGCTTTACTCAAGGTTGGGGTCTCTACAGTCAAAAATTTGCGAAGTATTACTTCAAGACCAATGTCAAGTACAAAGAAGTCTCTGAGCATGTGCTCCAAGTGTCCTTCAAATTTGCAATGTCCTGCAAGGCGCCTTAGCTCGGCGACGTAGCTCACCACTTCCTGGCCTTCAGACCTCTTGTACGTGTAGAACCGATACCTCGCCATCAGAACGCTTTCCTTTGAGTTTAGATGCTCCCGGACCAGTGTGCACAAATCATCGTACGACTTGTCTGTGGGTTTCACTGGAGCAAGCAGATTTTTCACGAGGCCATACGTTGGTGCCCCGCAAATGGTGAGGAGGATCGCCCTTCGTTTGGCAGCGTTCACTTCTCCTTCCAGCTTGTTGGCCACAAAGTATTGGCCGAGTCGCTCCACGAAGGTTTCCCAATCATCTCCCTCTGAAAATTTCTCCAGGATGCCCACGGTTCTCTGCAGTGTTGCGGTGAGATTTGTCATTTGTATCTTGTCACCAGTTGTTATGTCTTGACTGTCAGACTAGATGCTGCAAGCTCAAAGTAAGGTGTGACCATAGTCCTTTATTATAGATCAAAGTGCCTTTCCAGCCTGTGAGGCCTCCTTATCTACAGGCGCACCCAAGGGATTGTGGGCTCCCTTGGGACTCCAGGGGATAAGTCCTCTGGTGATTAGACGTGGTACTTACAGGTTTACATACATAACAGAGTATATGTCCACAGTTTAGCCATGAACTCATTGAATGGCGGTGCAGGCTCGAAGGGCTGAATGGCCTACTCCTGCACCTATTTTCTATGTTTCTATGTTTCTATCCTTAAGGGTAGCAGGACAGATCGTTAAAAAGGCATACGGAATACTTTCCTTAATTAGCCGAGGCATAGAATACAAGAGCAGGGAAGTTACGCTAGAACTGTACACAACATTAGTTCGGCCACAGCTGGAGTACTGCGTACAGTTCAGGTCACCACATTACAGGAAGGATGTGATTGCACTAGAAAGGGTGCAGAGGTGATTTGCAGAGTGGAAAATTTCAGCTATGAGGAAAGATTGGATAGGCTGGGTTTGTTTTCCATGGAACAGAGGAGGCTGAGGGGAGATTTAATTGAGGTGTATAAAATTATGAGGGGCTGAGATAGAGTGGATAGGAAGGACCTGTTTCCCTTAGCAGAGCGGTCAATAACCAGGGGGCATAGATTTAAAGTAATTGATAGAAGGATTAGAGGGGAGATGAGGAAAATTGTTTTTGCCCAGAAGGGGGTGGGGGTCTGCAACTCACTGCCTGAAAGGGTGGTAGAGGCAGAAACACCAGATTTTTAAAGTGCTTGGATGTGCACTTGAAGTGCCGTAACCTACAGGGCCACGGACCCAGTGCTGGAACGTGGGATTAGGCTGGGTAGCTCTTATTCGACCGGCACGGACACGATGGGCCGAATGGCCTCCTTCCGTGTCGTAATTTTCTATGATTCTACAATGTAGGGGAGACGACTGGAGCATGGGCATGGGCGGATATAAAAGTGAGAATAAGAACTGAAAGGCAGGTTTGGGATGGGAAGCCAATGTGGAGACGGAGATAGGGAATCGCACAACTGCGCAAGATACGGGTGGCAGAGTTCTGAATGAGTGAGGTTAGAGTTTATCCACACACAACCCCAATGTGGTGGCTTTGAATTGCCAGCACTAATTACTGGAGTGCTTATCTCGCACTGATTTACAATGCAGAATGGTTCAGCAGCTGGCAAAACAGTGACAGGGGAGGGAGACTTCCTTGTCTGGTTCCTGTACGCAGGGAAAAGGGATTTAACATGAGCCCGATAGTAATAACCAAGGCCACAGTTTGCTTGTAAATTTATTGTCCTCATTTAATCAACCTGGGCTTTAATCCAAAGACTGTAGTGCGATTTACATATAGCTCAATTCTACTCTGCTGATTGACCAAGAGATCGAGCTTCTGCAATGTGATTTAAAAGTTCAGATAAACTTACGAATGTTAATAAATCTCCTTAAGAGATCCTTACTTGTTTCTCGTTAATTAATAAAGGTAAAAATTTCAGTCTAAGAGATTGGGTCACGGCCAATTTTTGCTAAGCATGATCTGGAGAGGTAAACTGTTACGCAAGACATGAGTCTTCATACATCCCACGCTAAAAAAAAAGAGAAGCAAGAGATTGACAAAGGTGACAGGTTTAAGTCACAAATAGAAACGGAAAATGCTGGAGATAATCGGCAGGTTGGGGCAGCATCTGGAGGCAGTTCAGAGAAGGTTCACTAGGTTGATTCAAGGATGAGGGGGTTGACTTATGAGGATAGGTTGAGTGGGTTGGGCCTCTACTCATTGGAGTTCAGAAGAATGAGAGGTGATCTTATCGAGAGTTATAAGATAATGAGGGGGCTCGACAAGGTGGATGCAGAGAGGATATTTCCACTCATAGGGGAAACTAAAACTAGGAGACAAAGTCTCAGAATAAGGGGCCACCCATTTAAAACTGAGATGAGGAGGAATTTCTTCTCTCAGAGGGTTGTAAATCTGTGGAATTCTCTGCCTCAGAGAGCTGTGGAGGCTGGGTCATTGAATATATTTAAGGCGGGTGGAGATTTTGAGCGATCAGGGAGTGAAGGGTTATGGGGAGCGGGCGGGGAAGTGGAGCTGAGTCCATGATCAGATCAGCCACGATTTATGGCCTACTCCTGTTCCTATTTCTTATGTCCTTATTTTCTTATCTGTGGAGAGAGAAACAGAGTTAACGTTTCAGGACTGGACGTAGCACTTTGCTGTCGTCCCGAGAGCGCCTCTCCGAGGAAGCGGGGAGTCAGTGACAGCGCTCCGCTTCCTTTGAGTGGCGCACGTGCCCAATTCCGCGTCAGGGCGGGACTTCCGGGCCAGACACAGGAAGTCCCGACCCCTCCCAGAAGGTTACCGCCCCCAATCGGGGCGAAGGGGCATTTCCCAGCCCAAAACTGCCCTATTAGAAGAAGGCTTGTTTTATCAACATTGTAGCTTAATTAAGCTGCTAAAAGATTGAAACCTTGTTCAGCCAAGGATGTCCTTGGCATTTGGGATAGACCCAAGCATCATTTGTTATCTTACGTTCCAGGGGATGATTTTAGCAAGGTCAGACATGTGCCTATTATCTCTGACTAAGGAGTGGAACAGACGGCTCATCGGGGAGAGACAAAGAACATTGTTTATGGGAAGCCTTTTTCATGGGTGTGTTATAATGTATATAACATAAGAATGAATATAAGGCATTAAGGGGTATGGAGAAAAAGCTGGAATAAGGTGTTGAGATAGAGGATCAGCCATGATCATATTAGAAAAGTAGAAACATAGAAAATAGGTGCAGGTGTAGGCCATTCGGTCCTTCGAGCCTGCACCACCATTCAATATGATCATGGCTGATCTTGTACCCCATTCCTGCTTTCCCTTTAGCTGTAAGGGCCACATCTAACTCCCTTTTGAATATATCTAACGAACTGGCCTCAACAACTTTCTGTGGTAGAGAATTCCACAGGTTCACAATTCTCTGAGTGAAGAAGTTTCTCCTCGTCTCGGTCCTAAATGGCTTACCCCTTATCCTTAGACTGTGACCCCTGGTTCTGGCGCTCCCCAACATCGGGAACATTCTTCTTGCATCTAACTTGTCCAATCCCGTCAGAATTTTCTGTTTCTATGAGATCCCCTCTCATTCTTCTAAATTCCATTGAATATAAGCCGAGTCAATCCAATTTTTCTTCATATGTCAGTCCTGCCATTCCGGGAATAATCTGGTGAACCTTTGCTGCACTCCCTCAATAGCAAGAATGTTCTTCCTCAGATTAGGAGACCAAAACTGTACACAATATTCAAGGTGTGGACTCACCAAAGCCCTGTAAAACTGCAGTAAGACCTCCCTGCTCCTATATTCAATTCCTCTCGCTATGAAGGCCAACATGCCATTTGCCTTCTTCACCACCTGCTGTACTTGCATGCCAACTTTCAATGACTGATGTACCATGACACCCAGGTCTCGTTGCACCTCCCCTTTTCCTAATCTTCACATTCAGATAATATTCTGCCTTCCTGTTTTTGCCATCAAAGTGGATAACCTCACATTTATCTACATTTTACTGCATTTGCCATGCATTTGCCCACTCACCTAACCTGTCTAAGTCACCCTCCAGCCTCTTAGCATCCTCCTTACAGTTCACACTGCCACCCAGTTTAGTGTCATCTGCAAACTTGGAGATATTACTTTCAATTCCTTTGTCTAAATCATTAATGTATATTGTAAATAGCTGCAGCCCCAGCACTGAACCTTGCGGTACCTCACTAGTCACTGCCTCCCATTCTGAAAAGGACCCATTTATTCCTACTCTTTGCTTCCTGTCTGCCAACCAGTTCTCTATCCACGTCAATACATTACTCCCAATATGTGTTATATATGTAAACCTGTAAATACAATGTTTAACCACCAGAGGGCTTATTCCCTGGAGTCCCAAGGGATCCCACAATCCCTTGGGAGCACAGATACATAAGGAGGCCTCACGGGCTGGAGAGGCACTCTGGAGACCTGTAATAAAGGACTGTGGTCACACCTTACTTTGAGCTTACTTTATTAAATACTTAACAACTGGCGACGATATACAGATTCGAACCCCAGCGCAACAATGCTGAGAACCATGGGCATCCTGGAGAAACTTTCAGAGGGAGATGATTGGGAAACCTTCGTGGAGCGACTCGACCAATACTTCGTGGCCAACGAGCTGGAAGGAGAAGCGAATGCTGCCAAATGAAGGGCGATTTTGCTCACCGTTTGCGGGGACCAATGTATGGCCTCATGAAAAATCTGCTTGCTCCAGTGAAACCCATGGAGAAATTGTACGATGATTTGTGCACACTGGTCCGAGAGCATCTAAACTCAAAGGAAAGTGTTCTGATGGCGAGGTACCGGTTCTACACATACAAGAGGTCTGAAGGCCAAAAAGTGGTGAGCTATGTCGCCGAGCTAAGGCGCCTTGCAGGACATTGCGAATTTGAAGGACACTTGGACCACATGCTCAGGGACATCTTTGTACTTGGCATTGGCCATGAAGTAATAATTTGCAAACTTTTGACTGTAGAGACCCCAACCTTGAGTAAAGCCATAGCAATAGCCCAGGCATTCATTGCCACCAGTGACAATACCAAACAAATCTCTCAACACATGAGTGCTGTTGCAAGTACTGTGAACAAAGTAATATTGTTTTTGAATCGCAACATACAGGGCCGGACTCACATGCCTGCAGCTGCACGTCTGCAGATGTCTCAGAGTCTACCATCAAGGGTGGTGAATGCAAGGCCATTAACACCTTGTTGGCGCTGCGGAGGTGATTATCGCTTCCATTCATGCCGCTTCAAAAGATACGTTTGCAAGGGCAGTGGAACAATGGGACACCTCCAACGTATCTGCAGGCGAGCTGCAAATCCTGCTAATCCTGCAAACCATCATGTTGCAGAGGAGGACAGATCCATGGTGGATCACGATGAACCAGAGCCTCAGGCTGAGGAGGCAGAGGTTTATGGGGTGCACACATTTACCACAGTGTCCCCCGATAATGCTGAAGGTTGAATTAAAAGGATTCCCAGTGTCAATGGAGCTGGACACAGGCGCGAGCCAGTCCATAATGAGCAAAAAGACTTTTGATAAACTGTGGTGCAGCAAGGCCTCAAGGCCAGTCCTGACTCCAATTCATACTAAACTGAGAACGTACACAAAGGAACTGATTCCCGTAATTGTCAGTGATACCGTAAAGGTCTCCTAAGATGGAGCGATGCACAAATTATCACTCTGGGTGGTACCGGGTGATGGCACCATGTTGTTCAGCAGGAGCTGGCTGGGAAAGATACGCTGGAACAGGGATGACGTCCGAGCGCTGTCCTCCGTTGATGACACTACATGTGCCCAGGTCTTCAACAAGTTCCCCTCGCTGTTCGAACCGGCTAGTGGGAAGTTCCAAGCAGCAAAAGTGCAGATCCATTTGATTCCGGGGGCGCGACCCGTCCATCACAAGGCGAGAGCGCTACCATACATGATGAGAGAGAGGGTAGAAATCAAGCTGGACCGGCTGCAACGAGACGGCATCATTTCGCCGATCAAATTCAACGAGTGGGCCAGTCCGATTGTTCCAGTCCTCAAGGGAGACGGCACCGTCAGAATCTGTGGCGAGTGCAAAGTAATTATCAATCGTTTCTCCCTGCAGGATCAATACCCGCTACCAAAGGCAGACGACTGATTTGCAATGCTGTCGGGAGGAAAACCATTCACAAAGCTGGACTTGACCTCGGCCTACATGACGCAGGAGCTGGAGGAAGCATCGATGGGTCTTACCTGCATCAACACGCACAAAGATATCTTCATTTACAACAGATGCCCGTTTTGGATTCGATCAGCCGCGGCGATATTCCAGAGGAACATGGAAAGCTTGCTGAAGTTGGTCCTGCGCACCGTGGTCTTAAAGGACGACATTTTGTTTACAGGTCGGGACACCGTCGAGCACCTGCAGAACCTGGAGGAGGTTCTTAGTCGGCTTAATCATGTGGGGCTCAGGCTAAAACGCTCAAAGTGCGCTTTCCTAGCGCCGGAAATAGAATTCCTGGGGAGAAGAATCATGGCGGATGGTATCAGGCCCACTGATTCAAAGACGGAGGCAATCAAGAACGCATCGAGATCACAGACCGTGACGGAGCTGCGGTCGTTTCTTGGACTCCTGAACTACTTTGGTGACTTCTTACCAGGTCTCAGCACACTGTTAGAACCACTGCACTCTTCACTGTGTAAAGAAGATGAATGGGTATGGGGTAAAAGCCAAGAAAATGCCTTTGAGAAAGCTAGAAAACTGGAATGCTCAAACAAATTGCTTGTGTTGTATGATCCATGTAAGCGTTTGGTACCAGCATGTGATGCGTCAGCTAATGAATCTGGGAAATTTCAACCGGTTGCTTCAGCATCCAGAAGACTGTCTAAGGCTGAGTGAGCCTACAACATGATTGAAAAAGAAGCGTTAGCGTGTGTTTATGGGGTAAAGAAAATGCATCAATATCTGTTTGGGCTCAAATTTGAATTGGAAACTGACCATAAGCCACTTATATCCCTCTTTTTGTAAAGTAAGGGGATAAACGCGAATGCATCGACCTGCATCCAGAGATGGGCGCTCACGTTGTCCGCATACAAGTACGCCATCCGCCACAGGCCAGGCACAAAAAACTATGCCGCTGCTCTCAGTAGGCTGTCATTGCCCACCACAGGAGTGGAGATGGTGCAGCCCACAGACTCAGTTATGGTAATGGAAGCATTCGAAAGTGAGCAATCACCTGTTACCGCCCGACAGATTAGAACCTGGATGAGCCAGGACCCTTTACTGTCCTTAGTAAAAAAAACTGTGCGCTCCATGGGAGTTGGTCTAGTGTCCCGTTTGAGGTGCAGGAAGAAATAAGAAATGTACCAGTGGCGCAAAGATGAAATGTCCATACAGGCAGATTGCCTCCTGTGGGGTAATCGGGTAGTAGTGCCTAAAAAGGGCAGGTCCACAGTACCCATTGTAATGATGAAAGCGATAGCCAGATCCCACATTTGGTGGCCCAGTATCGATGCAGAGTCCTGCGTGCACAAATGTAACACATGTTCACAGTTAAGCAATGCACCCAGGGAGGCGCCAATAAGTTTATGGTCCTAGCCCTCCAAACCGTGGTCCAGGATCCAGGTCGACTACGCAGGCCATTCTTGGGAAAAATGTCCTCGTGGTTGTAGATGCGTATTCCAAATGGATTGAATGTGAGATAATGTCGGCAGCACATCCGCTGTCACCATTGAAAGCCTGTGGGCCATGTTTGCCAAGGTTGGCCTGCCTGATGTCCTTGTAAGTGACAATGGGCCGTGCTTCACCGGTGCCGAGTTCAAAGAGTTCATGACCTGCAACGGGATCAAGCATGCCACTTTGGCCCCGTTCAAACCAGCGTCCAATGGTCAGGCAGAGCGAGCAGTGCAAACAATCAAGCAGAGCTTGACGAGGGTAACTGAAGGCTCACTGCAGACTCGCCTATCCAGAGTCCTGCTTAGTTGACGCACAAGACCCCACTCGCTCACTGGGGATCCCCCTGCTGAACTGCTCATGAAAAGGGCACTAAAGACAAGACTCTCGTTAGTCCACCCTGATCTGCACGAACAGGTAGAGAGCAGGCGGCTTCAACAGAATACAAATCATATTCGCGCAAATGTGTCACGCGAAATTGAGATAAATGATCCTGTATTTGTGTTAAACTATGGACAAGGTCCCAAGTGGCTTCCTGGCACTGTCGTGGCCAAAGAGGGGAGTAGGGTGTTTCAGGTCAAACTTTCAAATGGAGTCACCTGCAGGAAACACTTGGACCAAACCAAACTAAGATTTACGGAGTATCAAGAGCAACCCCCAACACACACACAAGTGGCAAACGACTCAGCGGTTGACCACTAAGCAGAACCCATCACCTGCAGCAGCTGAAGGATGCAAAATTCACAAGAACCCCCCCAGTGTTTGGGCTCATTCGAAAGGAAATTTAATTTGGGACTATCTACTGGAAAGTTTGAAATCCTAAAGTGCTTATGGAAGAAACTACAAACTTTAATCGAATTTTGGGATTTTAAAAGACAAATTCGAGCCTGTGGGCGGGCCTAAAGAACTAAGGAAGCCCACGTGATTATTGGAACTGTCTGGGTGTTGGGACTAAGTTAACTTGTCTGGAGGAATAGACATTCGAAAACCCTTCTCCACAAGAGACATTTACATTACAACAATAACTCAGAGATGGCCAGCCATCAAACCAAACTGAGAAAGCCATCTTCAAATGAATAAGAACAAAGGACCCACTACAGCCTGTATGTGAAAAACCAAGCACAAAAGAACTTTGTGATTAGCAAGCTAATATTTCCATCAGAAAATAGATTTAGAAATGCAACCCACCCTAGACATATTAACTTTTAACGAGCCCGCCAAAATATTACAAAGAAAAGTCAAGCTTGCCAAATTTAAACAAAGAACTCTGAGCTGATTTGGCGCAAAGATTAGAACAGCTCAAACCATATAACTGGCCCCCTGTTTAAACAGAGGGAATGCCATATTGCTCGTGCTATACTACGACTATGCCATCAAAACAGGGAGAGAAACCAACGCTACAGTTGTAAACTAACTTCTCCAGCCTCGAAGTCCTGAAGTCCTGAAGGAAGGAAGAACATCACCATGGCAGCAGCAACCGACCACAGCCAACGTGGTATCAACGAAAAACCACCGCGATCGACCAAACTGAAACCGAAGAATCGAAAGTTTCCACTCTACAATCTAAGGCCTGACTACCAACAGGTGAAAACATTACCTAAAAAGACTTTAAACCTATTTCTAATAAAGAAAACCGGGTAATTACCCCATAGATCCAAAACGCACCTTACCGCATCAGCAGACTCAACCCAACTGAAGATTGTGCAGTAAGAAGTCTTCTCTCACATTTGGGGTACGGCAAACAGAACCTACAGAATCCAACAAACCCCGAAATCGTGAACTACCATTAACTGACCAGAAAGGATTGGTAAGCATAGTCCCTGCCTGCCCTGGAGTCTAACCTAGCTAGAATTAGGTATTGGGAGGTGGGAGGTGTAATTTTTACTGTAACCCTCTTTGAATGTGTAATGTATTGTTCTTTATTAGAGTGATTATAAGTTTGACATTGTATTTTCTTGTCTGTAATAAAATCAAAGTTCTTTTGCACTAAACCAGTTTTCCTTTGCACTTTATCACATGCCCCAAATGAATCTAGAGTCTAGAACCCAAGGGAGTGGGAGCGATTCGAACTGCTCAAGATGGTCAGAGGTGAACCTGACCCCTGGGACCACCCCCTTACACAGCCCAGCAGGACTCACCACACCCAGCAGCGTGCAAGGCCAGCTGCGCAGCAGCCCAGCGAGGGCTCAACAAACGACTCACCAAAATCAGCGTTTGCACCTAGATGATCAACCAGGGAAAGGAAGGCCCCAGATTGACTCACATTGTAAATAGTTACACTATTGACTTTGGGGTAGGTGAGTGTTGTTATATATGTAAACCTGTAAATACAATGTTTAACCACCAGAGGGGTCATCCCTGGAGTACCAAGGGATCCCACAATCCCTTGGGAGCACAGGTACATAAGGAGGCCTCACAGGCTGGAGAGGCACTCTGCAGATCTGTAATAAAGGACTACGGTTACACATTACTTTGAGCTTACAGTATCTGGTCAGATTCTTTATTCAATACTTAACACCATGTGCTTTAATTTTTCACACTAATCTCTTGTGTGGGACCTTGTCAAAAGCCTTTTGAAAGTCCAAATACACCACATCCACTGGTTCTCCCTTGTCCACTCTACTAGTTACATCCTCAAAAAATTC
The DNA here is from genome assembly GCF_044704955.1 of Pristiophorus japonicus. Taxonomy (NCBI): domain Eukaryota; kingdom Metazoa; phylum Chordata; class Chondrichthyes; family Pristiophoridae; genus Pristiophorus; species Pristiophorus japonicus. The sequence goes on from NC_091984.1 coordinate 228,141,770, forward strand.
TAGAAGATTTGTCAAGCATGATTTCCCGTTCATAAATCCATGCTGACTTGGACCGATCCTGTCACTGCTTTCCAAATGTGCTGCTATTAAATCTTTTATAATTGATTCCAACATTTTCCCCATTACCGATGTCAGGCTAACCGGTCTATAATTCCCTGTTTTCTCTCTCCCTCCTTTTTTAAAAAGTGGGGTTACATTAGCTACCCTCCAATCCATAGGAACGGATCCAGAGTCTATAGAATGTTGGAAAATGACCACCAATGCATCCACTATTTTTAGGGCCACTTCCTTAAGCACTCTGGGATGCAGACTATCAGGCCCTGGGGATCTATCGGCCTTCAATCCCATCAATTTCCCTTACACAATTTCCTGACTAAAAAGGATTTCCTTCAGTTCCTCCTTCTTGCTAGAACCTCAGTCCCCTAGTATTTCCGGAAGGTTATTTGTGTTTTCCTTCGTGAAGACAGAACCAAAGTATTTGTTCAATTGGTCTGCCATTTCTTTGTTCCCCATTATAAATTCACGTGGTTCTGACCACAAGGGACCTACGTTTGTCTTCACTAATATTTTTCTCTTCACATATCTATAGAAGCTTTTGCAGTCAGTTTTTATGTTCCCTGCAAGCTTACTCTCATACCCTATTTTCCCCCTCCTAATTAAACCCTTTGTCTTCCTCTGCTGAATTCTAAATTTCTCCCAGTCCTCAGGTTTGCTGCTTTTCCTGGCCAATTTATATGCCTCTTCCTTGGATTTAACACTATCCCTAATTTCCCTTGTTAGCCACAGTTGAGCCACCTTCCCCGTTTTATTTTTACGCCAGACAGAGATGTACAATTGTTGAAGTTCATCTATGTGGTCTTTAAATGTCTGCCATTGCCTATCCACCGTCAACCCTTTGACTGGCAGGTTCGAAGGGCCGAATGGCCTACTACTGCACCTATTTTCTATGTTTCTGTGTTTCTATAACCTGGACCTATAGCTTAGTTGAGTGAGAGTTCTCTCGACATGAAGCTTGAAGCAAAGCCTGTGCGAGATTGGCCACCTCGTAATCAGGTTGTGTCCCAACGACCCATTCGCTGTTTAATGAGTATGACCATTATAACCTCTTTACTATTGTTGTAGTTTCTTTAATACGTATAATAAACATAGAGGGGGAGAAATAAGGGTTCGTTTTCGCCTTCCATTAGTGCCCCCCAGGGGAGCGTTAACGGGCCACAAACGACTTTGCGCCCGGGCACGGCGCTGCTGACGGCTCCCGCTAAATCCCGACATCACCGCCGTATGCAGCCACGCGTTTACATCCAGAAGCGAAGATTCGGGAGCGCCCCTGAAGCTGCGCTGGGCGATGACATCAACAGCGACAGGCGGTGCGTACCGAGCAGCCGCCCGCTCGCGGGGCGCACGTTAAATGGGAGGTGGCATGCGTCAAAAAAAACCCGTCCAACTTACCGGTCGCGGTCCTTTGCGCGGTGGAACGCGGGGTCTGTGCCGCGATCTGGCAGCCCGGCACTCCACTGATGTCACAGCACCCCCGCTCCTCGGTGGTCCAGGGAGGGACCCGTAGTGTCGGCAGCTCAGCCCTCCCCTTTAATGAAGGGACGGGCCGCTTCTGCCCTCTGCTTGTGCTTCCGCCCTGCTCGTGCTCCACGGAGCAGGTGGAGTGCGTTATTTTGCGCATCTCTTGTTCTCACCGGCGGTACCCCCAATATCCTTCCGCATCTGGCGCAGTGACTCCCGCCCCGCGGCTGTTACCATTACCAAATGGGACGCGGCGCAATTCCCCCCCCCCCCCCTGCTGCCCCCCCCCCATACTTTGGAACAAGGCTCCCTCTAGGTGTGATGGACTGAATCTGTGGGAAAGGTTTCCGCTTTGGGTGCAATCGCCAATCAGGGAACTAAGTTGCAGCCAAAATCGCACACGTTTTGAGAAGTGTTTTTTTTCAAATTTTCGCTCAAATTCTTCTGCATAATCACCGAACATAAAATCTGCCCTGAACCAGCGCAATCAGACAGCGCTTTAGAACTTTATTATTTTTTAAAATTTGCTTTAAAGAATATTTCTCGATATGCCACAGAAGACCCAGCCTCTGACCTGCTCTTGCAGACTCACTATTCATATCGCTCGTCCAGTTAAGTGTTTGGTCAATGGTGACTCCCAGAATGTTGCTGGTGGGGGATTCAATGATGGTATGGCCGTTGAATGTCAAGGGGATGTGGTTAGTCTCTCTCTTGTTGGAGGTGGTCATTGTCTGGCTTTTGTGTCCTGTCTTCACACTGAAGACACCCTCCATCGTGTTGTGTGGAACTACCACCGTGCTAAATGGGATAGATTCAGAGCAGATCTAGCAGCTCAAAACTGGGCATTCATGAGGCGCTGTGGGCCATCAGTAGCAGCAGAATTGTATTCCACCACAATATGTAACCTCATGGCCCGGCATATCCCTCACTCTACCATTACCATCAAGCCAGGGGATCAACCCTGGTTCAATGAGGAGCGCAGAAGAGCATGCCAGGAGGCCAAGAGCAGCACCATGCGTACCTAAAAGTGAGGCACCAACCTGGAGAAACTGCAACACATGCTAAACAGCAGAAGCAGCCGCTATAGACATACCTAAGCGATCCCACAATCAACAGATCAGATCAAAGCTCTGCAGTCCCGTCACATCCTGTCGTGAATGATGATGGACAATTAAACAACTAACGGGAGGAGGAGGCTCCATGAAAGTCCCCATCCTCAATGATGGCAGAGCCCAGCATGCAGAAGCAAAAGACAAGGTTGAAGCATTTGCAACTATCATCAGCCAGAAGTGCCGAGTGGATGATCCATATTGGCCTCTTCCTGAGGTCCCCACCATCACAGAAGTTAGTCTTCAGCCAATTCGATTCACTCCATGTGATATCAGGAAATGGCTGAGCGCACTGGATACAGCAAAGGCTATAGGCCCTGGCAACATTCCGGCTCTTGTACTGAAGACTTGTGGTCCAGAACTAGCTGCGCCTCTAGCCAAGCTAGATAGTTGTGGTTGTTGCCAATCATCTCAGCCCCAGGACATCGCTGCAGGTGTTCCTCAGGGCAGTGTCGTAGGCCCAACCATCTTCAGCTGCTTCATCAATGACCTTCCTCCATCATAAGGTCAGAAGTGGGGATGTTCACTGATGACTGCACAGTGTGCAGTTCCATTCGCAACTCCTCAGATAATGGAGCAGTGTATGCCCGCATGCAGCAAGACCTGGACAACATTCAGGCTTGGGCTGATTAGGAACATAAAAAAAATATTAAATATTTTACAGGTACATCAGTAAAAAAAGGAAGGTTGGGGTGGGAATAGGGCCATTCAGGGATAGGCAGAATAATACCACAGGTAGTGCCACGATAGAGAGATGGCAGAAATATTAAATAATTATTTTGCTTCAGTATTTACCAGGGAGCTAGAATAGGTGGACATGACATTGGATGATGAGATTAGTAATGATATAAGTACATTTAAAATAAAAAGGGAGGATATATTAAATAAGCTCATCAAACTCAAAGAGGATAAAACCCCAAGTCCGGATGGATTGCATCCGTGCATTTTATAATAATCAAGGGAAGAGATAGCAGAGACATTACGACACATATTTAATAATTCATTGGAAAAAGGTGGAGTGCCAGAGGACTGGTGGATAGCTAATGTAATACCGATATTTAACAAAGGAGATGGAACATGTCCAGGGAATTATAGACCAGTCAGCTTAGGAAAAATAATGGAATCCCTATTAAAGGAGAAAAAGAGAAGAACATCCAGAAACTAAAAATATAATAATGAATAGTCAGCATGGATTTCCCAAAGGCTAAAGTTTTGCTTGACCAACCTCAATGAATTTTTGAAGAAGTAACAGAGAGGGTAGATAATGTATCTCGATTTTCAAAAGGCCTTCGATGGTAGCGAGTTCCACATTCTCACCAATCTTTGGGTAAAGAAGTTTCTTCTGAATTCCCGATTGAATTTCTTGATGACTATCTTATATTGATGGCCTCTAGTTATGCTCTTCCCCGCAAGTAAAAACATTCTCTCTATGTATCCACTCTAACTGAACCATTCATAATAGAAAAAGACCTCTATTAGGTCACCCCTCAGCCTTCTTTTTATGAGAAAAGAGACCCAGCCTGTTCATCCTTTCCTGATATGTATACCTTTGTATTTCTGGTATCAACCTTGTAAATCTTCTAAGCAGCATCTCCAGTGCCTCTATATCCTTTTTACAATATGGCAACCAGAATGAATGCAAATCAGACCAGTAAAGTGTCTTTGAATTTAGCCAATTAGCTTCTTCAACAGTTTTCTGAGGTCAAGGTGGATCCTTGGTCAAGGAGAGGAGTTAAACCGTGTTTGGAGTCACAAGAAATTTTGATAAAACTGTCTTCGAATTGTTATTAATCTCCATCGTTCAGTCTTGACCTCCTCTGGTGATATCCTGATGGATGCAAATGTGCAGCTGTTTCAGCCTTTATAAGACGATTAGCAATAAGTTTGCTTGCCTTACAGATTCTAAATGTGCACATTGCGTTTGATGTCTCAGAAAAGGAACAATTTACTTGATTATTCAGAAGCTCAATTAATTTGAATTTAAGATGTTCATATTTATGAAGTTGCAGTTGATGCTGGCTGCCATTCCCAATTAGTCATTTTTTTTTGAGTTTATCCAATGCCTCGCTTTTTGGACACTTTCCCATTTCTTAGCCAACTCGAGACTAATTATTCAGGTTCTCAATATTGCTTTACGTGCATCTCGGCAAGCTATAGTTAGAACTGAGCTTCTGTTCCAGTTTCACCACCTCCCCCCCCCCCCGCAAATCCCCCTCAAAAAAAAGCTTTGTCGGTTTCATGATTAATATGGGACACCCATATGGGACGACATGAATTTGTCATCTGATAACGATGAATTATTCATTACATAACTCCGAGATATATCTCCAAGATGACTCACTGGTAAGTGCACTTGCCCATTGCGCCACTGAGCTACATAATGCAGATTCAATTCTCGCTTCACAAGTCTTGGGCAGGCTGGGAGGAAGATCGCTACACTTGACTACCGCACTGTAGGCCTACAGCAAGTGGATGTACATCGGAGAGACTTCACTTTTCAGATCCGCATCCCGAGACCCCCAGTGCAAAGTCCTCCTGTGTGGGCATCGATTGAGCGCAGGTTGAACTCTATTTTTTTTAAAAAGGGAAGACTTGCATTTATATAGTGCCTTTCATGACTTCAGTACACCCCAAAGCACCTTACAACCAATGAAGAACTTTTTTTTTGAAGTGTAGTCACTGTTGTAATGTAGCCAATTTGCGCACAGCAAGCTCCCACAGACAGCAGTGTGATAAATAAGCAGATAATCTGTGATATTGGTTGAGGGATAAATATTGGGCGAGATAGTACAGTCAGGAGTCTATATTCAGATTTATTGCGTTCCTAACACAGATGAGGCTGCACACAGGGAGGTTAAAGTAACAGTGACCTCAGTCTTTAATAAGACACTCCAGAGTGAGGAACAGGCCTTAGGGGCCGGCTTATATACAGTGCTCCCAAGGGATGCTGGGATCCCTTGGGACTTCAGGGGATGAGCTCCCTGGTGGTGGAACATGGGAGTGCATGCTTTGCAGATACACAACATCACTGCCCCCAAAGTCAAAGTGAAAACTATTTACAAGGTGAGGCGGTCGGGAGCCTTTCTTTCCCTGGTGGACCACCTCGGTACAAATGTCTGTTCTGGTGCGTTGGCTGTGCCTTCGCTGGGCTGGCGTGTTGTTGGCCCTGCAGGGCTGCTGGGTGAGCCTGGCCTTGCTGGGCTGTTGGGTGTGATGGGTTCGATTTCCTGGTCAGCGTGGTGTCGTTGATCCTTTGGGTGTGTGTTGTGGGCTCGAAAAAGGTGGTGTCTGCTGTGGGTTGTTCAGGGCAGTCTGTGAACCGCAGCCTCGTTTGGTCCAGGTACTTTCTGCAAATTTGTCCATTGTCTAGTTTGACGACAAACACCCTACTCCCTTCTTTAGCTATCACCGTGCCCACGATCCACTTGGGACCATGTCCATGCTTTAGCACATACACAGGGTCATTCAGATCAATTTCCCGTGACACAGTGGCGCGACCATCGTTTACATTTTGTTGCTGCCGCCTGCTCTCTATTTGATCATGCAGGTAAGGGTGAAGCAGCACGAGTCTGGTTTTAAGTGTCCTTTTCATGAGTAGCTCAGCCGGGGGCAGTCCTGTGAGCGAGTGGGGTCTCGTGCGGTAGCTGAGCAGTACTCGGGACAGGCGGGTTTGGAGTGAGCCTTCTGTGACTCGTTTGAGGCTCTGTTTGATTGTTTGTACTGCCCGCTCTGCCTGCCCATTGGAGGCTGGTTTAAACGGGGCCGAGGTGACATGTTCGATCCCATTGCGGGTCATGAATTCTTTAAATTCGGCACTGGTGAAACATGGCCCATTGTCACTGACCAGTATGTCAGGCAGGCCGTGGGTGGCAAACATGGTCCTCAGGCTTTCAATGGTGACGGTGGCAATGCTGAGTCTGGAGCAGCGTCGAGGAGGTGCGTGGAGAGGCCTATAAAAGGCTGTGAGGTCGGGTGGTGCGTCGCTGAGTCGGGAGTAGCGTCGAGGAGGTGTGTGGAGAGGCTCAGCTTGTGCAGCTACAGGGAGAAGGCAAAAAAGAAGCAGAAAGAAATAGAAAGGTGACGTCACAGCCAAGGGGGTAAGTGATAGGTTGGTGATTGGTGAGTAGGTTTTCTTTTTTCTCTTCTAAAACAGTGAGTAAACTTTAGCATTGTTGTTGCCAATTTAAGTGTATTTAAGGGTTAAGTCATGGCAGGAGAGCTTGGTCACGTGATATGCTCCTCCTGTACCATGTGGGAACTCAGGGACACTTCTGGTGTCCCTGACGACTACGTGTGCGGGAAGTGTATCCGCCTCCAGCTCCTGACGGACCGCGTTGCGGAATTGGAGCTAAGGGTGGATTCACTCTGGAGCATCCACGATGCTGAAAATGACGTGAGTAGCACATGTAGCGAGTTGGTCTTACCGCAGGTGAAGGGTCCACAGCCAGATAGGAAATGGAAGACCAGCAGGAAGAGCAGTGCAAGGAAGATAGTGCAGGGGTCCCCTGTGTCATCCCCCTGTAAAACAGATACACCATTTTGAGTACTGTTGAGGGGGATGACTCATCAGGGGAGGGCAGCAGCAGCCAAGTTCATGGCACTGTGGCTGGCTCTGCTGCACAGGAGGGCAGGAAAAAGAGTGGGAGAGCAATAGTGATAGGGGATTCGATTGTAAGGGGAATAGATAGGTGTTTCTGCGGCCGCAACCGAGACTCCAGGACGGTATGTTGCCTCCCTGGTGCAAGGATCAAGGATGTCTCAGAGCGTGTGCAGGACATTCTGAAAAGGGAGGGAGAACAGCCAGTTGTCGTGGTGCACATTGGTACCAACGACATTTCGTCGAAAATGTGTGCATCCCGTGTACTTCAGCACTGCCTCCTCTCTCTGAGGCTCAAAATTGCTTTGATCCACCATGGACCGATCTTCCTCTGCCACGTTGTGGTTAGCAGGTTTTGCAGAGCTTGCAGCTCGTTTGCAAGCTCGTTGGAGGTGCCCCATTGTTCCACAGCTCTTGCAAACATACCCTTTGAAGCGGCATGAATAGGCTGAATGGAAGCCTCCACAATGCCAACAAGGTGTGAATTGCCTTGCATTCATCCTTTGTTACATCGGGAACATTCTTCCCACATCTAACCTGTCCCGTCACGTCAGAATCTTATACGTTTCCACGAGATCTCCTCAGATCCTTCTGAACTCCAGTGTATAAGGTCCCAATTGATCCAGTCTCTCCTCATATGTCAGTCCCGCCATCCCTGGAATCAGTCTGGTGAACCTTCGCTGCACTCTCTCAATAGCAAGAACATCCTTCCTCAGATTAGGAGACCAAAACTGAACACAATATTCCAGGTGAAGCCTCACCAAGGCCCTGTACAATTGCAGTAAGACCTCCCTGCTCCTATACTCAAATCCCCTCGCTATGAAGGCTAACATATCATTTGCCTTCTTCACCGCCTGCTGTACCTGCATGCCAACTTTCAATGACTGATGAACCATGACACCCAGGTCTTGTTGCACCTCCCCTTTTCCTAATCTGCCTCGATTCAAATAATATTCTGCCTTCGTGTTTTTGACCCAAAGTGGATAACCTCACATTTATCCACATTATACTGCATCTGCCATGCATTTGCCCACTCTCCTAACCTGCCCAAATCACCCTGCAGCCTCTTAGCATCCTCCTCACAGCTCACACCGCCACTCAGTTTAGTGTCATCTGCAAACTTGGAGATATTACCCTCAATTCCTTCATCCAAATCATTAATGTATATTGTGAAGAGCTGCGGTCCCAGCACTGAGCCCTGCGGTACTCCACTAGTTACTGCCTCCCATTCCAAAAAGGACCCGTTTATCCCGACTCTCTGCTTCCTGCCTGCCAACGAATTCTCTATCCGTGCCAGTTCATTACCCCCAATTCCATGTGCCTTGATCTTGTACACCAATCTCTTATGTGGTACCTTGTCAAAGGCCTTTTGAAAGTCCAAATAGACCACATCCACTGGTTCTTCCTTGTCCACTCTACTAGTTACATCCTCAAAAAATTCCAGAAGATTGGTCAAGCATGATTTCCCTTTCATAAATCCATGCTGACTTAGACCGATCCTGTCACCGCGTTCCAAATGCGCTGCTATTTCATCCTTAATAATAGATTCCAACATTTTCCCCACTACTGATGTCAGGCTAACCGGTTTATAATTACCTGCCTTCTCTCTCCCTCCTGTTTTAAAAAGTGGTATTACATTAGCTACCCTCCAGTCCATAGGAACTGATCCAGATTTGATAGACTGTTGGAAAATGATTACCAATGCATCCACTATTTCTAGGGACACCTCCTTAAGTACTCTGGGATGCAGACAATCAGGCCCTGGGGATTTATTGGCCTTCAATCTCATCAATTTCCCCAACACAATTTCCCGCCTAATAAGGATATCCTTCCGTTCCTCCTTCTCACTAGACCCTCGGTCCCCTAGTACATCCGGAAGGTCATTTGTGTCTTCCTTCATGAAGACAGAAACAAAATATTTGTTCAATTGGTCTGCCATTTCTTTGTTCCCCATTATTAATTCACCTGAGTCTGACTGCAAGGGACCTACATTTGTTTTCACCAATCTTTTTCTCTTCACATATCTATAGAAGCTTTTGCAGTCAATTTTTATGTTCCTTGCAAGCTTCCTCTCATATTCTATTTTCCCCCTCCTAATTAAACCCTTTGTCCTCCTCTGCTGAATTCTAAATTTCTCCCAGTCCTCAGGTTTGCTGCTTTTTCTGGCCAATTTGTATACCTCTTTCTTGGATCTAACACTATCCTTAATTTCCCTTGTTAGCCACGGTTGAGCCACCTTCCTCGTTTTATTTTTTACTCCAGACAGGGATGTACAACTGTTGAAGTTCATCCATGTGATCTATAAATGTTTGCCATTGCCTATCTACCATCAACCCTTTAAGTATCATTTGCCAGTCTATTCTCGCCAATTCACGCCTCATGCCATCGAAGTTAGCTTTCCTTAAGTTTCGGACCTTAGTTTCTGAATTAACTGTGTCACTCTCAATCTTAATAAACAATTCTACCATATTATGGTCACTTTTCCCCAAGGGGCCTCGCACAACAAGATTGCTAATTAGTCCCTTCTCATTACACATCACCCAGTCTGGGATGGCCAGCTCTCTAGTCGGTTCCTCCACATATTTGTCAAGAAAACCTTCCATAATACACTCCAGGAAATCCTCCTCTACTGCATTGCTACCAGTTTGGTTAACCCAATCTATATGTAAATTAAAGTCTCCCATGATAACTGCTGTACCTTTATTGCACACATCCCTTATGCTTTATGCTTTCCCCAACCTTACTACTACTGTTTGCTGGCCTGTACATAACTCCCACTAGCGTTTTCTGCCCTTTGGTATTCCGCAGCTCCACCCATACCAATTCCACATCATCCAAGCTAATGTCCTTCCTTATTATTGCATTGATTTCTCCTTTAACCAGCAACGCCACCCCGCCTGCTTTTCCTCTCTGTCTATCCTTCCTAAATGCTGAATACCCCTGGATGTTGAGTTCCCAGCCTTGGTCACCCTGGAGCCATGTCTCTGTGATGCCAATTGCATCATATCCGTTAACTGCTATCTGCGCAGTTAATTCATCCACCTTATTCCGAATACTCCTCGCATTGAGGCACAGAGCCTTCAGGCTTGTCTTTTTAACACACCTTGCCCATTTAGAATTTTGCTGTAATGTGGCTCTTTTTGTTTTTTGCCTTGGGATTCTCTGCCCTCCACTTTTACTATTCTCCTTTTCATCTTTTGCCTCTGTCTCCCTTTTATTTCCCTCTGCCTCCCTGCATAGGTTCCCATCCCCCGCCATATTGGTTTAACTCCTCCCCAATAGCACCAGCAAACACTCCCCCTAGGACATTGGTTCCGGTCCTGCCCAGGTGCAGACTGTCCGGTTTGTACTGGTTCCACCTCCCCCAGAACCGGTTCCGGTTTCGGAACCAGAAGATTCTTCATGAGGCTGTAGGTCGGTGCCCCGCAGACTGTGAGGAGGACCGCTCTCCTTTTTGCAGCGCTTCCTTCTCCATCCAGCTCCTTGGCTACAAAGTACTGGTCTAGTCGTTCGACATAGGCTTCCCTGTCCTCACCCTCCGAGAACTTCTCCAGGATGCCCACAGTTTGCTGCATCTTTGCGTTGTTTTCGTATTCTCGTCGCCAGTTATTGTGTTCCTAACACAGATGAGGCTGCAGACAGGGAGGTTAAAGTAACAGTGACCTCAGTCTTCAATAAGACACTCCAGAGTGAGGAACAGGCTTATATACAGTGCTCCCAAGGGATGCTGGGATCTCTTGGGACTTCAGGGGATGACCTCCCTGGTGGCGGAACATGGGAGTGCATGCTTTGCAGATACACAACAAGATTACTTGCTGGTAATCGTTATCTAACCTCACTGAACCCCGCTTTGCTCTCTTACTCACCCCTTCCCCCTCTTTGTTCTCTCTCCCTCACTCCCTCTTCCCCCTCTTCATTCTCTCTCTCTTCCCCCTCTTTGTTCTTACTCTTCCCTCCCCCCTCTTCACACTCTCCATCTTTCCTCCTCCCAACTTCCCCTACCGCCTTCGCTCTCTCTCCTCCATCTGAAGGGATTTGATAGACCCCAGGGCAGAGGGGTCAGTAGCCAGAGGGCACGGATTTATGGGGATTGGCAAAAGAACTGGAGACGACATGAGGAAAACAAATTTTGTTCAACGAGTTCTTATTTTTTTTTTATTCGTTCCGGGATGTGGGCCTCACCGGCAAGGCTGGCATTTATTGCCCATCTCTAATTGCCCTTGAGAAGGTGGTGGTGAACCACCTTCTTGAACCGCTGCAGTCCGTGTGGTGAAGGAACTCCCACAATGCTGTTAGGGAGGGAGTTCCAGGATTTTGACCCAGTGACGATGAAGGAACGGCCGATATATTTCCACGTCAGGATGGTGTATCACTTGGAGGGGAACTTGCAGGTGGTGGTGTTCCCATGCGCCTGCTGCCCTTGTCCTTCTAAGTGGTAGAGGTCGCGGGTTTGGGAGGTGCTGCCGAAGAAGCCTTGGCGAGTTGCTGCAGTGCATCTTGTAGACGGTACACACTGGAGCCACGGTGCGCCGGTGGTGGAGGGAGTAAATGTTGAAGGTGGTGTCGAAATCTCGACTCGCAATATACGACTCTGAGACCTTCAGCTCCGGCAGATGTTCCTTTAATTTTACTTGCAGCAAGGGAAAAGTCTCACTCAGTCAAAGGCTAAGTGAAGACCTCCAAAATGGTACAGTTTCACGAGATATTTATACAGTAAAAACACAAGTTATGGCCTGTATATTGGCTCTGTCTTTGCAGTCAGTGAATACAGATAAAGAGTTAATTACCACATCCTTGTCCTGACATGGTTTCCAAATGTCTCCTTTGTCAGGGTTATTAGTTGGCCAGTCAGCTATTACTTGATGAGAGTATGGTAATGTGCTATTACCGGCCTTGCATTGTGTCAGGATTGTCCAGTTTCCTGGTCAGTTATCTTTTTGCATAAAATGGATGAGTTCTGAACAAGAGATAATGGCTGGTAGTTTGAGTATCTCTTAAGGGGGGCGGGGGTGGGGTGGTGGAACTGGTGCTGCATAGACAATACCGGGGAGCACCATGGGTGGTACTTGTCTCAGCAGGACAGTCTCCATGCTGTCTGGTGGCTATTAATCAGCTATCAGCCATTTCAAGCCAGGTTTATCTGTTTATGCAAACAGACGGTCTGTTGCAGAAATTTCTGGAAGGACCAGGACTCCATTTTGTTTTATATCAAAAAGGATACAGTGTTATGCAGCTTAGATAAAAATACATTTCCACATTCCCCCCCTTTTGTCCTTCACAAGGACAACTTAATTCATTCTGATCTTGCACAGTCTCTCTATTTCCATTTCCACACAAGAACCTTCAGTAGTTGTTGCTACCATAACCCAAGCAGTGATGTAAGTAGGTAACACTGTTTTTCCCACCCTGGCACAGCAACACTTAACCAAGGCAAACAAAAGATTTGGGCGAAGACTATCAGCAGGAATATGATCAAACCCTGTACCAAAGATCTCCCTAGGGATCCCAACCATCCCGATGCCCAATCCCACAAGGTGGTACCGTCCTGGCCAACAGTCTGTTTGTACTCCATTACCTTTTTCCTAATTATTCAGCTAGACTGCCGATTTCTTCTGACTTATCCAGGATATTCGTACAGCATTTTCCACCTATTAACGCGCATGTCCCTCCTTCTTAGGCTAGAAGATAATCTAAGGCCATACGATTTTGTAGAGCTATCCTATCATTTCATGGCTATCATTTCATTCCATAGGGTGGTATCATTATCTTGAATATTCCAGTTAGCCATGTCAAATCCCGTTTAAATCTATGACTTCCAGAAGCATCCCTTAGAGTCTTTGTTGATCTAATAAAGGGTACCACATATCCTAAGTAACAGGACCCTGTCCAGTTGGCTGGTAACAATGGGTAGGCTTTATGGCCACAAATAAAGTAGGTGCAATTATAGCACGTCAGCTCCTGGTCCTTTCGTGCCATCCATACTCGAGTGGTCTCACCGTCCCAACCTTCACCTGAGGCTTTGTTATGAACTATCGTCCAGCTAACGGTTGCTATCTTTCTCCCATCAGTGGGATTAGTTGTGGCTTGCCATTTAATCATTTTGGAACACTTGCTGCGTCCCATTTCTGGTCCTTTAGTCTCATTACTCACTAGGCATATTATACCTTCAGGATTTCCTATTCCGGGAGTAATACTTAGGAAGGGTGGCTGATGGTTATTATTATAATTTGGCTGGTACCATCCCTGGTACCATCCCTGTAAGTTTATACCCTGCTGACCTCCATTCTGTTAGATCCTTCGTTTCTGACACCTTGGTTAGGTTTGTCTTATTTTGCAATATCAACTATTCTACCATCTCTGATTTGTTAAAGGGGACGGATCTGAGGGGAATACCCCCTTCGGAGTGGACAGGCACATGGGAACATATCCAACAACTAGACAAGTTTCTTTCTTGAGCATACTTATGACTCAGCGCCATAAATACGTTTACCTGCAGTTCCCTTCGCTCACGTGTCTGTACCCCTGGTATAATCAATAACGCAAACCAAAACCCTGTCAAGCATAGCACCATCAGTCCCCATAGTCCGTACAGTTCCTTATTCAGTCTTCCTTTTTCAGTTCCTCTGGTTCCTTCTTCCCTTCTTCCTGGTTGGGTGCCCTTTTGCAATGGGATGCATGGATCCATGTTGGTCTTTCCTTTACCTTGATTGCAGTATTAGTCGCCAGCAAGACCTGGTATGGTCCTTCAAATCTTGGTTGTAGACGGCCTTTTCTTTTAAAGATTTTGATGTAAGCGAATTCCCCGGGCTCCAGGTTATGACACTTCACTTCCGCTGGCTTGACCTGAGCTTCTTTTACCTGCGAATGAAAGCTGGAAATACATTTGGTTCGTGCAATACAATAATTCAACATATTTTCTTCCATTTTGTGGATGTCCATTTGTTTTGCAGTAAATGGCACTGTAGTCATTGGGGACATCCCATAACTATCTCATGCAGTGACAGGCCTGTTGTTCTGTTGGTTGCAGATCGCATTACCATCAAAGGTAAGGGCAGCAGTTCTGTCCATTTCAGTCCAGTGTCATTGCATAATTTTGCCAGCTTATTTTTAAGCATTCCATTATATCTTTCAACAAGTCCAGATGATTGTGGATGATAACTGCAATGAAAACGTTGGTTAATCTGTAAAGCTTTACACATTTCTCTTATAACAGTTCCCGTGAAATGTGACCCGTTATCACTAGAAAGCTTAGCAGGGATTCCGAAGCGCGGTACGATTTCTTTTAACAAACATTTAGCAACAGTAGTGGCATCGGCCTTTTTACATGGAAAGGCTTCAATCCATCTAGAGTACACATCTACAATAACTAATACATACTTAAATCCCATACACATAGGTAATTCAATAAAATCCATTTGTAAATGTACAAAAGGCTCCATTGGATTTGGGTGAGAGGCAGATTCTACTTTTTCCATCTTACCCGGATTCATTGTCTGACAGGTAACACATTTTTCACAGATTTGTTTTGCAATTGCCGAAATACCTGGTGCATACTAAGTTGCCAAAATATAATCTGCCACCCCCCCCCTTTGCCCGCATATGTGAATGTATGAACACATCGGGCAATCCATGGAAGTAAGGATTTGGACGCCATCACACGGCCATCGTGGTGAACCAATATTCCTTCTGGATTTTTATAACATTGATCCGACGTCCAGGTCAACACCTCCTCTGTACTAGCCTGTGCCTGAAAGGCCAGCACATCATTAATAGTGGGTGGCGGGTCTGAGCAATTATTTTTCCTTAGTGGAAACAATGACACCTGCATTCCCCCCTTTTGACAGAGCTGCTGACTTAGCTGCATTATCAGCTTTGGCGTTCCCAATTGCTACCTCATTCGACTGGCCTGTATGTGGTTGGCATTTGATAATGGCAAGTTTTAAGGGGCATTGAATGGCTCGCAGAAGATTTTCTACTTGTTCTGCATTCTTGATAGTGGTTCCTGAAGAATTTTCCAAATTTGTCCATAGTCATGTGTTACCCCAAAAGCATACCTGGAGTCAGTGCAGATATTAACTGTTTGTCCTTCAGCCAGAATACAGGCTCGAGTTAACGCAAACAATTTAGCTTGTTGGGCTGAAAAGGAGTCTGGAAGAGAGGCTGTTTCAACAACATTAAACTGGGTTACAATTGCATAAGCCGCTCTAGGTTGGCCCCTATCATTTCGTAAGGCTGATCCGTCAACATAGTACACTAGATCAGGGTTAAATTGATACGTAGTTTAGTCACTAATTCGGTTACCATTTCACATGAATGGGGTTCGCCGTCTTCTTCCGTGGGGAGTAGAGTGGCTGGATTTAAGGTGGTACATCTTTTAATGGCAAGGTTCAGATTTGCTAACAGTTCAACTTCATATTTAGTGGTTCTTGCAGAAGTTAGGTGATGGGTGGCACATTTAGTAAGTAAAATCTCGACAGAGTGTGGAATATATAAAATGGTCTGATGATTTAGGGGTATTGCCTGAGCCTGTTGTACAGCATAATAAGCTGCTGCCAATGAAGGAAGACATCCTGGTAGTCCGCGTGCCACTGGGTCTAGTTGGGCACTGAAATACGCTATCGGTCGCTGCCTGTCCCCATGCAACTGGGTCAAAACAGATTGTGCAAAACCCGACTTGTGATGAACAAATAAGTTGAATGTCTTAGTGTAATCTGGTAATCTCAAGGCTGGTGCTGAAGTGAGGGACTGCTTAAGATTCTGGAAAACATTCCGGGATACTTCATTCCAAATCCTTCTTTAAGCATTGTGAGAATATAGTAGAGCTTTCGGTAAATCCCTGCGGGAGTCTTGTCCACATATATTGGCATCTTTTATACATGAAGGCAAACAGGAATTGGGGCTCTGGGTGAATGGGTATTGAGAAAAATGCTGAACACAGATCAATCACTGTGTAATATGTTGAGTTTGCCGGAATACTGGTAAGTATAATCGTAGGATTGGGCACCACCGGATAATTTAGGAATACAGATTCATTCACAGCTTGTTGGTCTTGGACAAATCTCCATTCATCACTATTGGGCTTCTGAACCGGAAAAATCGGCGTGTTACACGGACTTCTCTTTTATGCTTATAGTGATTCACAGATCACAGAATGCAAAGTACTTGTTTTATAATTGTGTGCCCAACTTCTGTTTTAGAAACTGAATATCAAAAACTCCAATCTTTTGCTCTGTAACTTCAATTTTATGATACAGTGTCTCATAAATTACATCTTTTTAAGCTTCAGCTTCTGGCACAGCAGTTGTGTAATTTTATTAAAAGGCTTCCAAACCCAAGATTTTTCCAATACACGCAAAATGTTTATCAAGGAGAATCATCTGAAATATCTCAAAATCCCAATTCAATATTGTACTGCCAATCTTTTATTTAAAACTCCTTTTACTGAGCTAGAAGCTTTCTTGTCAAGGTTTTACACAAAGAAAAATGGGGGTGTCCTTCCCCAGCCTCAAGAGACCCACACAGACTTTTTGTTTTAAAGGCATTACAACTTCTCTTCTCTGTTCTTTATCTCATTCCTAGACTAAATTTATTGTATTTCAACCCAAAATTTATTTCTTTTTCTTTATCTTTTGCTCAACAGAACTATCCTTCGTGCATTTCCTAGCTCCATAACTTTTCATCCGAATAAATCCACACCTGCGTTTCTAACTTAAAATGTAATTCAATAAGGTTCACACTTTCTTAAAACTTCACACATACAGGACAACACTATGAAGGGTAAAAAAAAAACCTTCACTCTGTTTGAAAAAATGGGTGGAGCTAAAACAGCAGACAGCTTCATCACCTTCCCAAATAGGCTTTCGCAGACATGAAAAATTCATTCCGCAGTCAAAAAAAAATCACACAAGCACTTTCATTCAAAGACAGACATTCACAAAAGTCTCACTTCATTCAACAAAGCTTATTGTTTGGCCAGCTGTATTTTTGGATCCATATTTCACTTAAGATAGTCACTATCAGGGTTTTTAAAGAAAATTTCTTACATATTGATTTACTTCCTCTGTTAATTTTACGTGGGCTCGAATAATTGGAACCCAGGCCTTTTCTATTACTTTCTTTATTTTTTAACCTCTTCTACCTGGGTCTCATAAGACACTCCTCTAGCCATGTTATTCTCTCTATATTAAATGAACCATCGGGTGGAAATGGCCTGTTTTCACCCTGAGTCCACTCTACCCATTTAAATTTTTTTTTTAGGTGGTCACTTGAAGACTGACCACAATTCTGGAGCATAAAATAGGCTGGTGTGCCCTTCGGTGGTGTTTTACTTGCTCTGGCACCCATTCTGGATGATTAACTGGCCTTTTCACAGTTTCTGATCTCGCAATCCTTTCGGCCAACCGAGTTCTCTACGCCCACTTCTCCTGGCCATCACATGGCCTGAAATGGCTCTTAATTCGGGCTCAGTCTGGGTGTGTGAGAGATGTTGACACGAACCAACTGTAGTTGATCAATCAGTTACTGTTTCTTTTCTCAATCAATCCTTGTTTTCCCGAATCACAATTTTCCCTAGTGACTCTTCCCATTTCTCAAATTGCAATGTCGCACAAAGACATTGAACACAACAGTATAACAAGGACAACTGGGACAAACAACATTCGCGCGAGTCTACAAATCATAACCTTAAACTCTATCTAAACAAATAGTCAATTCTCAGTCTGCGTTGTACGCCACTACAGACCGAGTCCTTAACTTATCCTAATAAAACTTATAAAACTTATGGTCCCATTGCACAAGGACTCTGATCCTCACAAGAATCACCTTTACTCTTATCACATAAGAACCGTCGATCGATAGCACTCTTTTTACCTTTTCCGACTGAAAATCTCCCCGGACTGTTTCAAGATATTTCCAGGATCAGATCCCTTCTGCCTACAAGCTGAGAAGGAAATGATTACAAAAAATAACTTTGGCTCTCAAATGTCGAGTCTAGTAGATCGCAGTACCTCCCTTGTGGACAACAGATTACATATGCGATTCAACAGTAAAGAGACCTCTTGTAAGCAAAGGGCTCACCTTATTCTGGCCAGTGAAGCCCTTCATTGAAGAGGCACTATGCCCACATCCATTTACTCACAGGGTACAGATTAAGCGATCTCGGTGGAACCTCCAAGAAGTAACTGTCGAAATCTCGACTCGCAATATATGACTCTGACACCTTCAGCTTCGGCAGATGTTCCTTTAATTTTACTTGCAGCAGGGAAAAGTCTCACTCAGTCAAAGGCTAAGTGAAGACCTCCAAAATGGTACAGTTTCACGAGATATCTATACAGTTAAAAACACAAGTTATGGCCCCTTCCTGTGTATTGGCTCTGTCTTTGCAGTCAGTGAATACAGATAAAGAGTTAATTACCACATCCTTGTCCTGACATGGTTTCCAAATGTCTCCTTTGTCAGGGTTATTAGTTGGCCAGTCAGCCATTACTCGATGAGAGTGTGATAATGTGCTATTACCGGCCTTGCATTGTGTCAGGATTGTCCAGTTTCCTGGTCAGTTATTTTTTTGCATAAAATGGATGAGTTCTGTACAAGAGATAATGGCTGGTAGTTTGAGTATCTCTTAAGGTGGGGCGGGGGGGGGGGGGCGCGGTGGGGTGGTGGAACTGGTGCTGCATGGACAATACCGGGGAGCACCATGGGTGGTACTTGTCTCAGCAGGACAGTCTCCATGCTGTCTGGTGGCTATTAATCAGCTATCAGCCGTTTCAAGCCAGGTTTAGCTGTTTATGCAAACAGACTGTCTGTTGCAGAAATTTCTGGAAGGACCAGGACTCCATTTTGTTTGATATCAAAAAGGGTACAAAATACAGTGTGATGCAGCTTAGATAAAAATACATTTCCACAGTGGTGGATGGGGTGCCAATCAAGTGGGCTGCTTTGTCCTGGATGGTGTTGAGCTTCGAGAGTGTTGTTGGATCTGCACTCATCCAGGCAAGTGGAGAATATTCCATCACACTCCTGACTTGTGCCTTGTAGATGTTGGAAAGATTTTGGGGAGTCAGGAGGTGAGACACTCGCCGCAAAAAACTGGTCAATGGTGACCCCCAGGATGCTGATGGTGGGGGATTCGGCGATGGTAATGCTGTTGAATGTTTAGACTCTCGCTTGTTGGAGATAGTCATGCCTGGCACTTGTGTGGCATGAATGTTACTTGCCACATCAGACCAAGCCTAAATGTCATCCAGGTCTTGCTTCATGTGGGCATGGTCTGCTTCATTATCTGAGGAGTTGCGAATGGCACTGAACACTGTGCAATCATCAGCGAACATCCCCAGTTCTGGCCTTATGATGGAGGAAAGGTCATTGATGAAGCAGCTGAAGATGGTTGGTCCTAGGACACTGCCCTGAGGAACTCCTGCAGCGATGTCCTGGGGCTGCGATGATTGACCTCCAACCACCACAACCGTCTTCCTTTGTGCTAGATATGACTCCAGCCAGTGGAGAGATTGCTCCCTGATTCCCATTAACTTCAGTTTTACTAGGGCTCCTTACTGCCACATTCGGTCAAATACTGCCTTGATGTCAAGGGCAGTCACTCTCACCTCACCTCTGGAATTCAACACTTTTATCCATGTTTGGACCAAGGCTGTAATGAGGTCTGGAGCAGAGTGGCCCTGGTGGGACCCAAATTGGGCCTCGGTGAGCAGGTTATTGCCGAGTAAGTGCCATCAGTTTTCTGATGATTGAGAGTAGACTGATGGGGCAATAATTAGCCGGATTGAATTTGTTCTGCTTTTTGTGCTCAGGACATACCTGGGCTGTTTTTCACATTGTCAGGTAGATGCCAATGTTGTGGTGTATCTGGAGCAGCTTGGCTAGAGGCCCGGCTAGTTCTGGAGCACAAGTCTTCAGCACGACAGCTGCGATGTTGTCAGGACTAGCCTTTGCTGTATCCAGCCATTTCTTGATATCAGATGGAGTGAATCAAATTGGCTGGAGACTGGCTTCTGTGACAGTGGGAACCTCAGGTGGTGGCCGATATGGATCATCCACTCGGCAATTCTGGCCGAAGGTGGTTGCAAATGCTTCAGCCTTGTCTTCTGCACTTGCGGGCTGGGCTCTGTCGTCATTAAGGATGGGATATTCATGGGCCCTCCTCCTCCTGTTAGTTATTTAATTGTCCATCATCATTCATGACTGGATGTGGCAGGACTGCAGAGCTTTGATCTGATCCATTGATTGTGGGATCGCTTATCTCTGTCTATAGCATGCTGCTTCTGGTGTTTAGTATACCTGTAGTCCTGTGTTGCAGCTTTCCCAGTTTGGCACCTAATTTTTAGGTACACTTGGTGCTGCTCCTGACATGCTCTTCTGCACTCCTCATTGAACCAGGGTTGGTCCCCTGGCTTAATGGTAATGGTAGAGTGAGGGATATGCCTGGCCATGAAGTTACAGATTGTGGTGGAATACAATTTTACTGCTGCTGATGACCCACAGCACCTCATGGATGCCCAGTTTTGAGCTGCTAAATCTGTTCTGAATCTATCCCATATAGCACGGTGGTCGTGCCACACAACATGTTGGAGGGTGTCTTCAGTGTGAATGCAGGGCTTCATCTCCACAATGACTGTGCGGTGATCACTGCTACCAATACCATGGACAGATGCATCTGCGATAGGTAGATCGGTGATGGTGAGGTCAAGTAACTTTTTCCCTCGTGTTGGTTCTCTCACAACCTGTCGCAGGCCCAGTCTGGCAGCTATGTCCTTCAGGACTCAGCCAGCTCGGTCAGTAGTGATGCTACCGAACCACTCTTGGTGATGGACATTGCCTGAAAGGATGGCATCAGATTCAATAGTAACTTTCAAAAGGAAATTGGATAAAAACTTGAAAGGGAGAAATTTGCTATGTTATAGGGAAAGAGCAGAGAATAGGTGTAATTGGATAGCTCTTTCAAAGAGCCGGCACAGGCATTTTGGGCCAAATGGCCTCCTTCTGTGCTGCGAGATTGTATGTATTGTACTTTATGACTCACACATGAAGACCTGTGACTTATTTGAAGCAGGGCAGCATGTCCCCATGGAACTGTCCCCCAGCAAAAGTCGGGAGAGAAGTCGAGGAAATTGGGGAGAGAAGGCTGGTGGGAAGACAGAGCTGTGGGGCACGAATAATCTCAGCCGTGTTGACGCACTCCTACTGTATCTCTGGCAGGAGAGTGCCTGAAAGGCCAGAGTTAGGTCAGGATCTCGATATGCAGGGTCTCAGCCTTGTGAGGGAAGACCTACTTGGCCTTACAAGGGGCAGAGCCTCGGCTTGTCCTGTGAATGGCCAACTGTGTAAAAGGGGGTGAGCCCGGGGTCAAGACTCCGAATGACAAAGTTCCCACTGCGATGTATTCTTTATGACATCACAAACACACAGACTACAGGAACTTGTCATCACATGACTTGTCACATGACCCTTTTATTGCATTTACATCAGCAGTTGCATTATCACAGTAGTCCACTAGGTGGAGCAGTAGTCCACTAGGGGGCACTCTACTACATTTTTTTCAAGGAGGCTTTGAGAGTGTCCTTGAAGCGTTTCCTTTGCCCGCCTTGGGCTCGTTTGCCGTGTCGGAGCTCCGAGTAGAGCGTTTGTTTTGGGAGTCTCGTGTCAGGCATGCGGACGATGTGGCCTTCCAGCGGAGCTGATCGAGTGTGGTCAGTGCTTCGAACTGGGGATATTGCCCTGAGCGAGGACACTGACGTTGGTGCGCCTATCCTGCCACTGATAAGGTCAGGCGTATTATGCCGACAACCAGCGTGAGTGGGCACCTCACCGACTAGGCCCAGTAAGCCACATGTTTGCGGCCTACAAGTGAGGGTGGGTGGCCTCCATCCATCCCTACTGGTACGGTTGTCTATCATGGGCCACGCTCAATAGGGAACCTGCTCCCGACCCTGGGAGGTTCTCCTGAGATCAGCAAGGGCAGGTTCCCAACAGATGCCAGGATCACGGTGCCTGCGGATGTCCATGGCCATAGTTACTGGACTGCAGTCAAGTGTAATACTATACTTCACAGCTGGGGCATTGGTCCTCGGGTAGTATGGGGAGCTCACTGGGAAGTTAAGAAAAGATTTATGCAGACACATACCAGTTGATGGTACCAGGCAGTGAATAAACAAGGTCTTTGGAGTTTTATTGCAGTCAAAGCCACAATAAAAGTGGAATTAGGTTGCCATGGAATTCTACGCATGATCAGGACTTGTGTAAGTCTTCAGAATAAAAAAAAGTGACTGATTTGTACCGTGTAATCTCCGCTCAGTTAATCACTCATGCTGCCACTGAAGTTAATTAAAGCACTTTATTGTACAAGAAGTAATTTGTCGGCAAAGGGAAGGAGTGTCGGTGGCCCGATGATTGACGTGACAAAATTCATCGCCGTTGAATAATGGAAATGAACGTTTGATGTTTCGTTCCAGAATAAGCATTGAAGTGAGATAATTGCCTCAGGAACGCGAGGTGATAGGAGGTTTGATATCAGCAAGTCCTGCCCTGCCCTGAGTCTTGTGGTTCAGGGAGTAATGTTGTACTCCCGATTGTGTTTCCGGGCTCCTCGTGAATGGCAAGGACGAACTTCAAAGAGCAGCCTCTATCTTTAACTCCAGCTACTTGACACAATATAAAATCAAAGACAGAAATTCCAATTTTTCTCGCACCATCATCCCAGTCTGCTGTCTTACTTTAAGGCTCCAGTCCAAAGCCTCGTCATTCAAAGAACATTCACAGGCAATTAAAGAGAAAATACTTGGCATGAATAGTACGATCCCACAGAGCGTCGTTATTTAATGGTGCTTTAGTGCACGAGATCAGTTCACTGGTGAATAATTAAAGAGTGGGAAGAGGGTTTGTTGCGTAGACAGGATGTTTATAACACAATGGATACGCATCAAATCCACCTGGCACAGTTGGTCACACTTGTATTATTGAAAAGGTGCATCAAAATGTTGATAGAAATAAAGTTAAATGATAATTGTCAGCACTAATGAGCTGCTTTTGCGAACTATCATGGAGGAAGCTCCAATCCATTGATCTTTGAATGGGGCAGAGGAGTGGGAGCTTTACCAAAGAACCGGCACAGGAATGTTAGGCCGAATGGCCTCCTGTGCTGTACCATTCTATGATTTCACAAACTAGGGTTGTAGTCCTGAGAATTTAGAAGGTTAAGGGGGTGATCTGTTCAAAGTTTTCATCATATTAAGGGGAACAGATAGGATAGAGAAGCACTTTCTGCTGGTGTTCCTCGGAACACGACGGTTCTGGGAACGGACTACAGGAGACTCTCCATGTTCCTCTGAAATATTGCTGCAGCCGAGCGAATTCTAAAAGAGCACCTGTGATAGATAAACAGTCCTTTATGCGTGTTAATGCACGTAAGTCTCTTCGACATCTCGACCAGCTCCTGTGTCATATCGGCTGATACCAAATCCAGTTTGGTGAACGACTTCCCCCCGGCTAGCATGGCAAACAAGTCATCAGCCTTCGGTAATGGGTACTGATCCTGTTTCGAAATCCTGTTGATTGTAGCCTTGTAGTCTCCACAGATCCTGACTGTGCCATTGCCATCACTTTTCAGCACAGGAACAATGGGGCTGGCCCATTCATTAAATTCAACCGGTGATATGATCCCTTCACGTTGGAGTCTGTCCAGTTCGATTTCGACCTTCTCCCTCATCATATATGGAACTGCCCGAGCTTTATGATGGACGGGTCTTGTATCCGAGTCCACGTGGATCTGCACCTTGGCTCCTGTGAAGTTGCCGATGCCTGGTTCGAACAGCGAGGGGAACTTGCTCAGTACTTGGGCACATGTATCTTGCTCCGACAACAACGCCTTGATGTCGTTCCAGTCGCATCTGATTTTTTCAAGCCAGTTCCCGCTGAACAACGTTGGGCCATTGCCTGGGACAATCCATCGCGGTCACTCATGAACCGTACCATCATACGACACTTTAATTGTGGCACTGTCAATCACTGTTATGAGTTCTTTGGTGTACGTGCACAACTTGGCATTGACTGGACTCAGCCTGGGCCTCACACCCTTAGTATCCCACAGCTTGTCGAATGCCCACTGGCTCATTATCGATTGACTCACCCCCCGTGTCCAGTTCCATCGATACCGGCACCCCATTAAATTTCACTTTGATCATTATCGGTTTGCTCTTAGTTAGGAACGAGTACAGTCCATACACTTCCTCATTTGGTATCTCGGATTGCGTATCCGGATCCGCGCTAGTCTGACCATCATCCTCCACATGGTGTGTCACAGCACGCTTGCTCAGTTGCGGACACTTGCGCAGGAGATGCCCCACTCTCAGACAGCCTTTGCAATATATTGCTTAAATCGGCACTGCTGGTGCCGGTGATTCCCCCCATAAGGCCAACACAGAGAAATCGGATGCATTCCCACTGGCGGATTTTGGGCAGCCATAAGTTTTGCGTATGCAGTCGGGTAGGCCCTGCCATGTGTCGCTCTGCCGAACACCGAATCAATCATATTTACAGTACTTGCCGAGCTTCAATTTTTCACTGATATCTGTTTTAGACTTCTATCCGTCGTCACACGTGACTGAGCGATTGTGATGGCCCTGTTCAAGTCTAACGTCTCCACCGCCAGTAGTTTACACAGGGTCACCTGGTGGTTGATGCCGATTACAAATAAGTCCCGCAGCATGTCTGCCAACACAGCCCCGAACTTACACGGTCCCACTAGACGTCTCAGGTCGGCAACAAATTCCGCCGCATTCTGGCCCTCTGAGCGAACGTGCGTGTAAAATCTGTATTTCGAGATGATGAGGCCTTTGTCTGGCTTAAGGTGGTCCTGTACCAGTGTACACAATTCTTCATACGCCTTCTCTGTTGGACTCACAGGCAGGAGAATATTCTTTATCAGACCATAAACTTTTGGACCACAAACCGTGAGGAACACCGCCCGGCGCCGATCTGCGTCACCGACCTCCTCCATTTTGTTGGCCACGAAGAGCTGGCTCAAACGGCTCACAAAGTCTGCCCAATCTTCTCCTTCCACAAATCGCGCCAACAATCCAATTGTGCTCATTTTTGTGCAAAGGTTCTTGTTGCCTCGTCGCAAAATGAATTTCCCGATCGGCCGGCAAAATACGGCTCACAGGTTTGGCCGGGCCGCCGACGGGCAGCCTGGCACCCCCTCAATGCTGCCCAGTCGATTACATTCGACTTCAGCTCAACTGGGCTATGTTGAAGATTTATCCTGGGTTGTCCTTCCGGTTACTGCCCAGCTGGAGAGCACATCTCTCTCAGTGCTGGATGATGACATTCCTGTGCTGCCTCTCACAGGGCTGTGTTCCTGCTCACAGATAGTCCTTTCAAAACATAAAACATGGCAACTAAAGGAAGACAGATATCTCATTTATATTTACCGGCACCTGTAATAAATGTGGCTACAGTTGGAGGAAATGTGCTCTTCAATGCTGGTACAAAACCTCCTCATTGAAGTTAGAGGAGGCCATGCAAAATGGACGCCAAGCAACATGGATGGCAACTAAAATGGACGGCAACTAAAATGGATGCCAAGCAACATGGACGGCAACTAAAATGGATGGCAAGCAAAATAGACGCCAAGCATCATGGGCTGGTACAGCTTGGATACCAGCGGTCTGAACAATGAAGGGCCCCTGCCTGCCTCTGTGCAAGTATACACACTTGTGTTATAGTTGATCCAGCCCCGGATGAAGTTTGCCTCCAATGAAAAAACAGGTCAACTTCAATAGCAGTGGGACTGAGAACTGATATGTCCTTACTATACAGTATAAATGCATATGAGGCCCATACTTGAGAGAAGGTCACTCTGTGACTGTAACCTTTATTCCAGCACTGAAGTGATGAAGGTGGGTGGAGCTTCCCCTTTTATACCTGAAAATCCAGGTTAGGAGTGTCTCCCACAAGTTCACCATCTAGTGGTCAATGTTCTCACGGTGTACAACTTAGGTCAGTTTATACATGAGTTACAATGACAGTTGAATACATGACATCACCTTCCCCCCCAAAGTCTTATTGGGATCACAGGTTAAGTCTCCCTGGTGGTTTACGCTCCCTTGTAGAGCGCCTGAGTTGGGGCTCCGGTTGTTGGGCGCTGGCCTGAGTGTCTGCTGTTTGCGGTGCCTTGGGCCTGTCCGGACTGCCCACAGTGACTGGGCTCTCCTCCACTTGGTTCCGGTGTTCGGTCACCTGTGGAGGAGTGAACTCTACATCGTGTTCTTCCTCTGCTTCTTCTGTGGGGTTGCTGAACATTCATTTTGTTTGATCCACATGTTTGCAGCAGATTTGTCCATTGGTAAGTTTAACTACCAGAATCCTATTCACCTCTTTGGCAATCACAGTGCCTGCGAGCTATTTAGGCCCTGCAGCGTAGTTGAGGACAAAGACAGGGTCATTGACATCAATACATCGCACCCTCGCATTCCCGTCATGGTAGTCACATTGCGACTGGTGCCTGCTCTCAACAATTTCTTTCATGGTGGGGTGTATAAGGGATAACCTGGTTTTGAGCGTCCTTTTCATTAGCAGCTCTGCGGGTGGAACCCCTGTGAGCGAGTGTGATCGCGATCTATTGGCCAACAGGAGGCGTGATAGGCGGCTTTGTAGGGAACCCCCTTGGATTCTGAGCATCCCCTGTTTGATTATCTGCACTGCACGTTCTGCCTGGTCGTTTGAGGCCGGCTTGAACAGTGCCGTTCTGACATGGTTGATACCATTTCCTGCCATGAAGTCCTGGAATTCAATGCTCGTAAAGCATGGGCCATTGTCGCTGACCAAGATGTCCGGTATACCATGGGCGACGAACATTGCCCGTAGACTTTCTACCGTGGCAGAGGATGTGCTTGAATTGAGAATGTCACACTCGATCCATTTGGAGTAGGTGTCTACTACAGCCAAAAACATTTTTCCCATGAAAGGACCTGCGTAGTCCACATGGATGCGTGACCATGGCTTGGCGGGCCAGGAGCAGGGGCTAAGGGGGGCTACCCTGGGCGGATTGCCCAGCTGGGCACACGTGTTACACCTGCGAACACAAAGTTCCAAGTCTGTATCTATTCCCGGCCACCAAATGTGTGACCTGGCAATTGCTTTTATCATGACAATGCCCGGGTGCTCATTGTGGAGTTCTCGGATGAACACCTCTCTGCCCATCTGGGGCATGTCTACTCAGTTTCCCCATAGTAGGCAATCGGCCTGAATCGAAAGTTCATCCTTGCATCTGTGAAATGGTTTGAATTCTTCAGGGCATGCCCCGTATGTGGCTGCCCAGTGCCCATTCAAGACACATTTCTTAACTAAAGATAGTAGCGGGTCTCTATTTGTCCAGACTTTAATCTGATGAGCTGTCACAGGTGAGCCTTCGCTTTTGAAAGCTTCAACAGCAGTAACCATCTCAGCACCATGCTCAGTTGCCCCCTCAGTGGTGGCTAGTGGGAGCCTGCTGAGTGCATCGGCGCAGTTTTCAGTGCCCCGTCTGTGCCGAATTGTGTAGTCATAGGCGGCTAACATGAGTGCCCCCCCTCTGTATGCGGGCCGATGCATTTGCATTTATGGCCTTGTTGTTGGCCAAAAGGGACTTTAGTGGTTTGTGATCTGTCTCCAGCTCAAATTTCCTGCCAAACAGGTACTGGTGCATTTTTTTTTTACAGCATATACACATGCAAGCGCTTCCTTTCCTACCATCCTGTAGCCCGTTCTGCCTGGGACAGGCTTCTGGAGGCATAAGCTACCGGCTGTAACTGACCCTTGGCATTAACATGCTGCAACACACACCCGACACCATAGGACGACGCATCGCACATTAAAACAAGTTTCTTACATGGGTCATATAGCGTTAACAGATTGTTGGAGCATAACAAATTTCGTGCCCTCTCAAAAGCCCATTCCTGGCTGTCCCCCCAGACCCATTCGTGACCTTTGCATAGAAGCACATGTAGCGGCTCTAACAGCATGCTCAATTTGGGAAGAAAGTTACCAAAATATTTCAGGAGCCCCAGGAACGAATGCAGCTCCGTCGTGTTACGGGGTCGGGGTGCTCTCTGGATCATTTCTGTTTTGGATGCAGTAGGTCTGATCCCGTCTGCTGCTACCCTCATCCCCAGGAATTCTGTAAAGTCTTTACACAATACCACAAATCCACACGAGGCACATTCTATGGACAAGGTCACTCTGTGACCTGCACCTTTATTCAAATTACCAAGAAGTGATGACCCTGCGTGGGACCTCCCTTTATATACCTGGATGACCAGGTGAGGAGTGTCTCTCACAAGTTCACCCCCTGTGGTCAATGTGTGCATTTCTCAAGTATGTACAGTATTGCAGTGTTGTGACATGAAGGTTACATACATGACATCACCTCCCCCCCAACGTCTTATTGGGATCACAGGTTAAGTCTTTCGGGTGGTCTGCGCTCCCTCGTGGAGCGCCACAGTTGGGGCTCTGGCTGTTGAGCCTTGGCCTGCGTGTCTGTCGCCTGAGGTGATTCCGGCCTGTCCGGGCTGACCGCAGGGACTGTGCATGCTGTTGAATGTTCTTGTTGCTCGTTCACTGGCGGTGGTGTGAGCACCATCTCATGATCTTCCTCAGGTTCCTCAGTGTCCATGCTGAACCTTTTTTTTACTTGGTCCAGATGCTTGCGGCATATCTGCCCATTGTTAAGTTGAACCACGATGACCCTATTCCCCTCTTTGTCTATTACAGTACCTTCAAACCATTTGGGCCCCAAAGCGTGATTGAGAACAAATACGAGGTCACCAATTTCTATACATCTGCCCCTTGAGTTTCGGTCATGGCACTCATTTTGGGATTGACGCTTGCCTTCAACAATGTCAGACAGGACTGGATGAATGAGGGACAGCCGAGTTTTGAGTGTTCGTTTCATGAGTAGCTCCGCGGGCGGGACCCCCGTGAGCGAGTGCGGTCGGGACCTATAGGCCAGCAGGAGGCGCGATAGGCGGCATTGAAGGGAGGGTCCTTGAATCAGGAGCATGCCTTGCTTTACGATTTGGACCTCACGTTCCACCTGGCCATTGGAGGCCGGCTTGAACGGTGCTGTCCTGACATGGTTAATGCCTTTACCCGACATGAACTCCCGGAATTCGTAGCTAGTGAAACATGGGCAATTATCGCTAACAAGGATGTCCGGCAAACCGTGGGTCGCAAAGACCGCACGCAGACTCTCCACAGTGGTGGATGTCATGCACGAATTCAAAATGATGCACTCGATCCATTTCGAGTACGCATCAACCACGATGAGAAACATTTTCCCCATGAACGGGCCCGCGTAGTCTACATGAATGCGTGACCATGGCCTGGTGGGTCAGGGCCACGGGCTGAGTGGGGCCTCCCTGGGGGCATTTCCCAAATGAGCATATGTCGTGCACCTGCGAACACAGTGTTCCAGGTCTGAATCAATTCCCGGCCACCAAACATGTGACCGGGCAATGGCCTTCATCAGCACGATGCCTGGGTGCTCGCTGTGGAGTTCCCTGATGAAAGCTTCCCTGCCCCTCTGTGTGCATTTCTCAAGTATATACAGTATTGCAATGTTGTTACATGAAGGTTACATACATGACAAATTCTACCTCTGGAGCTAGGAAGACGCACTTCGCCTTTTTCAGTCGCAGCCCTACCTGGTCCAGTCTGCGTAGCACCTCCTCCAGGTTGCGGAGGTGTTCTTCAGTATCACAACCCATGATGAGGATGTCGTCCTGAAAAACCACCGTCCTTGGAATCGACTTGAGGAGGCTTTCCATATTTCGTTGAAAGATCGCGGCGACCGAGCGAATCCCAAACGGACATC
Organism: Pristiophorus japonicus; assembly: GCF_044704955.1. Classification (NCBI taxonomy): domain Eukaryota; kingdom Metazoa; phylum Chordata; class Chondrichthyes; family Pristiophoridae; genus Pristiophorus; species Pristiophorus japonicus. The sequence goes on from NC_091984.1 coordinate 228,171,855, forward strand.
TGTTGTGCACAAGCAACCCCTTGTGTGTCGTGATGGTGGTCAGCTTCTTCGACTCACTCGCCAGCTCCCGGGTCATGTAAGCTGAGATCAGGTCCAATTTTGAAAAATAATTTCCACCGGATAGCGTCGCAAAAAGGTCCTCCGCTCTCAGTAGCGGGTACTGGTCTTGGAGTGACACCCGATTGATGGTGGCCTTGTAATCACCACACATCCTGACTGACCCATCCGCCTTGAGCACTGACACAATCGGGCTCGCCCAGTCACTGAATTCGACTGGCGAGATGATGCATTCCCTCAGCAGGTGGTCCAATTCGCATTCTATCTTTTCCTGCATCACGTACGGCACCGCTCTGGCCTTGTGATGTACTGGCCTGGCGTCCGGGTTTATGTGAAATCACTACCTTGGTTCCCATGAAAGTGCCAATGCCGGGTTAAAATAGTGAATCAAATTTGTCCAAGACCAGTGAGCATGATATTCGCTCCACAAAAGAAATTGCATTGACATCGCCCCATTTCCAGTTCATGACAGCCAGCCAACTCCTCCCGAGCGGTGCGGGACCGTCCCCCGGGACAATCCAGAGTGGCAACTTGTTCTCCGAATCTTTGTGGGTCATGACTACCGTGGCGCTGCCTAGCACCGGAATGATCTCCTTTGTATATGTCCGTAGCTGTGCATCAATTGGCAATAATTTTGGCCTCCTGGCCTTGGACGCCCACAACTTGTCGAACTGTTTGATACTCATCAGGGACTGGCTGGCCCCTGTGTCTAGCTCCATTGATACTGGGATGCCATTGAGGAGCACTTTCATCATCATCGGTGGCGTCCTGATGTATGAACTGTATATGTGCTCCACATGAACTCGCTGGATTTCAGCTTCCGGCGAATTCCCCCAGTGTCTATTTGGCCTCATAGGGCTTACATCGGGCCCGTCCTCCTCGTACATCAACCTGGCTGCAGGCTTCCTGCACATACGCGCTAAGTGACCACTGACGTTGCAGTTTCTGCAGGTATATTGCTGATACCTGAAAGCTCTTGCTGTGTGTTTTCCTCCACACCTCCAACATGAGCCGTTGTTAGAAACTGAAGGTCCATTACCAGTTGATCGTCTCTGACTGTCTCTGCAACTGTCCTTAAGCGCACCATTGATAAGTGTTGATGGCCCCATTACTGGCCGGATTGTCCCTTGCGATGGCATGAATCGCCATTCAGCTAGCCATTGTCTCTGTTGAATTCCCCCTTTGGGTTCAACTACATGCTCGGGCATGTACGATTGCCCTTGTCTGCCTGGAGAACTGTTAACTGTCATGTATCTCACATTACTGTACATAACGGTATCTTACCATGCTATACATGACTGTAACTAGATATGACCTGTAACCACAAGCATACCTAACCACCAGGGGTGCACTTGCAGGAGACACTGCATACCTGTTCCACACAGGTATGTAAAGACAGGTCTCAGGCAAGTGTGGCATTCGAGAGCTGTGAAATAAAGGTGCAGGTCCTGAATACCTTGACTTCAGCATGTGCCTCGTGTGAGTCTGTACTGCAGGGACAGGACTTTACAGTGTCGACGAGTTACTGGATCACAGAATCCACAGAATGGCGACCAACGGCTCAGATGAAAAATACAATGCTGGAGATAATTGGGAGGACTTTATAGAAAGGCTCCAGCAAAGCTTTGTGACTGGTTAGGCGACAATAAGGCAGACAAGAGAAGAGCCCAGCTCTTGACCAGCTGTGGCTCGAAAACATACGCTTTAATGAAGGATCTGTTGGCATCCAAGAAACCAGCAAGCAAGTCGTTTGAAGAATTGAGCAGACTGGTAAGAGACCACCTGAAGCCAGCGAGCAGCCTACACATGGCCAGACACAGGTTCTACAACAACAGACACTGTGTGGGCTAGAGCATACCCGACTTCGTGGCGGAACTTCGGAGGCTGGCTAGTTTATGTGAGTTCTCCAATGAACTAAGGAGAGAAGTACTGAGAGACTTTTTTATTGAAGGAATAGGCCATGCAGGCATATTCCGAAAGCCCATAGAGACCAAGAACTTGACCTTAGAGGCAGCAGCACTGGTTGCACAGACATTCGTGGCAGGAGAAGAAGAAACAACATTGATTTACACTGCGGGTACGACAACTAACGAAACATCGGAACAAGGGGTTCACAGCGTGAAAAAAGCCGCTACCCCCACACACAGACAAAGGCAGGAGAGCAGGCAGTGGCGCCAGAAGCCATCAAGGGCCACATGAACGGCCGTTCACACCTTATCAACCCACAGTGCGAGCAATCAACTACAACCTGAGAGAAGCTCAAGAGAGATCAGCTAGATGCAGCTCATCCTTCGGAAACAATGGAAGTGGTCTGTGCTGGAGATGTGGGGGAGGCACTCAACAAGGGGGTGTCGGTTTCAGCATGCCGTTTGCAGAAACTGCAACTATACAGGGCATCTGGCCCGCATGTGCAGAAAAACAGCAGCTCGGCTGGTATACGAATCGGAAGGATCGGAAAGCGGACCAGAAGACGATGGGGACAGTGGTGCCCGGGACACCGAAGTACAGCGGGTCAACATGATCAATGGACACTGTTTTTACAACAAGACGCCTCCAATAATGATGAGGGTTCTACTCAATGGGATACCCGTCAACATGGAGCTGGATACTGGAGCAAGTCAATCTCTCATGAGTGCTCAACAATTTGAACAGCTGTGGCCGCACAAAAGCAACAGACCAAAACTCACAAGGGTCGACACCAAACTAAGGACCTATACCAAAGAAATCGTCCCAGTCCTTGGCAGCGCCATGCTCTCAGTCACACACAAAGAGACAGTGAACCGACTTCCCCTGTGGATTGTCCCCGGAGATCTCCCAGCACTGCTGGGGAGAAGCTGGCTGGCAAAACTAAACGGGAAATGGGATGATGTTCACGCTATGTCGTCAGAGGAACGGACCTCCTGCTCAACAGTTCTAAGTCGATTTGAACATCTCTTTCAGCCAGGTTTGGGCACCTTCAAAGGGGCTAAAGTTAAAATCTACATCACACAGGATGCTAGACCAGTTCATCACAAGGCTAGAGCTGTGCCCTATGTGATGAGGGAAAAGATTGAACATGAACTGGACAGGCTTCTGCAGGAAGGCATTATCTCACCCGTGGAATTTAGCGACTGGGCAAGTCCCATCGTCCCAGTCATGAAGCCTGATGGATCCGTACGAATCTGTAGGGATTACAAATCTACCATAAACAGAGTCTCCATACAGGACCAATACCCGCTGCCCAGAGCGGAGGACCTATTTGCCACATTGGCTGGAGGAAAACTTTTCTCGAAACTCAATCTCACATCTGCATACATGACGCAAGAACTGACCGAAGAGTCTAAGCTACTCACCACCATCAACACACAGAGGCCTTTTCATGTACAATCGATGCCCATTCGGCATCAGCTCAGCAGCTGCTATATTCCAACACAACATGGAGAGTCTGCTCAAAGACCATCCCGGGGACGGTTGTGTTTCAAGACGACACTCTTATCACGGGCATCTCCCATCTCCGCAATTTGGAGGAAGTACTAAAACGGTTGGATCGGGTAGGCCTAACAGTTAAGAAATCCAAGTGTCTGTTTCTCGCGTCCGAGGTTGAATTTTTGGGCAGAAGGATTGCCGCTGATGGAATCCGCCCAACAGAGTCCAAAACAGAAGCAATTTGCCTGGCACCCAGGCCCCGGAATGTCTCAGAACTGCGCGCCTTTCTCGGGCTACTCAATTACTTTGGGAACTTTATGCAGAACTTAAGCACGCTGCTGGAGCCTCTCCACGTGCTACTCAGAAAGGGGTGCGATTGGTTTTGGGGGGACGCCCAGGAACGCGCCTTCAATAAGGCACGCAACCTTCTGTGTTTCAACAGTGTTTTGGCTTTCTTTGATCCAGGTAAAAAGCTAGTTCTCACATGTGATGCGTCAGCATATGGGGTCGGGTGTGTTTTACAACATGTCAATAGTGCGGGTAAATTACAATCCATAGCTTATGCCCCCAGGTCACTTTCGCGGGCGGAGTGCGCATACGGAATGGTGGAGAAGGAGGCGCTCGCATGCGTGTATGGGGTCTAAAAGATGCACCAATACCTTTTCGGGCCAAGTTCACGCTAGAAACTGACCACAAGCCCCTCACGTCCCTCCTATCCGAGAGCAAGGCAATAAACGCCAACGCCTCGGCGCACATTCAATGGTGGGCACTCATGCTGGCGTCCTACGACTACACAATAAGGCACAGACCAGGCACAGACAACTGTGCCAACGCGCTTAGCAGACTACCCCTGGCGACCACGGAAGGATCTGACGAACAGGACTGTGAGATAGTCATGGCAATCAATGCCTTTGAATCCACAGGTTCGCCCATGACGGCTCGCCAAAATCAGAGCCTGGACGACCAGCGATCCCACGTTATCCTTAGCAAACGATGTGTCTTAAGTGGTGACTGGGCAGAGTCTCGCGATGCCTGCCCCGAGGAGATCAAACCTTTCCATAGGCGCATGCATGAACTATCACGATAGGCAGACTGCCTGATGTGGGGCAGCCGAGTAGTTATGCCTCTGCGAGGCAGAGAGACATTTGTCCGGGAGCTCGACCGCGAGCACCCGGGGATCGTTCTCATGAAGGCCATTGACAGATCCCACGTCTGGTGGCCTGGCATTGACGCAGACTTGGAGCTCTGCGTCCGACGGTGCACCATTTGTGCCCAACTCAGTAATGCCCCCAGGGAGGCCCCCCTGAGCCCCTGGCCCTGGCCCACGCCCACAAAACAGTGGTCGCGGGTGCATGTAGACTATGTGGGCCCATTCATGGGCAAAATGTTCCTCGTAGTCGTCGATGCATTTTCAAAGTGGATCGAATGCACCATTTTAAACTCAAGCACCACCTCCACCACTGTGGAGAGCCTTAGAACCATGTTTGCAATGCACGGCATTCCTGACATATTTGTCAGTGATAATGGTCCGTGCTTCACTAGCGCAGAATTCCAAGATTTTATGTTTGACCACGGCATAAATCACGTTAAGACGGCACCGTTCAAGCCGGCCTCCAATGGCCAGGTGGAGCGAGCAGTGCAAATCATTAAACAAGGCAGGCTTAAAATCCAAGGTCCCACGCTGCAGGGCCGCCTGTCGCGACTGCTGCTGGCATACAGATCGCGTCCACATTAATTGACTGGGGCTCCCCCCGCGCAACTATTGATGAAATGGACCTTAAAGACAAGGCTCTCGTTAATCCTCCCAGACATGCATGAAATCGTTGAGGCAAAGCGACGTAAGCTAACGGAGCACCATGACTGAAATTCGAGGGGGAGATGGAATGAGATAGGGGACAATGTATTTGTGCTAAACTATGGCAGGGGTCGCAAGTGGCTTGCAGTGACAGTAACAGGCAAGGAAGGAAACAGTCTACTGGTTGTACAAATGGGCAATAGCCAAACCTGCCGGAGGCATGTAGACCAAGTAAAAAGTAGATTCACCATCAACACTGCAGAACCAGAGGCAGACTACAATGTGGAACTCACACCACACCTGGTGGACAGAGAGAGGGAACAACCTGAGGAAAGGGCTATCTCAACAGACAGCTCAGGCGAGATACCAACGATCATACTGAACGAAACAGACAGCCCAGGCGAGATACGAACAATCACACCGAAAGAAAAACAGGCACCAAAGCAAACAACTGAACCACAACTAAGACGCTCCACGCGAGAGCGTAGACTACCTGAGAGACTGAATCTATGAAGACAATAAGACCTTGGGGGAGGGTGATGTCATGTATCTCACATTACTGTACATAACTGTATCTTACCATGCTATACTGGATATGACCTGTAACCACAAGCATACCTAACCACCAGGGGTGCACTTGCAGAAGACACTGCATACCTGTTCCACACAAGTATATAAAGACAGGTCTCAGGCAAGTGTGGCATTCGAGAGCTGTGAAATAAAGGTGCAGGTCCTGAGTGACCTTGACTTCAGCATGTGCCTCGTGTGAGTCTGTACTGCAGGCGCAGAACTTTACATTAACAATGTTGACTCCCTGTCCAATTGCTGCATTTAAACCAAGATTTTTGTCAAACATTATTCTGGTCTCTTCCTCCCCTGAGATAAATGTCTGGGCCATCAAAGCCGCCATTTCCAGGGCCAAGTCTTTGGTCTCAAAGAGTTTCCTGAAAACCCCAGCGTGCCCGATGCCCTCAATAAAAAAGTCTCACAGCATCTCCGCTCTGCATGCATCTGGGAACTTACATCGGCTCGCCAGTCGCCGGAGGTCTGCCACGAAGTCTGGAACGCTTTGCCCTTCTCGCCGCCAGTGCGTGTAAAACCGGTGTCTCGCCATGTGCATGCTGCTCGCCGGTTTAAAGTGTTCCCCGATCAACTTACTGAGCTCTTCAAATGTCTTGGCCGCCGGCTTCTCTGGCGCTAGAAGGTCCTTCATCAGGGCGTACGTTCTGGATCCACAAACCGTCAGGAGATGAGCCCTGCGTTTGGCGGCCAAATCCTGTCCCAGCCATTCCTTAGTGATGAAACTTTGTTGTAGTCTCTCAATAAAATCGTCCCAATCATCACCAACACAGTACCTCTCGTCTGTGCTGCTAGTGGTCATGCTCACGTGGTTTAAATCCCAGTTTCTCGTTGCCAATAATATGTCCTTACTATACAGTATAAATGCACAAGAGGTCCATACTTGAGTGAATGTCACTCTGTGACCAGTAACCTTTATTAGTCAGCACTGAAGTGATGAAGGTGGGTGGAGCTTCCCCTTTTATATCTGAAAGTCTCGGTTAGGAGTGTCTCCCACAAGTTCACCACCTAGTGGTCAATGTTCTCACGGTGTACAACTTAGGCCAGTTTATACATGGGTTACAATGACAGTTGAATACATGACAGGAACGTCCACTGGGAAGCTGCTTTGAGGGCAGTTCTCCAATTAAACAGGCCATGAGAGACCCAAGTATGTATACAAAAATGTTACCATGACATTCAGGATTTAGGTGCCAAATAGAATGAATAGGGTTCACCTTTAATAAGAAGAATGATCAATTTGCCTAGGTCTTCATTGTTTATCATTACTTTCCAGCAATGTCGGTTCTCGCATGATAAGATCTTTATTAGAGTCTCTCTAATTGTCGGCAGAAAGTAGTGGCTGAAAGGAAATGAACAAACAACAGAATTCAGTTCAAGGTTCTTTCATTAGAGGTTTTCTCCTGAGATGCGCCAATTGCTCAGTAAGTTGACCACACGCTGAGCCATTCAGACCCAGAGAGCACCTCTGCATTAATCCATCTCAACCAGAGCAGTGGTCAGGGCAGGAATACTGGCCCTGGCACCACTGGAATGGAGAGGAGAGCTAGGTATCCCACTCCCGATTGCTATCCAGGGTCTGTAAATGTGTACATCAAGTGGGGGCAGGATTTGGCATGGATGTCACAAACTCTGAGGTTGAATAGCCCGTTGAGTTTGACTATCGAGGCTTGTCCATGAAGACTGGCCCCGCGAGGGTGTCAATATTTGTAGATTACCCGGGTGTGTGTCAATAATTGTAGATGTATCTAGGAGTGTGACAATGTTTGTAGATGTACCTGGGAGTGTGACAATGTTTGTAAGTATAACTGGGAGTGTGTCACTATTTGTAGATATACCCAGGAGTGTGCCAATCATTGTAGATATATCTGGGAGTGTGTCAATCATTATAGATATACCCGGGAGTGTGTCAGTGTTTGTAGATATACCCAGGACTGTGTCAATATTTGTAGATAAACCCGGGAGTGTTTCAATGTTTGGACATATACCCGGGAGTGTGTCAATGTTTGTAAATATACCCGGGAGTGTGTCAATGATTGTACATATACCCGGGAGTGTGTCAATGTTTGTAAATATACCCGGGAGTGTGTCTATAATTGTAGATATACCCGGGAGTGTTTCAATGTTTGGACATATACCTGGGAGTGTGTCAATGTTTGTAAATATACCCGGGAGTGTGTCTATAATTGTAGATGTATCCGGGAGTGTGTCAATGTTTGTACATATACCCGGGAGTGTGTCTATAATTGTAGATGTATCCGGGAGTGTGTCTATAATTGTAGATATACCCGGGAGTGTGTCAATGTTTGTACATATACCCGGGAGTGTGTCTATAATTGTAGATGTATCCGGGAATGTGTCGATAATTTAGATATACCCGGGGGTGTGTCAATATTTGTAAATATACCCGGGAGTGTGTCAATATTTGTAGACATGCCAAACGTTCCAAAGGGTTGCTGGCATCTGTGGCGCCGAATCCCAGCGGGAGACAGCACCTTCAGGAGAAGGAAGAAAAAAGCATTCAAAGATAAAAACGCACGTGTTGCACGAACGAAAGGCAGGATGGAAAACAAGCAGCAGTATATAGGAAACAGCTGTGGAATGGAACATGCTGCTCATGTTTGCACTAGATACGCACCAACTCGGTATGCATTATTCGGCCAAGAGCTTAGCTCCGAGAATGTATAATGTGAGAATTAACCATCACAGCATATTTGTTTGTCTGCATTCATGACTGGCTGCAAAGTGTCTGGACTAATTCTGGAGGGCAGCATGAACAAATTCTCACACCTGACTGAATTACACTTATGATATCACTAAAGAATGAAGTAACACTGTCTCTGTTTCCCCTGTGACTGCATTGTACTGGTTCTCAACTAACTCAAGACAACAAGCTCCTGAATGGATTTGGATGGAGGGTGCCTGTGTGTCAACCACGTGGTAGCACTCTCATTGACAACAAAATTCAACACCGCCTCCAGTGCACCTGTGCAGCCTTCGGCCGCCTGAGGAAAAGAGTGTTCGAAGACCAGTCCCTCAAATCTGCCACCAAGCTCATGGTCTACAGGGCTGCAGTAATACCCGCCCTCCTGTATGGCTCAGAGACGTGGACCATGTACAGTAGACATCTCAAGTCACTGGAGAAATATCACCAATGATGTCTCCGCAAGATCCTGCAAATCCCCTGGGAGGATAGACGCACCAACGTGAGCGTCCTCGTCCAGGCCAACATCCCCAGCATTGAAGCACTGACCACACTCGATCAGCTCCGCTGGGCGGGGCCACATTGTTCACACGCCTGACACAAGACTGCCAAAGCAAGTGCTCTGCTCGGAACTCCTTCACGGCAAACGAGCCAAAGGTGGGCAGAGGAAACGTTTCAAGGACACCCTCAAAGCTTCCCTGATAAAGTGCAACATCCCCACCGACACCTGGCAGTCCCTGGCCAAAGACTGTCCTAAGTGGAGGAAGTGCATCCGGGAGGGCGCTGAGCACCTTGAGTCTCATCGCCGAGAGCATGCAGAAATCAAACGCAGGCAGCGGAAAGAGTGTGCGGCAAACCAGTCCCACCCACCCCTTCCCTCAACGACTATCCGTCCCACCTGTGACAGTGACTGTGGTTCAAGTATTGGACTGTTCAGTCACCTAAGAACTCATTCCTAGAGTGGAAGCAAGTCTTCCTCGATTCTGAGGGATTACCTATGATGAACACTCTCACCACTGAGTCAGAAGATTGTGGGTTCAAGTCCCACGTCAGGGGACAAATTCCAAGCAGATGCTCCAGTGCAGTACTAAGGGGGCGCTGGCAGCTGCATTTCCTACATTACAACAGCGACTACACTTCAAATGGAGATGATGTAGGTTGAACACGTTCCCCTTGATTCTATACTTTAGTTCCACTCCAGCGGGGAGCTTGTTGAGAGTGAGATGGAGCATTGCAGCGAGGAAGATCGAGAAGAGCATTGGTGCCCGGTCCGGATGTGGATTGGGTCTGTGGTGGATCCATTGGTCATGATCACGGCCTGCATGTCATCGTGGAGCAAGCGGAGGATGGAGACAAACGTTTGGGGGCAGTTAGCGGGAGGATCAGGTTTGATGGGCCAGTCGGCCCTTTCTCGTTCCCTGCTATCTTATGTCTTTATATCTGCTTTATTTGTGCTGTCATGTTCTATTACATCTCAAGCCCTTTTTGTATTTCATGGCTTCATATAGATTACGTCACCGACTGCAACGTGTCACAGCACGAGGTTGAAATGGTGCTTAAGAGTCTAAGTAGTTCTCAATCCTCATGTATGCAATATTGCAAAACACTTGTGATCACATTGACAGCGAGCTGGTTTTTGCACTGCTGCCTAAATGTACGACAATGTTTCTCTCTCTTAGAAACATAGAAACAGAGAAAATAGGTGCAGGAGTAGGCCATTTGGCCCTTCGAGCCTGCACCACCATTCAATAAAATCATGGCTGATCATTCACCTCAGTACCCCTTTCCCGCTTTCTCTCCATACCCCTTGATCCCGTTTGCTCTCTCAACAACCAACAACTTGCATTTATATAGCGCCTTCAACGTACTAAACCGTCCCACGGCGCTTCACGGGAACGTAATCAGACAAAGGAAAGTCAAGGGACAGGGGAGTCGGGCTAGAAAGCGGAGTTGAGGTCAAAGATCAGCCATGATCTTATTGAATGGCGGAGCAGGCGCGAGGGGCCTTATGGCCTACTCCTGCTGCTAATGCTTATGTTCTTAAAAATTTGACAGCAAGCCATATAAGGAGATATTAGGACAGGTGACCAAAAGCTTGGTCAAAGTGGGAGGTTTTAAGGAATGATTTAAAGGAGGAGAGAGGAGTAGAGAACCGAAGAGGTTTAAGGAGGGAATTCCAGAGCTCAGGGTCTAGGCGGCTGAAGGCACGGCCACCAATGGCGGAGCGATGAAAATCGGGGATGCGCAAGAGGCCAGAATTGGAGGAGTGCAGACACCTCGGAGGGTTGTAGGGCTGGAGGTGGTTACAGAGATCAGGAGGGGGTGATTTGAACAAGAGGGTGAAAATTGCCCTAATAGTGCAGGATCAATAAATTATGACACATCTAAGTGCTGAAGAACACAGCTCGGAGTGTGTTACTGTATCTAACAAAGAGAAAGGCGATGTATTTTCCCCAGTCATGGCTGACTGCGAGAGATGGTGGTTATGATGGAAACAGGTAACACATCGATCAGTGTTCTTGCACTGCGTGAGTTAGCCAACAATATTTATTTTACTGACTAAATGCCATAGACTTTCTGCCTTCGAAGAAAATGATGATAATGAAAGAACTCAAGTCCTTCACGGTGACAAGAAGATCCAGTGTGATCTGCCAATTTTAGCTCAGCTTTATCCTCTTAAGGATCAGAGTGCATTTGCTCTGTAATACGCAGTACAAGAAAGGCCCACAGGACTAATCCTCAGGAGCACACTCCAGTACACAATCAGTTTGTCTCGAGGTGACCCCGGCTCAGTGGACCGCGAATCAGAAAGAAATAATTAAGACTGCCGGCTCGACACTGTTGGGAACTGTAATGTATTTGCTTCATGGGTTCTTTGCTTAAGAATTCACAGCAACACATTGCTATTAAGAACTAGTTGGTTTATTAGCAAAAGGTTTAACAATCACACTACACACTACCAGTTCACCCACTAGACTCACAACTGCATGCCTCATCGTAGGTGACCTAGACCCAACGGACTGGGTAGCACTCTCGCCTCTGAATCCAATGGTTGTAGGTCCAAGTCCGACTCCGGGGCCTTGAGCACAAAAATATCTAGGCTGACACTCCAGTGCAGTGCTGAGGGAGTGCCGCACTGTTGGAGGTGTTTTTTCTTCGGATGAGACGTTAAACCATGGTCCCGTCTGCTCTCTCAAGTGGACCTAAACGATCACACATTACAACAGTGACTGCAGTCTAAAAGTACTTCATTGGCTGTAAACGCTTTGGGACATCCTGAGGTCGTGAAAGGCGCTATAGAAATGCAAGCCTTTCTTTTTCTCCTGTATAGCGCCTTTAACGTGGTAACATGTCCCAAGGCACCTTGCAGGTGTGATTATCACACATGGTGCCGTCTCAAGGCCCCAGAGCTTTATTCTTCTTCAACAGGCGTTGGGCTACTCAAAACAGAAATGTTGGTAAATTGAACCATGCGCAATCCTGCTAAATATTCTTTTGCATGCTTTAGCTGAAGTCCAGTTGACGATGTGTGCATGCAGGAAAATGTGATCATCACTGAAGCTGTGTGACTGCTACATTCCTAAGCTCGGGCAGCCTATTTAATTTACCAGGACTTATTAAAATATTAACCATATGGGATGGATTGAGTAAAAAGCAATGAAACGAACTGTTCAATATGAATTTATATTTTAGACGGCATTCTTAAATTAATATAATGAACTTTTTGAAGTGATGGAGATTTTTTAAGAAGCGTATTTCAATTGCACATATTAATTCTGCATTTAGATGTTAACTCAATTGCAAAGAAGCCTGGTTAATTATACTGCTCAAATTGGCTCCAACTAAATCTCATCCGATGAGTCACTCAGCATCACGCTTTATCACTTAAAGCTCGAAGTGCAGTCCGATAGTAGTCTAAGTCAGCAGCCTGGTTTATTTCTCTCCCGATTTTCATCGCTGTTAACTTCAATCGATATAAAAATCGGGAGCGATGTAAAACAGGGCTGCTGACTGGCGACCGCCCTCTTTTCACGACCACACAAAGTCGCGGTCTATCCCAGTGGTCCTGAATATTAACCTGTACATGGTAATGCACGCACGATGCCCGACAGTAACTGAGGGGGGGAGCGGCACAGCAAACTGGAGAACGACGGAGAGAGCGAGGGAGAGAGAGAGAGAGAGAGCGTGCACAGAGTCTCTGTGGCCCACCTACTTAATGCATGAAAGAAATTTGGAAGCGTGCATGAATGCAAGCTCATAGCGGCCGAAATTGCCCCTTTCTACAGGGCCTCTGAAAGGTGCGGAATGGCCGCCGGCTCTCCGCGAAGGGGCCGCTATTTTTGAAATTGTTCTTCCTCAGTTTTGGGGCGGTGTCGGGGACTACTCTGCCCGCTCTCCCGCCGCAGCGTGAATGCACCGACCCCTTACCGACCGGCGGCGACCCCTTGCCAAAATTGCCCCACGGGAAATTTCCCCCGCGTGAGCAGCACCGCCGCCAGTCGATGCCCCCGCCCAGCTTTTGCCGTGGGTACATCCCCTGGGGCTGGGCCGCGAGGCTACCCTTAAAGGGGGAGGTGGCACTGCCAGCGACGCCAAGTTATTTATTTATTTTTTGTCGGCCAACCATCAGGGGCCGACAAATAGGCCGACAATTATGGCCGCGGGTTCGGCCGAAAGCTTCCCCGGTGGCCCAGTGATTACCACTAAAGTTGTCGCAGAGTTCACAGCGGCCACTCCCCTTTAACTGGTGGGGAGGGACGTTGTGACGCCCCAGCGCGATGATGTCATCAGCGCAGCGCTGATGCCTTTCAGCGTCATTCACTCCGCCCCGCCCCCACTTCCGCCCCGCTCCAAAAAAAAAGCACAAATTGTTGAATGTCTCCGGATTAGTACGCCCCATGTATTAGGGCAGCCGAAACACATCGAAGACGGTAGATGTGACTCGATTTGGGCAGTGGGCAATTTCGGACCCATAAAATGACCGGTCTTGTCTCAATAATAGATCAGTCAGTGCCAGCTGTGGCTCCGTGGGTAACACACTTGCCTTTGAGTCAGCAGGTTGTGGGTTTAAGTCCCACAGCAGGCTGACACTCCGGTGCAGTACTGAGGGAGTGCTGCACTGTCGGAGGTGCCGTCTTTTGGATGAGACGTGAAACCGAGGCTACGTCTGCCCTCTCAGGTGGATGGAAAAGATACCACGGCACTATTTCGAAGAAGAGCAGGGGAGTTATCCCCAGTGTCCTGGCCAATATTTATCCCTCAATCAACATAACAAAAAACAGATTATCTGGTCATTATCACATTGCTGTTTGTGGGAGCTTGCTGTGCGCAAATTGGCTGCCACATTACAACAGTGACTGCACTCCAAAAGTACTTCATTGGCTGTAAAGTGCTTTGAGACGTCCGGTGGTCATGAAAGATGCTATATAAATGCAAGTCTTTCTTTAGTCTTCATATTTAGCTTTATCCATAAAAATTTGGGATTTTACTGTTTAAGATGTAGACTTGAAGGTATTTTATTAGTGGGAGCACAAATATTTATGAATTAGCATTAATAATCAACTGGCTACAAAATCCTCCTATTTTAAGAGTAGGATTAAGTCACAAACAGCAGCAGAAACAATTGCCATCAATATTTTGGAATCCTTATTCCTGCAACCTCCTCTGGCCATACAACCCTCCGAGATCTCTGTACTCCTTCAGTTCTGGAGACATGCGCATCCCTGATTTTCATTGCCCCCCAACCCCAGGAGTTCTCCCCGGTATCCTGGGCAATATTTATCCCTCAATCAGCATCACTAAAACAGATTACCTGGTCATTATCTGGGAGCTTGCTGTGCGCACATTGGTTGCCGCGTTCCCTACCTTACAACAGCGACTACAAAAAGTACTTCATTGGCTGTGAAGCGCTGGGGGGGGAGGTCCGGTGGTCGTGAAAGGCGCTATATAAATGCAAGTCTTTTTTTTTGAAAAAACAATCAATTCCCTTGATGTTAGAGTACTGAGTGAGCTGTTTGCCTGGTCTGGAGGCCTAACTGAGAAAAGGGACATAAACTTTACAAGAAAGAGACGGGAAAGAAAACAGAGCTGGTTACCGTGGCTCATTACAACGCGTTGATTAATGCAAGCGATGCCTTAAGAAATGATGTTTTGATCTGGCTTGTTACTAGTTCTCTCATTACCATCCCTCAGAAACACTAGGATCCTGCCTTTAATTGTGTCATTCTGTAGTTTTAATGTGCAGCCCAACGCAGGTCTGGCTGCCCTGTTGACCTGAACACCATCGTTACTGAGGAGAATCAATTATATTCCCATAATTCTTCACTCCACTGATCATGTTAAATGGAAACTGTCCCATTAACGCACGCTCTCAAACCACAGAAGAGTGTCCTCGTTCTGCCTGGATCAATTTGCTTTCTCCTGAGGAAGATCGCGGGAAGATGAGCTTAACACTCAGGGCTCAATTGCTTGTTTACTATAATTCATTTTGAGGTGGCAACCACACGTGTCAGCAAGTGCACCCTGGCCTTTATCTGTCGTCTCTGGTGTCCGAACTAATTCTATCTCAACTAAATTACGGAGAATTTTCCTTTAAAACGAAAGCACCTGGCACAATAACTGCACATTTACACGGCTGGGTCGATAAGGTTGGTACTGAAGGAGAAACTGAGTGTAACATCATGGTGTGGGGGGAGGGGGGGGGGGGGGTGCGGGAAATTGCGGTCGGAGGCTTCCCGCGGGCAGACGCTTCCGACCGAAATAGTTTTTTACGAAAATATCTGGTGGTCCCGGAGGAATGTAGACTTGCGACCGAGGCCGAGGTGAACAGTCTGGCGTATGCGTGGGATCATGTGGGTCTGGACCACCAATCACAATGCAGTATTCTCATTCATAGTAATGGCAGCTCCGAACTCCCACTACCACAAATGAGAATACCCCTAAAATCAAATAAAGCACCAACATAAATTTTAAAAAACACTTCACTTTAAAAGAAATTCAGAGAAATTGCTTTAAATTAAATGTTTTTGATATTTTTAAAGAAACGTTTTAATAGTGTTAAAAATAAACGTACCTTCACAGACAAGGTTATTAATGCAATAATAAGGAGTAACATTAAATTTTTCTGTGTTTTAAAACAATTATGCTGGTAAAAGTACATGCCTGCTTTTACCAGGTGTAAGAGTTTGAAGGACAAATAGCCCAAATCTCCGCCCACAACGGTCCTTCTCCCGGAGATGCGTGCGATTGGTCAAAAGACATTTTGACGGTTCACAAAAACCACTTCTCGGCGCATGCGCGCCGCGTCCCGAGAACCGGCATTTGCGGGGCCTCTTGGGTCGTGCGCGCGCAAATCGCACGCGCCCGGAGAGGCCGCAATTTACGCGCTCATCTCTTTTCACCAACTGGTTTATATAAATCCCGCTCCTCACGTTACACTCAGGTAAACCCCGTGGTGCGGGCGGACTCAAAGGATGCAATTACACGACAACTGTCATTAAAAAAAAAAAAAAAAAATTTGGTCACTATCACATTGTGGGAGCTTGTGGCCGTCGTGTTTCCTACATTACAACGGTGACTGCGCTTCACAAAAAATGCTTCATCAGCTGCAAAGATCTTGAGGACACCCCGCGGTTGTGAAAGACGCCTGGGGCCGGAATTCAGCCTCCCAATAAGGCCTGTTACCCGGCGGCCACATGGCGGTGTCGAATGGGCCATTGATTTTCTGTCGAATGGCCGCCGCTCGCGAAACTCTCCCCGGTGTTTTTTCAGCCCCGCTGCTGCCAAACCCTCCTAAGTGCGTCATCAAAGCGCGCACCACCGATCTCCCGCCCCGCAAACAGAATTCCGGACACCGCTCGGTGGCCCCGCCAGTTTTTTTTGTCGGTGCGCTGTGTTTGCAGTGTGTGCAAAATGGCGGCATGGCCGCCATTAAAGGGGAAGGCGCACTGCCGCGGTCGCCATCTTAATTTTTTTTGTCCCGACAATTATGTCCCCCCCACCCCCCGGGTTCGGCCAGGACTCCAACAGGCAGCCTGGCACTCCCTCTGGCCGCTGGCCCGGCCGAAACCCTCCCTGGTGGCCCAGTGCACCGAACTAAAATAATCGCAGAGCTCGCAGCGACCCTCCCCTTTAAGTGAAGGGGAGAGACATGGTGACGCGCCAGCGTGATGATGTCATCAGCGCTACACTGGTGACTGACAGCGGCGGCGGAGACTCCACCCACCCCCCCCCCCACTACTGCCCCCATTACGACCGACTTCCAGTCCGCTCGAAGAAAAAAGACAAAGAGTTGAATTTCGCGCAAGAGGCCACCTCATCCACCGCGACGGTGAGCACACAGGATAAATGGTAGCCGCTACCCCGCTTTCTAAAGGCAAGACTTTCTTTTCCCTTGTGTGTCAGTGCGAAGCGGTTTTGCTTCTTATCGAAGCTGCCTTTGTAGTGTAAATGCAGCCCGAAGCCGGACCCACAGGAGGTAAAAAGAAAAGAAAGACTTGCGTTTATATAGCGCCTTTCACGGCCACTGGACGTCTCAAAGCGCTTCACAGAGAGTGGAGTACTTTCGGAGTGTGGTCGCTGCTGTAACTGAAGGGGAGACCGATGCTGCAAGGCACCAGCAGCATGCTGATGATGTCATTGCGCTGGTCTGTCACAACGTCCCTCCCATTCGCTGTTGTTCTGTGGGATACGCGCCAGCCAATTTGCAGCACTGCACTGGAATGTCAGCCTCGGTTTATGTGCTCACGTCCCTGGAGTGGAATTTGAACCCACAAGTAATCTCACACCCACTTCACTTTGGAGTCAGTTCAGGCTGCAGCATCCGATTTACACCACACCAGCCCGCTATCAGTGCAAATCTGAAACTGCTTCACACCATTGTTAAACATGAAGAATGAGAGGTGATCTTATCGAAACGTACAAGATTATGAGGGGGCTTGACAAGGTGGATGCAGAGAGGATGTTTCCACTGATGGGGGAGACTAGAACTAGGGGGCATGATTTTAGAATAAGGGGCCGCCCATTTAAAACTGAGATGAGAAATTTCTTCTCTCAGAGGGTTGTAAATCGATGGAATTCGCTGCCTCAGAGAGCTGTGGAAGCTGGGACATTGAATAAATTTAAGACAGAATTAGACAGTTTCTTAAACGATATCATCATCATCGTAGGCAGTCCCTTGGAATCGAGGAAGACTTGCTTCCATTCCTGAAGTGAGTTCTTTGGTGGCTGAACATTCCAATACGAGAGCCACAGACTCTGTCACAGGTGGAACAGGTAGTCATTGAGGGAAGGGGTGGGTGGGACTGGTTCTCCGCACGCTCTTTCCGTTGTCTGCGCTTGATTTCTGCACGCTCTCGGCGTTGAGACTTGAGGTGCTCAGCACCCTCTCGAATGCACTTCCTCCACTTAGGGCAGTCTTGGGCCAGGGACTCCCAGGTATCAGTGGGAATGTTGCACTTTATCAGGGAGGCTTTGAGGGTGTCCTTGTAATGTTTCCACTGTCCACCTTTGGCTCGTTTGCCATGAAGGAGCGCCAAGTAGATCATTTACTTTGGGAGTCTCGTGTCTGGCATGCGGACTATGTGGCCTGCCCAGCGGAGCTGGTTGAGTGTGGTCAGTGCTTCAATGCTGGGGATGTTAGCCTGAATGAGGACGCTGATGTTGGTGTGCCTGACCTCCCAGGGGATTTGTAGGATCTTGCGGAGACATCTTTGGTGATATTTCTCCAGCAACTTGAGGTGTTTACTGTACATGGCCCATGTCTCTGAGCCATACAGGAGGGCAGGTATTACTACAATCCTGTAGACCATGAGCTTGATGGTAGTTTTGAGGGCCTGGTCTTCGAACACTCTTTTCCTCAAGCGACCGAAGGCTGCACTGGCGCACTGGAGGCGGTGTTGGATCTCGTCGTCGATGCCTGCTCTTGTTGATAGGAGGCTCCTGAGATAAGGGAAGTGGTCCACGGTGTCCAGGGCCGCGCCGTGGATCTTGATGACTGGGGGGCAGTGCTGTGTGGTAAGGACAGGCTGGTGGAGGAACTTTGTCTTACGGATGTTTAGTGTAAGGCCCATGCTTTCGTACGCCTCAGTAAATACGTCGACTATGTCTTGGAGTGCAGCCTCTGTATGTGCGCAGACGCAGGTGTCGTCCGCGTACTGTAGCTCGACGACAGAGGTTGGAGTGGTCTTGGATCTGACCTGGAGATGGCGCAGGTTGAACAGGTTCCCACTGGTTCTGTAGATTAAGGGGTTATGGGGAGCGGGTGGGGAAGTGGAGCTGAGTCCATGATCGGTTCAGCCATGATCGTATTATGGCCTACTCCTGCTCGTATTTCTTATGTTCTTATGTCATGTAAATGCATCTAAAGACTCTACACCGTCAAGAGCTCCAGGTTGAATTAATTGCACTTCTTTCATATCTACATTGGCTCCCGGTCCAACAACGCTCGATTATCATGCTTGTTTGCAAATACCCCCCATGGCCTTACCCCTCCTTATTCCTGCAACCTCCTTCAGTCCTACAACCCTCCGACGTCGCTGCATTTCTCCAATTCTCGACACTTGCGCAGCCCTTATTTTCATCACTCGACCATCGGAGGGCCTTGCCTTCAATTACCTAGGCCCTAAACTCTGGAATTCCATCCTTAAAACTCTCTGCCTCTCCACTTCTCTCTGCTCCTTTAATACGCTCCTTAAAACCTACCATTTTAACCAAGCACCTTCCCTAATATCTCCTTATGTGGCTTGGTGTCAAATTTTGTTTTATAACACTCATGTGAAGCGCCTTTGGAAGTTTTGCTATATTTAAGGCGCTATTATAAATACAAGTTGTTGTTGCTTGTGACTTAACTTAATCCTAATCTAGAGGTAGCAGGGAAGCCCATTTTAATTAACGAGTGCAGCCAGTTGATTACTAATGCTAATCCACAAACAAACTTGCACCCATTTATTCGGGTATCTGATTTATGCTCTCACTAAAAAGTACCTCCAAATCTTCAACTTAAGTATTAAAATAATGTTTTTTATGAATAAAGCTAAATATGATAAAAATTTAAAACTAGTCTAAAATGAATACAAGATGGGTAATTTTATGAGTTTGCACTCCTGCAAATTTCTGTTATGCAATGAAGTCTTGCATTTATATAGCGACATTCACGACCACCGGACGTCTCAAAGCACTTTACAAGTGTAGTCACTGTTGTAATATGGGAAACGCGGCAGCCAATTTGTGCACAAGCAAGCTCCCACATACAGCAATGTGATAATGACCAGATAATCTGTTTTTTTTAGTAATGTTGATTGAGGGATAAATTGGCCAGGACACCGGGTATAACTCCCCTGCTTTTTGAAATAATGCCATGGGCTCTTTTACTTCCACTTGAGAGAGAAGATGGGGTCTCGGTTTAACGTCTCATCCGAAAGATGACACTTCCAACAGTGCAGCACTCTCTCAGCACCGCACTGGGAGTGTCAGCCTAGATTTATAAGCTCAAGGCTCTGGAGTGGGACTTGAACCCACAACCTTGCTGATGTAGAGGCAAGAGTGCTGCCCACTGAGCCACGGCTGACACCAATGAGTTCCTAGGGGCAAGGGTGCTGAGTCTGGATGTGCAAAGGCAGAAAATTACCCCTTAAATCACTTCTGAAGACTTTAAATAAAATAAAGCACCGTTTTCAAGTTCCAGAGATGAAAGAAAAAAGAAAGACAGGCTTGTATTTATAAAGCATCTTTCACAACCATCGGACGTCCCAAAGCACTTTACAGCCAATGAAGTGCTTTTTGAAATGTAGTCACTGTTACAATGCAGGAAATGCAGCAACCAATTTGTGCACAGCAAACTCCCACAAACAGCACTGTGATAATGACCAGATAAACTGTTTTTGTAATGGATAAATATTGGCCAAGATACCAGGGATAACTTCCCTGCTCTTCTTTGAACTAGACCTATGGGATCTTTTATGTCTACCTAAGAGAGTAGACAGGGCCTCGGTTTAACTTCTCATCCAAAAGACGGCACCCCTGACAGTGCAGCACTCCCTCAGCACTGCACTGGGAGCATCAGCCTAGATTTATGTGCACAAATCCCTGGAGTGGGACTTGAACCCACGATCTTCTGACTTGAATGCGAGAGTGCTACCCACTGGCTATTCCAAAGATGAAAATGACACTGTATCACACCACATGGAACAGGAGGTTTACAGTGACGGCAGAGAGGATCATTGGCATCTATCACCAGCGATACCTGCGTAAGATGTTAGAGAAATGAATGCTGACTGCACTGTCACCGGTATAGTTCGCTTCTTGTTCAGATATTGACCTGTCTGCTGTGGTGCAGTTGATAGCATATACTTGTCTCTCAATATTTTCACTTTGCGGGCAGAGGCGAGAGTAGAAATATGAAAGCCATGATGGGTTATAGAATGCTTTACTGGATTAAAGGCGCTATATAAATGCAAGTTGTTGTATGATACTGGAAAGGTTCAATCACCCGCTGCCTTTTTCTCCCCTCGACCCAGTGGCGTTGCAAGAAGATCTCTCTCTCTCTCTCCCTCTTTGTGTGAGCTCACAAGCTTGGGTCAAAGACTGACAGTCCCACACCTGGGGCCCAACAGAGATTTGACAGGACTAGAGGAGACACTTCGACTGACAGCTGAGCCGTCGAGGAGATTAGGTTTGGGACGGAAAGCATAGGGGAAATAATGAGGGTAACCCTTTGGGTATTCCAAGCACGGGCTGGAAAGTTTCCCATTTATTTGAAGGACATCGTCAATTAAAAAAAAAACAGCAGCCGAGATTGATGAGCAGGCACGGGTTACGGCAGCACAGTGGTTATATTATTGGACGAGTAATCCCGAGGCCTGGACTGATGATCCCGAGACTAAAGTTCAAATCCCACCATGGCTGCTGGGGAATTTAAATTCAGCTCATGAAATAATTCTGGAATTTAAAAAAAAGCTCGTAACAGTAATGGTGACCGTGAAACTACCGGATTGTTGTAAATACCCATCTGGTTCACTAATGTCCCTTTAGAGAAGGAAATCTGCCGCCCTTACCCGGTCTGGCCTACATGTGACTCCAGACCCACAGCAATGTGGTTGACTCATAACTGCCCCTCAGAAATGGCCTAGCGAGTGATTCAGTTGCACCCAAACTGCTTCAAAGACTCACCTTAGGACTGCAGCGGTTCAAGAAGGCAGCTCACCACCACTTTCTTGAGGGCAATTAGGAATGGGTAATAAATGCTGGCCTTGCCAGTGGCGCCCGCATCCCATAAACGAATAAAAGAAATGCATTAGAGTCTTCTTCTTCTTAAGCAATCCCTCGTATCGAGGATGACTTGCTTCCACACCAAAAAGGATGAGTTCACAGGTGTTTCAATGAAGGACCTAATATTCCAGATCCCGAACTACATCCTGAAGGGTGGAAGATGCCTGTGGGTGGATTTTTTTAACGTGTGGTGGCCGTTGCACACCAGCCACCGCACGGGGCTTGACAGAGCGAGGTCTTGGTCCAGTGGCAAGGGTTGCCCAAGGCGACTGGAGACTGGCAGGCTGGTAGTGGGCCATTCCCCACACAACGACAACTTGGGGAAGCACAGGCAAACATCAAGCAACAGATCCGAGGGTGTTATTTGGATCGCCGTTGATAGATTGGCATGATTGGAGTCTGGGGAATGGTCTGAGGCCTGGCAAGGAAATGTTAAGAAAATAAAAAAAATCCCCCTCCCTTTCAAAAAAAGACACAGCGGGCTGGAAATTGCGAAGCGCCACGTTTGTGGCGATTAGTTTTGCGGGAGCGCGAAAGTATCGCCAGATCGGTAAGGATTCGATTCTGCCGGGGAACTCCCGCTTTAGCACTCCAAGAGAGAAGCGGTGCACTAAACGAAGTGCTACCACTGCCATTGGAGAGCTAAAGGGTGGAAGATGCCTGTGCGTGAGTTCTTTTAACGTGGGGTGGCCGTTGCACACCAGCCATCACACGGGCTTAGCAGAGCGAGGTCTTGGTCCGGTGGCACGGGGGTCCAAGATGACTGGAGACCAGGCACTGCTGTGTGAGCCGAGTTGCCTACGGCGGGTTGCGAGCCGTAAGCTCGACGCTGAGCAGCGCTCTTCGGTGAGATGGTGAGAAAACCGAGGCCAGGTCAGAGTGGCCACAGCCATTGTGCACACCACATGCTAGACTGAGACTCCGGCGTTGAGGGGGGGGTGGCCAGAGCGTCGCCGGTGGAATAGAGGCCCGAACGTCGCCGGCGGGGGGGAGTGAGCGGAGCAGTGGGCAATGTTGGGGGCAGTGGCCGCCGGTTTTACAGGCTCCTCCCTTCCCTTAAAGGGGCGGGCCAATGCTGCATTGAAAGAATCTTCAGGCTGTGTCTGTTGGGCGATGGCACCTGCACGACATCCATAGAGGCCCCAAGCGCTCTGAGAGAGAGAGGGCGGGACTGGGCAGTCACGGGGGAAAAATACGCCATGCTGGGGACACTACATTTTGCCCTAGCTGACCACCACTACCTTTAATTAGCGCTCCCCAAGCGCCCTGGAGATCGTGACGTCATCCGGTGCGCGATACCCCATTACCGCCCGGATGCAATATTCGCGTCACAATCTCCGGGGCGCAAGAAATTGAGGCGCTATGTTTCAGCACCAGCACAAACCCACCAGGGAAGGGTGCGGCAAAATTACTGATGCCCGATCGGTAACCCCCTAGCGCCCCATTACCGCTCCTCAGAGGTGCTAATGGGAGGTGCAAAGCTGCCCAATTTCTCCCCCAACATGCGACAATTTGGCCTCTGATTTTTCTTGTTAACATACTTTAAAAATATTCACTATTTTAAGTTTACAGAAAGTCATTATTGCCTGAATTGGAAATGATTGTATTATAAATCCTGCAAAGGGTAACTGGGATGACACTTCCTGTTGGGACACCAGTGTATAACAACAGTGGCAACTTGTATTTACATAGTGCCTTTAACGTAGTAAAACGTCCCAAGTCGCTTCATAGGAGTGTCATCAAACAAGATTTAACGGCGAGCTATATGAGGAGATATTAGGACAGGGAGCTTGGTCATAGAGGTAGGTGTTATGGAGCGTCTAAAATAGGGTGACCATATTTTCAACACCAAATCCAGGGACACACAGCGTGGCAGCACAGCAAAGTTGCCAGGGCGCGTTTCTAGACAACGGGCATGATGACTTTGTTGCTTCTGCCAGTGGAAAACATGTAGAGACAACGGCATTTTATCTTTACATCGAATCTCGAATCCTGCCTATATCAGTCAATTGTGCTGTACCATCTATACTCGGCCTTGGAATACCCTAAATTTTAATTTCTCAATATTAAATCTGATCCAAACAGACTGAGGTTTTCCATATAATGTGTGAAACGCCCTCTGTCTCAGAACGTTTCACAAACCTCTTCCCGCTGGGAGAATTTAGAACTTGCCCAGTTCATTAAAAAACCCCACGAAGGACCATACTGATCTGAGGTAAAGTGAATCCACTCGCCCACCGGTTCTCACCGTGCCCTCGGCTTCTCCCGTGCATTTTAAAGGTTCCGCCCACTGGCCAGTCACTATTGGCCGCAACATGGGGTCAGGTGACTAAATCCCCCAGAGTGCAGTGCGGCCCGAGCTATCGATGGGGCCTTTTCTGCGCCGCGCAGCATTGTAGGAAGGCGGGGTTGCCATCGTCGCCTCCGTTCAACCGGCTCCTGCTGGAATGCTTTCCCTGAGCTCAAACCAGGCGGGAGCGGGCCAAGAAACTGCCCCCACCCCACCCCCGCTCCCACTCCGCCTTACCTCTAAGAGGCGGTCATAGTGTGGATAGGTCTCACCGACCGAGGGCAGCTGGATGGGGCAACCTGCCCTAAATTTCCCCTGAGCCCGGTTTCCGTTCCGCCCATCTTGCCGCCCTGTCGGGCGCACGCCGGCCCCATACCGCTCGGTGGCAAGCAGTTTCCGCCCTGCGTGGGAAATTGCCCCGCAAGAAACATAGAAACATAGAAAATAGGTGCAGGAGTAGGCCATTCGGCCCCTTGAACCTGCACCACCATTTAATATGATCATGGCTGATCATTCACCTCAGTACCCCATTCCTGTTTTCTTTCCATACCCCTTGATCCCTTTAGCCGTAAGAGCCACATCTAACTCCCTCTTGAATATATCCAATGAACTGGCCTCAACGACTCTCTGCGGCAGGGAATTCCACAGGTTAACAGCTCTCTGAGTTAAGAAGTTTCTCCTCATCTTAGTCCTAAATGGCCTACCCATTATCCAAAGACTGTGTACCCTGGTTCTGGACTTCCCCAACATCGGGAACATTCTTCCTGCATCTAACCTCTCCAGTCCCGTCATAATCTTATACGTTTCTATGAGATCCCCTCTCATCCTTCTAAACTCCAGTGTATAAACATAGAAACATAGAAACATAGAAAATAGGTGCAGGAGTAGGCCATTCGGCCCTTCGAGCCTGCACAGCCATTCAATGAGTTCATGGCTGAACATGCAACTTCAGTACCTCATTCCTGCTTTCTCGCCATACCCCTTGATCCCCCTAGTAGTAAGGACTACATCTAACTCCTTTTTGAATATATTTAGTGAATTTGAATATATTTAGACGCCGGTCGGTGCCACTGACAGGTTTCCCCGGCGGGAAGCGGTGTGTGCCTGGGCAGCCTGTCTGCCCTGAAAGGGGAGGGTGCGCTGCCGGCAGCTCCATTTTATTTTAATTGCCGGCCGGCCGGACAATGGCGGCCACGGGTTGGGCCGACGACCCGACCCGAGACCCTCCCTGGTGGTCCCAGTGGGCGCCACTGAAGTTAATGCAGAGCTCGCGGAGGCCCTCCCCTTTAACTGACGGGGGGGGGTGGGACGTAGTGACGCGTCAGCGAGTTGACGTCATCAGCGTCGCTCCACATGCAGTCCCGCCCCTCCCTCTCCCAGCCGACCGACACAATCGCCCGGAGATGACATTTTTTTAACGTTCTCAATCTCGCTCTACTAATCTTCAGAAATGGTTGGTGTGCCTATTTTCAGTCAGGGGGGAATTTCGGCCCCATAAGACTCTATACGGGGAAGTGTTTTCTGAACCGGGGACACATTGTTTGCCCGGGAGACACGGTTCCCAATCCTGGGACTGACCCCGGAAAACGGGGGGAGAGTATGATCAGCCCAGTCTGCAAGTAGGAGAGAGAGCCGGAGAGGGGGAGAGGTTTAGGGAGGGAATTCCAGAACTTGTGGAACTTGGCAGCTGAAAGCACGGCATCGATGGTGGAGCGATGAAATTCGGGGAGGTTGAGCAGGAAGCCAGAATAAGCGCAGTGCGGAGATCTCATGGGATGTGAGTTTAATTCTCCAATCTGCCAGGGCAGGGTGTTTGAAGCTGTGGTTTGGAGCTACTTTGAGCTGATCGGCCAAATCTCTGCTGGGCACCCTTTGTCTTAAAACCAATTTCAGCCCGCGGCTCTTTAAAGCTAACGAGCCTGAGGGGCTGAAGAAAAGGTCGCTCCCTGATTGGTGGATTTTGGCCCTGCAGGGAGCAGTCTTTCTGCACCGATCAGGAATCGGCCTTTATCGGCCCTCTTCCCAGGGCCTGCGAAATTTATAGAGCTTCCAAGGTCTTGAGTTCTTGAGTTGCAAAGAGCTCGCAACTTTCAAGTTGCACCGAATCAACCACATCAAAACAAATCCCCTCCGGTTTCCCCTGTGAGGGCAGTAAACGTGTTACGTGTGAGCATTAAAAACATCCAGAACAACAAGGGAAACTATTGAGAACTCTGCATGCAAATAAAAACAATGTTCCTCAGAGCCTCAAGAAAAAAGACTCATCTCTCCTGCAAAGGTGGCTTCAGTCTACTGAGCCCTTCTTCTCAGGCAGTCCCTCGGAGTCGAGGATGACTTGCTTCCACACTAACATGAGTTCTCAGGTGACTGCTGAGACCAATAGGGGATCTACAGACTCTGTCACAGGTGGGGCAGACGGTGGTTGGAGGGACGTGTGGGGGGTGGGGGGGGGGGGGCACTTGATTTGTCGTGCGCTCCTTCCGTTGTTTGCGTTCGGCTTCCGCGTGCTCCCGGCGAAGAGCCTCGAGGTGTTCAGTGCCTTCTCGGATGCTCCTCCTCCACTTTGGGCGGTCTTGGGCCAGGGATTCCCAAGGGTCGGTGGGGGTGTTACATTTTTTTCGAGGAGGCCTTGAAGGTGTCCTTGAAGCGTTTCCTCTGCCCTCCTGGGGCTCGCTTGCGGTGACATAGCTCGGAATAGAGTGCTTGTTTCGGGAGTCCAGCATCGGACATGCAGATGATGTGGTCCGCCCACCGGAGCTGATCGAGCGTGGTCAATGCCTCGATGCTGGAGATGTTGGCCTGAGAGAGAACGCTGATGTTGGTGCGCCGATCCTGCCAGTGAATTGGCAGGATTTTGCGGGAGGCAGCGTTGGTGGTACTCCGCCAGTGCTTTGAGGTGCCTGCTGTACATAGTCCATGTCTCTGAAGCATATAGGAGGGTGGGTATCGCTCCTGCTACAGAATTGTTAGATAGGACAAGAAAGGAGCATGGGTGGGGGAGGGGGGCTGCTCTCATTACACCAATTCCTGGTATCTCTGATACTACCTGCGGACAGAAGTGTCTAGACGGCACAGTTTACCTAAATGAGGAATAGAATTCATTATTGTTTCCCGATTGCCCGACAGAGACTTCTGACAGGCAGTGTCAGTGTGGCTCAGTGGGTAGCACTTTTGCCTCTCAGTCAGAAGGTTGTGGGTTTAAGTCCCACTCCAGGGACTTGAGCACAAAAATCTAGGCTGACTCTCCCAGTGCAGAAGGTGCTATTCACTTGCAGGGAAGACCAGAACTACGGGCCATAAATCTAGGCTGACACTCCAGTGCCAGTGCTGAGGGAGTGCTGCACTGTCGGAGGTGCTGCCTTTCGGATGAGACATTAAACCGAGGCCCTGTCTGTTCTCTCAGGTGGATGTAAAAGATCACATGGCACTATTTCAAAGACGAGCAGGGGAGTTATCCCCAGTGTCTTGGCCAATATTTATCCCTCAATCAACATAACAAAAACAGATGATCCGGTCATTATCATGTTGCCGTTTGTGGGAGCTTGCTGTGCACAAATCGGCTGCTGCATTTCCCACGTTACAACAGTGACTACACTCAAAAAGTACTTCATTGGCTATAAAGCGCTTTGAGGTGAAAAGGCGCTCTAGAAATGCAAGACGTTCTTTCTTTCTTTCTTCTCTATCATCGCACCTATTCACAAGGGCTCCCCAATTGGGAAACAGCAGACTGATCCTGAGCAGGGAATCTGATTGAGATGTTTAAAACGTTAAAAGGATTCGATGGGGTAGACACGGAGAAACTACTGCCTCTGGTGCGGGAATCAAGAACGAGAGGACATCACCTTAAAATTAGAGGCAGGCCAGTTAGGAGGGAAATCAGAAAGGATTCTTTCACTCAAAGGGCAGCAGAAATCTGGAACTCTCTCCCCCAAAAGGCTGTGAATGCTGAGGGACAAGTGGAGCTTTCAAAACTGAGATCGGTAGATTTTTGTTGGGTGTCGAGGGATATGTGGGTAGCAATCGCATTGTGCCTCGTTTGGGGTCAGTAACACCCTGGAGGCGGGACTTTCTGCGGCAGGCACGGATGTCCCGCCCCGCTCAAAAAAATCAGGGTTACCGCCCCCCCCTAAAAGGAAGTGAGGTGCAAAATAATGCACTCCACTTCCTTTCTGGGGCGCGCGTGCGGCAGACGGGTCGAGAGCCGGGGTGCAGCGCTACGCACTGCTGCGTGGGAGGGGCTCTTCCCTGAGTTAAAGGGACGGCCCAAGGTGCAAACGCTGCAGGTAAGAAGAGGGTCTCCATGGACCACTGGGGCTCCACAGGCCACCAGAGAGCGGGCGTTGCCGTGCCATCCGACCGGCACCCAGGCCGAGTGCTGGGCTGAACGATCGCAGCACAGAGCCAGCGATGGCGGCGCCGAAGGAAAAGGCAACAACATTTCTTACATGGCCACCACCTCCCCTTTAGGTATCACAATGTGAGCGGTTTGTAGCCCGGTTCACGACCCCCAAAGCTGTCGCTGGCGTCAACCCTGCACAGCTTCAGGGGGCGATATCCAATTTAGGGTCCGGGGCGCTAACGGGGCGCTACGGGTTACCGCTGCCGCTAATCTTCCACGGAATATGAAGAATCTTTCCTCATAGCTAAAATTCTCCAGTCCAGGCAACATTCTTGTAAATCTCCTCTGCACCCTTTCCAGTGCAATCACATCTTTCCTGTAATGAGGTGACCAGAACTGCACACAGTATTCCAGCTGCAGTGTTTTATACAAGTTCAAGCATAGCCTCCTTTTTTTTTTATTCGT
Source organism: Pristiophorus japonicus (assembly GCF_044704955.1). Lineage (NCBI taxonomy): Eukaryota > Metazoa > Chordata > Chondrichthyes > Pristiophoridae > Pristiophorus > Pristiophorus japonicus. Next base: position 228,200,755 of record NC_091984.1, read on the forward strand.
TGCCAATCTTTCCAATTTTTTGTCAGATCACAAACGCCAGAGGTCACCTTGCACACATCAAGGATCACCCTGCGCCAATGCTCTTAGCCAAAAGGCCTAGAGCCCAAGCACAGTTCCTGGAAGTACTGCAATACCAGGAACGTGCCATGGAGGTGGATGGGTCAGGCCCCCCACACACCTCCATGGAGGAGGATGGGTCAAACCACTCGACCCACCTCCTCTCTCCTTGCTCTTATATTCCGTACCTCAGCTAATAAAAGCAATTATTCCATATGCCTTCCTAACCACCTTATCTACCTGGCCTGCTACCTTCAGGGATCTGTGGACCTGCACTCCAAGGTCCCTTTGTTCCTCTACACTTTTCAGTGTCGTACCATTTAATGTGTATTCCCTTGCCTTGTTAGCCCTCCAAAAATGCATTACCTCACACTTATCCGGATTGAATTCCATTTGCCGCTGTTCTGCCCACCTGACCAGTCCATCGATATCTTCCTGCAGTCCGCAGCTTTCTTCTTCATTATCAACCACACAGCCGATTTTAGTGTCATCTGCAAGCTACTTAATCATACCCCCAACATTCAAGTCCAGGTCATTGATATATATCACAAAAAGCAAGGGACCCAGCACTGAGCCCTGTGGAACCCCACTGGATACAGCCTTCCAGTCACAAAAACACCCAGCAACCATTACCCTTTGCTTCCTGTCTCTGAGCCAATATTGGATACAACTTGCCACTTTGACCTGGATCCCATGGGCTTTTACTTTCATGACCAGTCTGCCATGTGGGACCTTATCAAAAGCTTTGCTAAAATCCATATACACTACACCATACGCACTGCCCTCATTGACCCTCCTGTTTACTTCCTTGAAAAATTCAATCAAGTTAGTCAGACACGACCTTCCCTTCACAAATCCATGCTGACTGCCCTTAATTAATCCATGTTTTTCTAAATGATGATTTATCCCGCCCCTTAGGATTTGTTCCAATCATTTTCCGACCACCAAGGTTAGGCTGACTGGCCTGTAATTACTCGGTCTATCTCTTTCTCCCTTTTTAAACAAAGGTACAACATTAGCAGTCCTCCAGTCCTTTGGCACCACACCTATAGTTCATCTTATCTACCTGGCCTGCTAGATTCGAGGATCTGTGGACCTGCACCGCAAGCTCCCTTTGTTCCTCTACACTTCTCAGTGTCCTACCATTTATTGTGTATTCCCTTGCCTTGTTAGCCTTCCACAAATGCATGACCTCACACTTCTCCGGATTGAATTCCATCTGCCACTGTTCTGCCCACCTGACCAGTCCATCGATATTTTACTGCAGTCGACAGCTTTCATCTTCATTATCAACCCACACAGCCGATTTTTGTATCATCTGCAAACATTTTAATCATACCCCTTACATTCAAGTTTAAATCCTTGATATGTACAGGGGAGAAAAAAAACACCCCAGCACTTGGTGCGGACACGATGGGCCGGAATGCCCTCCTTCCATGCTGTAAACTTCTATGATTCTATGATTCACTCATAGTTTGGGTTCCGGTACAAAGACAGACTCTAGACTGACCACACCAAGAATTCGACAGCAGCTGGCATCCATGCACAGTCAGAACTGTTTGAATGTCTGAACACAGTGCCTGAAAAGTACCGGGGAAGATAATGGGGGAGAAATTGGCCTGGTTTGCGCCTCCCGTTGGCGCCTGCGGGAGGCGCTCAGGGCTTACGGACCGGGCGCGGCCAATCCACTGACGCCCGCAAACTTCCTCGGCGGTTTTGTGTTGGCGCTGACACTTACCACCTCGGTCTTTTGCACCCTGTAGATCGTGACGTCTTCCGGCGCGCAGCGGCCTGGTAGCGCCCCGGATGTGACATTCACTCCCGGCCCCTGCAGCATCGCCGGGCGCCAGCAACAGCAGCTGCAGGAGGCGTCGTCACCTCGGCCGAGGGCTCGGGGGAGCGATATTTAAAGGCAGTGGTGGTCAGGTAGGGCAAACTTCATCACTGGCATCAGTCTGGTGCCATCTGATTGATTTTGACTGATGCTTTCTGCACGATTCCTCAGCCCTGCACTCTCTCAGAGTACTTGGGGCTGCGCTGCGCGTAGTGCAGGTGCCCTGAGCCCACACAGACTGCATGAAGATCAATTTAAAACAAAATTGGCCCTTCGCTTTAAGCGAGGGAAGGAGCCTGTACAGCCGGCAGTGCTGCTCGGAACATAGCTTAGCCGCTACCACCCCTCTCACTCAGTTTAGCGCTTTAAGGGAAGTGGTCGCACTTGATTTAATGCTCGACTTCCCCCTTGGAGTGCTAAAACTCAAATTCCCGAAATCAAAAAAAGATTACTGCCCGCCGATATTTTTGTGCTCTCTGAGAAGTTAACGCCTCAAATGGGGCACGACCCTATTTCCTGCCCAACGCGTTGAAGACCTAAGCAGCTGCTTAAGCTCAGCCAGTTACCGCTGCTGAACTCTGGTTGAGGCTAAGTAGAGTTGACACAAGAGAATCCTCCAGCGGTGGATGACATCACTAAACGCAGGCTCGGCCTGATCAGATGGTTGCCGTAGCAGCCGGGATCCTCACCCAGCTGGTTAATGCTGGGCTGCTTACTGAGATGCCGGGAATCAGCTGTGCTCACGGTAGTCCACGAGCCAGGCAAAGGCCCCGAACGACACCAGCCATTGGCGGCCCAATCAGCCCATTGAGCTGCCTGAGAAAGCTGACGGGGAGCGACGGCGCATACCACCTCTAACGTCACCTCAAGTGTTTGTGGCGGAGGTTCGGTGAATGTTTGATACGGAGGTGCAGTGAGAGATCGTGGTGGAGATGCGGCGAATGTTTTTGTGGTGGAGGTGTGGTGAGGGATCGTGGCGGAGGTGCAGCGAATGAGGGTACGGGGCCCAGAAGAGCCGAGGGCCCAGGGGCAGCACGGGCCCAGCCCACACTGCGATATGTGCGCGCACTAGGTCCGTGCAGCAGAGCTGGTCTCCAGTCGTCCTGGTTAACCCTTGCCACTGGATAAAGGCCGAGCTCTGTCAAGCCCGTGTGGTGGCTGGTGTGCAACGGTCACCACACGTAAAAAAAATCCACACCCAGGCATCTTCCACCCCTTCAATTGGAGTTGAGGACTGGAACATCAGGTCCTTCATTGAAACATCTGTGAACTTATGTGGAAGCAAGTCATCCTCGTTCGAGGGACCGCCTATGATGATGATGATGATGATGAAAGGGTATTGACGTCTTCAACTCAAGCCAAGACAAGTTCAGGAGAGCAGGACGTCCTGGTGATAACTTGCTGTGACGAACAGAGTTTGAACTTGGACTTGAGTAGGCGCTATCACATCAGTCGCCCGTTTGTGTCAGCCGTGGCTCAGTGGGTAGCACCCTTGTCTCTGAGTCAGAAGGTTGTGGGTTCAAGTCCCACTCCAGAGACTTGAGCACATGAAACTACACTGACACTCCAGTGTCATGCCGAAGGAGTGCTGCACTGTCGGAGGTGCCGACTTTCGGATGAGACGTCAAAACCGAGGCCCTGTCTGCTCTCTCAGGTGGACGCAAACGATCCCGCGGCACTATTTCCAAGAAGAGCAGCGGAGTTATCCCCGGTGTCCCGGGCCAATATTTATCCCTCAATCAACATCAGTTAAGAACAGATTATCACGTCGTTATCACATTGTTTGGGGGAGCTTTCTGTGCGCAATTTGGCTGCCGCATTTCCCACATTCCAACAGTGACTGCATTCCAAATGCACTTCATTGGCTGCAAAGCGCTTTGAGAGGTCCGGTGGTCGAGAAAGGCTCTATATAAATGCAAATCTTTCTTTCTTTTTATGCGCTCCGCTGGATAGCCAGTTCCGTTAACTTCAATTGAATTGAATATCAGGTGTGCCATATAATGGGCGGCAAATGGGATTGTGCCTGTTGTGTCCCCCTGCCCATGTCTCTGTCACCCCCTCAGAATCTTAACAAGAATGAATTCACATTTGCAGTTTCCCTGGACATGGAAAAGGCCTTTTACAATGCTTGATCATCATCATCATAGGCGGTCCCTCGAACGAGGATGACTTGCTTCCTCATGAGTTCACAGATGTTTCAATGAAGGACCTGATGTTTCAGTCCTGAACACCAATTGAGGGGGTGGAAGATGCCTGTGCGTGGATTTTTTTGACGTGTGGTGACCACTGCACACCATCCACCACACGAGCTCGACAGAGTTAGGTCTTTATCCAGTGGCAAGGGTTAACCAGGATGGCTGGAGACCAGCTCTGCTGCACGGACCTAGTGCGCACACATATCGCAGTGTGGGCTGGCCCGGGTTGCCCCTGGGGCCTCCGCTCTTCTGGGGCCTGTACCCTCATCTGTCACACCTCCGCCATGATTTCTCGCCGCTCCTCCGCCATGATCTCTCGCCGCTCCTCCATCACAAACCAGTGCAGCAGTACTGAAGCATCCCAATGATCTGTCCGCTCAGGTTGTCAGTAGGCTATCCAAACAGTAGCTCAGAGCTTGACATCCTCAGTGAGTTGATTTGATGGTTATTGAATTTCCTGCCGCAGCATTCAAATGGCATCATCTTCCACCAGTGGCAGGATTTCCCCAGGGCTTGTTTCTGGGCCCACTCCTGTTGCTCATTTATGTCAATGGCCTTTCCACACCTCAGCAAGGGCTGGGGCCTACTCAGAGTTTGCTGACAGCATCGCCATTTGAGTATTCCCCATGAGCTCAGAGGACCCATCAGGAAAGCTCCAGAGATGTCTGGATGATCTGGAGGAATGGGCATTCCAATGTCATCATCATCATAGGCAGTCCCTCAGAGTCAAGGAAGACTTGCTTCCACTCTAAAAGTGAGTTCTCAGGTGACTGAACAGTCCAATACGGGAATTACAGTCTCTGTCACAGGTGGGACAGACAGTGGTTGAAGGAAAGGGAGGGTGGGACAGGTTTGCCGCACATTCTTTCCGCTGACTGCGCTTGGTTTCTGCATGCTCTCGACGACGAGACTCGAGGTGCTCAGCGCCCTCCCGGATGCTCTTCCTCCACTTAGGGCGGTCTTTGGCCAGGGACTCCCAGTCGGTGGGGATGTTGCACATTATCAGGGAGGCTTTGAGGGTGTCCTTGAAACATTTCCTCTGCCTACCTGGCACTCGCTTGCCGTGTAGGAGTTCCGAGTAGGACGTTTGCTTTGGGAGTCTTGTGTCGGGCATGTGGACAATGTGGGCCGCCAATTCTGCCAAATCTCGGAGAACCCCGATGCGGGCCATTCTGCAAAAGAAGCAAACGCAAGGAACAGGGTGTGAAGACTGAGCTGATGTCAAAACCAATCAAGACCAGCAGACGGCAGAGGTCCCTGGGCATAACTTTGCAGAGGAATACGGCTCAGATGGGGCACGGCAAAGCGGTCACCACCAGAACACTAGCCAGGCTGGGCTAATTGTGAGTCTTCTTCGGAAAGAAGCGTGCATTCAGGCTCACAAGCAACGCTCAGACTCTGCAAAGCAATCCAGGATATGGCTAACCATTCTGGTGTACAACAACTCAGCTACTGATCACAAACTCACAGAACCGAACAGTAAGGGCAGCACTTCACCTCCCATGCTTTATCTGCTCAACAAAACCGCACATAAGAACATGAGGATTAGGAGCAGTAGGCCATTTGGCCCTCAAGCCTACTCCGCCATTCAATAAGATTTTGGCTGATCTTCTACCTCAACTCCACTTTCCTGCACCATTCCCATATCCCTTGATTCCTTTAATATCCAAAAATCTATTGATCTCTGACTTGAATATACTCAATGACTGAGCCTCCACAGCCCTTTGGGGTAGATAATTCCAGAGATTTACCACTCTCTGAATGAAGAAGTTTCTCCTCATCTCAATCCTTATTGGCCAACCCATTATTCTGAGACTGTGACCCCTGGTTCTAGACTCCCCAGCCCGGGGAAACATCCTCCCTGCATCTACCCTGTCAAGCCCTGTAAGAATTTTATATGTTTTAATGAGATCACCTCTCATTCTTCTAAACTCTAGAGAATATAGGCCTAGTCTGCTCAATCTCTCCTCATAGGACAATCCCCCCAGGAATCACTCCGGTGAACCTTTGTTGCACTCCCTCTGTGGCAAGTATATGCTTCCTTAGGTATTGAGACCAAAACTGTACATAGTACTCCAGGTGCAGTCTCACCAGGGCCCTATATAATTGCAGTAAGACATATTTACTCTTGTACTCAAATCCTCTTGTAAAAAAGGCCAACATACCATTTGCTTTCTTCATTGCTTGCTGTACCTGCATGTTAACTTGCAGTGATTCATGTACAAGGACACCCAGGTCCCTCTGAACACCAACATTTCCCAATCTCTCACCATTTAAAAAATTAACGACTGCCTTGAGAGCGGAATGGACAGAATGTTGGCAGTGGATTGTCCATGGGGCCTCCCCATCACGATGCTCAGTCACTCTCAGCCCTGTAAGGGGTAAGCCATTTAGGACCGAGATGCGGAGGAACTTCTTCACCCAGAGAGTGGTGAACCTGTGGAATTCTCTACCACAGAAAGTTGTTGAGGCCAATTCACTAAATATATTCAAAAAGGAGTTAGATGAGGTCCTTACTGCTAGGGGGATCAAGGGGTATGGCGAGAAAGCAGGAATGGGGTACTGAAGTTGAATGTTCAGCCATGAACTCATTGAATGGCGGTGCAGGCTAGAAGGGCCGAATGGCCTACTCCTGCACCTATTTTCTATGTTTCTATGTTTCTATGTTTCTAAGAGAAACGAGGTGGGCGGTGGGGGAGATATTGAGAGAATTAACGCTTTCAGCATTCAAGGATCAACCCTGGCATAAGAACATAAGAACACTAGAAATAGGAGCAGGAGCAGGCCATTTGGCCCCTCGAACCTGCTCCGCCATTCAATAAGATCATGGCTGATCTGATCTTGGCCTCAGCTCCACTTCCCCGCCCGCTCCCCATAACCCTTGACTCCCCTGTAGTTCAACAATCTGTCTATCTCCACCTTAAATATATTCAATTACCCAGCCTCCACAGCTCTCTGGGGCAGAGAATTCCACAGATTCACGACCCTCTGAGAGAAGAAATTCCTCCTCATCTCAGTTCTAAATGTGTGACCCCTTATTCTGAAACTATGCCCCCTAGATCTTTGCAATAAAAACAGAAAACGCTGGAAATCTCAGCAGGTCAGGCAGCATCTGTGGAGAGAGAAAAACAGAGTTAATGTTTCAGGTCGAAGACCCTACGTCAGAACTGGAAAAGTCAGAGATGTTCTTGAGGAAGTGGAGCGGCAGAGAGAGGGGGAGGGGAGGAAGAAAGAAAAGGCAAGGTCTGTGGTAGGCTGAAAGGCAGAAGCGCTTAAGAGCCAAAAGGGCATAAATGAGATGGTAATTGTGGTGTATCTAGCACACAAATCACTGACTCCACACGGTCTGGTGTAAGTCTAACTGCTGTGACCTTCGTCCTTTATTGTTCCGCTCCAGAGTGCCTCTCAGGTGTGGTGGTCAGCCTTATATAGTGCCTGTTCTAGGTACTTCCAGGTTTCCCACCACAGCGCCCTCTGTGGTGTGGCATAGTGCTTACATTACATTTAAGGTACCAGGACGATACACACATCATTACATAACAGTAATGGGACAAGTTAAGGAACAAAAAATGAGCCTAGATGGGGTATGAATGGCAGAATCATCATCTTGGGAAAGAGAAAAAAAAGGGGGTGTGAAAGAAAGGGAAAAAAATATGGGCAGAGGTTCTGGTCTGAAATTGTTGAACTCGCTGTTGAGCCCAGAAGGCTGTAAAGTGCCTAAACGAAAGATGAGGCGATGTTTCTCGAGCTTGCGTTGAGCTTCGTTGAAACAGAGTCGGAGACCGAGTACGGAGAGATCAGAGTGGGAGTGGAGCGGGAAATTAAAGTGACAGGCGACCGGAAGCTCGGGGTCACGCTTACGGACTGAACGGAGGTGTTCCGCAAAGCGGTCACCTGGGAGATCTTTGTAATCTGTACGGCCTTTCTACCCCGTCAAAGACTCACCCATGCCGGGGAAACTCAGTCGTCAAAGAGTTAAAACTGAATTGAAGAACAAAAAGCCGTTGAATGAGAGGCTCTGATAAAGTTAGTAAAATTGACACATGACAGACCTATTTCGTGTCACTGTCATTGTGTTGACTTCAGATCTGTTTATGGGCAGCTGAAACAGCATGTAAACATCCCACCGTCCTCGTTCTGATGACACTGTATCTTGCATTGAAAGGGCAAATCACTCCTTGCATCTCAATTTATCCCCAGGAACCGAAAGGTGCAAAAAATGACTGCTTTCGGATTAATAATGAAATAATTCACTTCTGAATAATAAATAATTACCTCAAGTATTTATCTTTCAAGTAGTACTTTAGGTTCTTGATCCCCACTATAGCTTTATACCGCTGTGCATGTGGGAGAACTATAAGCAGATGCCATGTTGCTGGCTGCAGAGCTGCTCTCCAATTACAAGGTAATTAAGGCTAGTCTGCCTTCCTTCAATGTCTTGTAGCTATGGGCAAAGCATTCACTTTAAAGATCCTTTTACATAAATTACTGTCATATTGGCGTTTAAAATTGAAACATTTAGCTTACCTCAGAATAAAATACATGGGGCCGATTTTCAGCGAGGCCTCCAGCCGCCCAAAGTGCCGCCCAAAGTCTCGCTGATGGCCGCCGAGCGGGGTATTTGGGCGGGATATTCATGGCCGAGGTCCCTCGAAGGCCGGCGGGCGGCAAATGGACGACGTACGCCGCCAATCTGGGCGGCAGCGGGCGGGAGCTCTCACTCTCGGCGGCAGAGGCGCTTGCCGCCCTCGTGTCGCCGAGGATGGAGTCGGGGCCCACGGAGGGGGCGAAGACCCGAAAATAAAAAAAACAACGGTTAAAAACAAAAAAAAAGTATCTGAAGACCTTCAGGGGACTCCATCCCAGGTTAGTCGCTGTTGAAAAATATGTATATAAAATGTTCACTTGCCTTTTTTTCAGGATCTTCGCACTCGATGTCGGGGACAGACCAGCCTCCAGCCACAGCGGGCCGCTCCCCCGTTCTGCCTGCCGAGTCCCGCCCGCAGGAATCTGGGAGCTCGGCGGGCGGGAGCTCAGTTGCGCCTCTCGGCCGTCCGCTGACGTCAGCGGGCGCTTCCCGGCGGCTCTCCCCGAGTCCCGCCCGCCCCAGGCCACCCCGAACGTGGCACTGGGCGGGTCTTCAGGAGGAATGTCGGCGGCAGTGGGCGGTGAGGTGATGAATTTCGGCCCCGATATTTTTTTTCATTGTCAAGGGCCTAAATCTTTCATGTAGATTCACCCTCAAAAAATAAAATGTGTTCCCCTGAATTCTTGGGCAAAATTTAGCCCTCAACCAACAATATTAAAGCAGATGATCTGGTTGTTATCTCATTGCCTGTTTGTGGGAGCTTGCTGTGTGCAATTTGGCAGCCGGGATTCCTACGTGACTAACCTTCTAAAGTGCTTCATCGGCTGTAAAGGTCTTTGTGACGTCCAGAGGTCATGAAAGGTGCTATATAAATCCAAGTCATTCTTTCTTATTGAATCATTTTGTTTTCTCTCTCGACCTTTGTTTGGGGCCACTGAAGATTCCTGAGCAGGTCAGGCATCAGGGCGGCCCCACTCATCGCAGGCAAATTTCTAAAGGGGTCCCCAACAGGCATTTGCGTATTCACGGGGCCTAACGTTGGATTTAGGCATCTGCATGGGACGCCTATAAAGGGGCCTCAAGGTAAAAGGACAAGCCGAGACAGTAATTTTCCTTTGCCACGGCAACCATCATTTAATTTGTTATAAATAGATTTTAACTATTGCCATTTAAGTTATGTGTCATGTATCTTACATTATTATATATAACTGTATCCTAACATGCTTTCCATGACTGTAATAAGATATGACCTGTAACCACCAGCATACCTTACCACCAGGGATGCACTTGCAAGAGACAGGTATATAAGGACAGGTCTCAGGCAAGTGCAGAATTCCAGAGCTGTGAAATAAAGGTGCAGGTCCAGACTTCACTACATGCCTCATGTGAATCTGTACTGAGGGGACAGGACTTTGCAGAAGCGACGAGGATGGGATTACAGAATCCACAGAATGGCGAACAACTGATCAGATGAAAAGTATAATGCGGGAGACAATTGGGAGGACTTTATAGAAAGGCTCCAGCAAAGCTTTGTAACCAAAGACTGGTTAGGCGACGATAAGGCAGACAAGAGAAGAGCCCATCTCTTGACCAGCTGTGGCTCAAAAACATACGCTTTAATGAAAGATCTGTTGGCATCCGAGAAGCCAGCAAGCAAGTCGTTTGAAGAATTGAGCACACTGGTAAGAGACCACCTGAAGCCAGCGAGCAGCCTACACATGGCCAGACACAGGTTCTACAACAACAGATATTGTGTGGGCCAGAGCATACCCGACTTCGTGGCGGAACTTTGGAGGTTGGTTAGTTTATGTGAGTTCTCCGATGAACCGAGGAGAAGAAATGCTGAGAAACTTTTTCATTGAAGGAATAGGCCACGCGGGCATATTCCCAAAGCTCATAGAGACCAAGAACCTGACCTTAGAGGCAGCAGCACTGGTTGCACAGACATTCTTGGTAGGAGAAGAAGAAACGAGGTTAATTTACAATGCAGGGACAACAACTAACGAAATATTGGAACAAGAAGTTCACAGCACTAAACAAGCTGCTACCCCCACACACAGACAAAAGCGGGAGAACAGGCAGAAGCCATCAAGGGTGACAGGAACGGCCGTTCACACCTCATCAACCCACAATGCAAGCAATCAACTACAAACTGAGAGAAGCTCAAGAGAGATCAGCGAGACACAGCTCATTCTTTGGGAACTCTTTGAACAATGGAACAGGTCTGTGCTGGAGGTGTGGGGGTGGGCACTCATCAAGGGGATGTCGATTTCAGCAGGCTGTTTGCAGAAATTGTGGATATACAGGGCATTTGGCCCGCATGTGCAAAATAAAACAGCAGCTCGGCTGGTATACGAATCGGATGGGTCAGAAAGTGGACCAGAAGATGGTGGGGACAGTACCCGGGACACCAATGTACAGCGGGTCAACACGATCAATGGCCGCTGCTCCTACAACAGGACGCCTCCTATAATGATGAGGGTCCTACTCAACGGGATATTTGTCAACATGGAGCTGGATACGGGAGTGAGTCAATCTCTCATGGGGGCTCAACAATTTGAACAACTGTGGCCGCATAAAAGCAACAGACCAAAACTCACAAGGGTCGACACCAAACTAAGGACCTATTCCAAAGAAATCGTACCAGTCCTCGGCAGCGCCATGCTCTCAGTCACACACAAAGGGACAGTGAACCGACTTCCCCTGTGGATTGTCCCCGGAGACCCCCCAGCACTGCTGGGGAGAAGCTGGCTGGCAAAGCTAAAGTGGAAATGGGATGATGTCCATGTCATGTCATTAGAGGAACAGACCTCCTGCTCAACAGTTATAAAGCGATTTGAACATCTCTTTCAGCCAGGTGTGGGCACTATCAAAGGGGCCAAAGTCAAAATTTACATCACACAGGATGCTAGACCGGTCCATCACAAGGCCAGAGCTGTACCCTATGTGATGAGGGAAAAGATTGAACACGAACTAGACAAGCTTCTGCGGGAAGACATTATATCACCTGTGGAATTTAGCGACTGGGCAAGTCCCATCGTCCCAGTCATGAAGCCTGATGGATCCGTACGAATCTGTGGGGACTACAAATCTACCATAAACAGAGTCTCCCTACAGGACCAGTACCCGCTGCCCAGAGCGGAGGACTTATTTGCCACATTGGCTGGAGGTAAACTTTTCTCAAAATTAGACCTCACATCTGCATATATGACACAAGAATTGACCGAGGAATCCAAGCTACTCACCACCATCAACACACATCGAGGCCTTTTCATGTACAATCGATGCCCATTTGGCATCAGGTCGGCAGCTGCCATATTCCAGCGCAACATGGAGAGTCTGCTCAAGTCCATCCCGGGTACGGTTGTATTTCAAGACAACATACTTATCAAGGGCAGGGACACCGACTCCCATCTCCGTAATTTGGAGGAAGTACTAAAGCGGTTGGATCGGATAGTCAAGAAATCCAAGTGCCTGTTTCTCGCGCCCGAGGTTGAATTTTTGGGCAGAAGGATTGCCGCTGATGGAATCCGCCCAACAGAGTCCAAAACAGAAGCAATTCGCCTGGCACCCAGGCCCCGGAATGTCTCAGAACTGCGCGCCTTTCTCGGGCTACTCAATTACTTTGGGAACTTTATGCAGAACTTAAGCACGCTGCTGGAGCCTCTCCACGTGCTACTCAGGAAGGAGTGTGATTGGTTTTGGGGGGACGCCCAGGAACGCGCCTTCAATAAGGCACGTAACATTCTGTGTTCCAACAGTGTTTTGACTTTCTTTGACCCAGGTAAAAAGCTAGTTTTCACATGCGATGCGTCAGCGTATGGGGTCGGGTGCGTTTTGCAACATGTCAATAGTGCGGGCAAATTACAACCCATAGCTTATGCTTCCAGGTCACTTTCGCGGGCGGAGTGCGGGTACGGAATGGTAGAGAAGGAGGCGCTCGCGTGCGTGTACGGTGTCAAAAAGATGCACCAATACCTTTTCGGGGCCAAGTTCGTGTTAGAAACCGACCACAAGCCCCTCACGTCCCTCCTATCCGAGAGCAAGGCAATAAACGCCAACGCCTCGGCGCGAATTCAACGGTGGGCGCTCATGCTGGCGTCCTATGACTATACCATAAGGCACAGACCAGGCACAGACAACTGTGCCGACGCGCTCAGCAGGCCACCCCTAGCGACCACGGAAGAGTCTGACGAACAGGACTGTGAGATAGTCATGGTAATCAATGCCTTTGAGTCCACAGGTTCGCCCACGACAGCTCGCCAAATCAGAGCCTGGACGGCCAGCGACCCCACGTTATCTTTAGTAAAAAGATGTGTCCTAACCGGTGACTGGGCAGAGTCTCGCGATGCCTGCCCCGAGGAATTAAAACCCTTTCGCAGGCGCATGCATGAGCTATCACTACAAGCAAACTGCCTGATGTGGGGCAGCCGAGTAGTCATGCCTCTGCGAGGCAGAGAGGCATTTGTCCGGGAGCTCCATCGCGAGCACCCGGGGATCGTTCTCATGAAGGCCATAGCCAGATCCCACGTCTGGTGGCCTGGTATTGACGCGGACTTGGAGCTCTGCGTCCGAAGGTGCACCATTTGTGCCCAACTCAGCAATGCCCCCAGGGAGGCTCCACTGAGCCCCTGGCCCTGGCCTACCAAACCGTGGTCGCAGGTGCACGTAGACTATGCGGGCCCATTCATAGGCAAAATGTTCCTCGTAGTTGTAGATGCATTTTCAAAGTGGATCGAATGCACCATTTTAAACTCGAGCACAACCTCCACCACTGTGGAGAGCCTCGCAACCATGTTTGCAACGCACGGAATCCCTGACATTTTGGTCAGTGACAATGGTCCGTGCTTCACCAGCGCAGAATTCCAAGACTTTATAATTGACCACGGCATAAATCACGTCAAGCCAGCCTCCAACGGCCAGGCAGAGAGAGCAGTGCAAATCATTAAACAAGGCATGCTTAAAATCCAAGGTCCCGCGTTGCAGGGTCGCCTGTCGCAACTGCTGCTGGCATACAGATCTCGTCCGCACTCACTGACTGTGATCCCCCCGCGCAACTTTTGATGAAATGGATTTTAAAAACAAGGCTCTCATTAATTCTCCCAGACATGCATGAAATCGTTGAGGCAAAGCGCCGTAAGCTGACTGAGTACCATGACAGAAATTCGAGGGGGAGATGGAATGAGATAGGGGATAAAGTGTTTGTACTAAACTATGGCAGGGGTCCCAAATGGCTTGCAGGGACAGTAACGGGCAAGGAAGGAAACAGGCTACTGATAGTATAAATGGACAATGGCAAAACCTGCCAGAGGCATGTAGACCAAGTCAAAAGCAGATTTACTGCGGAACCAGAGGCAGACTACAATGTGGAACTCGCACCACACCTGGTGGACAGACAGAGGGAACAACCTGAGGAAAGGGCAGACAGACAGCCCAGGCGAGTCAACAACAATCACACCAATCGAAACAGACAGCCCAGGCAAGATACCAGCAACCACACCCAAAGAAAAACTGACACCAAGGCAAACAACTGAACCACAACTCAGACGCTCCATGCGAGAGCGTAGACCACCTGAGAGACTGAACCTATAAAGACAATAAGACCTTGGTGGAGGGTGATGTCATATATCACATGTCACATATATCATATGTCATATATCTTACATTATTATATATAACTGTATCCTAACATGCTATACATGACTGTAATAAGATATGACCTGTAACCACCAGCATACCTTACCTCCAGGGGTGCACTTGCAAGAGACAGGTATATAAGGGCAGGTCTCAGTCAAGTGCAGCATTCCAGAGTTGTGAAATAAAGGTGCAGGTCCAGAGTGGCCTTGACTTCACTACTTGCCTCGTGTGAATCTGTACTGAGCGGACAGGACTTTACATTATGTACATCACTTTTTTTTAAAGGGGTCTTTATTTTGGCAACCACTACCTGTGAGGAATTTCATTGACACGGATTAACATGGTTTGTTGGTTATTATTTGACTGACACACAAACACATAAACCTATTATTATTATTAGCAAGCCTCTTTGGAAGATACTCATTAACATGTCTACTAAATTGTGAAATGTGATAGACCATTGAGGATCCGCGTGTGAGAGAGCGATAAGGAGAATGCAGGCTGATAGGCCGAATGCCTCCGTTCTCTTTTAGCACTGAAATAGGCTATTACACTGAAAACAGGCTGTAGTTTGGGAGGTGTAGATGTCACACTGGCCCAACGGGAGTGGACTCCAGGGTGTTTAACTTTCCAAGCTCAATGTACTCAATTACAAAAGCAAAATACTGCGGATGCTGGAATCTGAAGTAAAAACAGAAAATGCTGGAAATACTCAGTAGGTCGGGGCAGCATCTGTGGAGAGAGAAACAGAGTTAACGGTTCGGGTCTGTGACCCTCCGTCAGAACGGTAAAAGTTCGAGATGTAACAGATTCTTAAGGAGGTGCAGGGGCAGTGAAAGGAGGAGGGAAGGAAAGAACAAAAGGGAAGGTCTGTGATAGGGTGGAAGGCAGGAGAGATTAGAGAGACAACAGTGATGGTGGGCAAAAATGAGATGGTACTGGGACACGTTAAGAAACCAAACTTTGCCAGTTCTGACGAAGGGTCACCGACCTGAAACGTTAACTCTGTTTCTCTCCACAGATGCTGGCTGACCCGCTGAGATTACCATAATTTTCTGTTTTATATCACTGTACTCTGAGTAACCTGGGAGTTCTCGATACAGACACTGGCTGCCTCAGTTGGGAATGCTCCCTTTCGCAGCACAAACATGCCTCATTTTGACGTGCACCCCTTTTCAAAGAAATGAATGACTTGAGTTTCCATTCAACCTATTGAGTGTCATAGTATTGGCGGAGGGAGTTAGGTAGCGGATCAGACATAATCTCATTGAATGGCGGAACTAGCTCAAGGAGCTAAATGGCCTACGCCTGTTCCTATGTTGTTCCTATACAAGTCACCCCTTTGGCGTGTGGTCTACATTGGTCCCTGGCCAAAGACCGCCCGAAGTGGAGGAAGAGCATCCGGGAGGGCGCTGAGCACCTCGAGTCTCGTCGCCGAGAGCATGCAGAAAACAAGCGCGGGCAGCAGAAGGAGCGTGCGGCAAACCAGACTCCCCACCCACCCTTTACTTCAACCACTGTCTGTCCCACCTGTGACAGGGGACTGTAATTCCCATATTGGACTGTACAGTTACCTGAGAACTCACTTTTAGAGTGGAAGCAAGTCTTCCTCGATTTCGAGGGACTGCCTATGATGATGATGACATTGCATTGGATTTTATTAAGCTTTGTAAAGCACCAGAATAAGCATAAGAGTAAGACTCACCACACTAAATCATAGACCTAGCAATCCTACTGTACGCAAAACAAACTGTACTTAAGACACCAATCCCATCTCCATGGGAATTCTGGTACATCACCTCTTACGCTGATATCAATCGAGTATCTGGTGTCCATATTATAAAAAGGCACTGGAGAAGGTGCAAAAAAGACTGATACCAGAACTGAGAGGTTATGCCTGTTGTGTATGTAACCCTTGGCAACCAGTATCATACCACCACCAGAGGGCCTACCTGTTGGAGTCCCAAGGGAATCCCAGAATCCCAAGGGGAGACCAGAATTAGAGGCCTTAAATATAAGATCGTCATTAATAAATCCAATGGGGAATTCAAGAGAAATGTCTGTATCCGGAGAGTGGTGAGAATGTGGAACTCGCTAGCACAGGGAGTGGTTGAGACAAACAGCACAGAAGCATTTATCATCGAGTCATAGAGTTATAGGGGCCGAGTTTGCTGCCATCGAGGATCCGCAGGGAATGTATGTTTACTTGCCGATTCCTCCGGAACTGCCCATTTGCCGTCCAGGCTCCACCCGACGTTGAGATTGGTCGCGGGCTGATCCGCCGGTGCGACATCACTCCGCCCGCCCATGCTGGATGCTGCAAATCGGCCGTTTTGGTGAGGGATGCTAGGCCTCAGAAGGACCACTCACAAAAAGCAGGTGTGAGCTGGCCGTGAGTCGGGCAGCAGGGAGAAGGAGCTCCGAGTGCTGCAGAGCTGCACATCGCCGCTATGGTGCAGGGTGCTGGACCAGCTCAGGAGTGGGACTGCTGGGAAAAAGTCTGGTGGATCTTGCTTTACTCTATTGGTGAGGGTCAGGTTTAATTTGGATGTGATAAAAGCGACTGAAATGTGCCTCGGCTGATGGAAACTTTCTTCTGTGACCTTGCTGAAAGAGCTTCGTTGAGAAGCCCAATGGCGAAGGCAAAATAATTATGAAGAAATGAAAAGCCACATTTTGTCCATCCAAGCTGATTAATTAATTCTGTGACACAGTCCTTCAAGATACTCCCAGGGAAGTACTACACATCACATAGAGGGTGAGAGGGTTAGGATTAGAATGATCTATTGTAAGCCTGAGACAGCTGCAGACTCTGACAACATTTGTCTGGGAGGAAAAGGGTATAAAGTTACAGCTATTCGACTTTAGGGGCAGCGTGATTACAAACCAAACTGAGGAAGGACTACGGTCAATAGACAAGCAAGAGACAAGTGCCGTAGTGACTCAGTGGCTGACCGTTGAGGTTTCAACGACTAGACTGTCACTATCACCTTGTTAATGTGTCTTTCTTTGTACTGCAAGGAAATTACTTTATAAAATCTGTTCTGATTCATCACAAAAGAGCTATACCCAGCGTACTTTGTTGAGGTGACGGACATAAGTCTACTCTGAGAGATTGCAATTAATCTGACACATCGAATAACTCTCACAGCACACAAAGCATGTTGCGATGGCCTGATGACCGTACCCATTATACAGTGCAGTCATATGTGAATGGGAAGATTTTCCTGATGAAGCAGATGATCTGAGGAACAGATGTGTGTTTCTCACAAGGCACCACACATGACATTAAAATACGACACTCAACAAGGGCTCAATTTTCCCCAGTATTTAGAAACATAGAAACATAGAAAATAGGTGCAGGAGCTGACCATTCGGCCCTTCGAGCCTGCACCACCATTCAATATGGTCATGGCTGATCATTCAACTTTAGTACCCCATTCTTGCTTTCTCTCCATACCTTTTGATCCCTTTAGCCTTAAGGGCCACATCTAACTCTCTTTTGAATATATCTAACGAACTGGCCTCAACAACTTTCTGTGGTAGAGAATTCCACAGGTTCACAATTCTCTGAGTGAAGAAGTTTCTCCTCATCTCGGTCCTAAATGGCCTACCCCTTATCCTTAGACTGTAACCCCTGGTTCTGGACTTTCCCAACATCGGGAACATTCTTCCTGCATCTAACCTGTCCAATTCTGTCAGAATTTTATATGTTTCTATGAGATCCCCTCTCATTCTTCTAAATTCCAGTGAATATAAGCCTAGTCGATCCAGTCTTTCTTCATATGTCAGTCCTGCCATCCCGGGAATCAGTCTGGTGAACCTTCGCTGCACTCCCTCAATAGCAAGAATGTCCTTCCTCAGATTAGGAGATCAAAACTGTACACAATATTTAAGGTGTGACCTCACCAAGGCCCTGTACAACTGCAGTAAGACCTCCCTGCTCCTATACTCAAATCCTCTCACTATGAAGGCCAACATGCCATTTGCCTTCTTCACCGCAGACTGCTGCCGAGAAATGGGCGGTGATCAAATTCGGCCTCATAGAAATTTACAGCACGGAAGGAGGCCATTTCGGCCCATCGTGTCCGCGCCGGCCGACAAAGAGCTATCCAGCCTAATCCCACTTTTCAGCTCTTGGTCCGTAGCCCTGTAGGTTACGGCACTTCAAGTGCACATCCAGGTATTTTTTAAATGCGGTGAGGGTTTCTGCCTCAACTACTATTTCCGTCAGTAGGCTCCAGACCCCCACCATTCACTGGGTGAAAAAAATTCACCTCAAATCCCCTCTAAACCTCCTACCAATTATTTTAAATCTAAGCCCCCTGGTTATTGACCTCTCTGTTAAGGGAAATAGATCTATCCATCCTATCTAGGCCTCTCATAATTTTATACACCTCAATAAGGTCTCCCCTCAGCCTCCTCTGGTGTAACAAAAATAATCCCCAGCCTGTCCAATCTTTCCTCATAGCTAAAATTCTCCAGTCCAAGTAACATCCTTATAAGTCTCCTCTGTACCCTTTCGAGTGGAATCATATCTCTCCTATAATGTGGTGACCAGAACTGCATGCAGTACTCTAGCTGTGGCCTAATTAGTGTTTTATACAGTTCAAGCATAACCTCCCTGCTCTTGTATTCTATGCCCCGACTAATAAAGGCAAGTATTCCGTATGACTTCTTAACCACCTTATCTACCTGGCCTGCTACCTTCAGGCATCTGTGGACATGCACTCCAAGGTCTCTTTGTTCCTCTACACTTCTCAGTGTCCTACCATTTAATGTGTACTCCCTTGCCTTGTTAGCCCTCCCTATATGCATTACCTCACATTTCATAAGAACATAAGAAATAGGAGCAGTAGTAGGCCATTTGGCCCCTCGAGCCTGCTCCGCCATTTAATAAGATCATGTCTGATCTGATCATGGACTCAGCTCCACTTCCCTGCCCACTCCCCATAACCCTTTATTCCTTTATCGCTCAAAAAATCTGTCTGTAGCTTATGTAGGCACCTTTAGTAATGACTCCATGAGGCAGGGTATGATACTTAAACTGTGTAGACCTGTAGTCCTTTATTTGCAGCTCCTGAGTGAGGACAATAAGCTGTGTGTTCCTTTTTATACTGGGTTACCTGCCGTGTGCAGGTAACCCTTAGGTCTCCAGCAGCAGCACCCTCTGGTGTACAGGGTAAGGGTACATTCAGTGTTGCATAACAGTGTTACAGACATCACACAGTGAATAGGCATGCCTACACAACAACACTTCCCCCCCAAAGCATTTTTCATATCCTTATTGTCATGCCCAGGGGAGGTGATGAGTGGTGGGCTATGGGAGGTGGTGGTGAGGGTTGTGTGGTTGCCAGGTATGACCCCTGTGCTTGAGGCTGGCCTCGTGCGTTTCCCCTCCCTCACACACAGACCAAGTGGGTGTCACTGTTGTGGGGTGGTGGGCAGGGTCACAAGACTGGGTGGGCTCCTTGTCCACCAATTGGGATGAGGGTCAGGTCATCCCAGGGTTTGCCAGGGAAGCTGGAGGTTATTGACCTCATGCTCCTGGTGTTGACCCTGATGGCCAGGGGTTGTGGGGCTGATTTGGTGCAGGTTGCCATTGGTGGTGGCTGGGCTGCCCATTGACCACTGTCCCTGTAGTGGGTCTGCTCCCACTGGCTGTGTGTGTCCTGCAAGGGGCATCACATTCGTTCCAAAGGTCCAGGCTACATGGTCAGGTAGCCTGCTGGACCTGGGGGTCTCCCACAGGGGGATTCCATTGGCATCAGCATGGTCCCTGTAGGACCCAATGTCCTTTGGCAGTGTCCTACCGGTATACATGACACCTTGACTCTGATCACACATAGTCGAGCCTGCATTATACATTCTAGCATTTTAATCACTTTCGGGTGTCCTGGTTTCAACAGACATGGTTACATTAGGCATTTCACATTCTTTATCATTATTGTTAAACATAATAAACTTGTTCTTAACCTTACTGTCACCTGCATTCATCTCATTAGTCACATTAGTTAAACCAGCATCACAATTCATGGTTACATTGCATACATTTTCATACTTGCACCCTTTAATTGCATCTTTAGCTTTAAAGTCCGTGTACTCAAATAGTTGAAACTTCCCCTTTAAAAATTTTTTGGTTACCGGTCTCCTTTAAGGGAGCCTTCAAATCCGATTGGCCGCTCGATGTCACATGATACTCCTCCATGTTCACTCGTGGCATGGCGGAGGCCATTTTAATTACAGGTTCTGCTGCTTGTGGTGCTGCAGCCATTTTCTGGTCTTGCTGCAGGTAGGCTGTGGTGCTCTTTTCTTCCTCAGGTTCGATCTTGGATGTTGGGAATCCATTTCTTTCGTCGATGTTCACCTCTTGGAGTGCTGCCCCGGCCCGGAAAGTGGAGTTTGGATCCTCGATCTCGGAGATTTTGCCAGGATGCTGTGGGCAGTCGAGCTGGACAGTGGAACTTCTGGATGTAGTGATGGATCCATGTTCGAGGTCGATTGCTGGAGCCCGGAGGCCTGGGAGCAGCTTCGCTTGGACAGGATGCCGTTGTGGTCGATTGGCGGGATTCACCCAAAGTTCTTCAAAGGTCGCTTGGCTCATCACAGACTGGCTCGCCCCTGTGTCACTCTCCATAGAAACTGGGACCCCGTCGACATCTACTTTCATTGTCGGAGAACTTTTGGTGGAGCAGGTATGAGTTCCATACTCTTCTTCCAGGGGTTGAGCAACTTCACCTTCCTCTGTGTCGGAGCCCCGGTGATCAGCCAACTCATCAGAGATGCGGTGAGTAAAGCTTTCTCTGCACATCCTTTGAAGGTGCCTATTCTCTTTGCATGCATAGTCTTTGTAGTGGCACTGGTGGGCCCTGTGGTTTCCTCCACAGCGCCAGCACAAGGATAGTCGGTTTGCCCCAGGTGGCGGACTCAGGATTGCGGGCCTCGGGGCAGCGTTTCTGCCCTTAGAAGTATCAATGCAGTGCACTGCTCTCATTGGTTTAGAGTCCCTTAGTGCTTCATTTAGGTGGTCGCCAAAGTCGCACGGTGAAGCCAGTCTCCTTAAATGTTCCAATCTTTCTACAAAAGCATCCCAATCTTCCCCATCAGTAAATTGCTGAAAGATACTGAGATTCAACATGCTGAGCGTGTGGTTCGTGACCTCGTATTCCTGTTGCCAGTTGTAGCGTATGTAGGCACCTTTTAGTAATGACTCCACGAGGCAGGGTGTGATACTTAAACTGTGTAGACCTGTAGTCCTTTATTTGCAGCTCCTGAGTGAAGACAACAAGCTGTGTGTTCCTTTTTATACTGGGTAACCCTTAGGTCTCCAGCAGCAGCATCCTCTGGTGTCCAGGCAAGGTGTGTACAGTGTAAGGGTACATTCAGTGTGGCATAACAGTGTTACAGACATCACACAGTAAACAGGCATGCATACACAACACTGTCTATCTCCGCCTTAAATATATTCAATGACCCAGCCTCCACAGTTTTCTGAGGCAGCGAATTCCATAGATTTACAACACTCTGACAGAAGAAATTCCTCCTCATCTCAGTTTTAAATGGGTGGCCCCTTATTCTGAGACTATGCCCCCTAGTTTTAGTTTCCCCTATGAGTGGAAATATCCTCTCTGCATCCACCTTATCGAGCCCCCTCATTATCTTATATGTTTCGATAAGATCACCTCTCATTCTTCTGAACTCCAATGAGTATAGGCCCAACCTACTCAACCTATCTTCATAAGTCAAGCCTTCATCTCCGGAATCAACCTAGTGAACCTTCGCTGAACAGCCTCCAATGCAAGTATATGCTTCTTTAAATACGGAGACCAAAACTGTATGCAGGACTCTAGATGTGGCCTCACCAATACCTGTACAGTTGTAGCAGGACTTCTCTGCTTTTATACTCTATCGCCTTTGCAATAAAGGCCAACATTCCATTTGCCTTCCTGATTACTTGCTGTACCTGCATACTAACTTTTTGTGTTTCATGCACAAGGACCCCCCAGGTCCCTCTGTACTGCAACACTTAGCAATTTTTTTCCATTTAAATTATAATTTGCTTTTCTATTTTTTCTGCCAAAGTGGATAACCTCACATTTTCTCACATTATACTCCATCTGCCAAATTTTTGCCCACTCACTTGGCCTGTCTATATCGCTTTGCAGATTTCTTGTGTCCTCCTCACAATTTGCTTTCTCACCCATCATCATCATCATCATCATCATCATAGGCGATCCCTCGAACAAGGGTGACTTGCTTCCACATGAGTTCACAGATGTTTCAATGAAGGACCTGATATTCCAGTGCTGAACTACAATTGAGGGGGTGGAAGATGCCTGTGCGTGGATTTTTTTAACATGTGGTGACCATTGCACACCAGGCACCACACGGGCTTGACAGAGCTCGGCCTTTATCCAGTGGCAAGGGTTACCCGGGATGACTGGAGACCTGCTCTGCTGCACGGACCCAGTGCACACACATTTCTCACTGTGGGCTGGCCCCATGTTGCCCCCTGTACCCTCGCCTCTTCTGGGCCCTGTACCCTCATTCGCCGCACCTCCACCACGATCCCTCACCGCTACTCCACCACAAAAACACTTGGTCCCTTCATCCAAGTCATTAATATAGATTGTAAATAGTTGAGGCCCCAGCACTGATCCCTGCGGCACCCCACTCGTTACTGTTTGCCAACAGGAAAATGATCCATTTATCCCGAGTCTCTGTTTTCTGTTAGTTAGCCAATTTGCTATCCATGCTAATATATTGCCCCCAACCCCATGAACTTTTATCTTGTGCCACAAAACTTTGTCGCCCGTCCAGCAAGTTCAGTGGAACAGACGATTGAATTCCAATGGCCACTGTTCTGCACAGCTGACCAATTCAGTGATATCTTCCTGCAGTCTACAGCTTTCTTCTTCATTGTCAACCACATGACCAATTTAAGAAGAAGCTAGGTAAGCTACATGAGGGAGAAAGGAACAGAAGGGGATGCTGATAGAGTTGGATGGAGAGGCGGTGGGAGGACGCTCGTGTGCAGCATAAATACGGTCATGTACTGGTTGGGCTGAACGGCCTGTTTCTGTCCCTCAAAGCCTCCCTGATAAAGTGCAACATCCCCACCAACACCCGGGAGTCCCTGGCCAGGAGGAAGAGAATCCGGGATGGAGCTGAGCACCTCGAGTCTCGTCGCCGAGAGCATGCAGAAACCAGGCGCAGACAGCGGAAGGAGCGTGCGGCAAACCTGTCCCACCCACCCCTTTCCTCCCATGACCGCCTGTCCCATGACAGAGACTGTAATTCCCGTATTGGACTGTTCAGTCACCTGAGAACTCACTTTTGGAGTGGAAGCAAGTCTTCCTCGATTTCGAGGGACTGCCTATGGATGAATGACTGGGCTGAATGGCCTGTTTCTGTACTGTTAATGCTTTGTAGTGTTAGCACCGAAGGGTGCTGCTCAGCGCCGAGCTTATGGCCCGCATCTCGCCGTCGGCAATTAGGCTCATACAGCAGTGCCTGGTCTCCAGTCATCTTGGACCCCCTTGCCATTGGACCAAGACCTTGCTCAGCTAAGCCCGTGTGGTAGCCGGCGTGCAATGGCCACCCCACGTTAAAAGAACTCACGCACAGGCGTCATCCATCCCTTCAATATGAAGTTCTGGACCTGGAGCGTCAGGACCCTCATGGACAACACCTCTGTCCCACCTGCGACAGAGACTGTAATTCCCATATTGGACTGTTCAGTCACCTAAGAACTCGCTTTTAGAATGGAAGCAAGTCTTCCTCAATTTCGAGGGACTGCCTTTGATGACGAGTATTAGCGACAATACAGAAGACAGGCTGTGCTCAACTAAGTTGGGGGACAATTCTGTTTATTTGCAAACATCTTTGGACCTAAGCAACTTCACGCATGCATTTACAAGGTGAAAGTGTAGCCCCCATCCAAAAGCCTCTGCTCCACTGAACTTGCTAGATGGGTGACAAAGTTTTGCTGCCCAACGTGCTAGCTCCCCTTCAGGCCGTGCCTGCTCCTTGTCAGTTTTAATTCCGATCAACCCTGACAAGAAAAAGCTTTGACGCTGTAAAAGACAGCCCTCAGCTCATTAACAAATCATGGCTGGAGTCTTCGCTCACACTGAGATGTGTCCGGAAACCAGAGTCGACATTTGTCGTGACGCAGGGAAAGTAAGCGGTTCTCCGAGCAAAATTAATTTTCGGCCTGTTTACTCTGTGTTTTGCAGGTATTTTCTGACCTTTTCTTTAAAAATGCCGGAATAAAACTGCTCTGCTTCGAAGCACATGTGGAAATATTGAACTTACGGGGCCTTTCAAAGGGAAACCGGTACCCTGCTCTGAGAGTAGATTGGGCCTATACTCTCTGAAGTTTCAAAGAATGATCTCGGTGAAACATACAAGATTCTGAAGGGGATTGACAGGGTAGATGCTGAGAGCTTGTTACCCCGGGCTGGAGTTTCTAGAACTCGGCAGCACAGTCTCAGGATAAGGGGTTGGGCATTTAAGACGGAGATGAGGAGTGTTATGTCTGTAATATACCCATGAATGGCTCCACGAGGCAATGTGTTGTTCTCAAACTGTAGTGACCCTGGTCCTTTATTCGTAACTCCAGAGTGAGACAGCCGCATGGTGGCTCTCCTTTTATACAGCCCCTACCACCAGTCCAGGAAACCCCGGTCTCCACCAGTTGCACCCTCTAGTGGTGCCAGCATAGTACTTACACAGTGTAAACCTTATTGAAAGTGCATCAGCAAAACAAGTCTCCATCTTATGCAACTATACAGTGACTACACAGAGAGTAGATCTATAGTCTGCATATATAACAAGGAGGAATTTCTTCACTCAGAGGGTTATGAATTGTTGGAATTCTCTGCCCCATATATTCAAGGCTGAGATAGATAGATTTTTGGACTCAAGGGGAATCAAAGGATATAGAGATGGGGCAGGAAAGTGCAGTTGAAGAAGGTGCTCAACATGATCTTATTGAATGGCGGAGCAGGCTGGAGGAGCCATAGGGCCTACTCCTGCTCCTATTTCTTATGTTTTTATGTTCTTAGTATGCCATCGCAGACACCACAATTTCAGGGCCAATATCCAGTCAGAGAAGCAGAGGGCTGGAATTTCCACAGGCTTACCGCCCAGTGGCGGTATTGGCCATTGCGGGCGGTAATCAGGTGAGTGAAAATTTCCTTACCTGAGTTACGGCGGCGGTTTCGAGGTACCGCTGGGGAGCGGACCGGCAGCGTGCACTGTCCTCAGATCGCCCTGGCGCCATATTTGGCTGAGCGGTGACCCGTAGGTAGTTTTTTTTTAAATGCCCACGAGGGTCAGCGGAGCTGGGCGGTAGATGAGTAGCTCTGCAAGAAAAATGTCAGTAATTGTTTTTTTACTAATTATTTTTAAAATGTGTCGTGGTGATTTAGTTTTAAAGTGTCTTTGGAATGTTTTTATGATTTTTTTTAGTTGATGTTTTTTGAAAAATTATTTTTTATTGTTTTTCTGGTGTTAGGCCCAACCCGCAGCCTCGGGGTAAATTTTTATTGATTTTTTTTTAATTGTTTGCCCATTTTGTTTACGGACCACTCAATCAACCCTAAATTGCACTTGTTCACCCAGATTTTCGCTTGGCAGATTTTTTTATTTTTTGGGGGGAAGTTTTCGCTGGCGATAATCTTCCCAGTCTTAGCGGTCTTTTGCCACATCGTCCGCATGCCCGACACGAGACTCCCAAAGCAAGCGCTCTACTCGGAGCTCCTACATGGCAAACGAGCCCCAGGTGGGCAGAGGCTAAACACAGACTAAACGGTGGCACAATTGAGGAACAGTGGAGGACTTTTAAGGAGCTCTTTCATAGTGCGCAACAAAAATATATTCCGATGAAAAAGAAGGGCGGTAAGAGAAGAGATAACCAGCTGTGGATAACCAAGGAAATAAAGGAGAGTATCAAATGGGTAAGTGGAGCTGAGTCCATGGTCAGATCAGCCATGATCTTATTGAATGGCGGAGCAGGCTCGAGGGGCTAGATGGCCTGCTCCTGTTCCTAATTCTTATGTTCTTATGAAACGTTTCAAAGCCTCCTTGATAAAATGCAACATCCCCACCGACACCTGGGAGTCCCTGGACAAAGACTGCCCTAAGTGGAGGAAGAGCATCCGGGAGGGCGCTGAGCACCTCGAGTCTCGTCGCCGAGAGCATGCAGAAACCAAGCGCAGGCAGCGGAAGGAGCGTGCGGCAAACCAGACTCCCCACCCACCCTTTCCTTCAACCACTGTCTGTCCCACCTGTGACAGAGACTGTAATTCCAGCATTGGACTACACTGTCACCTGAGAACTCACTTTTAGAGCGGAAACAAGTCCTCCTCGATTCCGAGGGACTGTCTATGATGATGGGCGGCGATTGAGCGCTGACGGCCTGATAGGCAATTCGAGCTCAGAGTCTATAGAGTCTTGCTTTTACCCATCAAGCGAGGGCATTTGTTACAAATGGACCTGCAACCCAACCCCACCACAAACACCACGTTATCAGAGGCTGTTAAGGTCACAGCTTTTATGTTACGAGGTCATTCCAGAGTGACACTGGGGACATCCGTAACGTGTGCCAGATGCATCAAGCGATTCGCAGATGCATTGTTTGCAAGAGCAGGCAATTTCCATCTCGTTCCACATGACTGGTCAGCGGCTGCTTGACAGGGCACTCCGATTTAACAGAGGGATAGGATTCCTGATGCTCCAGGGAGTCCTGGCTTGCTCCCACATGGCCTTGCTCATTACCACCACCTGCGTCAATAAAAAAGAAAGACTTGCATTTATATAGCGCCTTTCACGACCACCGGACGTCTCAAAGCACTTTACAGCCAATGAATCACTTTTGAAGTGTAGTCACTGTTGTAATGTAGGAAACGCAGCAGCCAATTTGCACACAGCAAGCTCCCACAAACAGCAATGTGATAATGACCAGATAATCTGTTTTTTGTTATGTTGATTGAGGGATAAATATTGGCCAGGACACCGGGAATAACTCCCCTGCTCTTCTTCAAAATAGTGTCGTGGAATCTTTTACATCCACCTGAGAGAGCAGACGGAGCCTTGGTTTAACGTCTCATCTGAAATACAGCACCTCTGACAGTGCAGCATTCCCTCAGGACTGTACTGCGGTGTCAGTCAGGAATTTTGTGTTTAAGTACCTGGGGATCAATTTTCCCTAGTATTTGCGCCGTTTTCTTTTTGGAGCAGACTGCTTTTTCTGGCCTAACTTAAAAATCCCCAGTTTCCCCAATCAATTTGCAGCAGCGTGACTCAGTTAGTTACGACTTTTTTAAGTCAGTTTTTGTTTTCAGCCAAAGGAGGCGTAACCAGCCACCTACGTCACGAGAGAGAGAGAGAGAGAGAGAGCTGGACAGCCTTCGGGCAAGGTTGGGGGTAAGGAGGTGCTATGTATTTTTCAAATCTTTTAATGTGTTGGGAGGTGGCTGCATGCTTCACTTTGCAGCCTCAGTGGTTACCGTGGCAACCCGATCTTTATGGCGCAGATCAAGGCTCCACTCCCGCCCTCGGGTTAGGCCACACCAAAATGAAGAGATCCAACGACGAAAGTTACAACACTTGTTTTTTGGCGTAGTTGGATCCCAAAAATTCGGGCGTAACTCTTCAAGTGCGCCAAAAAAATTGCCTTGGGGAAAATTGAGCCCCTGGAGTGGGACTTGAGCCCACAACCTTTATGACTCACAGACATGTGCTATCCACTGAGCCACAGCTGACACTGGCAAATGATTTTTTTCTACCATAGAATCTACAGCATAGAAACAGACTATTCATCCCAACCTGTGCTGGTGTTTATGCTCTGCACTAGCCTCCTCCTATTCTATTTACTTCATATCAGCATATCCCTCTATCCTTTTGTCATGTATGTACATTCTGTTTGTAGCCACCAGATGGTGTCATTGTTGAAGGCCACTGAGCAGTGCTGCTCAGGTGTAAAAGGCCAGCCATTTTGAGAGTCAGGCACTTTGGGCCTAAATAAAGCAGAGCCAAGGTTGTATCTTGCTTAGTTAAACAGTACTCAGTTTGAACCGATTGTGTTCTTAACACAGATGAGACTGCACACAGGGAGGTTAAAGTAACAATGACCTCAGTCTTTAATAAGACACTCCAGATTGAGGAACAGGCCTTAGGGGCCGGCTTATATACAGTGCTCCCAAGGGATGCTGGGATCCCTTGGGACTAAAGGGGATGAGCTCCCTGGTGGCAGAACAAGGGAGTGCACGCTTTACAGATACCCAACATCACTCCCCCTGCAAAGTCAAAGTGAAAACTATTTACAAGGTGAGGCGGTCGGGAGCCTTTCTTTCCCCGGTGGACCGCCTCGGTACAAATGTCTGTTCTGGTGTGTTGGCTGTGCCCTCGCTGGGCTGGCGTGTTGTTGGCCCTGCAGGGCTGCTAGGTGAGCCTGACCTTGCTGGGCTGTTGGGTGTGATGGGTTCGATTTCCTGGTCCGGCGTGGTGTCGTTGATCCTTTGGGTGTGTGTTGAGGGCTCGAAAAAGGTGGTGTCTGCTGTGGGTTGTTCAGGGCAGTCTGTGAACCGTAGCCTCGTTTGCTCCAGGTACTTTCTGCAAATTTATTCATTGTCTAGTTTGACTGCAAACACCCTACTCCCTTCTTTAGCTATCATCGTGCCCGCGATCCACTTGGAACCATGTCCTTAGTTTAGCACATACACAGGGTCATTCAGATCAATTTCCCGTGACACAGTGGCGCGACCATCGTTTACATTTTGTTGCTGCCGCCTGCTCTCTACCTGATCATGCAGGTTGGGGTGAACCAGCGAGAGTCTGGTTTTAAGTGTCCTTTTCATGAGTAGCTCAGCCAGGGGCATCCCTGTGAGAGAGTGGGGTCTCGTGCGGTAGCTGAGCAGTACTCGGGACAGGCAGGTTTGGAGTGAGCCTTCTGTGACTCATTTAAGGTTCTGTTTGATTGTTTGTACTGCCCGCTCTGCCTGCCCATTGGAGGCTGGTTTAAACGGGGCCAAGGTGACATGTTTGATCCCATTGCGGGTCATGAATTCTTTAAATTTGGCACTGGTGAAACATGGCCCGTTGTCACTGACCAGTATGTCAGGCAGGCCAAGGGTGGCAAACATGTCCCTCAGGCTTTCAATGGTGGCGGTGGCGGTGCTTCCCGACATTATTTCACATTCAATCCAGTTTGAAAAAGCATCCACCACCACCAGGAACATTTTACCGAGAAACGGGCCCACATAGTCAACATGAATCCTCGACCATGGTCTGGAGGGCCAGGACCACAAACTTAGTGATGCCTCTCTGGGCGCGTTGCTCAACTGAGCACATACGCTGCATTGCTGTACACAGAACTCTAAGTCAGGGTTGATACCGGGCCACCACACGTGGGATCTGGCTATCGTTTTCATCATTACTATACCTGGGCATGTGCTGTGGAGATCCGAGATGAACGTCTCCCTGCCCTTTTTTGGTAGCACTACGCGGTTACCCCACAACAGGCAGTCTGCCTGAATGGACAGCTCGTCCTTTCGCCACCGGATCGGCTTGATTAGCTCTTGCATTTCAACAGGAATGCTGGTCCAGCTACCATGCAGTACACAGTTTTTTTACTAGGGACAGCAGAGGATCTTGGCTGGTCTAAGTCCTAATCTGACGGGCCGTGACAGGTGATTTATCATTTTCAAACGCTTCCATGACCATCAACAAGTCTGCGGGCTGCGCCACCATCAACAAGTTTGCAGGCTGCGCCATTTCCACCCCCGTGGTGGGCAATGGTAGCCGACTGAGAGCATCCGCACAGTTCTCGGTGCCTGGCCTGTGGTGGATGGTATAGTTATATGCTGATAGCGCGAGTGCCCACCTTTGTATGCGGGCTGAGGCATTAGTATTTATCTCCTTGTTTTTAGCGAACAGGGATGTGAGGAGCTTGTGATCGGTTTCCAGCTCAAATTTGATGCATTTTCTTTAACCCGAACACACACGCTAATGCCTCTTTCTCAATCATGCTGTAGGTCCTCTCAGCCTTAGAGAAGCTCCTGGAAGCATAGGCAACAGGTTGCAACTTCCCCGCAACGTTAACTTGTTGTAATACACAACCGACTCCGTATGACGACGCATCACATGCTAGCACAAGTCTTTTACATGGGTTATACAATACAAGCAGCTTGTTGGAGCATAAAACGTTTCTGGCTTTCTCAAAAGCAATTACTTGTTTTTTTTCCACAAAACCAGTTCTCACCTTTGCGCAATAACACATGTAGGGGCTCTAAGACGGTGCTTAAGCCTGGTAGGAAGTTCCCAAGAATGACCGCAGCTCCGTGACATTGTGTGACCTGGGTGCGTTCCTATAGCCTCTGTCTTGGCGTCTGTGGGCCGAATGCCGTCCGCCGCGATCTTTCTCCCCAAAAACTCCACTTCTGTTGCCATGAAGACACATTTCGACCTCTTCAGCTGCAGCCCTACGCAATCCAGTCACTGGAGGACCTCCTGCAGGTTTTTTAGGAGCTCGGCGGTGTCCCAACCCATGACCAATATGTCATCCTGAAAGACCACCGTGTGTGGTACCGACTTGAGTTTCTCTGGAAGTTCGCTGCAGCCGACCGAATTCCAAACGGGCATCTGTTGTAGATGCACAGTCCCTTGTGCGTGTTGATGCAGGTGAGGCCCTTCAAAGATTCCTCCAGCTCCTGTGTCATGTAGGCCGAAGTCAGGTCGAGCTTGGTGAACGTCTTGCCTCCTGCCAGAATCGCAATTAGGTCATCTGCCTTAGGTAGTGGGTATTGGTCCTATCGAGAGAAACGATTAATAGTTACTTTATAATTGCTACAAATCCTGACCGTGCCATCACTTTTGAGTACTGGGACAATCGGGCTGGCCCACTCGCTGAATTCCACTGGGGAGATGATGCCCTCGCGTTGCAGCCTGTCCAGCTCGATTTCCACTCTCTCCCTCATCATGTGAGGTACCGCTCGCGCCTTGTGGTGAATGGGTCGTGCCTCTGGGACCAAGTGGATCCGCACCTTCGCCCCAGAAAAGTTTCCAATGCCTGGCTTAAAAAGGGAAGGAAATTTGTTAAGAACCTGGGTACATGAGTCCTCATCGACATGTGATAGCACTCGGATGTCATCCCAGTTCCAGCGGATTTTGCCCAGCCAGCTCCTTCCAAGTAGTGTGGGGCCATCGCCCGGGACAATACAGAATGGCAGTTCGTGCACCGTGCCCTCGTAGGTGACCTTGACCATGGCACTGCACAGGACAGTGATTAGCTCTTTGGTGTACGTTCTCAGTTTCGTGTGGATGGAGCTCACGACTGGTCTGAATGCCTTGTTGCACCACAGTATCTCAAACAGCTTTTTACTCATGATGGATTGGCTTGTGCCAGTGTCCAGTTCCAGGGCTATGGGTAAGCCATTCACTTTTACGTTTAGCATTATAGGTGGACATTTCGTCGAAAATGTGTGCACCCCGTGTACTTCAGCATCTGCCTCCTCTCTCTGAGGCTCGAAATTGCTTTGATCCACCATGGACCGATCTTCCTCTGCCACATGGTGTTTAGCAGGTTTTACAGAGCTTGCAGCTCGTTTGCAAGCTTATTGGAGGTGCCCCATTGTTTCACAGCACTTGCAAACATACCCTTTGAAGCGGCATGAATTGGCTGAATGGAAGCCTCCACAACGCCAACAAGGTGTGAATTGCCTTGCATTCATCCTTTGTTGCAGACTCATCTGGGTCACCTGATCATGAGTCAACTGGGTCATCTGAGGCCTGCTGGCAGTTGCAGACTTGTGATTTCTGCCCTGTACATTTCTGCTCGCAAACACCGTTCCTGTTAATTTATGAACATTGCCAGCACTTGTGTGCTGAGAGATTTGTTTGGTGATGAACAAAATGTTGAATTATTGTGGGTGGACATTAGAGATAGTAAGGGGAAAAAGTCAGTGGTGGGCATAGTTTATAGGCCCCCAAATGATAACTTCACGGTGGAGCGGACAATAATCAAGGGAATAATGGAGGCATGTGAAAAAGGAACGGCAGTAATCATGAGGGATTTTAACCTACATATTGATTGGTCAACTCAAATCGCACGGGTTAGCCTGGAGGAGGAATTCATAGAATGCATACAGGATTGTTTCTTAGAACAGTATGTTACAGAACCTACAAGGGAGCAAGCTATCTTAGATCTGGTCCTGTATAATGAGACAGGAATAATAAACGATCTCCCAGTAAAAGATCCTCTCGGAATGAGTGATCACAGTATGGTTGAATTTGTAATACAGATTGAGGGTGAGGAAGTAGTGTCTCAAACGAGCGTACTATGCTTAAACAAAGGGGACTACAGTGGGATGAGGGCAGAGTTAGCTAAAGTAGACTGGAAATACAGACTAAACAGTGGCACAATTGAGGAACAGTGGAGGACTTTTAAGGAGCTCTTTCATAGTGCTCAACAAAAATATATTCCAGTGAAAAAGAAGGGCAGTAAGAGAAGAGATAACCAGCCGTGGATAACCAAGGAAATAAAGGAGAGTATCAAATTAAAAACCAATGCGTATAAGGTGGCCAAGGTTAGTGGGAAAATAGAAGATTGGGAAAATTTTAAACGATAGCAAAGAATGACTAAGAAAGCAATAAAGAAAGGAAAGATAGATTACGAAGGTAAACTTGCACAAAACATAAAAACGGATAGTAAAAGCTTTTACAGATATATAAAACGGAAAAGAGTGACTGAAGTAAATGTTGGTCCCTTCGAAGATGAGAAGGGGGATTTAATAATGGGAAATGTGGAAATGGCTGAGATCTTAAACAATTATTTTGCTTCGGTCTTCACAGTGGAAGACACAGAAACCATGCGAGAAATTGCTGGTCACAGGAATGTGGGAAGGGAGGACCTTGAGACAATCACTATCACTAGGGGGTAAGTGCTGGACAGGCTAATGGGACTCAAGGTAGACAAGTCCCTGGTCCTGATGAAATGCATCCCAGGGTATTAAAAGAGATGGCGGAAGTTATAGCAAATTCATTCGTTATAATCTACCAAAATTCTCTGGACTCTGGGGAGGTACCAGCGGATTGGAAAGCAGCTAATGTAACGCCTCTGTTTAAAAAAGGGGGCAGACAAAAGGCAGGTAACTATAGGCCGGTTAGTTTAACATCTGTAGTGGGGAAAATGCATCATTAAGGAAGAAATAGCGGGACATCGAGATAGGAATAGTGCAATCAAGCAGACACAGCATGGATTCATGAAGGGGAAATCATGTTTAACTAATTTACTAGAATTCTTTGAGGATATAACGAGCATGGTGGATAGAGTGTACCGATAGATATGGTGTATTTAGATTTCCAAAAGGCATTCGATAAGGTGCCACACAAAAGGTTACTGCAGAAGATAAAGGTACGCGGAGTCTGTGGAAATGTATTAGCATGGATAGAGAATTGGCTGGCTAACAGAAAGCAGAGAGTCGGAATAAATGGGTCCTTTTCGGGTTGGAAATCGGTGGTTAGTAGTGTGCCACAGGGATCGGTGCTGGGACCACAACTGTTTACAATATACATAGATGACCTGGAAGAGGGGACAGAGTGTAGTGTAACAAAATTTGCAGATGACACAAAGATTAGTGGGAAAGCGGGTTGTGTAGAGGACACAGAGAGGCTGCAAAGAGATTTGGATAGGTTAAGCAAATGGGCTAAGGTTTGGCAGATGGAATACAATGTCGGAAAGTGTGAGGTCATCCACTTTGGGAAAAAAAACAGTAAAAGAGAATATTATTTGAATGGGGAGAAATTACAACATGCTGCGGTGCAGAGGGACCCAAAAAGTTAGTTTGCAGGTGCAGCAGGTAATCAGGAAGGCGAATGGAATGTTGGCCTTCATTGCGAGAGGGATGGAGTACAAAAGCAGGGAGGTCCTTCTGCAACTGTATAAGGTATTTGTGAGGCCGCACCTGGAGTACTGCGTGCAGTTTTGGTCACCTTACTTAAGGAAGGATATACTAGCTTTGGAGGGGGTACAGAGATGATTCACTCGGCTTATTCCAGAGATGAGCGCGTTACCTTATGATGATAGATTGAGTAGACTGGGTCTTTACTCGTTGGAGTTCAGAAGGATGAGGGGTGATCTTATAGAAACATTTAAAATAATGAAAGGGATAGACAAGATAGAGGCAGAGAGGTTGTTTCCACTGGTCGGGGAGACTAGAACTAGGGGGCACAACCTCAAAATACGGGGGAGCCAATTTAAAACCGAGTTGAGAAGGAATTTCTTCTCCCAGAGGGTTGTGAATCTGTGGAATTCTCTGCCCAAGGAAACAGCTGAGGCTAGCTCATTGAATGTATTCAAGTCACAGATAGATAGATTTTTAACCAATAAAGGAATTAAGGGTTACGGGGAGCGGGCGGGTAAGTGGAGCTGAGTCCACGGCCAGATCAGCCATGATCTTGTTGAATGGTGGAGCAGGCTCGAGGAGCTAGATGGCCTACTCCTGTTCCTAATTCTTATGTTCTTATGTTCTTATGTTATCACTGGTGGACGTAAACGCCTGTGCTATCGCAATGGCCTTACTGAGGGTCGGTGTCTCTACAGTCAAATGTTTTCGCAGGATGGTCTCGTGGCCAATGCCCAGTTCGAAAAAGTCTCTGAGCATTTGCT
The DNA here is from genome assembly GCF_044704955.1 of Pristiophorus japonicus. Lineage (NCBI taxonomy): Eukaryota > Metazoa > Chordata > Chondrichthyes > Pristiophoridae > Pristiophorus > Pristiophorus japonicus. Next base: position 228,235,737 of record NC_091984.1, read on the forward strand.
CCAGGTAGCCATCAAACTCACATTGTCCTGCAAGTCACCTTAGCTCGGCGACGTAGTTTGCTACTTCCTGACCTTCAGATCGCTGGCACGTGTAGAACCGATACCTCGCCATCAGCACGCTCTCCCTTGGGTTAAGATACTCCCGAACCACTGTATACAGCTCCTCATACGACTTATCTGTGAGTTTCACCAGAGCCAGAAGATTCTTCATGAAGCTGTAGGTCGGTGCCCCGCAGACTGTGAGGAGGACCATTCTCCTTTTTGCAGCGCTTCCTTCTCCATCCAGCTCGTTGGCTACAAAGTACTGGTCTAGCCGGTCGACATAGGCATCCCAGTCCTCACCCTCCGAGAACTTCTCCAGGATGCCCACAGTTTGCTGCATCTTTGCGTTGGATTCGTATACTCGTCGCCAGTTCTTGTGTTCCTAACATAGATGAGGCTGCACACAGGGAGGTTAAAGTAACAGTGACCTCAGTCTTTAATGAGACACTCCAGAGTGAGGAACAGGCCTTAGGGGCCGGCTTATATACAGTGCTTCCAAAAGGATGCGGGGATCCCTTGACACTTCAGGGGATGAGCTCCCTGGTGGCAGAACATGGGAGTGCATGCTTTATAGATACACAACAGAACCTTTATTGCATACATAACACCTTTATCTAACTTCTCCTTAGATGCACCTCTGCTAGTCGCCTCAACTACTCCACGAGGTAACGAGTTCCACATTCTCATCACTCCCTGAGTAAAGTGGTTTCTCCTGAGTTCCCGATTGGATTTATTCAGTGACTGTCTTATATTCATGGCCGTTAGGGGGCACAATGCAGTAACAGCCGCAAGGCGGGAGTTCCTGTGCCAGGTTCGGAAGTCCCACCTCGCGACCTACAGGAGCTGCAGCGTAAAATATCGCGGGAGCGGGGCGCAAAACCACCCGAAGATAGCGGCGCTGCGCTGTGGGACGCGTCGCACTAGCGCGTAGACGGGTCTCTCCCCTTCATTAAAAGGGAGGGCCAAGCCGCCGACTCTGTGTGTGGGAAACGGGGCCATCACTGGACCACTGGGAAGCGGGGAGCCACGGCAGCAGCCCGGCACACAAGAAGGCCATTTTTTTTTTCTGCCGCACCTCCCCTTTAATTTCCACCCCCCCCCCCCCCCCCCCCGGCCACGAGCAACCTACAGCCTGGTACGCGGCCCATGAAGCTGGTCGCGGGCATCGCCCAACGCAGCTTCAGGGGGTGATTCCGAATTTTCCCTCCGGGGCGAAAACGGTTTGCTGCACTTGGTGTTGACGTGGTCATTGCCGACGTAGTGGAGCGAGTCGCTAGCGTTTACTGCCGTGGAATTTGGCGGGAGCCGGTAGCGGTGCTGTGCCTGGGCGAAAAGTCTATCGCGTTCCAGATAACTGGAGGCACAAGCGCCCCAAATTTCCCCCCCCCCCCCACCCTAGCTTCGGAGTCCCCCTCAAACGGAAACCTCTTTTCCACGTCAATCCTATCGAATCCCCTTCATAATTTTAAGGACCTCTATCCAGGCAGCTCTCAGCCTTCTCTTTTCTGGAGAAAAGAGCCCTGTCTGTTCAGTCTTTCCTGACAGTTGTACTCCTCTCAGTTCTGCTGTCAACCTTGGAAACCTTTTTGCACCTACTCTAGTGCTCGCTGCATTTTGTAATATGTTGGAGCAGTGCGCAGCTTGGTTAAAACCAGGAGTACTACGTTTTGCAAATCAGTGCCCACTGCCTGCGATCTGCCATGATGCCTTAATTTTAAAGTAGTTCACCGCACTGGCAGTGGAAAGGCAAGTCCCAGGATTATCGATGAGAAAATAAGACAACGCTCCACAGCCCTGGGTCATGACACCAGAACAGTCTCCCACGACACTCGCTGTGCAGCGGTATACTCAGACGCATTGTTGGACCAGCAATAATCGGACACATCTTTGCATGTTGAAGGCGCACTGCTGGTGTGTTGTGCAATATATCCTGGGGTTCACCATTGACCAGGCATTTAACTGGACCAGCCACACACATACTGTGGCATCAAGAGCAGGTCAGAGGCTGGGTATTCTGCGGCGAGTGTCTCACCTTGCTGACTCCCCAAAGCTGTTCCACCATCTACAAGGCACAAGTCAGGAGTGTGATGGAATACTCCCCACTTGCCTGGATGAGTGCAGCTCCAACAACACTCAAGGAGCTCGACACCATCCAGGACAAAGCAGCCCACTTGATTGGCACCCCATCCAGCACCTTCAACATTCACTCCCTCCACCACCGGCGCACTGTGGCTACAGTAGCGCTTGCAGTGAGGTCATTAATGTTCACCTCAGGTAAGTGTGATTATTTTCTATTTTATTTTTTTTGCGATTTATGTTGTGGTGTGGGAATGTTTTTGGCGGGTTTTTTTCCAGTTTTTTTTTCTCCCCGAGGCCTCTCTCAGAGCGCTCTGAGGCCGGCTGTTTAGCTCGGGATTTTCCCATGCTCAGCCGGCCTAACGCCCTAAGAGAGGTGTGCAACGCCTCCCTTAGCACTCCGCCCCACACTCAGGGCCCAGCGGCCCAATTTTGCTGACTGAGGCGCAAACTGTTCCCGGGCGCAAACTTTACCGCCCCGCCGCCATTACCGCCCCGAATTCAGCAAAGCTGAATATCCAGCCCTTCTATCACTGGCCACTGTGTGACCATATCCTAGTCTGCAACTTTCTCCTTCTCTCCACAAACATTCCATCATTTACAGACACTTCCCTGTTCATAACGCCCACTCATGCCGCCTGAAGAAAGCACCTTCCAAATGTTTTGCAAGAACAGTGTCCGCACACACAACAAGGGCAACCTTTGACCTAACTGCCAGGAAGCACTCACTGGTGAACTCTGCTCCTAGTCCCATCAGAGCATGCGTGGTCAGGGGGAGGTCAGCTGTTGACAGTGGTGCCAATGGGTTACTGTGCCACTCAGGGTGTGCCTGCTGTCATACGGGCACGGGAAGGTGGGGGGGGGGGGGGGGCGGGGAAGTATTGGAATGCTGTGCCATTGCTCTAATGTGTGTTGGCACAATCAGAATAGAATCATAGAATGGTTACAGCACAGAAGGAGGTCATTCAGCCCATCGAGCCCATGCCGGCTAGTCCCACTCCCCGTAGCCCTGCAAATCTTTTTCTTTCAGGTACTTATCCAATTCCCTTTTGAAAGCCACGATTGAGTCTGCCTCCACCGCCCTCTCAGGCAGTGCATTCCAGATCCTAATCACTCGCTGCGCAAACACGTTTTTCGTCATGTCGCCTTTGGTTCTTCTGCCAATTACCTTAAATCTGGGTCCTCTGGGTCTGGTTCTCGACCCTTCCAACAATGGGAAGCATGATGAGAGTTTTTTTGTTGCACTATTCGTTCGCACAAGTGAAAGAACTGAGTTATATACAGTTATCGAGGATCTAGGCCTGGGTGGGGTTCAGGCCCCAGGTGGGCCCCTCGGCAGATGGTACACCTCCTTTCAGTAGGAAGACTGGCCACTGCTGATCTACCAGGCTAGGACCAGGAAACACCCGGCCGAGGAGGCTCATCCCTCAAGCCCCGCAGATGGCCGGCCTTGTTTGGGGCAGACAGAAGTTCCATTCCAAACAAGGACTTGTGGAAAAAGGCAGAGAAAGCAGGGATCTGGCATATCCTCCTGCCGGACTTATACAATCATAGAATGGTTACAGCACGGAAGAAGGCCATTCAGCCCGTCCGCCACCTTAAATCTGTATCCTCTGCCAATGGGAACAGTTTCTGTCTATCTGGAATCTATCTGTAATCTTGGCCTTTATTGCAAAGGGGATGGAGTATACAAGCAGGGAAGTCTTGCTACAGGGTATTGGTGAGGCCACACCTGGAATACTGCGTGCAGTTTTGGTTTCCATATTTATGAAAGGATATACTTGCTTTGGAGGCAGTTCAGAGAAGGTTCACTAGGTTGATTCCGGGGATGAGGGGGTTGACTTAAGAGGAAAGGTTGAGTAGGTTGGGCCTCGACTCATTGGAATTCAGAAGAATGAGAGGTGATCTTATCGAAACATATAAGATTATGAGGGGGCTTGACAAGGGGGATGCAGAGAGGATGTTTCCACTGATGGGGGAGGCTAGAACTAGGGGGCATAATCTTAGAATAAGGGGCCACCCATTTAAAACTGAGATGAGAAATTTCTTCTCTCAGAGGGTTGTAAATCTGTGGAATTTGCTGCCTCAGAGAGCTGTGGAAGCTGGGACATTGAATAAATTTAAGACAGAAATAGACAGTTTCTTAAACGATAAGGGAATAAGGGGTTATGGGGAGTGGGCAGAGAAGTGGACCTGAGTCCATGATCGGATCAGCCATGATCATATTAAATGGCAGAGCTGGCTCGAGGGGCCGTATGGCCTACTCCTGCTCCTATTTCTTATGTTCTTATCTACCCTGTCTAGACTCCTCATGATTTTGAACACCTCGATCAAATCTCCTCTCAACCTTCTCTGCTCCAAGAAGAACAACCATGTAACTGAAGTCTCTCATCCCTGGAATCATTCTCGTAAATCATTTCTGCACTCTCTCTAAGGCTATGACAGCCTTCCTAAAGTGTTTTGCCCAGAATTGGACACGATATTCCAGTTGTAGCTGAACCAGTGTTTTCTAACTTACCTCTGGTTCTTTTGCCCTTTGTTTTACGGATCAGTTCATTTAAAATAGTGTTGATAAATTCTGTCAGATAATTACCAATAACTTCTCAATTATTCAACTTTATGACTACTGACAGCCATTGTTTATCAATAAGTCTTTACGCTCTCATTATTGAGTTATTTCCCCAGTTTGCCAGATATTAATGAACCACTTTCTGCTGTTCTCGTGGAAGATTCGGGAAGACACTGAGATGCATGTTAAAGAATGATTCCTGGCATGGGGGGAATTGTCCTATGAGGACAGATTGAGCTGACTAGGCCTATATTCTCTAGAGTTTAGAAGAATGAGAGGTGATCTCACTGAAACAGACAAAAATCTTACAGGGCTTGATGTAGGGGGGATGTTTCCTCTGGCTGGGGAGTCTAGAACCAGGGGGTCACAGTCTCAGAATAAGGGGTCGGCCATTTAGGACTGAGATGAGGAGAATCTTCTTCACTCAGAGGATGGTGAATCTTTGGAATTCTCTACCCCAGAGGGCTGTGGCTGCTCAGTCGTTGAGTATATTCAAAACAGGGATTGATAGATTTTAGGATATTAAGGGATATGGGGATAGTGCAGGCAAGTGGAGTTGAGGTAGAAGATCAGCCATGATCTTATTGAATGGCGGAGCAGGCTCGAGGGGCCGAATGTTCTTCAGTTCTTATGTAACATCTTTGCCAATAAGCAACATCTATTTTCAGTAAATAGATCCCCTTCCTCTGTACAGATTTTACAGTCAGTTTTTGGTGAAATCTAATTAAATACAGCACTCACCCAATGTCATCTGCAGCTGGTCACCAATAGCAAGCAATGGAATGTTGACATCTAACACAAGAAGGAATCGATTCAGGTAGTCCATTTGGCCCACTATGCCCACAGTCAGCCCTGTCGTTAATTCTACTCACTTATTCTTTTCTTTGTTGAAATGCCCAAGTGTAAGGCTGAGATCTATGGTGCAAGACACCCCCAAGGTCAAAAGGAGTTGGCAAGAAAAAAGAAACCCGTTATTGACCGGGTTTTAAAGGCCTGTAGATTATAAAGAAAGCCCTCATCCATGCCTTTGTTACCTCTACACTTGACTACTCCTGGCTGGCCTTCCATGATCTACCCTACGTAAACTAGAGACGACCTAAAACTCGGCAGCCCATGTCCTAACTCGCACCAAGTCCTGCTCACCCATCACCCCCTGTGCTCGCTGACCTACATTGGCTCCCGGTTAAGCAACAGCTCGAGTTCAAAATTCTCATCCTTGTTTTCAAATCCCTCCATGGCCTCACCCCTCCCTATCTCTGTAATCTCCTCCAGCCCCACCACCCCCCCCGAGATGTCGGCGCTCCTCCAATTCTGCCCTCTTGAGCATCCCTGATTGTAATCGCTCCACCATCGGTGGCCGTGCCTTCTGTTGCCTCGGCCCCAAGCTCTGGAACTCCCTCCCTAAACCTCTCCGCCTCTCTACCTCTCTTTCCTCCTTAAAACATACCTCTTCAATCAAGCTTTTGGTCACCTGCGCCAATTTCTCCCTATGCGGCTCGGTGTCAAATTTTTGGTCTCATAATACTCCTGTGAGGCGCCTTGGGACGTTTCACTATGTTAAAGGCGCTATATAAATACAAGATGTTGTTGTTGAAAAATCCTGCAAAAGAGTGTTAGAGAAAGAAAGCAAGAAGCAACTTGCATTTATATAGCGCCATTCATACCCTCACGATGTCCCAAAGTGCTTTACAGCCAATGATGTACTTTTTGAAGTGTAGTCATTGTTGTACTGTAGGAAACGTAGCAACCAATCTGTGCACGGCAAGCTCCCACCCTAACCCTAACCCTGAACAGCAATGTGATAATGATCAGATAATCTGTTTTTAGATGTCCACGTTCCATTGCTTGCTATTGGTGACCAGCTGCAGATGTCATTGGGTGAGTGCTGTATTTTATTAGATTTCACTAACAACTGACTGATCAATCATTACAGGGGAAGAGGATCTATTTACTGGAAAATAGATGTTGCTTATCGAAGGACACCGGAGATGACTCCCCCTGCTCTTCATCGAAATAGCACCGTGGGATCTTTTACATCCACCTGAGAGAGCAGACGGGGCCTCGGTTTAACGTCTCATCTGAAAGACGGCACCTCCTACAGTGCAGCACTCCCTCAGCAAGGCACTGGAGTGTCAGCCGAGATTTAGAGAGAAGAGAGATGTAAAGGAGAAATTTATTTCCCTGAAGGCAAGTTCTGTGAGTTTGTTCAATTGTGTTGCAGAACTAAATGCCATAGCAACACAGGGATCAGTTTATGGAATATGTAATTGCTTCTGTTTGTGCTTAGCTATTTAACCTTCAGTTCCATTCCCAACCAAGATATTTATCCAGTCTTGAAAGGCCTGTGACAAAAAAGGTTGCTGTGCATCTGCCCACTGTACAAAATGTTCTCTCTCAGTTAATGGCAAGCACGTTATTCCTGTATAGATGGAATGATAAAAATGACTTAATGTCGGTAGGTAGATATTGGCGGGCTGTGCCACTTACAATAAATACGGATTGTTTAGAGCCTGGAGTTTCTTCTTCAAAGTATGCTTTCCAATTCATCACCAGCCACTGTGTGAGCAGAGGAGACGCTTGCTCTGCACCAGCTCCATGCAGCAGCCTGTGAATGAAGAGTTTGTGCAGTAAATCTGCCATGCTCAGCCATTTTATAGCAGAGCAGCCGCAATTACCATGGTCAACAGGAAATTTGAATGCATATTTTAAAACAAATTGCCTTTTTATCGAGTCGCGGAGTTAAATATGTAGAAGTGTAGATGGCTCGCAATATTAAGGCTGTAATTTACTCCAGTAGTTCTAATGGGATTGTGAGCCGCAGAGGCAAGGTTTGAGAGGCTGGTGGATGTTAGCGGAACCCCAATGTTTAGCTGTCGCCTTGTGCTCCCTTGCCTCAGTGAATGTTTTACGTAGTACATGGAATTTACAGCCACAGAAACTGGCCATTTGGCACAACTGCTGTTGTTAATGCCCCACACCAGCCTCTTCCCACCCCTCTTCATCTCAACCCCATCAACATAGCCTTCCGTTCCTTTCCCCCCTCGTGTACTTATCGAGCTTCCCCTTTAAATGCATCGATGCTATTCGCCTCGACCACTCAACGTGGTGGCGAGCTCCACATTCTCACGGCTCTCTGAGTAAAGAAGTTCCTTCTGAACTCCCTGTTGGATTTATTGGTGACTATCGTATATTTATAGCCCCTAGTATTGGACTCGCCCACAAGAGAGTGGGTATCGAAGCAAGGAAGAGGAGGAGGAATTGCGTTGTGTTTTAAGAAAATAAGAACATAAGACATAGGAGCAGGAGTAGGCCCCAGTGCCCCTCGAGGCTGCTCCGCCATTCAATAAGATCACGGCTGATCATCGACCTCAACACTTTCCCGCCTGATCCCCATATCCCTTGATTCCCCTAGACTCCAAAAATCTATTGATCTCAACACTGAATATATTCAGAGACTCAGCATCCACAGCCCTCTGGGGCAGAGAATTCCAAATATTCACAAACCTCTGAGTGAAGAAATTCCTCCTCATCTCAGTCTTAAATGGCCGCCCCCTTATCCTGAGACTATGCCCCCTAGTTCTACACACTCCAGCCAGGGGAAACAACCTCTCAGCATCTACCCTGTCAATCCCCTTCAGAATCTTGTATGTTTGCATGAGATCACCTCTCATTCTTCTAAACTCCATTCTACACAATCTCTCATCATAAAACAGCCCTCTCATCCCAGGAATCAATCTAGTGAACCTTCGCCAAGGCAAGTATATCCTTCCTTAGATAAGGATTTGTTTTAATAAATGTTTTTTTTGAGACATGATAGGACTAACAATGCTTTTCAGCCAGATAAATGTCAGCGGTATGAGATGTAGGAAGATGCCAGTTCCTGCCTTGTAGTATTTTGTCTTCTGGCACTGGAATATTAGACTTAAATATGTATCGAACTCTGACATATTAGCATGATCATGCCTCTTGGGGGTGCCTGGAATATAGAATCTGGCAGCTGATCTTGGCACTATTCGAAGATGTCCTGGCTATCATCCATCCCTTAACCAATACCACCAGAGAAAGATTAAGTAGTCACTTACCTCATTTCCCATTTGGGGGTCTTGTTGTGTGCAAGCCATGCCGCTGTGTGGGCCTATAAAACAATAGGGACTTCACTCCAAAAGTAATTCACCGACGTGTGAAGTGGTTTGGGGCATTTTGAGAATATGAACGGAGCTATATAAATGCAAATATCAACATTAAATTCAACAATTTAAGAGCGTACCCGCTGCCAATCTTTGGCTCCCTGCCCCCCAAAGCCCCTGCCACCCGCCCACGCCCCCCCCCCCCACCTCCCCCGCCCCCAAGAGCCTGTTTCTTTCTTCCTTTTTTTCTCCTGGAAACTGGTCATTATCCCGCCATTCACACTCTATCTTGACTAATGTTTTTCTAACTCCTGGCATTACCATTTGAATTTGGTCCATCATCCCATTTTGTCTCTCCAACCTCTCCTGTCTGCCACCCTATCACAGACCTTCCCTTTTGTGCTTTCTTCCCCTCCCCCTTTCAGTGCTGTTTAAGAATCTGTTCTTTCCGAACATTCTCCAGTTCTGACGAAAGGTCATCGACCCCAAATGTTAACTCTGTTTCTCTCTCCACAGATGCTGCCTGACCCGCTGAGATTTTCAGCATTTTCAGTTTTTATTCCAGATTCCAGCATCCGCCAGTATTTTGCTTTTGTATGTCAATGCAAGTCCGGTCTTCTCTGGTGGCGTTGAATCATGGAATCATTGACTACAGTGTTATCTTAAGCAGCATCCATCGAGAATCCTTGGCAAAGTTTTGTTTGGTGGGGAGCGGGGGGAGAGCCACTCTCATCCCAATAAAACTGGAGAGCTCTGTTACAGTATCATGGGAAGGCTTCTAGTTGACGAATACTGAATGAATGGATGCACCTTGGCCCAGACTCTCATTCGTCATCGTGGTAGTATGTGAACATTCTTGATACTTTCCACTTTGAACGTCTGGAATGGAGATCTTGGCCAATGTGTTTTTAAATCTCCTTTTGCTCTGGAATCTGACGATCAGGACACTCCGTATTTTGTCTCAACACAGGTGGAGTGCATCAGCCCCTGATTTTACCCCTTGACTAGCCTATCATCTGGTCATATTCTTTCATCAACATCATCATCATCATAGGCAGTCCCTCGAAATCGAGGAAGACTTGCTTCCACTCTAAAAGTGAGTTCTCAGGTGACTATACAGTCCAATATGAATTACAGTCTCTGTCACAGGTGGGGTAGACAGTGGTTGAAGGAAAGGGTGGATGGGGAGTCTGGTTTGCCGCACGCTCCTTCCGCTGCCTGCGCTTGGTTTCTGCATGCTCTCGGCAATAAGACTCGAGATGCTCAGTGCCCTCCCGGATGCTCTTCCTCTTCGGGCGGTCTTGGGCCAGGAATTCCCAGGTGTCGGTGGGGATATTGCACTTTATCAAGGAGGCCTTGAGGGTGTCCTTGAAACCTGTGTGGTGGGGTCAGGTTGGTGGAGGACCTTTGTCTTATGGATGTTTAGTGTAAGGCCCATGCTTTCATATGCCTCAGTGAAGATGTTGATGATGGTTTGGAGTTCGGCTTCCGAGTATGCGCAGACGCAAGCGTCGTCTGCATACTGTAGTCCGATGACAGAGGATGGGACGGCCTTGGATCTAGCCTGGAAGTGACGAAGATTGAACAGACATCAACAACAATAAATTACATTTATATAGCACCTTTAATGTAGTAAAATGTCCCGAGGCACTATGCAGCAGCGATTAGAAGCGAAACGACTTGCATTTCTGTAGCGCCTTTCACAACCACCGGACGTCCCAAAGCACTTTACAGTCAATGAAATGCTTCTTGTAGTGTAGTCACTGTTATATTGTAGGAAATTTGTGCACAGCAAACTCCCGCAAAGAGTAATGTGATAATGACCAGGTAATCTGCTTTTTTGTTATGTTGATTGAGGGATAAATATTGGCCAGGATACCAAGCGCATCCCCTGCTCTTCTTCGAAATAGTGGCCGTGGGATCTTTTACGTCCACCTGAGCGAGCAGACGGGGCCTCGGTTTAACATCTCATCCGAAAGATTATCAAACAAAATTGGACACTGAGCCACATAAGGACAAATTAGCATAGAGCTTGGTTAAAGAGATAGGTTTTAAGGAGCGTCTTAAAGGAGGAGAGAGAGAGGTAGAGAGGCGGAGGGGTTTAGGGAGGACATTTCAGAGCTTGGGGCCAAGGGATTTGAAGACACGGCCGGCAACAGTGGAGCGAAGAAAATAGGCAAAGAACTTCATTGGCTGGAAAGTGCTTCGGGTTGTAGTGAGGTTGTGAAAGGCGCTATAAAAATGCAGGTCCTTTCTTTCATAAGAGAGCATGGAGAGCACAAGAGTTGATAAAGAGGAGGTAAGGTGACTTTCAGTTCTCATGTACTTGACTTACAATTTCATTTGTAAGCCTAGCGTGGTGAGAGTAACACCGATGACTCCAGTGTAATCCTACTGCTTCATTAAACTGTTTCTTGCAGACGTACAGTTCATTTGCAGACACTGAGTGACAAAATATCGATCGTCCTTCTTGGGCTCTTGAAAGACTACAAACGAATGCAATAGGGGTCATCACTGAGAGTGTCCTGATAGAAGCAAATAGAGTCAACAAGCAATAGCTACATTATAAATCACTTCAGATCAATATCAAGTCTTTCAGCCCCTCAAGAAACCCTGAATAACAAGCAGCTGTGTGGCGAGTTTTAATATTATAAATGAAAACCTCTGCATCTCATTTAGTGAAAGAAGGGGAAGAAGTGCTCTTTCATTCTAATCTACGTTTCAGCAATTGGACTTCGAAGAGACAGATTCTGCACTTACTCTGCTCCAGCGGAGGTTATATAACAGACTTGACTATTCCAATGCACTCCTGGCTGGCCTCCCACATTCTACCCTACGTAAACTAGAGGTGATCCAAAACTCGGCAGCCCATGTCCTAACTCGCACCAAGTCCCGTTCACCCATCACCCCTGTGCTCACTGACCTACATTGGCTTCCGGTTAAGCAACACCTCGATTTCAAAATTCCCATCCTTGTTTACAAATCCCTCCATGGCCAGGCCCCTCCCTATCTCTGTAATCTCCTCCAGTTCCACGACCCACCCCCCCCCCAACCCACCGAGATATCTGCACTCCTCTAATTCTGCCCTCTTGTGCATCCCTAATTATAATCGCTCAACCATTGGTGGCCGTGCCTTCAGCTGCCTGGGCCCCAAGCTCTGGAACTCCCTGCCTAAACCTTTCTGCCTTCCTACCTCTCTTTCCTCCTTCAGGACGCTCCTTAAAACCTACCTCTTTGACCCAGCTTTTGAACACCTGCCCTAATTCCTCCTTATGTGGCTTGGTGTCAGATTATTTTGTCTCATAATACTCCTGTGAAGCGCCGTGTGATGCCTGGGACAGCATGTTGTGTCACCAACCTGGGGCATCTCCCGAGCGATGGTGCACGGGTTCACTCCCCCGATCTTCATACACCACTGAGTTGCTGATCTCCACCGACTGACTGAGAGGAAGTGCGGAGGAAGGGAAGCCAATGGAGAGTAAAATCGGGCGAGGTGTACAACTGATGGCCAACTCGAGCCGCTTGGCTCCCATCCAGCAGCTTGGGATAAAACCACCCCCCACACTACGTCCAAGAAACTGCGACGTCAGACGTTGTGGGGATAATGAAAATGTTCCCGTGCCATTTAAGGAACGATTGCACTCATACAGTTAGTTTACCCTGTAGATGGTGTGTGAGTTTATGTTTATGGTTAAACATTTACAGTTTATGTGCTGTTTTACTGCCAGAGCGCTTTAAGCCAGGCTCATTATCAAAGGTCCATTTGTTTGCTTCTGGTTGTTAAGCTGTTAACTTCAATCAAATCATTGGAATACTTCGTCGCATGGATTAACTCGCCATTGTGTGGTAAGCTTACCGTGCAGACAGGTGGAAAATATTCTCCTTACCCTTCAGCAGCAAGTCACTGGATTTAGCATGATCCCCTCCCAGAATCATTTCTTCAGATTCACAATGAATAAATGTTCTCTTCTTCCTCTGAGACGCACGTGAAAAATCCAAGTGGGGGGTGTTGTGGGACAAGCGTGGGACAAGCCTTGCCACCAGAAGATATTCTCCGCCACTACTATCTTTTTCATAGTCAAGACATTAAAAGATACCTTACAATTTGAAGCGGTAGTAGTCAGATGTTTTAGGGCAGCTTTTCCTCCTCTAGTGTTTGGCGGGGGGAGTAGGTTAAAGGTCTCCGGGGTGAATCCACAACAGAACTGGATGTGAGAAGATCGCAAGTCGACAACGGATTTCGCTCGACTTTCCATCCATTTAAATTAATGCGCGGAAACAGCACACAGCAAGCTCCCACAAACAGCAATGTGATAATGACCAGATAATCTGTTTTTGTTATGTTGATTGAGGGATAAATATTGGCCAGGACATCAGGGATAACTCCCCTGCTCTTTTATGAAATGGTGCCATAGGATCTTTTACGCCTTGGCCAAAAGACAGCCCTTCCGACAGTGCAGCACTCCCTCGGCACTGCACTGGAGTGTCAGCCTAGATTTGTGTGCTCAAGTCCCTGGAGTGGCATTTGACCTCTCAGCCTTCTGACTCAGAGGTGAGTGTGCTATCTACTGAGTCACAGCTGACACAGTAATTGACTGACACTGACATTGAGGCTTCAAACACTGGAATTACCTATATTTAAGAAGGATGATAAATAGATTTAAGGGCTCAAGTTTCAGCCTGAGTTGTTCCTATTTTTTTGGAGCAACTAGTTTAGAATAGAGCATCTTAGAAATTGCAATTCTCAGCATTTAGTTTGCTCCAGTTCTAGTGAGTTGGAATAGTTCCATTTTAGAACAGATTTATTTTTCAATAGGGGGCGTGTCCAGCCACTTACGCCTGTTTTGCAAGTTTAGGCAGCGAAAACTTACTCCAAACTAACTTAGAATGGAGTAAGTATAGATTTTTGTACGCTCAGAAAAACCTTGCCTATACTTGTAACTCAGGCGTAGGGAGCAAGAGATGGGGGGGGGGGGAAAGTTTACAAACATTAAACACTTCACTTTTACAAATAAAGAGCCATCCTCAATAATAAATGAAATAAATCAATAAATCAACCAATAAATCAATCAAAAAAAAATGTAAAAATATAAAATAAAAAAATTAATTAAAAAAATCAATAAATAAAAAATTAAGTTTCTACTCACCGACTGCAGTACCGGGAGCCCTCCAACAGCATGCTGGGACGGGCCCCCCCCCCCCTCCCGAGTGTCTCTCTCTCTGTGTCAGTGTCTCTCTCTCTTTCTGTCCCTGTCAGTGTCTCTCTGTGTTTCTGACGAGGAGGGGAGGGGGAGGAGGGGGATGGGGGGAGGGTGGAGTAGAGGACGAGAGAGGAGGGGGGAAGAGGAGGTGGGAAGAGGAGGGGGAAGGGAGGGAGAAGAGGGGGAGGGAGAGGAGGAAGGGAGAGGAGGGAGGGAGAGGAGGGGGAAGAGAGGGGGGAAGAGGAGGGAGGGGAGGGAAGAGGAGAGAGGGAGGGTGGGGGAGAGGATGGAGGGAGGGAGGGGGAAGAGGAGGGAGGGGGAGAGGAGGGAGGGAGGGAGGAGGAGGGGGAGGAGAGGAGGGGGGAAGTGGAGGGGGAGGCTGAATGGGCCCCGCTGACGAGAGGAAGCTGGGCCGAAGCTGCCGGGCGGGCGGGCCCCGCCAAGGATGTGGAATGAGGGAGGGAGGGAGGGGGAATGGCAGAATGGGAGGGGGGGAAAACGGGAGCTGAACTGCAGGGAGGGAGGGGGGGCAGTGGAGCAGGAGCTGAACAGGAGGGAGTGAGGCCTGAGTCCGATCTTCGGCGCCCCTCCCATGCAGCCTCGGGGGCGAGGAGCTACTGCACATGTGCGCGCACTCTAGCACGCATGTGCAGAGGTCCCGGCACAGTTTTCAGTGCTGGGACCTGGCTCCGTCCTCCACGCGTTCTGCTGCACTGTGCCAAGGGCCTGGATTGACCGGACGGAGCGGAGAATACCAAGGTAAATAATAGGCGCCGTTTCTGTTCTAAAAAGTCGCCACACCATACGGAGATGCGCCGTTCTAACCCTGGGAGAAAACTTGGGCCCTAAGAAGGGATATAGAACATGTCCAGGCTATTATAGACCAGTCAACTTAACATCGGTGGTAGGAAAAATATTTGAATCCCTACTAAAGGAGAAAATAGAAGAACATCTAGAAAATAGAAGAATGTCTAGAAACATCTAGAAAGCAGAGAGTCGGGATAAATGGGTCCTTTTCGGGTTGGAAATCGGTGGTTAGTGGTGTGCCACAGGGATCGGTGCTGGGACCACAACTGTTTACAATATACCTAGATGACCTGGAAGAGGGGACAGAGTGTAGTGTAACAAAATTTGCAGATGACACAAAGATTAATGGGAAAGCGGGTTGTGTAGAGAACACAGAGAGGCTGCAAAGAGATTTGGATAGGTTAAGCGAATGGGCTAAGGTTTGGCAGATGGAATACAAGGTCATCCACCTTGGGAAAAAAAACAGTAAAAGGGAATATTATTTGAATGGGGAGAAATTACAACATGCTGAGGTGCAGAGGGACCTGGGGGTCCTTGTGCATGAATCCCAAAAGGTTAGTTTGCAGGTGCAGCAGGTAATCAGGAAGGCGAATGGAATGTTGGCCTTCATTGCGAGAGGGATGGAGTACAAAAGCAGGGAGGTCCTGCTGCAACTGTACAGAGTATTGGTGAGGCCGCACCTGGAGTATTGCGTGCAGTTTTGGTCATCTTACTTAAGGAAGGATATACTGGCTTTGGAGCGGGTTCAGAGACGATTCACTAGGCTGATTCCGGAGATGAGGGGGTTACCTTATGATGATAGATTGAGTAGACTGGGTCTTTACTCGTTGGAGTTCAGAAGGATGAGGGGTGATCTTATAGAAACATTTAAAATAATGAAAGGGATAGACAAGATAGAGGCAGAGAGGTTGTTTCCATTGGTCGGGGAGACTAGAACTAGGGGACACAGCCTCAAAATACGGGGGAGCCAATTTAAAACTGAGTTGAGAAGGAATTTCTTCTCCCAGAGGGTTGTGAATCTGTGGAAATCTCTGCCCAAGGAAGCAGTTGAGACTAGCTCATTGAATGTATTCAAGTCACAGATAGTTAGATTTTTAACCAATAAGGGAATTAAGGGTTATGGGGAGCGGGCGGGTAAGTGGAGCTGAGTCCACAGCCAGATCAGTCATGATCTTATTGAATGGCAGAGCAGGCTCGAGGGGCTAGATGGCCTACTCCTGTTCCTAATTCTTATGTTCTAAAACCATAATAATGAATAGTCAGTATGGATTTCAAAAGGGAAAGTCTTACTTGACCAACCTCATAAGAATTTTGAATAGGTAACAGATAGGTACAATGGTAATGCAGTGGATGTAATTAATCTAGATTTTCAAAAGACCTTCAGTAAGGCACCCCATAATAGACTAATGAATAAGGTCAGAGAATGCGGAGTCAGGGGTCAAGTATCAGAAAGGATTGTTAGCTGACTTCAAGACAGAAAGCAGAGAGAGTAGGGGTAAAGGGTAATTATTTACAGTGGCAGAAAGTGGGTAGTGGTGTTCCAGAAGTATCAGTGCTCGGACCACTGTTGTTCACAATTTATATTGATGATTTAGACTTGGACTTGGAATCAAAAACACAATTTCTAAATTTGTGAATGACACCAAATTGACAGTGATAGTCAATACTGAGGAGGACTACAACAAATTACAGGAAGTCATTAATAATCTTGAAGAATTGGCATAGAATTGGCAAATGAATTTCAACACAGATAAATTTACATTTTGTTAAGAAAAATAGGGAGGCCACATATTACTTGGAAAATATGAATATAAATGGGATAGAGGAACAAAGGGATCTCGGAGTACAGATACACAAATTAATAAAAGATGGGCCACAGGTTAACAAGGCCGTAAAAAGGCAAACCAAGCACTCGGGTTTATTTCGAGAGGGATTGAATGTGGGGAAGTTATGTTAAACCTGTATCGAACCTTGGTTCTGATCACCATATTATTTAAAAGATATAGAGGCACTGGAGAGGGTGCAAAAAAGTTTCACAAAGATGATACGAGAAATGCGAGGGTACCGATTAGGAAAAGATGAACAGGTTGGGTCTCTTTTCTCTTGAAAAAAGAAGGCTGAGGGGTGATCTAATAGAGGGCTTTAAAATTATGAAAGGTTTTGATCGAGTGGATACAGAGAGAATGTTTCCACTTGTGGGGAAGAGCATAACTAGAGGCCATCAATATAAGATAGTCACCAAGAAATCAACTAGGGAATTCAGAATAAACTTCTTTACCCAGAGAGTGGTGAGAATGTGGAACTCGCTACCACAGGGAGTGGTTGAGACAAATAGTATTGATGCATTTAAGGGGAGGCTAGACAAGCACATGGGGGAGAAGGGAATAGAGGGTTATGCTGATAGATTTAGATGAGGAAAGACGGTTTTTGTACCTTATATCCTATGTTATCTTATGAATACAAGTCGGAAGTTGAGTAAAAGCGGGGAAATCAGATGGAACGTTTTTCCCAAAGACTAATACTGTTATAGAATAAGTTGGTAGGGAAAGATATTGAAGGGCAAGGGTGTAACTGAGTTCAAAAGACAATTACATTCTTTGCTGGAGAGGGAAGAATTAAGGGGGGTATTATATTGACTGCAATTTCTACTGGACTTCCTCTAAAGGGCTTTCAGTAACATTTCAACGTAAGTATGGACCACCTCAGAACCAAATTATCCCTGATTTGCACAAAGGCCCTATTGAAAATTTAAAGATGCTATTGTCAAGGCATTACTATTCAACCTGTAGGTTTGTGTTGGTTAAATGTTAAAGTTGTTGGGAAAAATGGGTACTCCCCACTTCCCTTCAATTTTTAATGAATATTTTCAGCTGTATAAACCTCATGGGCGTCAGTAATAACAAAGTACCCGAGTGTAGTGTTTCTGAGCAGAAGCTTAACCCCTGTGACTGCGTCATCTGTCGGTTCAATGAGCTGAAGCACTGTTTGTCAGGCACTGCCAGCTTTTGGGATATAAGTTTCACCAAATGCCTTGATGAACCTCCAGCAGTTCGTCTGACTATCGTACCATTGAAGCCTACTTCTTTTGCTGATTACTTGGTTCTTCAACACAGTGTTCCTATTTGTTTTAACCCCCTTTCCACTCATAATATCTCAGCGTTCATCCAATAGCGACTACACCACTCTTGCTTTAAACTGCGAGTGGTAAATTAAAAATCCATCGTGGGTAAGTGCAGATTTGAGGTCCTTTGATGGTTTACTTTGTAACTGCACCATTCAGATGGGGAAGGTGCCAGGTTTCACATCTGTGCTAAGTTGGTGATCGGGGGAAAAACAATCAGCCCAATTCCATCTTGAGATCACTGCTGGAATGTGTAAGGCCCAATTTTAACTCTGAAAGAAAGACTTGCATTTATATAGCGCCTTTTCACGACCACCGGATGTCTCAAAGCACTTTACAGCCAATGAAGTACTTTTGGAGTGTAGTTACTGTTGTAATTTGGGAAACGCAGCAGACCATTTGCGCACAGCAAGCTCCCACAAACATCAATGTGATAATGACCAGATAAACTGTTTTTATTATGTTGATTGAGGGATGAATATTGGCCCCGGACATAACTGCCCTGCTCTTCTTCGAAATAATACCATGGGATCTTTTACCTCCACCTGAGATGGCAGATGGGGCCTCGGTTTAACATCTCATCCGAAAGACGGCACCTCCGGCAGTGCAGCATTCCCGCAGCACTGCACTGGGAGCGTCAGCCTCGAATTTTGTGCTCAAGTCTCTGGAGTGGGACTTGGACCCGCAACCTTCTGACTCAGAGGCGAGAGAGTGCTACCCACTGAGTCACAGCCGACACTGTGGGCCAGTGTTGGGCACAAGTGTGATTTCCTAACTCACCTACCGTTCCATAAAATGAGGCCCAGGATACTTTATTTTCTTTGCAGCCTCATTTAAATCCCATCGGCCAATGTCTCACCTGTTCAGGGTGTAAAATTGCGCACCCTGCTGGCATCAATTAGGTGGCGCGGTTGGCTGCCGGCGGCGTCTTGCCGGGGTCTCGCGATCGGGAGGCGGGGCGGGGGGTACACGGGTCCGGAGCAGGGGGAAGCACTCTTGCTCCTCCTGGGCCCCACAAGCAAAGGAAGAAAAAGACATACCTTTATGGGCCCTTTTCTGGCCCAGATCACCTGATCTGCTATCTTCACCCGCCAGGAAAGCCACTGCACCTTCTCGCTCAGGCCATTGAGTTAAAATTGCAGTCGGGTCCTGATGACGTCATCCGGACCCGACATGACAATGCAATAAAGGAACCCCGCCAGTTTTCATTGGGTGCCCTCCTCGCCCAGCTCGATCGAGCAGCTTAAAAGCGAGATCGTTTCGCCCCTGCTGGCTCCAGGGCAGGTAAGTAATCTGCGCAATTTTAACTGCCCATCTGCCCGGTTTCCACCGGGCGGGTAGGTTAAAATTGCCCCCTACATGTCTGGATATTGAGTGAGGGCAGGTTTTGGTTTGCTGTGATGGCTCCATGGTCGAATAGTATAACTTGGTTATTGTTTATTAAAGTTGCACATTTTGAGAGGTTATCTCTGCAGCGTATGTAGCTTGATGGGCCTGCATTCACCTAATTGTACAATCAGAAAGGAAAAGTTAAAAAAACGGAATGGTGAATGAATATTGTTTTCCCCAAATGGATGCCACTTGGGAAAAATTGAAAGAACACTTCTTTCAGGCACTTAATCAAAGTGTGGCTCTTGTGAATCAAGAGAGGCAGAGACATGAGGGAACGTGTCCAAAGCAACAACGAAAGACTTACATTTATATAGCGCCTTTCATGACCACTGGACATCCCAAAGCACTTTACAGCCAATGAAGTACTTCTGAAGTGTAGTCACTGTTGTAATGTAGGAAATGCAGCAGCCAATTTGTGCACAGCAAGCTCCCACAAACAGCAATGTGGTAATGACCAGATAATCTGTTTTTTGGTTATGTTGATTGAGGGATAAATATTGGTCAGGATACTGGGGATAATTCCGCTGCTCTTCTTCGAAATAGTGCCGTGGGATCTTTTACGTCTCCCTGAGGTGGCAGGCAGGATTTAACATCTCATGAAAGACAGCACCACCGACAATGCAGCACTCCCTCAGCACTGCACTGGAGTGTCAGCCTAGATTTTTGTGCTCAAGCCTCCGGAGTGGGACTTGAACCCACAACCTACTGACGCAGAGGCGGGAGTGCTGCCCACTGAGCCACGGCTGACATAATACGAGTATTTACCTGGGACCAGAAACTGGAACGTCTCTTGTAGAAACTACAGAGTATTATCTTGAAAGACTGAAATGTACTTTTGAAGAAGCCTCGAGGGCTCAAAGCAGGAAGCTGGGAATAGCCACAGGGAATCACTTAGCATCTATTCGGTGTATGAACTACAAAGCTTCTGCTCCCCAGGTACTGACATCCCTCAATGTGATGAACACAAAAGTCATTGTAGAGAAAAAAAAATATCCATCTATCTTCTCCGGGCTTTGAAAACTGAAACTTGACGTCACCTAAGTGCGATTTCTCAATTGCTCCTGTTTCTTCGTCTATTTTCCCCCTGGGCTTGTACCCTTCAAACAAAGTTTTTCGATGAAGAGAAAAGTGGGCAGGTTATGGTCTGGCTTGTATTCCCTTGAGTATAGAAGATTAAAGGGAGAACTAATTAAGGCGTTTAAAATGATCAGCGGCATTGTTTGGGTAGCATTTCCTCTGGAGACCAGGACAAGGGGGCATAGCCTTGAAATTCGAGCCAGGCCGCTCAGGGGTGATGTCAGGAATCATTGCTTCACACAAAGAGTAGTGGGAATCTGGGACTCTCTCCCCACAAAAAGCTGTTGCGGTTGGGGGGGGTCAATTAAAAAGTAAGATTGATAGATTTTTTTTAGGCAAGGGTGCTGAGGGTTACAGAACCAAGGTGGATGGATAGATCTAAGGTCCTGATCTAATTGAATGGTGGAATGAGGAACTGAATGGCTTACTCCTGCTCCTACATTCCTATGTTAACACCAGACTTGACTACTCCAACACACTCCTGGCTGGCCTCCCACATTCTACCCTACGTAAACTTAATGTGGCCTAAAACTCGGCTGCCCACGTCCTAGCTCGCACCAAGTCCCGCTCACCCATCACCCCCTGTGCTCGCTGACCTACATTGGCTCCTGGTTAAACAGCACCTCGATTTTAAAATTCTCATCCTTGTTTTCAAATCCCTCCATGGCCTCGCCCCCTCCCTATCTCTGTAATCTCCTCCAGCCCCACAAACCCCCCCCCCCCCACCCCCAAGATGTCTGCGCTCCTCTAATTCTGCCCTCTTGAGCATTCTTGATGATAACTGCTCAACCACTGGTGGCCGTGCCTTCAGCTGCCTGGGCCCCAAGCTCTGGAACTCCCTCCCTAAACCTCTCCACCTCTCTACCTCTCTCTCCTCCTTTAAGACGCTCCTTAAAACCTTCCTCTTTGACCAAGCTTTTGGTCACCTGCCGTAATTTCTTCACATGTGGCTCGGTGTCATCTTTTTGCCTTATAACGCTCCTGTCAAGTGCCTTGGGATGTTTCACTATGTTAAAGGCGCTATATAAATGCAAGATGTTGTTGTTGTACATTCCTAAACTTGGTGTCCTGTAACAACTGCCTCATTTCATTTTCTTTGCTACACACTTTTCAACCTTGGCATCATACTTCTCGCCCCTTCACTTTAAACAAAAGAAAGCCAAACAAATAAGGTGAAAAGGCTGAGAGCCTTGTGGTCTGGTTTTAGCCAGAAAATAAGAGGGCACATGAAGTCACATTGTCTATATCAATGGCGACCGTTCTTGGAGGCACCTGACAATATACATCTACACGCTGCCAGCGCCCTTTGCAAAGTTCCTGTGACAGTTGCCATTACCTGGTATTTATCGTCCAAATATGCTTGCTTTTCAGAGCTATCCATCACATTAATCAAGGAAAAGCAAATCCACTGGATGATTTGCCTTGTCTGAATAATAGGTCAGAATGTGCATTTCCTTTTATTGAAATACCATTTCAACCTTTCTTTACAAGAAAATAAATATTTCTAAAACCTTAAGTTGGCAAATTGTAATATCCCTACCGGTTTTCTTATATTAATAAAGGAGACAGGTTTATTCATTGCCGTGTGATACAATCTCCTGAACTCACTCCATTAAAATATTCTCGTGCTTAACATTCTGCTGATAAGCAAAGCTCACAGATGGAGATCACCTTGAAGCAAATGATTGAATGTTTTTTAGAGTTATTCTGGTGCTGTTGCTGATAACCTGAGCTATAAACTCACACAAGAAGAGACTTGCGATTGTTAAATCTATTTATAACCAAATATGACTTTTGCTTGACGTCTTAAAGTTCAGCGGAATTGTTATGGACTTCGGAATAAAATGGCTGCGAATGTGTATTAGTTGCCAGTGTCAGCTGTGGCTCAGTGGGTAGCGCACTCGCTTCTGAGTCAGAAGGTTGTGGGTTCAAGTCCCACTCCAGAGACTTGAGCACATAAATCTCGGCTGACACTCCCGAGGGAGTGCTGCACTGTCGGAGGTGCTGTCTTTCAGATGAGATGTTAAACTGGGGCCTGTCTGCTCTCTCAGGTGGATGTCAATGATCCAATGGTGCTATTTCAAAGAAGAGCAGGGGAGTTATCCCCGGTGTCCTGGCCAATATTTATCCTTCAATCAACGTAGCAAAAACAGATTATCTGGCCATTATCACGTCGCTGTTTTGTGGGAGCTTGCTGTGCGTATAACGGCTGCCGCGTTTCCCACATTACAACAGTGACTGCACTTCAAAAAGTACTTCATTGGCTGTAAAGGGCTTTGAGACATCCGGTGGTTGTGAAAGGCGCTATATAAACACAAGTCTTTTACTGGTTGGCATAATGGAGGACTGGTGCAGGATGAATGAGTCGTGACTGCTGCCAGGCTGGTGGGCGCAGACCGCACAATGCGCTGCCTGAGGTCACAAACCAGCCGTATGTTGAGGGAGTTGAATCCCTTGCAGTTGACAAAGGTGCCCGACCGGCGATGGGGAGCATGCAAGGCAACGCGGGTGCCGTCTGTCGCATCTTGTGCCCTGGGCAAGCCTGCCGTGCTGGGCCGAGCCTCGTGCTCTCTCGCCCTGCTTCCTTTGAACTATGAGAGGCGGGGCTTCTTCCTGGCGTAGAGAGCCTCGGTGATCTCCACTGTGATACGTCGCTTGAGGTCACCTGCTGCAGCCTGAAAGGAGCCCGTGGGTATAACAGTTAGAGTCCGCGGTGACCTCGACCAGCCGCAGGCAGTGCTGCCCTTGCCCTGGTTCGAGGCTCGAGGTGTAACTGGAGCAAGTGCCGTGGATCGGTGATGACCTCCCTTGTGAAGCAATGGTGCCACCCCCCGCCCACCCCCCCCACCCCCCACATATTGCTCTCCTCGGTGAAGTTCATGTATGGGAAGTGCTCCCCGAACAGCCTCTGTGTGTATGGTATGGTCTGCAGTGCAATGCCCTCCCCCTCCTCCCGCTCTCTTCCTTGCTGCTCCCCCTCTTGACCTCCAGCCCGGGAAGACCACGATGACCATCCATGACTGCTGTCGGGGGTGGATTAACCATGGGGCGGATGGAGCTGCAGCCTCACGCCCACCAAAGAACAGAGGCCCACCAAATAAAGCCTCCCAGATAGGCTGAATAGAATAGACAATAAGAGAGGAAAAACAAGACCGAGGAGAATAGATTCACTTATTTATACCGATATACAGAAGTACTTATATACACAAATGTACCTATAATCATCATCATAGGCAGTCCCTCAAAAAAGAGGATGACCTGCTCCCACGCCTAAAAGGGATGAGTTCACAGGTGTTTCAATGAAGGACCCGGGTCCCGAACTACATGTTGAAGGGTGGAAGATGCCTGTGCGTGGGTTTTTTTTTTAACGTGTGGTGACTGTTGCACACCAGCCACCACACGGGCTTGACCAAGCTAGGTCTTGGTCCAGTGGCCAGGGTTAACCAAGACGATTGGAGACCAGCTCTGCTGCACGGATCGAGCACACACACATACCTATATACAGAAGTACCTATATATACAAATGTACCTATATACAGAAGTACATGTCTACACTAATGTACCTGTATACAGAAGTACCGATATACACTAATGTACCGATATACACTAATGTACCTATATACAGAACAGAATATGTACTAGCCTGCTTTATTTCACATGTTATTGAGAGAAATTTGCATATATGTCTAGGAATCTATGTTACCAGAACCAAAATATATACCTACTTGATACAGAATATATGCTGTCATTGTTGAATAAAGCGGCCTATGTACAATTCAGAATCAGAATCATACACGTAATGTAATGAACATGAACAAAGATAACTATCAGCCCATTTGGATCAGTTTGTCTCAGGCCCACCAGACCCTTAATCCGGCTCTGGGTGCCAGAATGATTTTAAGGTAGCCAACAGTAAGTGCGAGGCTAAACAAGTTCTCTCCTCAGCAATACAACTGAGCTTCCCAGAGTCAGAAAAGGCCCCAGAAAATGGCCCAGAGGTTAACCAGCAGCCTGAACTAACAAACCAGCAGCGAACCTGTCAATACTGCATCGTCCCTTTAAAATAGCGCAGGAGAGGGGTTCTTCCTGTCTGTTGGCGCAGCGTGCTGCTGGGCGACTCAGGCACTGGGGCATACCAAAATCGGAAAAGGGTCCTCCAAGAAACGCAGGACCCTAATTTGAATAACTCATTCATTGCTTCGAGTAGTTCTGGCGTGCGCTCTGGACGTCGAAGGAGAAGTGTGATGGGCAACGCAGCCTCACCACTAAATGAGAGCACGCTTCCTACCCGCCATATTGGGGGCTTAGGCACCCATTTAGTGCCCGAAAAATGGGGCGTGGCCCCGTCAAAATTCCACGGCCGGGAGAGTGAAATTCCTCTTGATGAGCACTGAGATGCTGCCCGGCTTCCTTTCCCGTAATTAGCGATCCGCTAATGAACCCTGTTAAAGCCTCATGCATTGTGATTGCATTAGTGGGTTGTTAATTGCGCAGGAAAAAAACCCAGCCATTTTGCTGTTTTTTATTAGAAGAGGAATTTCACCCTTGCGTGATCAGGTTACGAGGGAGAGTCAGGAGAGTGTCGAAGGAATGCTCCAGATTGAAAGGTTGTTGGCCAGACATTTGGAAACAATCTTATTACACATCCAGTTTGAGAAGGCTTTTCCTCTATTTTTCCCCTTTGCAGACAGCTTACATTGTGCACCCACTCCTTCAACCGGAACAGCAGAGGTCTGCTTGCTATTAACTCAACTGGATAATTGGCTGGCAGGAGCCCTGAATCAAGCAGAATAAATTAGATGATTAATTTATTATCATCACAGTGCTAATGTTGAAGTGAGTGCCAGGTGACGTTCCCAGTATAATTTGGGTTTGGTGATGTATTTGAAATGATCGTAGAGCACCGACTTGTTCTATGTTTTCTTTCTTTTTTTCTTTCTTTCTCTCTCTCTCTCTTTCATTCTCGAGTTTCCCCACCTCACCCCTCCCCCTTCCTCAAAAACATCTATTCATGCCGGGGGAATGTTCCATGTGTGCCAGCAACCCCCGGGATGTCAGTATGTGAGCCCAGGCACCGAGTGTGAGCAGGCTATTTGACCAGAGAGTTATCACGGCTGATCATGAGCCCGGTCTAGTTTGATGTCCGTGTCTATAAATCTGCCCTTTCCAACTAGGGTGGGGTTCATTGGATAGCAAAGAGGTGCAGGAAAAGAGGCTGATTCCTCATCCTCCTTTCTTCTCTTCTCCCTCTCCCGCTCCCTCTCCTTCTTCCTCTCTCTGTCCCTCTTCGTTCTTGTCTTCTTGCTCCTTCCTCCTCCTCCCCTCTTTGCCCTCCACCTTGTCCTCCTCCTCTCTTCTCTTCCCACTCTTCCTCTCTCTCCTCTGCCCTCTTTCTCTTCCTCCTCCTCCTTCTCTCCCCCTCCCTCTCCCTCTCCTTCCCTCCCCTCTTCCTCTTCTTCCCATATTCCTCTTCCTCCTCCTCCCCTCTCCCCCTCCCCTCTCTCCTCCCTCCCCTCTCTCCCCTTCCCCTCCTCCTCCCTCTCCTCTTCCCACCCCCCACCCCCCTCCTCCTCTCCCTCCCCTCACTCCTTCTCCCCTCCCCTTCCTTCCCTCCTCCCCGCCTCTCCCTCCTTCTCCCTTCCGCTCCCTCTCCCGCCACCCTTCCTTCTCTCCCCGTCCCTCTCCTTTCCTGACTGGGAGGTATTAATGCAGCTCTCCTTCAAAATGCCTCAGCTGAAGGTCAGCTGGCTCAGCGCAGACCAGGGATTGAATCCGGCATGACCCAGCACCACGCCAGGCAGTAAACTCACCATCAGAGCAACCTGCGGAACCTGCGCAGTCTGAATCGACGCCTTATCTCTCCAGGTGAAACTCAAATGGCAGAGCATGCCAGGGTAACGCATGGAACTCATCTAAGACTGACAGGTGACCTTTGTCTTTCAACTCAAACTGTTGGGCTGGAAAGCAAGTCCTCACGGCACCGAACATTGTCTCTCCAGGAAGCTGCTTGCTTTAGAAACTTATTATTACGCAATAATTCTCAATTGAGCTGAAATGCAGATACGTCAACATCAATTTTTCATTATCTGACAGAACGAACTTGCACTTAGATCGCACCTTTCATGCACTCAGAACGTCCCAAAGCACTTCACCGCCGATGAATTACTTTCGAAGCTGGAAAATGGGATTAGGCTGGATAGCCTCTTGTCAGCCGGCGCGGACATGATGGACCGAAATGGCCTCCTTCCGTGCTGTAAACTTCTATGACTATTGTCATCACGTGGGCAGAAGTGGCGGCCAATCAGGGCCCAGCAAGGTCCCGCGAGCCGCAAATAAGATGAAAGAGCAGTTAATCTGTTTTTGTTGGTGGTGCTTGAAAGAGGAATATTGGCCGAGACACTGACTCCGACACCGGCGGGCACATCCCTGGCCAACCTCGGGGCCTCCTGTTGCAGGCGCGTGAGCTGCCTCCATAGCACCGAGTCGGAGAGCAAAATTGGGGACTTGTGCCACCGGCTCAGCCCTGTGCTCCTAGGAAACCCTCTAGACTCCAATCAGCTGCATCTCTCTGCTTCCCAAATTGTCTTACATTTTGAGAGTGCTCCTGGGAAGCAAATTGGGGAAATTTTTTATTTTCTAAAACAAGAAGAAAGACTTAGATATATATAGCGCCTTTCACAACCACCGGATATCTCAAAGCACTTTACAGCCAATGAAGTACTTTTGAAGTGTAGTCACTGTTGTAATGGAAGAAACACAACAGCCAATTTGCGCACAGCAAGCTCCCACAGACAGCGACAAGATAATGACCAGATAATCTGTTTTTGTTATGTTGATTGAGTGATAGATATTGGCCCAGGACACCGGGGATCCTGTGTCCCGGATCAGGGACACAGGATCCCCGGTGTCCCTGATCCCCTGCTCTTCTTTGAAATAGTGCCGTGGGATCTTTTACATCCACCTGAGAGGGTAGACTGCACCTCGGTTTTACGTCTCATCCGAAAGATGGCACCGCCAACAGTGCAGCACTCCCTCAGCATTGCACTGGAGATCAGCCTAGATTTTTTTTTTGTGCTCAAATCCCTAGAGTGGGATTTGAACCCACAGCCTGCCGATTCAGAGGTGAGAGCACTACCCACTGAAGCACAGCTGACACCATACAGGCACTATATAAATGCAAATTTTTGTTATTGTTGATGACATCACCACGAGCAATGCCACAGGAGGTCCTCGAGTTGTAGGCTGGGCCTCCGACTAGACAGCGCTGCCAAAGCCAGATAGGAGCGAACCCTATATCTCTGGGGCTCACTATCCTAGTCCTTAGTAGGTGCCGTGCAGAATCACAGGGTGGAGGGTGGGTTGGGGGTGCGCAGGAGGGGGTGAGAGGAGGGGGGGGAGAAGGTGAGGAGGCGGGGTGGGGTGGAGTGTCAGAGCCATTTTATAAAGCTGAAAGGCACAGAACCTTTCAAAATCATGTTTATGCCTATATATTATCGGAACATATTCAAATTTGAATAAAATAGACATCTGTGGGTTTTATTCTTTCAAAGTGCTGAGTTGTTAAGGGAAGTCTATAAATATGCAAACTCAAATCTCATTATTCCTGTCAGCCCCAACCTCCAACTTGCTAGCAGCAGCGAGATAAGTCATCTTTATATCCCCAGCTTTACAAGAAGCTCGCTGCTTTGCGGAAAGGGCTGTAAATGCTAAACGTGCCGGCCCCTTGTCTGACTGTTCGGCACAGAGCAGCGCACAATCCGTGCCGACGGCCCGCAGCTGTATCTGACCCAGCGCTCCCATCGTTTAATTAGAGTAATTACAGTGCTCGCTGAGTCAGAGGCGGCAGGTGCCAGGGCTATAACCTTGCCCAGGGTGAGGGCTGATTCCATGCTCCGACACACAAAATTACACCTCGCTTTTATTGGGTTACACTCAGTTGTTGTGGGACGGACGTCCTTGACAAATCAGCAAATGTTCCCATGACAAGCCAGCAGTTAAGATATGGGCTTGCGTCATCACGCCTCAGCCTACTTAACCCCCGACAACCGGGCTCTGCAATCTCTGCAATCTCCTCCAGCCCCACAACCCCCCCGCCCCCCCGAGATGTCTGCGCTCCTCTAATTTTGCCCTCTTGAACATCCCTGATTATAATCGCTCCACCATCGGTGGCCGTGCCTTCTGTTGCCTGGGTCCCAAGCTCTGGAACTCCCTCCCTAAACCTCTCCATCTCTCTACCTCTCTTTCCTCCTTCAGGACGCTCCTTAAAACCTGCTTCTTTGACTAAACTTTGGCTAATTTTTCCTTATGCGGCCTGGTATCAAATTTTTTATCTCATAACACTCCTGTGAAGCACCTTGAGACGT
Source organism: Pristiophorus japonicus (assembly GCF_044704955.1). Taxonomy (NCBI): domain Eukaryota; kingdom Metazoa; phylum Chordata; class Chondrichthyes; family Pristiophoridae; genus Pristiophorus; species Pristiophorus japonicus. The sequence continues at coordinate 228,264,512 of NC_091984.1, forward strand.
TTCACTACGCTAAAGGTACTACATCAGTGCAAATTTGTTGTTGTTTTGCAGGAAGCTCTTAGTGCGGCACTCAATCCCGATTGACGGGGAGGTTTACGCGGAGAACGTGACCCTTTTATTATACGCTCCTGCCCTGCTTGGGACTCAGCCTGAGCTAGACAAAGAGAGATCGAGAGAGAGAGAGAGAGAGAGGAAGATAGAGAATGAGCAAAGGGAGAGGGAGACAGCACCAGTGAATGGTGGGAGGAGAGAGGGAAGGTTGTTGAGAGAGAAAAAAAAGTGTCAGAAAAGAGAGAGAAGGTGGGAACAGGATATTCTAGACTGGCCTACATTATATAAAGTTAAAACCTAGCCTGCTATTTAAAATGCAGATGAGGAGGAATTTCTCCTCTCAGAGGGTTGTAAATCTGTGGAATTCTCTGCCCCAGAGAGCTGTGGAGGCTGGGTCATTGAATATATTTAAGGTGGAGATCGACAGATTATTGAGCGATATGGGAATAAAGTGCTATGGGGAGCGGGCGGGGTAGTGGAGCTGAGTCCATGATCTGATCAGCCATGATCTTATTGAATGGTGGAGGAGGCTCGAGGGGCCGAATGGCCTACTCCTGCTCCTATTTCTTATGTTCTTATGTTGCTAAATCAACTGATTTAATAACAATACTCAAGGCTACTACTTCATATGTAGACATAGAGCAACAACTATCATTTAACATTTAGGCGGTTACGTCGGATAATTGCGTCAGGAGTAGTGGAGTCTTATCTGTGATGCCTCCTGTGTATCTGTGAATGGGCCAGTGAACCATTCTACCTTCCAGAGACTGTTCGGGGTAACCACAGTCGCACACTGGAGAGTTTTGAATTCCCGATGCGTGCATCATAGAAACATAGAAACATATAAAATAGGTGCAGGAGTAGGCCATTCGGCCCTTCTAGCCTGCACCGCCATTCAATGAGTTCATGGCTGAACATGCAACTTCAGTACCCCATTCCTGCTTTCTCGCCATACCCCTTGATCCCCCTAGCAGTAAGGACCTCATCTAACTCCTTTTTGAATATATTTAGTGAATTGGCCTCAACAACTTTCTGTGGTAGAGAATTCCACAGGTTCACCACTCTCTGGGTGAAGAAGTTTCTCCTCATCTCGGTCCTAAATGGCTTACCCCTTATCCTTAGACTGTGACCCCCAGTTCTGGACTTCCCCAACATTGGGAACATTCTTCCTGCATCTAACCTGTCGAAACCCATCAGAATTTTAAACGTTTCTATGAGATCCCCTCTCATTCTTCTGAACTCCAGTCAATACAAGCCCAGTTGATCCAGTCTTTCTTGATATGTCAGTCCCTCCATCCCGGGAATCAGTCTGGTGAATCTTCGCTGCACTCCATCAATAGCAAGAATATCCTTCCTCAGGTTAGGAGACCAAAACTGTACACAATACTCCAGGTGTGGCCTCACCAAGGCCCTGTACAACTGTAGCAACACCTCCCTGCCCCTGTACTCAAATCCCCTCGCTATGAAGGCCAACATGACATTTGCTTTCTTAACCGCCTGCTGTACCTGCATGCCAATCTTCAGTGGCTGATGAACCATGACACCCAGGTCTCGTTGCACCTCCCCATTTCCTAATCTGTCACCATTCAGATAATAGTCTGTCTCTCTGTTTTTACCACCAAAGTGGATAACCTCACATTTATCCACATTATACTTCATCTGCCATGCATTTGCCCACTCACCTAACCTATCCAAGTCGCTCTGCAGCCTCATAGCATCCTCCTTCTCCGCCACCATTCTTGTGGATGCGGGTTTGCCCACGAGCTTCACGGAAGATCGAAGCCAGGGGTCTTCCACGTTGGGTCTTTCACATGGTGTCTGTTTGAGACTTCCTGCGAACTTCAATCGGCTTGCTGAGCTTAAACCTCTCCGTCTCTCGAACTCTCTCTCCTCCTTCAAGACGCTCCTTAAAACCTACCTCTTTGACCAAGCTTTTGGCCCTGTGGTACTTATGCGGCTCGGTGTCAAATTCTTTATCCCATAATACTTCTGTGAAGTGCCTTGGGATGTTTCACCATGTTAAAGGTGCTGAGATGAAGGGGTTGTCATATAAAGAAAGGTTGAGCAGGTTGGGCCTATACTCATTGGAGTTTAGAAGACTGAGAGGTGATCTTATTGAAATGTATAAGATACTGAGGGGGCGCGACAGGGTAGATGCAGAGAGGCAGAGAGGGGTATGGCGAGAAAGCAGGAATGGGGTACTGAAGTTGAATGTTCAGCCATGAACTCATTGAATGGCGGTGCAGGCTCGAAGGGCCAAATGGCCTACTCCTGCACCTATTTTCTATGTTTCTATGTTTCCCCTCGTGGGGGAATCTCGAACTAGGGGGCATCGTTTCAGAATAAGGGGTCGCCCACTTAAAATGCAAATGAAGAGGAATTTCTTCTCTCAGAGGGTCGTGAATCTTTGGAATTCTCTGCCCCAGGGAGCAGTGGAGGCTGGGTCATTGAATATATTCAAGGTGGAGATGGACAGATTTTTGAACGCTAAGGGAGTCCAGGGTTATGGGGAGCAGGCAGGGAAGTAGAGTTGAGGCCAGGATCAGATCAGCCATGATCTTATTGAATGGCGGGGCAGGCTCGAGGGGCCAAATGGCCCACTCCTGCTCCTATTTCTTATGTTCTTACGTTTTTAAAACACAACGCAATTCCTCCTCCTGTTTCTTGCTTCTATACCCACTCTCTTGTGGGGAAGTCCAAAACTAGGGGCTCTAAATGCAAGTTGTTGTTGTTCGGGTTGAGGTCACATTGTCAAAGGTTAAGCGCGTGGGTCCAACAGGACTTGCACGCCTTCCAGCGGGGTGCAGGACGCTGTTGCCTTCCTGGTGGATGGGGAGAGGTTCGTTAGCGATGATTCGCTGGACCCCGTCGAGGGTTGTGGTGTGCGACAGCACGGGCAGCCAGGGTGTTGGGGTTGGGGTTGACTTGAGGGTTCCAGCATTGCAAGGTTCAGCTGGACATCAACAAGTCGAGTCTGTCTACTTCTGGCCCAGTCATGGACTACCGAGCGCACAAGGGCCATCGCTGATGTCCCTCGCACTGACGCAGATGCTCCCCTGCTTGTGCTTGCCAGTTTCTGGACCAGGTTGACCCTTGCTTTTGTCTTGGCGGCTACCTTCTTCAGGTGATCGCCGAAGGGTAGCGTGTGGTCCAGCGTCGCCCCGAGACAGGTCGGAGTGGGGTCAAGTCGGACAGTGTTGATGCAGAACGCTTAGCGTTCCTGTTGCCAAGATGGAAGGCAGTGGTTGTTGTTTTGTAGGGGTTTGGCTTGAGCCTCCATTTCCAGAAATATTCCCCCATGGTGTTTATGTCCCCGTTCAAAACAACTTTCAATTCTGGAAGCAGATTCGATAACAACTTTCATAAGGGAATTGGATAACTGCTTGAAGAGGGAAAAATGGGCGGGCTACAGGGAAAGGGCAGGAGAGTGCAGCTAATTGGATAGCTCTCTCAAAGAGCCGGCACAAACACGATCGGCCAAATGGGCTCCTTCTCTGCTGCACCATTCTACGATTTTATGGGCTAGACGTTCCCCTTCATTTTCGGCGGTACAGCTCATTTTTGGTGAAAAACCACCCGCCGAAAGTTTCCTCTTTATTTTTTTGAAGAGTTCCGCCGAAATTTTGAAAATGCCGCTGAGGAGCAAACCGCCCACGTGCATCTGCGTGCACCGCTGACAACACCGCCACGATCCAAGTTTTGCCTCAACGGGGACCCATACACATCGCTGCGGAAACCGCCCACGAAAAGCTGCCGGAAACAGAGCAGCAGGTGAGTACCCTGCAAAGAAAGATACGTTAAAGGTTTTTTTATAATTTTTTTAAAATTCTATAATGACAGTTACGTTAAAAAGGGTCTTGAGAATGTTTTCGAACTTTTTATTTTTTTGTTTAATTGAAAAATATTTGTTGAGTTTTCCCACCTCCCTAGGCCCAACCGCAGCCTCGGTCTAAATTTTAAGCACTTGCCGTCCATTCCGGTAAGAACCGCCCATTTTACCAAGTTTCGCCTTTAACCGCCGAGAAACCGCCGAGAATCTTGGTGCAAGATCCATTTTCTCGCCGGGCGGTTATTTTTTTACCTTTTCTATGGAAATTTTTGCCAGTGTTATTTGAAGAATCTTAGCAGTCTATCTGGGCGGCAATCGGACGGTGGGGGGCTTCAATGACTTTCAAACGTCTTATGATTTCGTCAGGTCATCGGAAAAATTAATCGTAAGGCATTCTTCGCAACTAAGGCCAGAGTGCAGCACTTTGTGGATATGTGCCACTTCTCCCGATGTTTAACTCCTTTGTAACGTTATTGCAATGTAGAATGTTCCAATGGCAGTATTGGAGAATTCTCAACTCCCAACAGGACATCGCACCAGATTTAGGGCTAGAAATTCGTTATCGCCCGCTTTGAGGCGGTGATGGCGCTGGGGTCCTCCCTTTAGCGCCGGGCCATGTCTATCGCCTGAAAGTGAGATATTCAGTTGTATCCTGGGCAAGTCCTTTTGGACCCACGCGCTTAATCTTTGACAATGTGACCTCAACCCTTAACAATAACGATAACTTGCCTTTATATCAGAACACAAGAAATAGGAGCAGAAGTCGGCCATTTGGCCCCTCAAGCCTGCTCCGCCATTGAATAAGATCATGGCTGATCTGATCCTGGCGCTTCTGCCACAAAGTTCAGCGAGGGATTAGCGGTGGCGCTGACCATTTGCACATCGCTCGCTAGCGCCGCCCGCTCAGTGATGTCACTGAGTGTGCAACACCCCCTTAGCACCGGCTTTGCAAAATTCAGTCTTTGGCCTGTTGTAACGCCTGGCGCTGAGACCGGTGGTGGAAAGCCGTCACTCCAGGACGATCCCGGGGCGATATCGTCCAGAGTGTAAGTTAAGTGCTGAAATTTTGCTTTTTCAGCTTTGCTTTGTTTTTTGCAGTAGTCGCGGGGAAGTGTGGCTGAGGTCTATTGAATTTTACAACAGGATTTTTTTTTTCATCTTTAGGCGCTAGGATGCCAGAATCTGAGCAGCAAAAATTGAGTTGGCCTCCTTGGCTATCGCTCCATCGGCACTCTGAATAGGTTGCAGACAGTTGTGGAGGTGACTGCTCTTCCCATCTCACTTAAAAACATGATCGTGACTTTGTGCGACAGTGTAAAACCCGTGTTGGCGAATCGGCATCCTGTTTTATATCTCTCCCAATTATTATTTCCATTGCAGTGAATGGAAATGAAAATGGGATGGGGTGCATAATGATATCGGCTGTTTCACGCTCGCGTCAAAAGTCAACATTAGCCCCATGTTTCCAAAATGGGATCTGTAGCCCCTTATCAGCCTGTGACAGGATTACAGGGGCTCATCGCATCCCTTTCCACCTCAGGTTGGGCATACTGTATGCCACTAGCACTGTATGACCTGAGAAATCTGTAGTATACATTTTTTCTGTATTTGTTGGTTTCCCCCTCCCTTCTTTCCTTCATAAATAGCGGAGTGACATTTTCAAATTTCTCATCTAAAGGCATAATTCCAAAATCTAGAATTAGAATACTAAGGCTAATTCGCTGGGGTGTAAACTGTTAGATTCCCGAGACTCGTCTGTCTTAAGTCCCATTACTTTTTCCATTACCATTAAAAAAAAATTATGTTAACTCCAATAAGTTGCTCCTCTTGACTTATTTTTAGGTTCCTTTGTGTCACTGGCATTTTTTCCTCGTCCTCTCCAGTAAAAGTACTTATTTAACAAGTTTTACACTTTGTTATTATCTATTATAGTCTCAGCTTTATCTGTATTTAATGAGCCCATATTCACTGAACAATGTTTGCTATATATGATGGAAAGAATATCTGAGTGTTTCAGCCATGAATTATAACTGAAGATTTGTCAGTCTTGATGTTGAAGGATTGTGCGACTCTGAGCATAAATACATCTAATTGATAACATTCCTCCTTCCCTCCTTTCCATTCAAGCCACTGCCACATTATAAACTCAAGGGACAATTTCATTTTGCTGAAGCAAACACAATTAGATATAGCCTGCAGTCTGATTTTAAGGATTGTTAGAGGAACATCCAGGTGATTAATCAACTGCAGAGGTAACCAGTTACAGTAGTCTGTTTTTTAACCTCCGTTGACATTCTAAAATGTGTTATCGTTAGAAATGTACAGATAATATTAATAATAATGATGCTCTTGGGTGTCTGGCTTCTCGCTTTGAACTGGAGGTCCTGAGCTTGAAATGTCTTTTATTTGTTACGGGATGTGGACATCACTGGCAAGGCCAACATTTATTGCCCATCCCTAATTGCCCTCGAGAAGGTGGTGGTGAGCCGCCTTCTTGAAATGCTGCAGTCCGTGTGGTGAAGATGCTGTTAGGGAGGGAATTCCAAGATTTTGACCCAGCGACGATGAAGGAACGGCGATATATTTCCAAGTCAGGATGGTGTGTAACTTTCAGGGGAACTTGCAGGTGATGGTGTTCCCATGCGCCTGCTGCCCTTGTCCTTCCAGGTGGTCGAGGTCGCGGGTTTGGGAGGTGCTGCTGAAGAAGCCTTGGCGAGTTGCTGCAGTGCATCTTGTAGATGGTGCACACTGCAGCCACGGTGCGCCGGTGGTGGAGGGAGTGAATGTTGAAGGTGGTGGGTAGCGTGCCGATCAATGACTGGCCTTGGCTTGAAAGAAACACAATAATCCCAGAAGATTGCTCAAATATATCAAATATTGAGCTCATTTTGGACAACTTGTAAATTCATAGAATCATAGAATCATAGATGTTTACAGCACGGCAAGAGGCCATTTAGGCTATCCAGCCTAATCCCACTTTAAGCTCTCGGTCCGTAACCCTGCAGTTTACAGCACTTAAAGTGCACATCCAAGTACTTTTTAAATGTGGTGAGGGTTTCTGCCTCTATCATCCTAAATTGTTAGGGGAAAAAAATTAATAGAATATACACACTCCTTCCAAACATATTGTGGGGGGAGGGGAGCACTGTGCTTCAATATATTGTCGGTTGCTGCTGAATATTTATAAAGGCCTAGCACTTTCAGGAACTTGTTCAGGATAATGGAGGTATTGCTAGGATAGCCAGTTGTCATGTGTGCTATCTTTGTCTTTAATGGAAACCAGATAATAAGGCCTGGCTTTCTCTTTGATTACCACCCGTTTTGGGGTTGAGTTCGGGTGTTAAACATCGAGTACTGGATGAGCAGAAATTTTCTCCAACTAAGTATTGGGAAGACTGAAGCTATTATCTTCGGTCCCCACCACAAACTCTGGTCCCCAGCCACCAACTCTATCCCTCTCCCTAGCAACTGTCTGAGACTGAACCAGACTGTTCACAATCTCGGTGTCATATTTGACCCCGAGATGAGCCTCCAAACACAAGTCCGTGCCATACATCCACCTCCGTAACATCGTCCGTCTTCGCCCCTGCCTCAGCTCATCCGCTGCTGAAGCCCTCATCCATGCCTTTGTTATCTCTATACCAATGCTCTCCTGGCCAGCCTCCCATCCTCTATAAACGTGAGCTCATCCAAACCTCTGCTGCCCATATCCTGAATCGAACCAAGTCCTGTTCACCCATCACCCCGTGCTCACTGACTTGTATTGGCTCCCAGCCTCTCAGTTTTAAAATTCTCATCCTTGTTATAAAATCCATCCATTGCCTCGCCCCTACTTAACTCTGTAAACTGCTTCAGCCCCACAACCATCTGAGAACTCTGCGCTCCTCCAATTCTGACCTCTTCTGCATCTCCAGTTTTAATCGCTCCACCATTGGCGGCCGTGCTTTCGGCCCCCTATGGCCTAAGGTCTGGAATTCCCTCCCTAAACCTGTCCGCTTCTCTCCTCCTTTAACATGCTGCTTAAAACCTAACTCCTTGGCCAAACTTTTGGTCATCTGCCCTAATATCTCCTCAAGTGGCTCGGGGTCAAATTTTGTTTGAGAACGCTCTTGTGAAGCGCCTTGAGATGTTTCACGACGTTAAATGCGCTATGCAAATGCAAGTTGTTGTTGTAAACAGTGGAAAATGCATTCTTAAAGGTTGATTCCTCAAAATCGTCACAAAAAAATTGGACCTGAAGTGTCCTCACAAGACACTGACAGGCCCATCACAAACAATAAGAGCTGCTGCACCGTGACTCTGAGATGTATGTAGACCTTATTGAAGAGGCCATTTTGCGTGTTGATACTGAAAGCGGGCGTTTCTTTGCCTGCATAAAAAGAAAAAAAAAGACTTGCATTTATATAGCGTCGGGCACGACCCCAAAGTGCTTTACAACCAATGAAGTACTTTTGAAGTTGCAATGTGGGAAACACAGCAGTCAATTTGCCAACAGCAAGATCCCAGAAACAGCAATTAAATAAATGACCAGGAAAATGTTAAAGATTTTAATCAAGTACAGAGCAGGGAAAGGGAGGGAGTGGAAGAGAGAACAGAAGGGAAGGTCTGGGTTAGACCGTCACAGACCTTCCCTTTTGTCTCTAACTTTTTCCAGTTCTGGGGAAAGATCATCAACCCGAAACGTTAACTTTGTTTCTCTCCCCACAGATGCTGCCTGACCCGCTGAGAATTTCCAGCATTTTCTGTTGCTATTTCAGATTTCCAGCATCCGCAGTATTTTGGCTAGATGCCTCCGTCTGAACCAGGAATAGGGAGTTAATAATAAACAACGACAACTTGTATTTATATAGCGCCTTTAACATAGTGAAACGTCCCAAGGCGCTTCAGAGGAGTATTATGAGATAAAAGGTTTGACACCGAGCCACATAAGTAGAAATTAGTGCAGGTGACCAAAGGCTTGGTCAAAGAGACATGTTTTACGGAACGTCTTGAGGAAAGAGAGGTAGAGAGGCGGGGAGGTTTAAGCAGGGAGTTCCAGAGCTTGGGGCCTAGGCAACGGAAGGCACGACCACCAATGATTGAGTGATTATAATCAAGGTTGCTCAAGAGGGCAGAATTTGAGGAGTGCAGACATCTCGGGGGGTTGTGGGGCTGGAGGAGATTACAGAGATAGGGAGGGGCAAAGCCATGGAGGGAGTTGAAAATAAGGATGAGAATTTTTTAATCGCGGCGTTGCTTAACCGGGAGCCAATGTCGATCAGCGAGCACAGGGGTGATGGGTGAGCGGGACTCGGTGCGAGTTAGGACACGGGCAGCCAAGTTTTGGATCACCTTGAGTTTATTTAAGGTAGAATGTGGAAGGCCAGCCAGGAGTGTGTTGCAACAGTCAAGTCTAGAGGTAACAAAGGCAGGGATGAGGGCTTCAGCAGCGGATGAGCTGAGGCAAGGGCGGAGATGGGCGATGTTACGGAGGTGGAAATAAGGAGGTAACGTGAAACTTTACTTGGAAAAGCTATTCTTGTTACCGAGGAACTCAGATATTCTTTTATAACCATGAGACTATGCCGCCTTCTGATTGGGACTCCGACTGATGCACTCTGGGAAATTGTAGATGCTGCACATGCTCAAACCATTGTGTTTTTGCTCCACTTGACAGAGTGACAGCTCTGGGGGAAAAATACTAACTCCAAGCTCTTTTCGCAAGAGGCTAATTCCCTCAGGTAAGAACATTAATCAAAGTACTTAAGGCCAGAGAGACAAAAACACAATTTTATAATTAAGTTTAATCGTATTATTGTGAAATATGTAAATTTGCTACATTTTTATTACGTTAGAAATCTCATTCTGACTTGCTGAGGAGAAACATTGGTGAAGGAGAAATATGTCTAACGGACCTTTTTCGAAACGTTGTTTGAGTGACTTGATTGATATTGCCTTGGTTCACCTTCTCCTGGCTACGGAATTTGCATACGACTGAACTGCAATTTGCATATCACTGTCGCAGACTTCTGCATTTGCATATCATCCCATCAGGTGGAGATATCTGAACTGAGATGGGTCGAATTCGGTAAGCATGACACAGAAATTTGTGTTAGATTGTGTGTGACTGACAACTGAAGTGTAAAGGACAGAAAATGCATGCTAGACAGACTGCGAGCTTTTTGCCACCTGTGATAGCTTAAATAGACAGAAACATTTTACATACAGCACTGGCAGTAGAGTTACTTGTGCTAAGTTGCTTGATGCGCTGTTTCGTAATGATAAGACCAAGCATTGCATGATGTATGATTCTGCTGAGGTGTGTTTAACCAAGTCGGCACTTTAATGCCATAAAGCCTGATTGCTGTAAGATGTAAATACACACATCTTCAGATCACATAGAGGCGAATTGCTGTCGCTGAGGTAAATTGGTAGTTTGGCAGCTGCTTGTAAATCCTGGCTCCAGGTCAGAAAAAACACAGCAGGGAATGACTAGCTTTCTTTATTTAACTTGTTGAGCAGGTTGAGTTTAGAAGAATGAGAGGCGATCTTATTGAAGCATATAAGATAATGAGGGGGCTCGACAAGGTAGATGGGAAATCGTGGGAGAGTCTAGAACTAGGGGGCATAGTTTCAGAATAAGGGGTCGCCCATTTAAAACGGAGATGAGGAGGAATTTCTTCTCTCAGAGGGCCGTGAATCTTTGGAATTCTCTGCCCCAGAGAGCTGGAGCTGGGTCATTGAATATATTTAAGGCGGAGATAGACAGATTTGTGAACTATGGGGGAATCAAGGGCTATGGTGGGCGGGCGGGGAAGTGGAGTTGAGGCCAAGATCAGATCAACCATGATCTTATTGGATACCAGAGCAGTCTCAAGGGGCCAAATGGCCGACTCCTGCTCTTATTTCTTTCGTTCTGATGTTTGTTCCCTATCTGTTTAGCTGTGATTTGTTGCTGTTTTGAGTACAACATTCTTTCTTTATTATTCCTTCACGGGATGTGGGCGTCGCCAGCAAAGCCAGCATTTATTACCCATCCCTAATTGCCCTCGAGACGACACTGGTGAGTTGCCTTCTTGAATACAACTGAGTGGCTCGCTAGGCTATTTCAGAGGGCAGTTAAGTCAACTACATTGCGGTGGGTCTGGAGTCACGTTATAGGCCAGACCGGGTAAAGGCGGCAGATTTCCTTCCCTAAAGGACATTAGGGAACCAGATGGGTTTTTGCGACAATCCAGTCGTTCCATGGTCACCATTACTGATACTGGCTTTTTATTCCAGGTTTATTTAATGAACTGAATTTAAATTCCCCAGCTGCCGTGGTGGGATTTGAACTTGTGTCTCCAGATCATTAGTCCAGGTCTCTGGATTACTAGTCCCGTAATATAACCACTGTGCTACTGTACCCCTAGATTGAGCCAATCCCGTGCAAATCACGATCAGCCACGATCTCATTGAATGGTGGAGCAGGCCGAGGGGCCAAGTGGCCTACTCCTGCTCCTAATTCTTATGTTCTTATGTTCTTAAATGTGACACTTACTTTCAAGTATGACACTTTAAGGTATGCTAGATGCAAAACTATATATAGATATATGGAATATATACATACATACTAGTAGATCGCCTATGACATTGCTCATGGTAAATCAGACCATGTGCTATTTTATAAGCAGTGTTATACCAAACAATGCACAATGTATTACACTACAGTTGGAATATGTAGCCCTCTATGGCCACAAGTCCCATTATTAAGTAAAGAAAGCTCAGGTCAGTCAGATTTACTTGTTTGTTGATTGGAATATAAGTTTGCTGTATCTACGATGTGCCTCATACTTCCTCTATTCCCCTCTTTTTCTTCCATTCCTTCAACTCTCATTCACGCCCACGTATTCTCCCTTTTTCACTCACCTATTTCTTTCTGCACACCATCCCTCTTTTGTTCTTTTTTCTCTCCTTCCCGTTCCCTCACACTCCTTCTTTGAATGTTCCCTTTCTCTTGCCTGTTCTTTCTCACACTTTTCCTCACACTTCTCTTTCTTTCTATTTGCTCGCTCAGTCTCTCCCTATGCCGCTCTATTGATACCAGGCAGTAAAAGGACCTGTATTGTTAACAGGTACAGTGACGTTTAACTCTAAAACCTGCTATTGGGATAAGATTTTACTATGCTTATTTTACTTACCTTGTGGGCTTTATGCAGAGTGGGGCCTGCTAGTTCAGGCTTCATCTTGGCCCCGATTTTGCGGTTAGCGGTGAACGAACAGTGCTCGCCACTCATTGCGCTTACAGCTGCCCTCAGACTTTACGTTGGGTTTTGCACGGCAATTTACGCTGCATCAGAAGCCCGATACAGCGCAGTGCCCTCTACACAGGATCTGGGACCTGTGTGAACAGGGCAAGTAACTGCGTGTCTCTTCATTCTATCAGAGGGAAGAGTCCGTACTGAGCAGTGCAAAGTCTAAACCAGGAAGTAGAATTAGAATAGTTCAATGTAAAATCAGGTACAGAATGAAATGGAGATAAAGTGGGATTAAGATATATATATATATATATAAAAGAGACAGAAAGAAAAACTGACTTAACGCCCTTCATGGATTTCAATGGCGGGTCTCCAGACGAGGTACCGGTGTAGTGTAGCGTAGAGGAGCAAGGTAACTCGGACAGTTACTTCCCGATTCTGCGTTTAACTCGCACATGCGGATGCCGGAAGTTGCTGTCCGATTGACTCCAGAATAACTGAGCGCTGAGAGCCTCGCAGATACTCCCGTCGCAAAATCCGGGCCGATATGTTATTTTTTTGGCATCTGATTTGGCACAGAATTACATGGCTTGTTCGATTGGCTGTTGACTTACTTCTGCGCCTCTACAAAATTTGCTTTGATCTTCCCAAGCTGCGTTTGTTTAAAGCTTAGTAACGACGCCGGCTTTGAGGGGGGTGAGGACCCAATAAGCAGACCTGGAAGACATTTTTGATGGGAGGCAGTGAAGGAAATGAAACCGAGGCAAAACTGCTTCCCTTCTGAGCATTCCCAACAGGATTCCTCCTCTGACTGGGATTTTTCAGGCATGTTTAGAAAGGTAGTCAGCAGCTGAATTCTCGGGGGAATTAATTTAAGCGCTAATGGACAGGCCTTGGTGAATGCAGCGTAGGCTGGATAATTGAAGAACAGGACCAAAGGCTGAACAGCTCAATTTATTTGTGACTTTATTTAGTGCACGTTTGCACACTGGGATGACAGCTTGCCCAGGGGAGGGATTCAAGTGCAGCACATAAACATTAGAGGTTAAAATAAATGAGAAAAATGAAGAAAATCATAATGAGGCTGTGTAAACAGCGCAACATAGCTTTGTAAATAATAACTGAAAGATGCCAGTCCTGTGCGAGTAACAAATAGACAATAAAAGATACCGAATACAGCAAATTATAGACAAACAGATTGACGTATTCAAGTATGTATTCTTGTTGACAGCAAAGATCCCAAGGCAAATATATTGGGTCTGTTTATGTTGCCTTCAGAGTCTCATTTCCATCAGAACGATGCTTCCCATCTTTCTGGCATAAGGGGCCATATTTTGCAGTAAAGACAACAGTGAGATTAACAGCGTTCACCGTTACTGACGTGAAACTCTGACAGAAAATTCCGGCACCGCACACGTGCAGTTAAACGCGGAAAAATCTGGAAGTTGCTCTCCGAGATGCCCTGCTGCACCAGAAGCTTCGTGACACCGGCATCTCGAATACGTGGAGTGGGGTAAAGTTTCTGTACTTACCGATAAATTACGGTTACGGAACAAGAGCTGGAAAGTGGGATTAGGCTGCATAGCTCTTGGTCGGGCGCGGACACGACAGGCCGGAAAGGCCTCCTTCCATGCTGTAAATTTCTGTGATTCTATGAAATACGCACTAAACACGCCAGAAAAAGTTAGGGCTTGTCCATTCCAGCCTTTTAACGGTAAGCCTTATTTACTGCCAGTCAACCTCTCTGGCACTGAAAATTAATTATTACAAGCATGGCGTCTCATTCCTTCAGATTTTAATAGTTGTTGGAGATTTTTTTTAAATTGAAATCAATTTATTTATAAACTTTTTATTTCTGTCTCTTTTAAAATGGTCCCAGGTTTCAAGTGTTTTTATAAAAGGTTCTGAATTCGGTCCTATGGGCTTATAAAGAACAATGCTCTCCAAACTGCTGCCTCATCCAAGTGGCCTTGGCAGTAAGTGTTGGTGTGCTATTCAACTGTCAGGGGCATCATAGCCAAGATCAATCCTGTCACCGGCCCAAAGTCCATAGAGGCTAAAAGCCCAGTTTGCTGTCAGATAACAATTAGGAATGGGAATCCTTGCTAAAACATTTTCTCTGGTCTCAGTCCAAGTGTGACTGGCAACTCAATACAGCTCTTTAACTGGAATATAAACTTCTAATGCACTTCCAGTCAGATGGTGCTGTGGGTTTCCACCAAGTCCCGCTCATCCGTCATCATAGGCAGTCCCTCAGAATCGAGGAAGACTTGCTTCCACTCTTAACATGAGTTCTTAGGTGGCTGTACAGTCCAATATGAGAACCACAGTCTTTGTCACAGGTGGGACAGATAGTCGTTGAAGGAAAGGGTGGGTGGGGAACCTGGTTTGCCGCATGCTCTTTCCGCTGCCTGCACTTGATTTCTGCATGCTCTCGGCGACGTGACTCGAGGTGCTCAGCGCCCTCCCGGATACACTTCCTCCACTGAGGACGGTCTTTGGCCAGGGATTCCCAGGTGTCAGTGGGGATGCCGCACTTTATCAGGGAGGCTTTGAGGGTGTCCTTGTAACATTTCTGCTGCCCTGAGCTACAGTACATGGATGACGTCTGCTTCTGCGCACATACAGAGGCTGAACTCCAGGATATATTCGACATATTTACAGAGCGGTATGAAAGCATGGGCCTTATGCTAAACATCAGTAAGACAAACGTTCTCCACCAGCCTGTCCTCGCCGCACAGCACTGCTCCCCAGTCACCCATCACCCCTGTGATCGCTGACCTACATTGGCTCCCGGTTAAGTGAGGCCTCGATTTTAAAATTCTCATCCTTGTTTTCAAATCCCTCCATGGCCTCGCCCCTCTCTATCTCTATAATCTCCTCCAACCCCAAAACCCCCTGAGATATCTGCACTCCTTCAACTCTGGCCTCTTGTGCACCCCTGATTATAATCGCTCCACCATTGGTGGCCGTGCCTTCAGCTGCCTGGGCCCCAATCTTTGAAACTCCCTCCCTAAACCTCCCCACCTCTCTACCTCTCTTTCTTCCTTTTGAGACACTATTTAAAAACTAACTCTTTGACCAAGTTTTTGGTCACCTGTCCCAATATCTCCGGTAGCATAATGATTAAATTATAGGACAAGTAATCATGTGGCCTGGACTAATAATCCAGAGACATGAGTTCAAATCCCACCACGGCAGCTGGGGAATTTATATTCAGTTAATTAAATAAATCTGGAATAAAAAGCTATTGTCAATAATGGTGACCATGAAACTACCGGATTGTCGTAAAAACCCATCTGGTTCACTAATGTCCTTTAGGGAAGGGAAATCTGCCGTCCTGACCCGGTCTGGCCTATATGTGACTCCAGACTCACAGCAATGTGATTGACTCCTAACTGCCCTCTGAAATGGCCCAGTGAGACACTCAGTTGTAACAAGCCGCTACAAAAAACAATAAGAAGAATAAAACCGGTCCGTCCACCCGGCATCGATCTCGGCATCGGCTACGGACACGACAACAGCAAACCCAGCCCAGTCGACCCAGCAAAGTCCTCCTCACTAACTTCTGGGGCCTTGTGGCAAAATTGGGAGAGCTGTCCCACAGACTAGTCAAGCAACAACCTGACATAGTCATACTCACAGAATCATACCTTTCAGTCAATGTCCAAGATTCCTCCATCACCATCCCTGGTGGCGGCTCAGTGGTATACAGTCAGGAGGGAGTGGCCCTGGGAGTCCTCCACATGGACCCCGGACCCCATGAAGTCTCATGGTTTCAGGTCAAGCCTGGGCAAGGAAACCTCCTGCTGATTACCACATCCCGTCCTCACTCAGCTGATGAATCAGTACTCCTCCATGTTGAACACCACTTGGGAGAAGCACTGAGAGTAGCAAGGGCACAGAATGTACTCTGGGTGGGGGAAACTTCAATGTCCATCACCAAGAGTGGCTCAGTCGCACGGAAAAAATTCAGAAAGGACCTTTATGGAAAAACGTGAATATGTTTCAAAGAAGACATTACTGAGTCCTTTCGCAGAGGTCTTGGAGACCTGGTCTGAATCAGTAGATTCGCCTGACAGTGACGTAATGCCGGAATCTGAACCTTCGAGGAGAACCAGTCTGATCTATCTTGAGGGTGTTGATATTGGAGGTGGAGCTGACCGAGTCCTGGACATAGCTGCTAGACTGGGCCTGCAGCAGATGGTGAGAGAACCAGCAGGAGGAAAAAACCGACTTGACCTCGTCCACACCACACTACCTGTTGCAGATGCATCTGTCCATGACAGCATGTAGCAATGATCACCGCACAGTCATTGCTTGGACGAAGTCCCGTCTTCACACTGAGGACACCCTCTATCATGTTGTGTGGCACTACCACTGTGCTAAATGGGACAGATTCAGAACAGATCTAGCAGCTCAAAACTGGGCATCCATGAGGCACTGTGGACCATCAGCAGCAGAATTGTATTCTACCACAATCTGTAACCTCATGGCCCGGCATATTCCTCACTCTACCTTTACCATCAAGCCAGGGGACCAACCCTGGTTCAATAAGGAGTGTAGAAGAGCATGCCAAGAGCAGCACGAGGTGTACCTAAAAAAGAGGTACCAACCTGGGGAAGCTGCAACACAGGACTACATGCATGCTAAACAGCGGAAGCAGCATGCAATAGACAGAGCTAGGCATTCCCACAATCAATGGATCAGATCAAAGCTCTGCAGTCGTGAATGGTGGTGGACCATTAAACAGTTAACAGGAGGAGGAGGCTCCATGAATATCCCCATGCTTAATTATGGCGGAGCCCAGCCCTCAAGTGAAGAAGACAAGGCTGAACAGTTTGCAAACATCTTCAGCCAGACGTGCCGAGTGGATGATCCATATTGGCCTCCTCCTGAGGTCCCCACCATCACAACCATTTCGATTCACTCCATGTGATATCAGGAATCAGCTGGGCGCACTGGATACAGCAAAGGCTATGGGCTCCGGCAACATCCCGGCTGTTGTGCTGAAGACTTGTGCTCCAGAACTAGCCACCTCTAGCCAAGCTGTTCCAGTACAGCATCAACACTGGCATCTACCCAACAATGTGGAAAACTGCCCAGGTATGTCCTGTCCATAAAAAGCAGAACAAATTCAATCCGGCCAATTACCGCCCCATCAGTCTACTCTCAATCATCAGCGAAGTGATTGAAGGGGTCGTCGACAGTGCTATCTAGCGGCATTTAAGAACATAAGAACATAAGAAATAGGAACAGGAGTAGGCCATACAACCCCTCGAGCCTGCTCTGCCATTCAATAAGATCATGGCTGATCTGATCATGGACTCAGCTCCATTTTCCCACCCACTCCCCAAAACCCCTTTTCCCCTTATCATTTAAGAGACTGTCTATTTCTGTCTTAAATTTATTCAATGACCCAGCTTCCACAGCTCTCTGAGGCAGCGAATTCCACAGATTTACAACCCTCTGTGAGAAGAAATTTATCCTCATCTCTTTTTTAAATGGGCAGCCCCTTATTCTAAGATCATGCCCTCTAGTTCTAGTCTCCCCCATCAGTGGAAACATCCTCTCTGCATCCTCTCATAATCTTATACATTTCGATAAGGTCACCTCTCATTCTTCTGAATTCCAATGAGTAGAGGCCCAACCTACTCAACCTTTCCTCATAAGTCAACTCCCCCATCCCTGGAATCAACCTTGTGAACCTTCTCTGAACTGTCTCCAAAGCAAGTATATCCTTTCATAAATATGGAAACCAAAACTGCACGCAGTATTCCAAGTGTGGCCTCACCAATACCTTGTATAGCTGGAGCAAGACTGCCCTGCTTTTTATACTCCATCCCCTTTGCAATAAAGACCAAGATACCATTGGCCTTCCTGATCATTTGCTGTACCTGCATATATCCTTTTGTGTTTCATGCACAAGTACCCCCCAGGTCCCGCTGTACTGCAGCACTTTGCAATCTTTCTCCATTTAAATAATAACTTGCTCTTTGATTTTTTTTCTGCCAAAGTGCATGACCTCACACTTTCCAACATTATACTCCATATGCCAAATTTTTGGCCACTCACTTAGCCTGTCTATGTCCTTTTGCAGATTGTTTGTGTCCTCCTCACACATTGCTTTTCCTCCCATCTTTGTATCGTCAGCAAACTTGGCTATGTTACACTCAGTCCCTTCTTCCAAGTCGTTAATATAGACTGTAAATAGTTGGGGTCCCAGCACTGATCCCTGCGGCACCCCACTAGTTACTGGTTGCCAACCGGAGAATGAACCATTTATCCCTATTCTCTGTTCCCTGATAGTTACCAATAACCTGCTCACCGATACTCAGTTTGGGTTCCACCAGGACCACTTGGCTCGAGACCTCATTACCGCCTTGGTTCAAATATGGACAGAAGAGCTGAATTCCAGAGGTGAGGTGAGAGTGACTGCCCTTGACATCAAGGCAGCATTTGACCGAGTATGGTATCAAGGAGCCCGAGTAAAACTGAAGTCAATGGGAATCAGGGGGAAATCCTTCCACTGGCTGAGTCATATCTAGCACATAGGAAGATGGTTATGGTGATTGGTGGTCTATAATCCCAGCCCCAGGACATCGCTGCAGGAGTTCCTCAGGGCAGTGTCCTGGGCCCAACCACCTTCAGCTGCTTCCCTCCATCATAAGGTCAGAAGTGGGGATGTTCACTGATGATTGCACAGTGTTCAGTGCCATTCGCAACTCCTCAGAGACTAAAGCAGTCCATGCCCACATGCAGCAAGACTTGAATGACATTCAGGTTTGGCCTGATAAGTAGCAAGTAACATTCGCGCCGTGCAAGTGCCAGGCAATGACTATCTCCAACAAGCGAGAGTCTAACCACCGCCCCCTGATATTTAACGGCACCCAAATCCCGTGAATGAATACGGGAACAATGTGGCTCGGTGTCAAATTTTGTTTGATAACACTCCTGTGAAATGCCTGGGGATGTTGTACCATGTTAAAGGCGCTATATAAATGCAAGTTGTTCATTTCAGAGTTGCAGCCTGCAATCAAGTCGCTGTGCTGTCAAGGACTGAGGACATGTTTGTACTCAGGGTGCACTTGCTTAGTGTTGATGCCAGATTAGTTGCGGACTGAAATACAGCTGAGGGCACCGTCATTTTCTCGCCTTATTAAACTCCGGCTTCGTGGCTGCAGCATCCTTCTCCATCCTGATGATCTATGTGCCAGCTTAAGGTCAGCTTCATAAATCCAGAACCGGCAGCCAGTCAGCTCTGCCCACGTCAGCGTTTTTTTAAAAAGTAAAGCCATCAGCGTGTGGTTGTTTTAATAAAATTAAAATAAAGCATTTGAAAGGAAAGTCACTGGTAAATGAAATAAAGACGGGAAATAAATGGAACCGGCGGCCTTTCGCTACCCGTCTGGGACCCCAGCTTTAATCTCGCTAGCTTCCAAATGTAATGGCATTAATGACACAGCTGCCGCTAAATATTATTGATATCCTCTGCAGAAGTCTGATGCTAATAATATGGGGATGTCTGCACTAATGAAATTTTACTGATGTTTTCAGATCTTCTGATGACTATTAATCTTCTGCCCGTAAATCAATGTTGCAACCATGGATGGCAGTTTCGAGTGCAGCTATTTAGAAACTCATAATTTGATGGGCTACGAGCCATTTCTTTACAGAGGCTCACTGCCCAAATCGGGGACATGCCGCAGTGGAACAGCACCGCTTGAGTTATTGGGCCTGGTTTTGCTGTAGAAGGACGTCTAACGGCATCCGCCACTCATCAGACTTGCTTCTGCGCCCGTCAGCTCAAGGCCTTCTTGCCTACAAAGTTGCTGAAGGTGCGACCCGATAATGGCGCAACGAAGGGGGCGGAAACAGAGCATCTGGGACCTGAGTGAGCAGGTCAAGCAACAGGGTGTCTCCACAACCAATCAGATTGAAGGACTGAGATATAAGAACATAAAAAATAATGGTAATAGTAACTTTTATTTATATAGCACCTTTAACGTGTATAGCGCTTCACAACAGTGTTACAAAACAGATCAATTTGACACCGAACCACAAAAGAAGAAATTACGGCTGATGACCAAAAGCTTGTTTAAAGAGGTAGGTTTTAAGGAGCTTCTTAAAGGAGCAAAGAGAGGTAGAGAGGTTTAGGGAGGAAGTTCCAGAGCTTAGGGCCCAAACAGCTGAAGACACGGCCGCCAATGGAGCCATTCAATAAGATCATGGCTGATCTTTGACCTTAACTCCACTTTCCTGCCTGATCCCCATATCCCCGATTCCCTTAGAGTCCAAACATCTATTAATCTCTGACTTGAATACACTCAACAACTGAGCATCCACTGCCCTCTGGGGTAGAGACTTCCAATAAAGAATAAATAGCGGAAGAACTGAGAAGGAGGGTGGATTGAAGGGGGTGAATTCAATGTCAAATCAGGTACAGACAGAGAAAGAAACAGAAAGGAAAAGTTAATTTTATAAAGATTTTTTAAAAATTTGACATTTAGAAAATCTCCCAACAATTAAAACCTGAATGTATGAGACTCCACACTTGTAATAGTTAGTTTTCAGTGCCAGAGAGGTTGATTGACAGTAATCAGTAATTCTTCATCATCATCATCATCATCATCATCATCATCATCATCATCATCATAGACAGTCCCTCGGAATTGAGGAAGACTTGCTTCCACTCTTAAAATGGGTACTTAGGTGGCTGAACAGTCCAATACGAGAGCCACAGTCCCTGTCACAGGTGGGACTGGTTTGCCGCACGCTCTTTCCGCTGTCTGCGCTTGATTTCTGCATGCTCTCGGTGACGAGACTCGAGGCGCTCAGCGCCCTCCCGGATGCACTTCATCCACTTAGGGCGGTCTTTGGCCAGGGATTCCCAGGTGTCAGTGGGGATATTGCACTTTATCAGGGAGGCTTTGAGGGTGTCCTTGTAACGTTTCCGCTGTCCACTTTTGGCTCGTTTGCCGTGAAGGAGTTCTGAGTAGAGCGTTTGCTCAATAATTATCATGTTGTTAAAAGCCTACTTATGCGTGTAATGACCAGACTTACCTTTCTGTGGCGAGTTTAATTTGTATCTACCGCTCAAATACAGTAACTCCGCGCCATTCAATGCCTGTCAATGGGGAGGCAGACAGTGAGATGCCGTTTTCGTGAAGTTAACGGCCGAGCGGCACGTCTCCGTCAGCAACCTTTGGATCTTCGCGTTTAACCGCGCATCTGCCCCTCGCTTGAAGTTAATGTACCGTTTACCCATAAATAACAGTGAGCGCCATTAGTCTCACCACTATTTTGACAGCAAAATCCACATTTATTTTATTCCACATTACAACAGAGACTTCGCTCTCCTGTTTCACGGCACGAGGGCCTGTGTAGGTAAAACTGTGTTTTTTCTATTGTAATTCATCCTACCAGAAAGCTGAAGAAAATAACTTACATTTATGTAGGAGCAGGAGTAGACCATTCAGTCCCTCGAGCCTGTACCTCCATTCAATGGCTGATTTTATCTATAGTACCTTTCACATTTTCAGGATGTCCCAAAGTGCCTCACAGCCAATGAATTACTTTTGAATTGTAGTCACTGTTGTCATATCGGCAAACACGGTGGCCAATTTGGGCACAGAAAGATCCCTCAAATAGTAATGCGGCGGATGATCTGATTTGGTGGTGTTGGTTAAGGGATAAGCCTTGGCAGCGACAACTACCCTGATTTTCTTCGACTGATGCTGTGAGATCTTTTGTGGCCTTTCGAGCGCCATTAGCCGCACCACTATGGCTGTCAAAATAGTGGTGAGGCTCACGGTGCTCACTGTTATTTATGGGTAAACGGTACATTAACTTCAAGCGGGGGGGAGCAGATGCGCGGTTAAACGCAGAGATCCAAAGGTTGCTGCCCCAGACGTGCCGCTCGGCTGTAAACTTCACGAAAGCGGCATCTCACCCGAAAGGCACCACCTCAGATGGTGCAGTGCTGCACTGAAATGTCAGCCGAGATTACGTGTTCAAACACACAATGGGGCCGAACTTGGTGGACTCACCGTCCACTGCTGGTGAGTTTTCTGGGCCGTCTCCCCTCCGAGCGAGTTTGGTGGAGGTCTCCCGCCGGCGGGGAGGGAAGACCGCTGGGAACCGCCCGCTGACGTCCGCTGCTGGGCGATGCGCAGTTTGCTCCGGGCGGGAGTCAGCGGCAGCAGGGGGAAGGGCCGCCGCGTGGAGGCAGGTCTAACCCCAACGGTAAGTATGAAGACCTGCAAAAAAAGGTTAGGAAACTTCTTTTCTTAATTTTTTTTCCCAGCGATTCAGGTGGATGGGGTTTCCTGAAGGTTTTCCAATGTTTTTTTTCTTATTTTTTTGGACAATTTTTATTTTATCTGATCCCCCCCCCCCCCGCTCCCTGGGCCCGACTCAATCCTCGGCGGTACTTTGCCGAGGACTGCATTTGCCGCCAAGATTGGGATTCCCCCGCCAGCTGCCGCCCAGATTCACGGCGTAAGTTGTTTTTTTTGTCACTGGGCGGTTTCTCCAGAACTTTTTAACGAAACTCCTGCCCAAAGTACCGTCAGGATCTCAGCGGTCCTTTGGGGGGGGCACTTAGCTTCCACCAAGTTCGGGGTCATAGAGTGGGACTTGAACCCACAACTTTCTGACTCAGAGGCTAGAGTGCTGCCCACTGAAACCACGATGATACTTTGCCAAGCATTTTGGGAGAGACCTGACTGATATTTCTCATCTCAATTATGATAAACTTTGCTGGAGATCCTGCGCTCTCGGTGGGGGAGAGCCGCACTTGCAGGAAATGAAGGTTGGGCAAGCAGGACGACAGTGCTGTATTCCTATCTCTGTCCCATGTCCCAAGCACACTTCCCTGTGAAGATCCCCAGAACCAAGAAAGACCACTCTGCATGCACATTGGGTGCTTTCTGTTGCATATTGCTTTTTATTTATCTATCTTATAAAGGTCACATCAAACATGGGGTCAAATGCCTGGATTAGCAAATTAAATTTAAATGGAGAAAAATTGCAAAGTGCTGCAATACAGAGGGACCTTGGGGGTCCTTGTGCATGAAACACAAAAAGTTGGTAACATAGAAATTAGGTGCAGGAGTAGGCCATTCGGCCCTTAGAACCTGCACCACCATTCAATAAGATCATGGCTGATCATTCAACCTCAGTACCCCTTTCCTGCTTTCTCTCCATACCCCTTGATCTCTTTAGCCGTAAGGCCATATCTAACTCCCTTTTGAATCTATCCAACGAACTGGCCTCAACAACTTTCTGCGGTAGAGAATTCCACAGGTTAACAACTCTCTGAGTGAAGACGTTTCTCCTCATCTCAATCCTAAATGGTTTACCCCTTATCCTTAGACTCTGACCCCTGGCTCTGGACTTCCCCAGCATCAGGAACATTCTTCCTGCCTCAAACTTGTCCAATCCCGTCAGAATTTTATATGTTTCTATGAGATCCCCTCTCATTCTTCTAAACTCCAGTGAATACAAGCCTAGTCGATCCAGTCTCTCCTCATATGTCAGTCCTGTCATCCCGGGAATCAGTCTGGTGAACCTTTGCTGCACTCCCTCAATAGCAATAACGTCCTTCCTCAGATTAGGAGACCAAAACTGAACACAATATTCTAGGTGTGGCCTCACCACGGCCCTGTACAACTGCAGTAAGACCTCCCTGCTCCTATAATCAAATCTTCTAGCTAGAAGGCCAACATGCCATTTGCCTTCTTCACCGTCTGCTGTACCTGGTATGCAGGTACAGCAAGTAATCAGGAAGGCAAATGGAATGTTGGCCTTTATTGCAAGGGGGATAGAGTATAAAAATACAGAAGTCCTGCTACAACTGTGCAGGGTATTGGTGAGACCACACCTGGAGTACTGCGAGCATGCCAGATACGAGACTCCCGAAGCAAATGCTTTATGCGGACCTCTTTCATGGTAAACGTGCCAAAGGAGGACAGTGGAAACATTATAGGGACACCCTCAAAGCCTCGCTGGTAAAGTGCGACATCACCACTAACTCTGGCCGCAGACCGCCCGAGGTGGAGAAAGTCCATCTAGGAGGGCGTTGAGCTCTTCGAGTCTCGGCGGAAAGGGTATGGAGAGGCCAGGCGCAGGCAGCGGAAGGAGCGCACGGCAAACCAGTCCCACCGACTCCTTCCCTCGACGAATGTCTGTCCCTCCTGTAGCAGGGTCTATGGCTTTCGTATCGGACTGTTCAGCCATTAAAGAACTCACTTTGGGAGTGGAAGCAAGTCCTCCTCGATGCCTATGATGATGATGACTGCATACAGTTTTGGTCTCCGTATTTAAGGAAGGATATACTTGCATTGGAGGCTGTTCAGAGAAGGTTCACTCGGTTAATTCCGGAGATAAGGGGGTTGACTTATGAAGATAGGTTGAATAGTTTGGAGTTCAGAAGAATGAGAGGTGATCTTATTGAAACTTGTAAGATAAAGAGGGGGCTCGACAAGACGGATGCAGAGAGGATATTTCCACTCATAGGGGAAACTAAAACTAGGGGGCATAGTCTCAGAATAAGGGGCCACCCATTTAAAACTGAGATGAGGAGAAATTTCTTCTCTCAGATGGTTGCAAATCTATGGAATTCTCTGCCCCAGAGAGCTGTGGAGGCTGGGTCATTGAATATATTGAAGGCGGAGTTAGATAGGTTTGTGACCAATAAGGGAGTAAAGGGTTATGGGGAGCGGGCAGGGAAGTGGAGCTGAGTCCATGATCAGATCAGCCACGATCTTATTAAATGGCAGAGCAAGCTTGAGGGGCCAGGTGGCCTACTCCTGCTCCTATTTCTTACGTTCTTTAAGTGACTGAGCCAGTGGGTAGTTGATGCAGTTCCTTTGTAGAAATCTAAAATGGTTGCATTAGCAAAGGGATAGAGTACAAATCAAAATGCATAGCGGCAATGCTGACGACTCCTGATAAATTCCACAGGAGTTTAGCGGTGGTGGTAACCCATAGCATCTCGCTCCGCTGCGGTGGTGATGATGACATCATCACCGTGCGTGGTGTCCCACTATTGCGGTATCGCACCCCCCCCAACCCCCCCCCCCGCCCCCCCCAAAGCTGGCCGAGTGATGCCAGCGACAGCTTCAGGGAGACGTGAACCGGGCGGCCAGCCGCCTGCGAGGCGCAAGTTACAGGCGAGGTGTCAATCATTGAAAAAAATATTCTGACGATTTTGCCGAGCTGTGAACGCAGGGTCCCGTGCCACAATCGGTTAGCCCTGGCACTCTGCTTGAGTTGCCGGGCTGTTGGTGCGGCAACCCCACTTCCCGGTGGTCCAGGAAGGACCCTTGCTGCAGTGCAGAGTTTGCAGCTTGGCCCCTTCCCCTTAATTAAAGGACGAACCCCTCCTACGTGGCCCCGTGCGTAGCGCCGCGCCCCGCTCCCAACCCGTCCGCCCCGCTAGCACTCCAGAAAAGAAGTGCATTCCGGAGAACTAGGCTGATTCCGGAGAACTAGGCTGATTCCGGAGATGAGGGGGTTACCTACTAGGCTGATTCCGGAGATGAGGGGGTTACCTTATGATGATAGATTGAGTAGACTGAGTCTTTACCCGTTGGAGTTCAGAAGGATGAAACATTTAGGTTATAGAAGCATTTAAAATGATGAAAGGGATAGACAAGATCGAGGCAGAGAGGTTGTTTCCACTGGTCGGGGAGACTAGAACTAGGGGGCACAGCCTCAAAATACGGGGGAGCCAATTTAAAACCCAGTTGAGAAGGAATTTCTTCTCCCAGAGGGTTGTGAATCTGTGGAATTCTCTGCCCAAGGAAGCAGTTGAGGCTAGCTCATTGAATGTGTTCAAGTCACAGATAGATAGATTTTTAACCAATAAGGGAATTAAGGGTTACGGGGAGTGGGCGGGTAAGTGGAACTGAGTCCACGGCCAGATCAGCCATGATCTTGTTGAATGGCGGAGCAGGCTGAGGGGCTAGATGGCCTACTCCTGTTCCTAATTCTTATGTTCTTATGGAGAGCGTTATTTTGCTGTTGAAACGGGCATTATAATTGCATTGAAGAGATGTGGAAGGGAGAACAGATTGAGCGATAAAGTGGGACAGGTGAGGGACTGAGAGCAGTCAGAAAGGGAATGGCTATACGAATTTTAAATTATGTATGGCAGTCTGATTAAAATGACTTCACCGTTCCTGCTTCTGCTCCGTGCCTGCTTCATAAGAAAATAAATAGCCGTTTTATTTATTACGTAAAAGTTTTCGAACGTTTATGTGGATAAGCCACCAAGTTCAGGCAGCAACATTGTGATATGATGCTAAAGTCAGAGCCAGGCCCATCAGGAGAGAAGTTAGGAAACACTTCTCCATACAAAGCGTGGGAGAAGTGGGAGAACGCCCTCCCACACAAAGTAATAGATGCCAGCTCAATTAATCATTTTAAATCTGAGGTCGATAGTGTTCTGTTAGAGAGGGCTATAAAAGGATATGGAGCCACGGCAGGTGGAGGGAGTTGAGATACGCATCAGCCATGATCACATTGAATGGCAAAACAGGCTCGAGGGGCTGAATGGCCTATTCTTGTTCCTATGTCATCTTACGTACAATGCACTGCAGGAAGAAGGAGAATTAGCCCCCCCCACCCCGCCCACGGTGATGAGAAATGCATATATGCACTGAGGTCATTGAATATATTTAAGGCGGGGATAGACAGATTTTTGAGCGATAAGGGAGTAAAGGGTTATGGGGAGCGGGCAGGGAAGTGGAGCTGAGTCCATGATCAGATCAGCCATGAACTTATTGAATGGCGGAGCAGGCTCGAGACACCAAATGGCCTACTCCTGCTCCTAATTCTTAGGTTTCTTATAAGACTTTAATGCCAACACATTAGCACATGATCCAGAGCATTTGTGAGAGGATTTTTGTTTGTCAGTGAAATATTAAAATGTGGAAAAACAAATAGATTTCCCTTTTAAGAAGGTGCTTTTTGTTTAGAACTGTTCTATTGCGAGAGAGTGATGCAGACACGAAAGTCCACATTACCTGAGTACCTCGAATGTTCCTTCTGGGCAGTCCATGGGATCAGCACATGATGTGTTGTAAATTGTGTAAAACAGGCCTAAAAGCAAGGATATCCTCACAGGAGAATGTGTAAGAGTTATTCAGTCATATCTGCAATGGTCTGGAATATGGCAGCTTGCTCACTTGTGTTTAGGGGAACAGGAAGAGTTTATGACGGCATAATCAGGTCGCTTGTATTTGTGGAAGTGCATGTTGGTTTAGTTCATGTCATTATTCGGTTGGCATTTGTATGTATCTTTGATGTACATTACAACAGTAACCACACTCCACAAGTACTTCATAGGCTGTAAAGCGCTTTGAGACGTTCGGTGGTCAGGAAAGGTACTAACTAATTGCATGTCTTTCTTTCTTTTCTTTTTATCTTTGATTTATGTAGTGATCAAAGGTGAAATTTGGTATAAGAAATATGAGTGACCTGCTGTTCAGCAGCTCATACTGGAATCGTGAATAGTGTGATGTCTGACAGAGCCCGTACTGGTTGTGGAGGGTATGCGCTTTCAATAAAGTCCTGATCCTGCATTGTTATAATTGAGTGGGAGTGTAATCTGGCATTTAAAGTAATGAGACGGAAAAGAACAAAAAAGCAGTCCAACAAGTGATGGTACAGCCTTGGAGATAAATATAGATTTCAGCAACATTGAGTGCTGAAAAAATGTTTTCACTCTGCTTAAAGCATTGTAAACTGACAATTTACCGACAATAGTACAATTTTCCCTGTGCCGTTGCAGCTAGCTACTGCTGTGTACCTGTGCTGTAAATCTACACAGAGAATTTTGGCTGATAAGGGAGAAAGATATTTTGTTTATGATCGAGAATTCTGTGGAAAGTTTTATAGTACATTTTTCTAATGGTTTTAGTTTCATAGCGCAGCAATGGAACGTAACACTGCAGTTGTGGAGTTGTATAATATCAGTATAGAGGGTCACAGTGCAGCTCTGGGCTTAAATGTAGTGCAGTTATACAGAGTGACAGAACAGCTATGGAGTTATATAATCTTCTTCCTCTTAGGCAGGTATCCTCTTGGTATCGAGGATGACTTGCTTCCACACCAAAGGGATGAGTTCACAGGTGTTTCAATGAAGGACTTGACATCCCAGGTCCCAAACTACATGTTGAAGAGTGGAAGATCCCTGTGCGTGGATTTTTTTAACGTGTGGTGGCCATTGCACACCTGGTATAGAGGGCCACAGTATCGATATGGAATTACATAACACAGTATGTCAAGTCTCTGACGTGGTTACCTCTGGATTGAGTATTCCCAATGTGCATGATGCCACACTCTCCTGGTGTCCATCCTTTCCGCTTCCATGTCCTCATCATCGTCCTCCTCAAAGAACTGGAGCAATGGAATCCCCAGAGGGAAATCCATCGTTTCGCTGTGCAGAGGTCCCTTTTAAACTCTCGACAAGTTTCACAAAGTGCCTTTCGCTGCTTCAAAGTAGTGTGGTGGCATCACATTCACGTGTGACTTTTCAGCTTTCCATTCCCTTCCCACTGTGGGGTCCTGGACAGCTCAGCACCACCAACATTACAGGAACATAAGAAATAGAAACAGGAGTCGGCCATTTGGCACCTCGAGCCATTCAATAAGATCATGGCTGATCTGATCTTGGGCTCAACGCCACTTCCCTGCCTGCTCCAAATAACCCTCGACTCCCTTATCCTTCAAAAATCTGTCTATCTCCATCTTAAATATATTCAATGACCCAGCCTCTACAGCTCTCTGGGGCAGAGAATTCCAAAGACTCAAGACCCTCTGAGAGAAGAAATTCCTCCTCATTTCCATTGGCGACTCCTAATTCTGAAATTATGCCCCCTAGTTCTAGATTCTCGCACGAGGGGAAGCATTCTCTCTGCATCTACCCTGTCAAGCCCCCTCAGAGTCTTATACATTTCAATAAGATCATCTCTTATTCTTCTAAACTCTAATGAGTATAGGCCCAACTTGTTCAACTTTCTTCAGAAGACAACCCCTTCATCTCAGGAATCAACCTCGTGAACCTTGACTGAACAGCCTCCAATGCAAGTCTATCCCTCCTTAAATACGGAGACCACAACTGTACGCAGTACTCCAGGTGTGGCCTCACCAACACCCTGTACAGTTGTAGCAGGACTTCCCTTCCTTATACTCCATCGGGATAAATGGGTCCTTTTCGGGTTGGAAATCGGTGGTTAGTGGTGTGCCACAGGGATCGGTGCTGGGACCACAACTGTTTACAATATACATAGATGACCTGGAAGAGGGGACAGAGTGTAGTGTAACAAAATTTGCAGATGACACAAAGATTAGTGGGAAAGCGGGTTGTGTAGAGGACACAGAGAGGCTGCAAAGAGATTTGGATAGGTTAAGCGAATGGGCTAAGGTTTGGCAGATGGAATACAATGTCGGAAAGTGTGAGGTCATCCACCTTGGGGAAAAAAACAGTAAAAGGAAATATTATTTGAATGGGGAGAAATTACAACATGCTGAGGTGCAGAGGGACCTGGGGGTCCTTGTGCATGAATCCCAAAAGGTTAGTTTGCAGGTGCAGCAGGTAATCAGGAAGGCGAATGGAATCTTGGCCTTCATTGCGAGAGGGATGAAGTACAAAAGCAGGGAGGTCCTGCTGCAACTGTACAGGGTATTGGTGAGGCCGCACCTGGAGTACTGCATGCAGTTTTGGTCACCTTACTTAAGGAAGGATATACTGGCTTTGGAGGGGGTACAGAGACAATTCACTAGGCTGATTCCGGAGATGAGGGGGTTACCTTATGATGATAGATTGAGTAGACTGGGTCTTTACTCGTTGGAGTTCAGAAGGATGAGGGGTGATCTTATAGAAACATTTAAAATCATGAAATGGATAGACAAGATAGAGGCGGAGAGGTTGTTTACACTGGTCGGGGAGACTAGAACTAAGGGGCACAGCCTCAAAATACGGGGGAGCCAATTTAAAACCGAGTTGAGAAGGAATTTCTTCTCCCAGAGGATTGTGAATCTGTGGAATTCTCTGCCCAAGGAAGCAGTTGAGGCTAGCTCATTGAATGTATTCAAGTCACAGATAGATAGATTTTTAACAATTAAAGGTTACGGGGAGTGGGCGGGTAAGTGGAGCTGAGTCCACGGCCAGATCAGCCATGATCTAATTGAATGGCGGAGCAGGCTCGAGGGGCTAGATGGCCTACTCCTGTTCCTAATTCTTATGTTCTTATGTTCTTATGTTCTTATTAACCCCCTTGCAATAAATTCCAATTGTTTTTTTAATTACGTGCTGTACCAGCATGCTAATTTTTTCTGTTTCATGTACAATGTATAGTGGAAGCAGGGTTGTTAGTGGGCAAATGCATAGGGAAGTCTCGGAGGGCATTCAAATGTGGCATGCTACACTTCCAATGGGTGGAGTCATGGGATGGAATTCACACCGGCCAATTTTAGGTGTGGAGTTTTGGTGGGGGATCCGTTTGACTTGCCAGAATGCCTGAAAACCACTTGAAAATGGGCAAAGCTTTTTTAAAGCCATTGCCATGCTCACTCCCCATGGTCTATAACATTCATGAATTATTTACGCAAGGATCTAATTCACTTTTCAAAAGCTTCATGGGCTCTGCGAGAATGGTTTGAGGTGGAGAATTCCACACTCTAACCACCCTCTATGTGAAGGATTTTTTTTTTTTCTCTCGCCTCTGCTTTATTTCTTTTTGTGAGTATCCTAAATTGATTTTCCATTGACTGACGTCTGTTCGCAGTTGTGCTTGACGACAGATAGCTCTGGGTGAGTGGCAGTGGTTGGCCAGTTTAATGTTCTTCAACAAATCCCAGAGGACATCCTTGGCTCTCGCCTAGGGAGAACATTATCCTGAATGATACCCATGCCAAAGTCCTAAGAGCTGCCGTAAGCGAAGGTGGCGACCATGGCAGTAGCTATCAGTCGTCAACTTATCTAGGAGAGGTGTGAGTTCGGGGCCAAGGTCCAGGGGCAGCACAGGCCAGCCCACACTGCGATATGTGTGCGCATTAGGTCCGTGCAGCAGAGCTGGTCTCCAGTCGCCTTGGGTAATCCTTGCCACTGGACCAAGACCTAGCTCTGTCAAGCCCGTATGGTGGCTGGTGTGCAACAGCCACCCCACGTTAAAAAAATCTAAACACAGGCATCTTCCACCCTTCAGGATATAGCCCAGGAACTGGAATATTAGGTCCTTCATTGAAACACCTGTGAACTCATCGTTTTTTGGCGTGGAAGCAAGTCATCCTCTTTTCGAGGGACTGCCTGTGATGAAGATGACTCTCTGAAGCTGGGCAATGGGGGGCACTCTGGTGTGCAGTTATTTCTATCCATAAAGAGGGATTATTGGTGAAACTGCAAACTAGTGAACATAAGAAATAGGAGCAGGAGTAGGCCGATACCAGGCTCGAGGGGCCGAATGGCCTACTTCTGCTCCTATTTCTTATGTTCTTATAAGACCCCTCGAGCCTGCTCCGCCATTCAATAAGATCATGGCTGATGTGAACTTGGCCTCAACTCCACTTTCCTGCCCTCTCTCCATAACCTTTGACTCCCCAATAGTTCAAGAAATCTGTCCATTTCCACCTTAAATATGTTCAGTGACCCAGCCTCCACAGCTCTCTGGGGCAGAGAATTCCAAAGATTCACGACCCTCTGAGAGAAGAAATTCCTCCTCATCTCCGTTTTAAATGGACGACCTCTTATTCTGAAACTATGCCCCTCTAGTTCTAGATTCCCCCACGAGGGGAAACATCCTCTCTGCATCTATCCTGTCGAGCCCCCTCAGAATGTTGTATGTCTCAATACGATCACCCCTTAATCTTCTAAACAAATATATCCTTACTTAAATAAATTAAAGAACCTTGTTGCTATCAGTAGCTTTTCAGGTGGTACATCAGATGCTTTGGAGACCCGCGGAGTGATCAGAAAGGAATAAGCTGGGTTGCACTATTGTGGGGAGAAGGTTTTGACTTCATACAAGATTGTCAAACATCAGAAGGCTCAGGAGAAACCTACTGAGGTAGTTTTCAAAGAGTTTGTCATGCCTTCCATCCCGTGCCTCACACAGTGCTGATGACAAAGTTGGAGGCTATGGGAGTATACGGCTGAAACATCTGGGATGTGTACTGCAGCTCTCAGGTCTGAGTGAAGGTAAGGGAAGGTTTACTGAATATATTCCTCTTAAAAACTGAGTGAAGCAAAGTTGCCTGCTGCCACTCATCCTTTTCAGCATCTTTGTATAAAGACTTGCATTTACAAAGCAGTTTTTATGTACTTAAGATTGCACGATACACTATACAGCCAATTAAATATTTTTGAATTGTCACCACTGTTGTAATGTAGGTAAACATAGCTGTAAAATTAAAGAAAGACTTGTATTTATATAGCGCAATTCATGACCACCAGAAGTCTCAAAGAGTTTTACAGCCAATGAAGTACTTTTTAAGTGTTGTCGCTGTTGTAATGTGGGAAACACAGCAGCCAATTTGCACACAGCAAGCTCCCACAAACAGCAATGTAAGAATGACCACATAATCTGTTTTTTTGTTATGTTGATTGAGGAATAAATATTGGCCAGGACACCGGGGATAACTCCCCTGCTCTTCTTTGAAATGGTGCCACGGGATCTTTTACATCTACCTGAGAGAGCAGACGGGGCCTTAGTTTAACGTCTCATCCAAAAGATGGCACCTGCGACAGTGCAGCGCTCCCTCAGTACTGCACTGGGAGCGTCAGTCTAGATTTTTGTGTTCAAGTCCCTGGAGTGGGACTTGAACCCACAACCTTCTGACTCAGAGGCGCGTGTGCTACCCACTGAGCCACAGCTGACACTACATGTAAATAAACATGGCAGCCAATTTGTGCACAGCGGGGTCCCATGATCAGCAACACAAATGATTTGAATGTTTCATCTCCTGAACAAGGTAAATAGCGATATGTAAAAGCTACAAGAAAAGAGAATCCCGAACACTGATGGTGATCCAGCAAAACAAGGTAAAGATCACCTTGTAGTGGAAGGGACGTTTACCCACTCTTCTGTCCATCTTCTATGCCTTCCGCACAGTAACTGGTGGCTTGTCTGAACAGATACGGAACTTCGCGTCAAGGCATGGAGATTAAAATGCATGCTAGATTCATGGCTTAAGATGAAGGGGCAAGAGACAGCACTGTGAGCGGACTAGTTAATGCCCCATGACTCAGGCTGGTACAATGGTACGTTTAGACAGATGACAGCTACCTTCTGTTAGCTGGCCAAAATAACTTCCGTTCGTGGGTGAGCCGACATCGTGAGTCTGAACAGGTTATTGATATAAAGGGAGTCACACTCAAACTCAAACCCAAACCTGCCCCAAGTTTCACACTTTCCACCACGAGTCGCTGGATAACCATCAGCTCTCGCCAGTCTGCGCTCGCTGACCTACATCAGCTCCCGCTTAATCAACACCTCGATTTCAAAATTATCATCCTTGTTTACAAATCCCTCCATGGCCCTTGCCCCTCCCTATCTCTGTAATCTCCTCCAGCCCCACGACCCACCCCCACCCCACCCCCGAGATGTCTGCGCTCCTTTAATTCTGGCATCTTGAGCATCACTGATTTCAATTGCTCCACCATCAGTGGCCTTGCCATTAGCTGCCGAGGCCCCAAGCTCTGCAACTCCCTCCCTAAACATCTCCGCCTCTCTACCTCTCTTTCCTCCTTTAAGTTGCTCCTTAAAACCTACCTCTTTGACCAAGCGTTTGGTCACCTGCCCTAATATCTCCTTATGTAGCTCGGTGTCAAACTTTGTTTGATAGCGCTCTTGTGAAGCACCTTGGAACGGTTAACTTTGTTAAAGGCGCCATATGAATACAAGTTGTTGTTGTTGTTGTCTGAGGCGATGTGGTCAATTGCAGCATCTTCTGATAAGATCAACTAATTCAGCATTGACTGGGGAATAGGGCTGGAGTTCTGTATGACTCAGTACCACAGTGCATAGTGTATTTACCCACTGAGTCGCTGATTCAAGCTGTCAGCTATGGCTCGGTGGTTAGCACTCTTTCCTCTGAGTCAGAAGGTAAGACTCACTCCAGAGACTTCAGCATGTAATCGAGGCTGACACTCCCAGTGCAGTGCTGAGTGAGTTCCGCGCTGTCTGAGACGCTGTCTTTCAGATGAGACCTTAATCATCATCGGCAGTCCCTCGAAATCGAGGAAGACTTGCTTCCACTCCAAAAGTGAGTACTCAGGTGACTGAACAGTCCGATGCGGGAATTACAGTCTCCGTCGCAGGTGGGACAGACAGTGGTTGGAGGAAAGGGTGGGTGGGGAGTCTGATTTGCCGCACGCTCCTTCTGCTGCCTGCGCTTGTTTTCTGCATGCTCTCAACGACAAGACTCGAGGTGCTCAGCACCCTCCCGGATGCTCTTCCTCCACTTAGGGCGGCCTTTGGCCAGGGACTCCCAGGTGTCGGTGGGGATGTTGCATTTTATCAAGGAGGCTTTGAGGGTGTCCTTGTAACATTTCCTCTGCCCACCTGAGGCTCGCTTGCCGTGTAGGAGTTCAGAGTAGAGCGCTTGCTTTGGGAGTCTCGTATCGGGCATGCGAACGATGTGGCCCACCCAATGGAACTGGCCGAGCGTGGTCAGTGCTGCGATGCTGGGGACGTTGGCCTGATCGAGAACACAGACGTTGGTGTGTCTGTCCTCCCAGGGGATTTGCAGGATCTTGCGGAGGCATCGCTGGTGGTACTTCTCCAGCATTTTGAGGTGTCTACTGTGTATGGTCCACGACTCTGAGCCATACAGGAGGGCGGGTATTACTACAGCCCTGTAGACTATAAGCTTGGTGCCAGATTTGAGGGGCTGATCTTCAAACACTCTCTTCCTCAGGCAGCCGAAGGCTGCGCTGGCACACTGGAGGCGGTGTTGGACCTCATCATCGATGTCTGCCCTTGCTGATAATAGTCTCCCGAGGTATGAAAAGTGATCCACGTTGTCCAGGGCCATGCCATGGATTTGATGACTGGGGGGGCAGTGCTGTGTGGCGGGGTCAGGTTGGTGGAGGATCTTTGTCTTACGGATGTTTAGTGCAAGGCCCATGCTTTCGTACGCCTCAGTGAAGATGTTGACTACGACTTGGAGTTCAGTCTCTGAAAGTGCGTACTGTAGATCGACGACAGAGGATGGGACGGTCTTGGATCCGGCCTGGACGAATGTTGAACAGGTTACCACAGGTTCTATAGTTTAGTTCCACTCCAGCGGGGAGCTTGTTGAGTGTGAGGTGGAGCATTGCAGCGAGGAAGATTGAGAAGAGGCTTAAACCAAGATGCCGTCTGCCCTCTAAGCTGGATGTAAAAGATCCCACGGCATCATTCGAGGAAGAAGGAGTTCAAGGGAGTGTCACCTGTGGCTCAGTGTGTCGCATCCTCGCCTCTGGGTCAGAAGGATTGTGGGTTCAAGCACAGAAATCTAGGCTGATGCTCCAGTGCAGTGCTGAGGGAGTGCTGCACTGTTGGAGGTGCAATATTTAATCCTCAATCAACATAACCAAAACAGATTATCTAGTCAATATCACATTGCTGTTTGTGGGAGCTGTTGTGTTTCCTGCATTACAACAGTGACTGCACTTCAAAAGTACTTCAAGCGCTTTGAGACGTCCGATTTTCCTAAAAGGCGCTATATAAATGCAATTCTTTCTTTCTTTCTTTCTTTCTTTCTTTCTTTCTCTCTCTCTTTCTCTCTCTCTTTCTCTCTTTCTCTCTCTCTTTCCCTCTTTCTCTCTTTCTTTCTTTTGTCCTGGCCAATATTTATACAATTATATTTAAATTTATAATTAAAACAGATGATGCAGTCATTATCTGCTTGCTGTTCGCAAATTGGCTGCCTTGTTTTCTGCATTACAACCTCATGATGAATGTTAATGAGGGCGCTCGAACTCCCCGCGGGGAGTGAGTACAGAGTCTGCACTGTGGTGACTGGCTGACTCGGTCTCTGACTCTCGCATCTCAGACTCCACTGGGTTTTTTTGTGGCTCACATTGAATTAAATCACGTTCAAGCATCAGTAAACATTCCTGCCTGGCAGCCATCTTCACGGAATCATGTCAAGCTTATCAACTGACAACTAAAGTCCAGTGACCTTTCAGCTCTCTGCACAAATTAAACGAGAGGAGTGAGCAGGCATTGGCCTGTGGAAGAGAGATCCGTTGTTTTTACCTCAATCATCTCATGGAATTAGACTCCAGGCTTTTCCTCCCCCTCTCGGTTTATCCTGGCCATGCCAACCATGGCTCAGTGGGCAGCACACTTGCCTCTGAGTCAGGAGGTCGTAGGTTCAAGTCCTACTCCAGGGACTTGAGCACATAAATCTAGGCTGGTGTTCCCAATGTAGTGCTGAGGGATACTACACTGAGGGAGGTCTGTGGGATGAGATGTTAAACCGAGGCCCTGTCTGCCCTTTCAGATGGACGTGAAAGATCCCATGGCCACGATTTCGAAATAGAGCGGTGTCCTGGAAATTATGTTTATCCATGAACCAACAGATTATGTGGTCAATGCTTTTGTGGGAGCTTGCTGTGCACAAATTGGCTGCCACGTTTCCTACGATATTGCACTTCTGAAGAACATAAGAAATATGAGCAGGAGTAGGCCATTCGGCCCCTCGAGGCAGTTCCGCCATTCAATAAGATCATGGCCGATCTTCTACCTCAACTCCACTTTCCTGCACTATCCCCATATCCCTTGATTCTCTTAATATCCAAAGTACTTCATTAGCTATAAAGGTGCTATATAAGGGGTTCCTGCTCTTGATTGTTATTCAGTGACCTCTGTGAGAAAGTGTACGTGTGGACATTGGGTGGGGACATGTTCAGGGTGAACTACGCCACCCACTGGCCCCAATAGATGGCCATCACTCTCTCCAGGCTCACACTGGAAGAATAGCCATATGGACAAGGTACAGGGGGCCTGCTAGCTGTTCATGGAACAGTACCCCAGCATGAATCAGGGACGTGGATGAACAATTTGAAGGTGAACAAAAGTATGTTGAAGCCCCGTTTCCTAAAGGTGGTGGTTATCCAAGAACGTCTTCTCACAGGACGCTACCCCAGCCAATAGCTTGCTCCCTCTCAGGGTTGCTGCCTGGCAGAGCGATGAGATGTGGTGTAAGATTTGGATCACAGGTCACACACAGATTAGGAGTTGTAAGCTATTTTGTTAAAGTGCGAGGGCTAAAAGTGAATTCGGGTCAGAAAGTTAGTACGCAGGTATAGCAAGTAATCAAGAAGGCAAATGGAATGTTGGTCCTTATTGCAAGGGGCTTGGAGTATAAACATAGGGAAGTCCTGCTACAACTGTACAGGGTATTAGTGAGGGCACACCTGGAGTACTGCGAACAGTTTTGGTCTCCGTGTTTAAGGAGGGATAAACTTGCATTGGAGGAAGTTCAGAGAAGGTTCTCGAGGTTGATTCCATGGATGAAGGGATTGTCTTGTGAAGAAAGGTTGAGCATGTTAGGCCTCTACTCATTGGGGTTCAGAAGAATGAGAGGTGATCTTATTGAAACGTATAAGATTCTGAGGGGGCTTGACAGGGTAGATGCAGAGAGGATGTTTCCCCTCGTGGGGGAATCTAGAACTAGGGGGCATTGTTTCAGAATAAGGGGTCGCCAATTTAAAATGGAAATGAGGAAGAATTTCTTCTCTCAGAGGGTTGTAAATCTGTGGAATTCTCTGCCCCAGAGCGCTGTGGAGGCTGGGTCATTGAATATATTTAGGGTGGAGATAGACAGATTTTTGAATGATAAGGGAATACAGGGTTATGGGGAGCGGGCCGGGAAGTGGAGCTGAGCCCAGGATCAGATCAGCCATGATCTTATTGAATGGCGGAGCGGGCTCGAGGGGTCAAATGGCTGACTCCTGCTCCTATTTCTTATGTTCTTATGTTAGCACCACCGACGTTAGTGCCGGAGTGGGCCGCTAACGGGACGATAAGCACCGACCGACGCAGCGGTGCACTGTCCTTCAATGGAGGGATGGGGGCGGCGCTATGAGGGAGCGCTGCACACTCTAGCACCACCCACCTGGTGACATCGTCGAGCGTGCTTTACTGGCAGGTCCCACGAAGCAGTCGGGGCCAAATGGCTGCATAGGAGTAGGTGAGTGGCTGCAATCAATTTTATTCATTTTAAATTGCATTACCGTCGGCACCGTTTGACTGACCTGCCTTGCTTTCTCTGCAGGTTTGGAGCTGGTCGACCTCACCTTTTCTTTAGGTGCTAGGGTGCAGGCATCCTCGCGCCATAACTTCAGTCGGCCTCCCGTGCTCCCACCCCGCTAGCGCCCTAAGAGTAGCGTGCAACGCTTCCCTCAGTGCTCCACTCCCCTCTTGGGGCACCAATAGCGAATATCCCGGTTGGACGAGGTAAACACCGCCCAGCGCTAAAATTGGCCCCTCAAACCGGGTTGTGACAAATTTCTAGCCCGATAGTTTTCGGCACAATCAGATACTACATGCGATCGAGACAGATATAGTAGGGATAGAACCCGTGACAGAGGAGAGCGATCTACGGCCCCGGAGCGGGACGTGACGACCAGACGGACAGATGGACGGACCGTGGGGCAGAACGGTGGTCTCGGGTTGGGTGGATCCCTGCAGCCTGCGGCAGCGGTCACTTCTATTGTGTCGTCCCTCGAGCTGTTTGAGGTGCTGGGCCAGCATCGAACCACATCAGTGGCTAAACTTGACCGAGGTGTTGGGCCAGCGGCCAGCATCGATCACCTCGGGGAAGCCATTGCCCCGAACTGCCCTGTGTTTCCCTCTCGGTCGCCTCTTCCTTTACCTTATTTCGATGGGCTGGTGGGTACCTGGTGTCAATCATTTTCACTCATCCCATCGTCCAATTACAGGGGGAGAGGGACCCTCTGACAGCTCCCTTCTTCGGTGCCCAGGTCAGCTTGTTTTTTAACTGGGGAGAAGGTCTTGTTATATTTCTAAAGACATTTTGCTTATCCTAGCGGCTCAGCGCTGTCTTGTTTCTCAGTTTAGGTATGTCTGCTGGGAGACCTGTCCTTGTGGCGATCTGAGCCCTCTGTCATCATCACCATCATCATAGGCAGTCCCTCGGACTTGCTTCCACTCTAAAAGTGAGTTCGCAGGTGACTGAAGAGTCCAATGCGGGACCTACAGTCTCTGTCACAGGTGGGACAGACAGTGGTTGAAGTAAAGGGTGGGTGGGGAGTCTGGTTTTCCGCACGCGCCTTCCGCTGTCTACTCTTGGTTTCAGTTTGTTCTCGGCGATGGGACTCGAGGTGCTCAGCGCCCTTCCTCCACTTTGGGTGGTCTCGGACCAGGACCTCCCTGAAGTCGGTGGGGATGTTGCATTTTGTCAAGGAGGCTTTGAGGGTGTCCTTGAAGCATTTCCTCTGCCCACCTGGTGCTCGCTTGCCGTATCGCTTGCTTTGGGAGTCTTGTGCCGGGCATGCGGACGATGTGGCCCGCCCAACGGAGCTGATCGAGTGTGGTCAATGCTTTGATGCTGGGGATGTTGGCCTGATCGAGAATGCCGGCATTGGTGCATCTGTCCTGCCAGTGAATTTGCAGGATCTTGCGGAGACAGCGCTGGTCGTACTTCTCCAGTGATTGGAGGTGTCTGCTGTACATAGTCCATGTCTCTGAGCCATATAGGAGGGTGGGTATCACTACTGCCCTGTAGACCATGAGCTTGGTGCCGGATTTGAGGTCTTGGTCTTCAAACACTCTCTTCCTAAGGATCCTCAGCACCCTCGCTTCAAGCACTGGCATTTGCTCACTTACACCATTGTCCAAGCGAGGGACCGCAAAGACTTGCACATCACCTGCACCATGACAGGAGCTGACGACTGCTGGATGGACCATCGCCTAATCAGTTCCATCATTAACATCAATGTAGCCTCAAAACAGCGACGTCAAGACAAACAACGCAGGAAAATCAAGGCAGAGGCACTCAAAGACCCTGTTAAGAAAGTCCTATTCAGCCAGCGCCTCACTGCCAACCTGACAATCCCTGATAACCCAGGGATGCACATTGTCCACAGCGCCTGGTCTGCCCTCAAGGCCTCCATAATCAGCACCTACGAAGAGACGCTCGGTCACTTGATCAGGAAACACCAAGACTGGTTCGACGACAACGACCAGGAGATCCAGGAGCTAATAAGCCGCAAGCGCAAGGCATTTTCTGAATTTAAAACAGCAACCCAACACGGGAGCAAGAAAGCAGCTCTACAGACGGCTGAAGGCCGAGGTCAAAGAAAAAAATGGCGACCTAAAAAACAGATGGTGGGTGGAGAAAGCACAGGAGACCCAGCAGCTAGCTGCTGACCAAGACGTGCGAGGATTCTTCAGCGCAGTCAAGCCCTCTGTGCTTGTCTGAAGTCAACCAGCCCTCATCTGCTAAGTTGTCAGACCTACTTTTCACATAATTTTTATCCCTTTTGTTACTTGCAATTTCTTTGGGTTCACAGATTTCTTACAGCCTTTGATTCCAAACACACTGAGCTCCCGATTTCAATCGTGCCTCCGTGGGGAGTTGCCAAATGAAGGCCAGGTAACTTCACACAGGCGGAGGGCGATGAAAAGAACCAAGGGCTAGAACCTCCACTTTTTTTGTATGCTTAACGTCCACTTAACGCCCATGTTACCGCTGAAATGATGTATAGCGCCCGTATATCGCCCATTTTGGCACAAAATTAAAACTGGTGGGCATTTTTCGGAAACTTATCGGTGAGCATTACTTTCCCCACGTGCTTAACGCTGAGAAGAAATATTACCGCCCGCCCACTTTTTTTGGGCAGAATCAGCAGAATGGGCGATTTCAACGCCCGTAATATCGCCCAGTGTTACTTTCCGCACGGAATTAATGCCGAGATTCAATGTTAACGCCCGCCCACTGTTTTTTGTCACAAAGAGCATATTTACCCAAACTAGCGGCCATGGAGATCGTCCATCGTCAATTTCATCACCTCGCACACATATCACCCACAATATCGCTCGCCCAAAAAACTGCCCACAAAAAGTGGAACGAACCGGAACGAATCACAGCGTTATGGACGCCATGTTGTAGATCACATGTCGCGCCCTTTAAAAGGCTGCTGTGCTTCAACCTTGGCAGAGTGCGGATATACTCTTGTTGGAGTGGATTTTTGGACATATACTTGACTAGTATACGGGACCAAACATTTGTTTTATTTTCCCCTTTAATGAATTTTGTAAGGGACAATACTGATGCATTATGCTTTATATAAAAAAACACAGTTAGACTTCAAGGTATGCTGGCCTTGAGTTATGGAGATAGGAAAGTGAGATAATGAACGATTGGAGAGATAAGTGGGATGTTTGTCTATATCGGTGCCAAAAGGGCCTGCACTTGTTTATGATGCCCTGTCACAATGCAGGCTGGTTTATATCAAGCCTTGGATGAAAAGCTTTGTAAACCTTGTAATGCGATGATTAGACTTAAGGACTAGTGCTACAGCATGTGATGTAAAGTGATGTAATTTGTAAGATAAAAGAACCTCACTGGAGATACCAATTTGAGAATTGGTTCAGAGACAGGGGTCTCGAACACTTCTCCCAAAGCTTTGTCTCCGATTTAATAAACCTCTCTTTATATATTATACAGTCTCGGAAATATTTTTCCACAACAAAATGACGTCACGGGAACAGGATACTGTCCGATCAGACGTGATCACTTAAGACAGTATCTGGAATCTGGTGTTAGAGACTGAAAAGAGAGGTGTACGGGCACGACGGGATAGTGTATAAGATACGAGTAAACAGATAGCGGGAAGAGGTTGACTAACCAGTTTGAGTTGTCCCTTTAGTAAATAAGGTTGGTGCGGAAGGGAACTGATCGATCCAACCTAGAGCCGAAAACTCCGGTGGTAAGGAAACACGCTAGCTTTGTTGCGAAGACAAAGGGTCTCCACAGAGTAGTCGTGGCTGTGAGTATTACAGAAACAAAGGGAAACATCCGAGACTGGCGAACATGGAAGGTAAGGAAGGGAATGTAAAACGCGGGCTGCCCGGGTCATTAATTAATTCCTATCATTAATTGTAACTTGCGTAATTACGTAATGCTATAAAAAAGCTGATAGTGACT
This sequence comes from Pristiophorus japonicus, assembly GCF_044704955.1. Lineage (NCBI taxonomy): Eukaryota > Metazoa > Chordata > Chondrichthyes > Pristiophoridae > Pristiophorus > Pristiophorus japonicus. The sequence goes on from NC_091984.1 coordinate 228,306,779, forward strand.
ATCTTAAGTGACATATGGATCCAGACATAAGCTTTGTTGAATGAAGAGAGACTTTTGTGAGTGTCTATTTTGAATGAAGAGAGTACTCGAGTGATTTTGACTGTGGAATGAATGAAAGCCTGCTTGGGAAGGTGTGGAGTTGCCTGCCTGTTTTAGCTCCACCCACTCTTTCCAAACAGAGTGAAATTTTTTTAACCCTTCGTAGTGTTGTCCTGTATGTGGGAAGTTTAAGAAACTGTGAACCTTATGGTATTACGTTTTAAGTTAGAAACGAAGGTGTGGATATATTCGGATGATAAGTTACGGAGCTAGGAAATGCACAAAGGATAGGTTTGTTGAGTAAAAGATAAAAAAAATACATGGTCCCGGTAGTAAAAAAAAAAAGAATTTATTTGACACGCTCACTTACTTGTCGAAAGAAAACCTGCAATTGGGTTGAAAGACATAAATTTAGTCCAAGAATGAGATAAAGAATGCCTTTTAAAACGCTCCCATTTTCCTTTGTGTAAAACCTTGACACGAAAGCTTCTAGCTCAGTAAAAAAAAAAGAGTTTTAAATTTAGAAATACCTTCAGGGATCAGGTCAAACTCCTGGGCGAGTGGTGAGCTATCTGTGAAGTTGTAAAAGGGACTTTTGAAAAAGGCTAAAACAGTAAGCTTTAACAGTTTAGAAAAGAAAAAGATAAAGCAGGAAAAGGTCTCTGCCACGGGAACAGGAGGAGGGCAGAAAAGGGGGACTTGCCATAATTGTGGAAAACCGGGCCATTTTGCCAGGGAATGCAAAGGGAAAGGCAGTGAAAAGCAATGTACGTATTGTGGTAAGAAAGGGCACCTGGAAGCGACATGCTATGGTAAAAATGGCTATCCTAATAAGGCAAAGACCCTGTCAGAACAGGAATACCAGAAGTGGCAGGCGTACAAAGCCACCCGGTGATGTCCGGCGGTCCCTGTACAAAGTAAAAAGGAGGGAAGGATATATGTGTCTGCACTAGTAGGGGGCCGACAGTGTGAGATGCTAGTGGACACGGGAGCCTCAATATCCATTACCAATATGTCCCTTCCCGTCACCGACAAGAAGGCTCTGATAAATGGAATAGATGGACGGCCCACACTGGCCTACCTGAGCACCACCCAATTGGTGGAAATTGATAACTTATATATACCCATGAGATTTTACGTATGCAAGAATCGTGAGGGAACACTATTGGGGAATGATGTAATGAGGGAATTTAAGGCCCTGATTGATTGCGGCAAGGGGAAACTGCACCACTAACTCCCCAACATGGCCGGTAGGGAAACCAGATGGGAGTTATAGACTCACTATCGACTACACTGCCCTTAACAAGGTCACCCCCAAATTACAACCGATAGTGGCCAGCCCCTCCACAATCCTTACCTTATAGAGTGGGGCCCTGAACAAGAACAGGCGTATAGTAAACTCAAGTCAGAACTAGTCTCCGCACCTGGATTGGGACTGTCTGACATGGGTAAGGATTTCCACATCCACTATAACAATGAAGGTGGCTTCTATATGGCCGTGGTCACCCAAGATCACGGGGATAAAAGGAGACCTATAGCCTATTACTCTACCACCGAAAGCTCGGTGGTGACTGGGTTATCCAGATGTATAGCCGCGCTAGATTGTGCAGCTTGGGCGGTAAAAAATTAAGCGAGCCTGTGGTGACGACTGGGAACATCATTCACCACACTAAACAAACATTGGTAGAAATGTTAAACGCAGGAAAACTGAGGACCGTATCTAATATGAGACGGGCAAAGTGGGAAGCAGTCCTCTTAACACCCAACAAAGCGGTAACCATAATTAGGGATGTAGGAAACAACCCCGCAGAAGGTATGATGGGTGAAGGGGAACCCCACTTTTGCGAAGGGGTATGTGAGGATATGGAAGAGAATAGAATAAAAGACGCCCCTCTTCAAACCGCAGAACAAACCTTGTTTGTGGACGGCTCACGAAAATACGTAGAGGGACTACCTCGCACCGGATGTGCCGTAGTTAACCAGGATCTAGAGACAGTGGAATCAGGGCGAATTAATGGGGGGTCGTCAGCTCAAGTGGCAGAACTGGCAGCCCTCACCCGGGCACTGGAATTATCGGAAAATAAGATTGTTAATATCTATACGGTCAGTCGATATGCATTCGGGGTAGTACACGATAGAAGCTCTTTTAGCAGCCAGTAATAAAGCAAAACAGGTAGCGGTTATTAAAATTAAAGCCCACAGGAGGGAGCCGGACAGAACCAGTCCAGATTGGCTGAGTCACCAGGGAATAAAGCTGCAGACGTAGCTGCTCAGAAGGCATTAGAACAGGAAGAGTGTGAGGAAGCCTCAGTCAGTGCCGCTGGGGCCCGAGACCAACAGATAAGTATTGAGAAACTACACCAGGACACTTCTGAGGAGGAAATAGGTATGTGGACAAAGCAGGGCGCAACGCAAGGGAAGGATAACGTTTGGAGACGAAACGACAAGGTAATGGCGCCTGAATGCTTACAGAATACCTTATTGGAGTTGCACCATGGCCTGTCTCATTCAGGACGAGAGGCCATGACCGGGAGTCTTGGGAGAGATTGGTGGTGGAAAGGGATGGGGAGAGATATCGCCAAATATTGCCATCGATGCGTTACGTGCGCACAATATAATCCAGGCAGGCCCATTAAAATTAAAATGGGACACCAGCCCCGTCCACGGGGGCCATGGGAACACGTACAAATTGATTTCACAGGTCCTTTGCCCCATCCCATGGAAAAAGATATTGCCTAGTGATTAAACACGTGATTGCACTGCCTCAACAGTGGCAAGATATTCTGACCAAGGCACCCACTTCACCGGAAAAATTGTAAAAACAATATGCCAGCTGATGGGCATAAAACAAAAATTCCACATCCCCTACCACCCGCAGAGTTCTGGGATGGTAGAGCGCATGAACCGTACCCTAAAGAACGCCCTGGCAAAGGCCATGAAAACGTCAGGAAAAACGTGGACAGAAGTATTACCCATTATATTGATGAAGTTAAGAGCCACGACAAACCGGACAACTGGATTAACCCCTTATGAACTAATGACAGGAAGGGCGATGCAATTACCAGAGAACATCATAACAGGGGGGGCTGATGTCAGCCCATTAAAAGACAAAATAAAACGGTATGTTTTGGAACTAAATACTCAATTAAAAGGGATGCGTAAATTAGTTAGGGACAATCAGGAAGAAAGAGACGCGGAAGCAGAGCTTACAAAGCTCCCTGAAGTCCCGTTGGCGTTATGGTAAGGGTCCTCCCGGGAAAACCGGGGTTTGCCTCAAAAAATGGATAGGACCGTATGAGGTTATAATCAGCGGGGACACTTGTGCCTGCAGCGATGTTAAAGGGAATGGACAATGGAAGCATTGAACCCAGCTTAAGGTTTTTGAACCAGCCGTTTAGCACATGTATTAGTTGTTGTTGTTTGTCTATTTACAGATTGACAGCGAGAGATTCTTCAAGCAAGCCATATGGCCATTTTGCCTTTGACTATTTGTTAATTATAGAGTCATAAGATGAAACTATATATTGCGATCGGTGCGATTATCATAGTTCGTGTTAGGTCCGGCCTGCTAGCTAGACCGAAACGAGAGTTACATGTGAATACCTTTTTGTACATGTCTTATGTTTATGCGCAAAATGAGAACTTTTCTAGTTGCTGGGTATGTTCGCACATCCCCATACATAGCAAAGGAGGCATCCCTTTGAGGTCAATCTCCCTTAACATCTCGGAAGTAGCAGAGTGGGTAATGCGACAAAACGGTACAGGGGAAGTAAATGATATTTGGAACCAGAGTGGGGATAAAGAAACGTGGAGATCGGGGGGGGTTACCTTTTGGATGCATTTGACGGATGGTACCAGCCAGAATACAATAGGTCGGTACGACCCCCGTTCCTGGTTTTGACCAACACCTCAGGAGTTGGAAGGCCCACCGCTGACATTTGTTTCACTAGAAACCTGACTGGTGAGGAAACAGGTTTTGTAGCAGGATACTTTAACCTCACCAGGTGGAACATAATAGCCAGTGAAACAACAAACCAGTGGTTCTTTGAAATAGAGGGTTTGAAGAATCAGACAAGTAGCCAGGACTGGGACCCTAAGATTAGGTGGCGACGGGGGCTGAGAGAGAGATTGGGATCGAATCTAACAGCATACAATGGCACTTATTTTGTGTGCGGGCATAAGGCCTACCCCTGGTTGCCTCAGGACTGGAGGGGGTCCTGTTATTTGGGACATGTGGTCCCCTTTTGTCAGACGGGTACATACTTTAGCAGAAGTACAGACACCAGGTCGACTAAGACGAGATCTTACCCCGGTAGAGAGGCTATTTGAGGTCATGATGCTCCCATTCGGGATAGGACGCACCATGGATGAATTACGTAACCTAGAGAGGGTACTGGAACAGATAGTTAACGACACTGCTGAAGCAATGGAGGGCATAACGGCTGAAATGGTAGCCATACGCACAATGGTACTCCAGAACTGAATGGCCCTAGATTATATACAAGCACAAAGTGGGGGCACATGTGCCTTAATTGGAGCTGAATGTTGCACTTACATTCCCGATAATTCAGAAAACGTAACCAACCTCGCTGATCACATAAGAAAGGAGGTAAAGAAGTTATCCACAACAGCAGGAGGATCTGGCTGGCTTGACTGGCTGTTAGGGAATCCTGGGGGTCCTATCTTATGCATGGAGTAATTATTCTGGTTGTAATAATAATTACTTGCTGTCTGATTATCGGGTGTTTTAATATCTGCTGTAAAGTTATGATGGTTCGACTGATGCCAGTAGCCAGTGTAATCGCCGAAGAAGAAGCACACCTGATGGAAATACCTGAAGACACCAATGATGAAGAAACAGACGACAATGACACCGAACATTATCTTTGAAGGGTAGCCTAGAGCTACAGGCAAGGTGGACATACGGAACATCAGGGAAGTAACATACCCCAAAGGACGAATATATGACACCATGCTACTATCATTGTGGTCATCTGGATTTCGTGAACATCCTCCAGGACCAAAAGGGGGAATATTGTTGGAGCGGATTTTTGGACATATACTTGACTAGTATACGGGACCAAATATTTGTTTTATTTTCCCCTTTAATGAATTTTGTAAGGGACAATACTGATGCATTATGCTTTATATAAAAAAACACAGTTAGACTTCAAGGTATGCTGGCCTTGAGTTATGGAGATAGGAAAGTGAGATAATGAACGACTGGAGAGATAAGTGGGATGTTTGTCTATACCGGTGCCAAAAGGGCCTGCACTTGTTTATGATGCCCTGTCACAATGCAGGCTGGTTTATATCAAGCCTTGGATGAAAAGCTTTGTAAACCTTGTAATGCGATGATTAGACTTAAGGACTAGTGCTACAGCATGTGATGTAAAGTGATGTAATTTGTAAGATAAAAGAACCTCACTGGAGATACCAATTTGAGAGTTGGTTCAGAGACAGGGGTCTCTAACACTTCTCCCAAAGCTTTGTCTCCGATTTAATAAACCTCTCTTTATATATTATACAGTCTCGGAAATATTTTTCCACAACACTCTGCAGGTCATTGGAGTTGATGTGAACATCTGTAAAAACATCTTGACCATACTGTGACCGATTGGAATTGAATAGGTGTCTTCGTCGGGACATTCCTTGTTTGTTAGTAATCAGTAGAAAACAGAGAGCTTCTGCAAGGTGACCTGTCCTTTCTCACCCTCTCTTGGTGACCAATTACATGCAACAGACTCGACAATACCGAAGGAATGCTCCACTGCATTATGTTCCCAATATAAGAAGTGACAGACAATGAGGAGGACCAGAAGTTAGTACAAGGAGAAGCATTCTTACCTCGACTTGCCCGACACCACCTGCCTTCAGAGACTCTCCCTCCAAAACAGATACACTACCTTGAGTACTGTTGGGGGAGATGAATCATCAGGGGAAGGCAGCAGCAGCCAAGTCCATGGCACCAGGGGTGGCTCTGCTGCATAGGCGGGCAGGAAAAAGAGTGGGAGAGCTATAATGGTAGGGGATTCTATTGTAAGGGGAATAGATAGGCGTTTCTGTGGTCGCAACCGAGACTCCAGGATGATATGTTGCCTCCCAAGGGTCAAGGATGTCTTGGAGTGGCTGCAGGGCATTCTGGAAGGGGAGGGTGAACAGCCAGTTGTTGCATATAGGTACCAATAACATAGGTAAAAAACGGGATGAGGTCCTACAAGCTGACTTTAGGCAGCTAAGAGTGAAATTAAAAAGCAGGACCTCAAAGGTAGTAATCTACCAGTGCCACGTGCTAGTTAGAGTAGAAATAGCAGGATAGTTAAGATGAATACGTGGCTTGAGGAATGGTGCAAGAGGGAGGGATTCAAATTCCTGGGACATTGGAAACGGTTCTGGGGAAGTTGGGACCAGTACAAAATGGACAGTCTGCACCTGGGCAGGACCGGAAACGATGTCCTAGGGGGAGTATTTGCTAGTGCTGTTGGAGAGGGGTTAAACTAATATTGTAGGGGGTGGGAATCTATGCAGGGAGACAGAGGGAAGTAGAATGGGGGCAGAAGCAAAAGATAGAAAGAAGGAAAGTAAAAGTGGAGGGTAGAGAAATCCAAGGCAAAAATCAAAAAGGGCCACATTACAGCATAATTCTAAAGGGACAAAAGAGTGTTAAAAAGACAAGCCTGAAGATTCTGTGTCTCAATGCAAGAAGTATTCGTAATAAGGTGGACGAATTAACTGCGCAGGCAACTATTAATGAATGTGATATAATTGGGATTACGGAGACATGGCTCCAAAGTGACCAAGGCTGGGAACTCAACATCCAGAGGTATTCAACATTCAGGAAGAATAGACAGAAAGGAAAAGGAGGTGGGGTAGCGTTGCTGGTTAAAGAGGAAATTAACACAATAGTAAGGAAGGACATTAGCTTCGATGATGTGGAATCTGTATGGGTAGAGCTGCGGAATACCAAAGGGCAGAAAACGCTAGTGGGAGTTGTTTACAGACCACCAAACAGTAGTAGTGAGGTTGGGGATGGCATCAAACAAGAAATTAGGGATGCGTGCAATAAAGGTAGAGCAGTTATCATGGGTGGCTTTAATCTACATATAGATTGGGCTAACCAAACTGGTGGTAATACGGTGGAAGAGAATTTACTGGAGTGTTTTATGGATGGTTTTCTAGACCAATATGTCAAGGAACCAACTAGAGAGCTGGCCATCCTAGACTGGGTGTTGTGTAATGAGAGAGGACTAATTAGCAATCTTGTTGTGCAAGGCCCCTTAGGGAAGAGTGACCATAATGTGGTAGAATTCTTTATTAAGATGGAGAGTGACAGAGTTAATTCAGAGACTAGGGTCCTGAACTTAAGGAAAGGTAACTTTGATGGTATGAGACGTGAATTGGCTAGGATAGACTGGCAAATGATACTTAAAGGGTTGACAGTGGATAGGAAATGGCAGGCATTTATAAATCACATAGATGAACTTCAACAATTGTACATTCCTGTCTAGAGTAAAAATAAAACAGAGAAAGTGGCTCAACCGTGGCTAACAAGGGAAATTAGGGATCTTGTTAAATCCAAGGAAGAGGCATAAAAATTGGCCAGAAAAAACTGCAAACCTGAGGACTGGGAGAAATTTAGAATTCAGCAGAGGAGGACAAAGGGTTTAATTAGGAGGGGGAAAATAGAGTATGAGAGTAAGCTTACAGGGAACATAAAAACTGACTGCAAAAGCTTCTATAGATATGCGAAGAGAAAAAGGTTAGTGATGACAATCGTAGGTCCCTTGCAGTCAGAATCAGGTGAATTTATGATGGGGAACAAAGAAATGGCAGAGCAATTGAACAAATACTTTGGTTCTGTCTTCACTAAGGAAGACACGAATAATCTTCCGGAAATACTAGGGGTGCAAGAGTCTAGCGAGAAGGAAGAACTGAAGGGAATACTTATTAGTCAGGAAATTGTGTTAGGGAATTTGATGGGATTGAAGGCCAATAAATCCCCAGGACCTGATAGGCTGCATCCCAGAGTACTTAAGGAAGTGGCCCGAGAAATAATGGATGCATTGGTGATCATTTTCCAACAGTCTATTGACTCTGGATCAATTCCTATGGACTGGAGGGTAGCTAATGTAACACCACTTTTTAAAAAAGGAAGGAGAGAGAAAACAGGAAATTATAGACCAGTTAGCCTGACATCGGTGGTGGGGAAAATGTTGGAATCAATTATTAAAGATGAAATAGCAGAGCATTTAGAAAGCAGTGATAGGATTGGTCCAAGTCAGCATGGATTTATGAAAGGGAAATCATGCTTGACAAATCTTCTAGAATTTTTTGAGCATGTAACTAGTGGAGTGGACAAGGGAGAACCAGTGGATGTAATGTATTGGACTTTCAAAAGGCTTTTGACAAGGTCCCACAGAAGAGATTAGTGTGCAAAATTAAAGCACATGGTACTGGGGGTAAGGTATTGATGTGGATAGAGAACTGGTTGGCAGAAAGGAAGCAGGGAGTCGGAATAAATGGGTCCTTTTCAGAATGGCAGGCAGTGACTAGTGGGGTGCCGCAGGATTCAGTGCTGGAACCCCAGCTCTTTACAATATTCATTAATGATTTAGATGAAGGAAGGTAGTGCAAGGAAGGAATGCAGGGGTCCCCTGTGGTCATTCCCCTGCAAAACAGATACACTGCTTTGAGTACTGTTGAGGGGGATGACTCATCAGGGGAGGGCAGCAGCAGCCAAGTTCATGGCACCGTGGCTGGCTCTGTTGCACAGGAACACAGGAAAAAGAGTGGGAGAGCGATAGTGATAGGGGATTCAATTGTAAGGGGAATAGATAGGCGTTACTGCGGCCGCAACCGAGACTCCAGGATGGTATGTTGCCTCCCTGGTGCAAGGGTCAAGGATGTCTCGGAGCGGGTGCAGGACATTCTAAAAAGGGAGGGAGAACAGCCAGTTGTCGTGGTGCACATTGGTACCAACGACATAGGTAAAAAAAGGGATGAGGTCCTACGAAACGAATTTAAGGAGCTAGGAGCTAAATTAAAAAGTAGGACCTCAAAAGTAGTAATCTCGGGATTGCTACCAGTGCCACGTGCTAGTCAGAGTAGGAATCGCAGGATAGCGCAGATGAATACGTGGCTTGAGCAGTGGTGCAGCAGGGAGGGATTCAAATTCCTGGGGCATTGGAACCAGTTCTGGGGGAGGTGGGACCAGTACAAACCGGACGGTCTGCACCTGGGCAGGACCAGAACCAATGTCCTCAGGGGAGTGTTTGCTAGTGCTGTTGGGGAGGAGTTAAAGTAATATGGCAGGGGGATGGGAACCAATGCAGAGAGACAGAGGGAAACAAAAAGGAGACAAAAGCAAAAGACAGAAAGGAGATGAGGAAAAGTGGAGGGCAGAGAAACACAAGGCAAAGAACAAAAAGGGCCACTGTACAGCAAAATTCTAAAAGGACAAAGGGTGTTAAAAAAACAAGCCTGAAGGCTTTGTGTCTTAATGCAAGGAGTATTTGTAATAAGGTGGATGAATTAACTGTGCAAATAGATGTTAACAAATATGATGTGATTGGGATTACAGAGACGTGGCTCCAGGATGATCAGGGCTGGGAACTAAATATTTAGGGGTATTCAACATTCAGGAAGGATAGTATAAAAGGAAAAGGAGGTGGGGTAGCATTGCTGGTTAAAGAGGAGATTAATGCAATAGTTAGGAAGGACATTAGCTTGGATGATGTGGAATCTATATGGGTAGAGCTGCAGAACACCAAAGGGCAAAAAACGTTAGTGGGAGTTGTGTACAGACCTCCAAACAGTAATAGTGATGTTGGGGAGGGCATCAAACAGGAAATTAGGGGTGCATGCAATAAAGGTGCAACAGTTATAATGGGTGACTTTAATATGCACATAGATTGGGCTAACCAAACTGGAAGCAATATGGTGGAGGAGGATTTCCTGGAGTGCATAAGGGATGGTTTTCGAGACCAATATGTCGAGGAACCAACTAGGGGGGAGGCCATCTTAGACTGGGTGTTGTGTAATGAGAGAGGATTAATTAGCAATCTCGTTGTGCGAGGCCCCTTGGGGAAGAGTGACCATAATATGGTGGAATTCTGCATTAGGATGGAGAATGAAACAGTTACTTCAGAGACCATGGTCCAGAACTTAAAGAAGGGTAACTTTGAAGGTATGAGGCATGAATTGGCTAAGATAGATTGGCGAATGATACTTAAGGGGTTGACTGTGGATGGGCAAAGGCAGACATTTAGACACTGCATGGATGAACTACAACAATTGTACATTCCTGTCTGTCGTAAAAATAAAAAAGGGAAGGTAGTTCAACCGTGGCTATCAAGGGAAATCAGGGATAGTATTATAGCCAAGGAAGTGGCATACAAATTGGCCAGAAATAGCAGTGAACCCGGGGACTGGGAGAAATTTAGAACTCAGCAGAGGAGGACAAAGGGTTTGATTAGGGCAGGGAAAATGGAGTACGAGAAGAAACTTGAAGGGAACATTAAGACGGATTGCAAAAGTTTCTATAGATATGTAAAGAGAAAAAGGTTAGTAAAGACAAACGTAGGTCCCCTGCAGTCAGAATCAGGGGAAGTCATAACGGGGAACAAAGAAATGGCAGACCAATTGAACAAGTACTTTGGTTCGGTATTCACTAAGGAGGACACAAACAACCTTCCGGATATAAAAGGGGTCAGAGGGTCTAGTAAGGAGAAGGAACTGAGGGAAATCCTTATTAGTCGGGAAATTGTGTTGGGGAAATTGATGGGATTGAAGGCCGATAAATCCCCAGGGCCTGATGGTCTGCTTCCCAGAGTACTTAAGGAGGTGGCCTTGGAAATAGCGGATGCATTGACAGTCATTTTCCAACATTCCATTGACTCTGGATCAGTTCCTATTGAGTGGAGGGTTGCCAATGTAACCCCACTTTTTAAAAAAGGAGGGAGAGAGAAAACAGGGAATTATAGACCGGTCAGCCAGTGGGTAAAATGATGGAATCAATTATTAAAAATGTCATCGCAGCGCATTTGGAAAGAGGTGACATGATAGGTCCAAGTCAGCATGGATTTGTGAAAGGGAAATCATGCTTGACAAATCTTCTGGAATTTTTTGAGGATGTTTCCAGTAGAGTGGACAAGGGAGAACCAGTTGATGTGGTATATTTGGACTTTCAGAAGGCTTTCGACAAGGTCCCACACAAGAGATTAATGTGCAAAGTTAAAGCACATGGGATTGGGGATAGTGTGCTGACATGGATTGAGAACTGGTTGTCAGACAGGAAGCAAAGAGTAGGAGTAAATGGGTACTTTTCAGAATGGCAGGCAGTGACTAGTGGGGTACCGCAAGGTTCTGTGCTGGGGCCCCAGCTGTTTACACTGTACATTAATGATTTAGACGAGGGGATTAAATGTAGTATCTCCAAATTTGCGGATGACACTAAGTTGGGTGGCAGTGTGAGCTGCGAGGAGGATGCTATGAGGCTGCAGAGCGACTTGGATAGGTTAGGTGAGTGGGCAAATGCATGGCAGATGAAGTATAATGTGGATAAATGTGAGGTGATCCACTTTTGTGGTAAAAACAGAGAGACAGACTATTATCTGAATGGTGACAGATTAGGAAAAGGGGAGGTGCAACGAGACCTGGGTGTCATGGTACATCAGTCATTGAAGGTTGGCATGCAGGTACAGCAGGCGGTTAAGAAAGAAAATGGCATGTTGGCCTTCATAGTGAGGGGATTTGAGTACAGGGGCCGGGAGGTGTTGCTACAGTTGTACAGGGCCTTGGTGAGGCCACACCTGGAGTATTGTGTACAGTTTTGGTCGCCTAACCTGAGGAAGGACATTCTTGCTATTGAGGGAGTGCAGCGAAGGTTCACCAGACTGATTCCCGGGATGGCGGGACTGACCTATCAAGAAAGACTGGATCAACTGGGCTTGTATTCACTGGAGTTCAGAAGAATGAGAGGGGACCTCATAGAAACGTTTCAAATTCTGATGGGTTTAGACAGGTTAGATGCAGGAAGAATGTTCCCAATGTTGGGGAAGTCCAGAACCAGGGCTCACAGTCTAAGGATAAGGGGTAAGCCATTTAGGACTGAGATGAGGAGAAACTTCTTCACCCACAGAGTGGTGAACCTGTGGAATTCTCCACCACAGAAAGTTGTTGAGGCCAATTCACTAAATATATTCAAAAAGGAGTTAGATGAAGTCCTTACTACTAGGGGATCAAGGGGTATGGCGAGAAAGCAGGAATGGGGTACTGAAGTTGCATGTTCAGCCATGAACTCATTGAATGGCGGTGCAGGCTAGAAGGGCCGAATGGCGTACTCCTGCACATATTTTCTATGCTTCTATGCTTCTATGTTTCTATGTTAATTGAATGTATTATCTCCAAGTTTGCAGATGACACTAAGCTTGGTGGCGGTGTGAGCTGTGAGGAGGATGCTATGAGGCTGCAGAGTGACTTGGACAGGTTAGGTGAGTGGGCAAATGCATGGCAGATGCAATATAATGTGGATAAATGTGAGGTTATCCACTTTGGTGGCAAAAACAGGAAGGCAGAATATTATCTGAATGGTGAGAGATTAGGAAAAGGAGAGGTGCAGCGAGACCTGGGTGTCATGGTACATCAGACATTGAAAGTTAGCATGCAGGTACAGCAGGCGGTGAAGAAGGCAAATGGTATGTTGGCCTTCATAGCTAGGGGAATAGAGTATAGGAGCAGGTAGGTCTTACTGCAGTTGTACAGGGCCTTAGTGAGGCCACACCTGAAATATTGTGTTCATTTTTGGTCTCCTAATCTGAGGAAGGACGTTTTTGCTATTGAGGGAGTGCAGCGAAGGTTCACCAGACTGATTCCCGGGATAGCAGGACTGACATATGGATTGACTGGGCTTGTATTCACTGGAGTTTAGAAGAATGAGAGGGGATCTCATAGAAACATACAAAATTCTGACGGGATTGGACAGGTTAGAGGCAGGAAGAATGTTCCCGATGCTGGGGAACTCCAGAACCAGGGGTCACAATTTAAGGATAAGGGGTAAGCCATTTAGGACCGAGATGAGGAGAAACTTCTTCACTCAGAGTTGTTAACCTGTGGAATTCTCTACCGCAGAAAGTTGTTGAGGCCAGTTCGTTAGATATATTCAAAAGGGAGTTAGATGTGACCCTTATGGCTGAAGGGATCAAAGGGTATGGAGAGAAAGCAGTAAAGCTGTACTGAGGTTGAATGTTCAGCCATGATCTTATTGAATGGTGGTGCAGGCTCATAGAGCCAAATGGCCTACTCCTGCACCTATTTTCTATGTGTCTATGTTTCTACTGCGCTTCCATAAAGAGGTTATCACTGAGGTATGCCAGCTGATAAGGGCAGATCTGCAGCCTGCCAGCACCATCAATGCTTCACTGTCCGTCGAGGTCAAAGTCACCGAGGCACTGTCATTCTATGCCTCGGGTTCTTTTCAGGCCACAGCTGGCGACATTTGCGGACTTTCTCAGCATGCCACACATCACAGCATTGGACAGGTCACTGAAGCCCTATACACATGCAGGAGGGACTTGATCAGCTTCCCTATGACCAGGGAGGCACAGAGTGAGAGGGCTCTCAGATTCTCCAGAATTGCAAACTTCCTCAAGGTGCAGGGAGCAATAGACTGTACGCACATCGCGATGCGGGCACCTTTTCAGGATGCTGAGGTTTTCAGGAACCGCAAGAGATTCCATTCCCTGAATGTCCAACTGGTTGTCGACCACCAGCAAATTATACTAGCGGTGAATGCTCAATTTCTGGACAGCATCCTTGATGCTCACATCCTGCATGAGAGCACTGTATCTGACTTGTTTAACAATGAGCCACAAGGTCAATGCTGGATGCTTGGTGGCAAAGGATATGGCCTCGCCACCTGGCTGATGACCTCCCTGCATGACACCCACACCGAGGCCGAGAGGTGATACAACGAGAGCCACAGAGCAACTCGCAATATCGTGGAGAAAACCAGTGGAGTGCTGAAGCAGTGCTTTAGATGCCTGGACACTCAGGAGGCGAGTTCCAATACCACCCTGAGCAGGTAGCTCAATTTGTCGTGGTATGCTCCATGCTACACAACTTGGCTATCAGGAGGGGACAAGAATTGCCTGATGAGTCTGACAGTCCACCTCACCAGAGAGAGGAAGAAGAGGATGAGGAGGCGGACGCTGACATCAGCCCAGACAATAAGGCTGACGCTGAAGCCATGCCCCCGCCCCCCTGTAGACCGCATGAAAGGGCCCATGGTGGCATGATAGCTGCAAAGCCTAATGTCAGGAGCTCATCAATGATCGCTTTGCCTGAAAGAACATTGGTGTTATTTACAAGGCTGACACACTGCTGGGTGTGCAGGTGATACATTAATGGTGGGACAGTTAAAGTTTAAGTTGATTGAAGTTAAGTGATTATATCCTTTGATGTTAAGGAATCACCAGCGTGTATGGTGAGTTAATGTGCTACAAGGAATTTATTAAATAAAAAACATTTAAACCGAACATTAGTCTGAAATCATCAGTATTTCTGTACAAACCAACCCTTCCCCACCCCCACCCCCCCCCCACCCCACCGCCGCACCCCCACTTCTCCTCCCCACCTCTACCCCTTTCCCCCTTCCCCTCCTGACTCCAAGCCGCTTGGCTGAGGAAGTCCTCGGGCGATGCTTCATTGGGGGTGGGGTGGTGGGGGGCGGGGAGGGGGGTGATGGCCTAAGCGCTGCTTGGACGGATACGGGAGAGGACGGTCCCGAGGTGGGAACATGCTCCGAGCCAGAAGCAAGATGTTGCTGCTGTCTCTCATGTATGGTTGACAATGGGGGTGCAGCACCTTGGGGTGCAGTGCCGCGCTCCGGGACCACTGGGTGCCCTCTGCCACCAGTGTTCATGGCCACCAGCTCCAGGGCCTCCTCCATCCCTTCCATGTTATATCTTATTTGTTGGACAAAACCTCGGTGCCAACAATGTTCTTGGTGCTTAGTAGGCTTTTTGGTGAATCTCCCTTGTGCCTCCCACAACAGCCAGACAAGCACACACCACAGCCACACACGCTTTCAGAGCCTCTGAGCTCCCTCTCTCTGTGTCTCCTCTTCTGCGCATGTCATTATGACCCTTGACCTCCTGAATCGCAGGAATCGAGCGTTGCCATGCTGTTGCTAAGGACGGCCACACTTTACAGCAGAATGTCAAAAAAATTTAACACGACCGCTCATTTGATATCGCTCGTGGTAACACCCATTTTCAAAAATGGAAACTAGGTGTTTTGAACATGGGCGAGAAGCCGGTGATCAGAAAACCCTTTTTTAATGGCCAAGCCGGAATAGCGCCCGTTTTTGGGCGATAAGCACAAGTTGGTGATTTTCAGGCCGTTTTAAAAGACTTGCATTTATATAGGGCCTTTCATGACCAACGGATGTCTCAATGCGCTTTACAGCCAATTAAGTACTTTTGGAATGTAGCCACTGTTGTAATGTGAGAAACACAGCAGCCAATTTGCGCACAGCAAGCTCCCACAAACAGCAATGTGATAATGACCAGATAATCTGTTTTTTTGTTATGTTGATTGAGGGATAAATATTGGCCTGGACACTAGGGATAACTCCCCTGCTCTTCTTCGAAATAGTGCCTTGGGATCTTTTACATCCACCTGAGAGAGCAGATGGGGCCTCGGTTTAATGTCTGAGATACAGGGAACGTATTTCCTCTGGTGGGGGAACCAAGAACGAGGTGACATAATCTTAAACTTAGAGCCAGGCATGAGTCTGGAGCGAAATCAGGAAGGGTGGTAGAAATCTGGAACTCTCTCCCTCCAAAAGGCTGTGGGTGCTGGGGTACAATTGGAGCTTTCAAGACAGAGAGCGACAGATTTTTTTATGAGGTAAGTGTATCCAGGGATATGGAGCAAAAGTGCATAAATAGTGTTAAGGGGCAGATCAGCCATGATCTAATTGAATGGCGGAACAGGCTCTGGAGGGCTGAATGGTCTATTCCATGTTCCGACTGTTGCTATGGCTCTTGCAGTCAGGCATGGTCATGATGGGGCCTCGCTTTAATGTCTGAGATACAGGGATCGTACACACCCTGAGACACATGGAGCAACATGCCTGCCGAGTTTCTTTTTTATTTGTTCATGGGATGTGGACATCGCCGGCAAGGCCAGCATTTATTTCCCATCCTTAATCGCCCTTGAGAAGGTGGTGGTGAGCTGCCTTCTTGAACTGCTGCAGCCCGTGCATTTATATAGGGCCTTTCATGACCAACGGATGGCTCAATGTGCTTTACAGCCAATTAAGTACTTTGGAATGTAGTCACTGTTGTAATATGAGAAACACAGCAGTTAAGTTGCGCATAGCAAGCTCCCACAAACAGCAATGTGATAATGACCAGATAATCTGTTTTTTTGTTATGTTGATTGAGGGATAAATATTGGCCTGGACACTGAAGGTACTTCCACAGTGCTGCTAGGGAGGGAGTTCCAGGATTTTGACCCAGCGACGATGAAGGAACGGCCGATATATTTCCAAGTCAGGATGTTGTGTGACTCGGAGGGGTACTTGGAGGTGATGGTGTTCCCATGCGCCTGCTGCCCTTGTCCTTCTAGGCGGTAGAGGTCATGGGTTTGGAAGGTGCTGTTGAAGAAGCCTTGGCGAGTTGCTGCAGTGCATCTTGTAGATGGTGCACACTGCAGCCACGGTTCGCCGGTGGTGGAGGGAGTGAATGTTGAAGGTGGTATATGGGGTGCCAATCAAGCGGGCTGCTTTGTCCTGGATGGTACCACGGGTAAAGGAAAAGCAGACTGCAAATCACACTCGTGCTGTGTTCTGAGTACCACTGGCCTGAAGGAACACCAACAGCAATTTGAAAAAGCATTAAGATCCTCTTCCTATCCTTCTCCCTTCGCTTTATGAGCCGGATTATCTTGAGTTTAACTGGGATTAGGACATGTCCTATTGACAGTCTCTTGCAAACTGTACATACGTGCAGCTAAATCATTACACCTTTTTTTTCCAGTCATCCTGCTGTTGATTGATAATTACAGATCGATAGCCACAGATCTGATAATAAGCATCCACGCTCAGAGTCTGTCAATAATAGTAGCAATGCAGTTTAGTCTCTATCTGCAACTATGCTCGCGACAGCCATGTGTTATTGGCTATGATAATGAAATCCATTTGTCAATCATGTGTTTATTGACAAGCGCCTGCAATACTCTTGTTAGCTGTCGCAGGGAAAATAAATACGCTCCAGTCCACAGGCGCCGGTAATGGGATGCACGAATCATGAGCAGCCACTGGAAAGCAGTGCACATGGCAGGTCGCGGTGAGAGAGATTCTGAACAAATTAAACGTAAATGTGTCATTTGCCACACCGGTGAGCCAACAGATCATTTGTACCTGGTATGAGATGATTGTCGCTTTCAGGACATGCCGAGAATCATGGCTTGGAAATCAGTGAGCCCAATTCCTGGACTTTTCCGTCCATTCATTTTAGCGGATTTGTGAACTGGGAATGCAGATTTTCCCCGTGGGTTGACTATATGCACCTGTCTAGTCACCGAGAGCATGCAGAAACCAAGCAGAGGCAGCGGAAAGAGCATGCAGCAAACCCCCACCCACCCTTTCCTTCAACACCTGTCTGCCCCACCTGTGACAGGGACTGTGGTTCTCGTATTGGACTGTTTAGCCACCTAAGGACTCATTTTTAGAGTGGAAGCAAGTCTTCCTCGATTCCGAGGGACTGCCTATGATGATACACCTGTCTCAATGGTTATCACGTCTCGTGCCAGCTTTGGCTCAGTGGGTAATGCAATGTATTTGCTTCGTGGGTTCTTTGCTTAAGAATTCATAGCAACACATTGCTATTAAGAACTAGTTGGTTTATTAGCAAAGGTTTAACAATCACACTACACGTTACCAGTTCATCCACCAGGCTCACAACCACCTGCCTCATCGTGGATCCCCCGAACCCAACTGGCTGGGGTTTTATTGAGTCTTGTGAACATCACCTGACTGGCTAAGCCACTCACAACTCAATAGCTCTACAACTATTTTAAAGTTCAACAGTAAATCAAGTGCCCCCTGATTACAGGGGGGCACTAAAATCAACATAATAAACCAATTAAACTTTGGACATTAATGGATCAAATTAAAATTTGGTTGCCGGGGGTGATGATGCACTCCAGACCCTCCGGCGCCCACCTCTCATGGAAGGCTGTGAGCACACCGGTGGACACCGCGTGCTCCAACTCCAGGGACACCCTGGCTGGAATGTAACTGTGGAAGAGAGGCAGGCAGTCGGGCTGAAAGACCCCCTCAACCGCCCGCTGCCTGGACCAGTTGATGGCCCCCTTGGCCAGGCCCAGGAGCAGTCCGACGAGGAAGCCTTCCGAACTGCCCGCTCCCCTCCGCACAGGCTGCCCAAACATCAGGAGTGTGGGACTGAAGTGCAGCCAGAATTTGAGGAGCAGCCCCTTCAAATATTGTCAACAGCTCTACAAACCTGTGAGCATACTCACATACATGACATGGGGCACATCTCGCCTCATGAAGGGTGAGAGCACAAGTCCAGCCCAGAGACTTGAGCACAAAATCCAGGCTAACGCTCCCAGTGCAGTGCTGAGGGAATGTTGCACTGTCAGAGGTGCCATCTTTTGGATTTACTGCATTGGGAGTGTCGGCCTAGATTATGGCTCTGGAGTGAGACTTGAACCCATGACCATTTGACTCCAAGGCTAGAGTGCTGCCAACTGAACTAAGGCTGGCACCTTCGACAGAAACTTCCCAAACCCGTGACCTCTACCACCTAGAAGGACAAGGGCAGCAGACACATGGGAACACCACCACCTCCAAGTTCCCCTCCAAGTCACACATCATCCTTCATCATCACTGGGCCAAAAGCCTGGAACTCCCCCCCGAACAGCACTGTGGGAGTACCTTCACCCCACAGACTGGAGCGGTTCAAGAAGGTGGCTCACCACCACCTTCTCAAGGGCAATTAGGGATGGCTAATAAATGTTGGTCTTATTGGTGATGCCAACATCCCATATATGAGTAAAATAAAAGAGTGGTGCCTATATAATATGGGTTTTCGAACTGGGATTGCCAGACCCTAGGGTTTTGCAAGGAAATCCAGGCATTCTGTAAGGTCAATAAATATCTATCCATTTGTCCATTTTTTTCTGCATTTGTTCACTTTTTAGCCTATTATTTCTGTTATTGTCCATTAATAAAAACCTGTTTTCTACAATCACAGCACTGTTTTCTTTAAACTGAGATTGTCTTTCAGAAGTTCGGACAAAAGGCTGCCATGAGAGTGCAAGCGATCGTTGGGAGGATGCAAACATTGAAAGGTGGGGTGTGAAGTCCCCCATACAGAATTATTTGAGAACCAGCAATACTTGCACAGGTACAGGTAATTGCTCAGCTTGTACATCAGATGGCGCTGTTCATAAAGCAGTGGTCGGCACGTAACGTCCTCGAGACCCTACGGAAAACGGAGATGGTGGATCCTGTCGGACGGTTCCCCGAGCAGACTGCTGCAGTCATTTGACAGAATGCCTCATCGCCAGAGCTTTCACACAAGCAGCAAGACGTAGCTTGGCTGGCAGTGAGAGGGGCCCTTCCTGTCTGATCCTTCATGCACAGCTGCCATCTCAGCAACACGGCTTGCTGCCCTCGAGTCAGCTACGGTGCGGACGAGACTGTCGTCCATCTCCTTCTGGGATGTGCCTTTGCAAAGAAGGTCGGGAAAGAGATGCCGTGGTTGCTGTCGAGGTTCATCCTGAGCAGCTCCGTAACGCTGGACTCTGTGCTCTACGGACTGTTCCCAGGGATGCACACCCAGACAGACATCAACTGCTGCTGGAGGGCTATCAACTCGGGGAAAGTCGCCTCTTGGTCTGCCCGAAGCTTGCTGGTCTTCCAGAGCAAGAAGCTGTCCACGACCATGTGTTGTAGACCATGTGACACATTCCAAGATCCAGGAATACGTGCTGAGGGTCGCACTAAAGCTTGGTGCAGCCGCCACAAAGGCACGATGGGGAAGGGCCACAGTTTAAGGCCCTCCCGCCACTGTACACCAATCTTCGGAAAAGCACAGAAGGAGACCTAAAAATTGATTAATCCAAGCTTTTGGAACTTAATCCAAGCTTTTGAAATTAAACTGGACAATTAAGGACATCCTGTGGTCAGGAGCCGAAACTGACTTCATGCATAACAACAATGGAATTGTTACATGAGACCCTGAACTTGATTGACCAGGGTGGGGAAAACAGCCACTGGAGACACCAAATCTGTAAAAAGACCGGACAACAAAGGAACCACAACAGGGGCACATTTTTTGGGGCCGAGTTGTTAAGTTGGGAAATCAACTTGAGCCTTGCAGACTCAGTGTGCAAATGGGAAAACAGAAGAGTCCATTATTGCAGTCAATCAACCAAACAATGTATTGATGCAAACACTTTATCAGAAACTGCAGTGGCAGGAGATCAGTCAAAACCTGGATATCAATATGCGAGCTAGCAGCTCAGCAGAAGGCAGAAGAAGGACAGGAACAGACGGAAGAAGAAGCACACAGAAGAAGTAGAAGGGCATGTGTAGAGATGGACACAGGTCGAAAGAACGAACAGACGAACGGACGGAAGGACATTGTCGAGTTGCAAAATTTGTGGGAAAAACCCCCCCAGTGTTTGGACTCATTGGAAAGGAAATTTAATTTGGAACTATCCACCAGAAAGTTTGAGATCCTAGAGTGCATATGGAAGAAACTACGAGTTTTAATCGAATTTGGGATTTTACAAGGCAGATTGAGTCCATGTGGGAAAGGCTGAGAACTAAAGGAACTATCCTTCAAAGAAACCAGTTTTTGAAACTGTCTGGAGTATTGAAGCTAAAACAAATTGTCTGGGGAAATTGTGTAAACTCGGAAACCCTTCTCCCCAGGAGACATTAACATAGCAACAATCAACCCAGAGATAGCCAGCCATCACCGTGAGCAGTAAACCCATTCCAGCATATACATAATGACAATGGCACATCCAGCCCGCATGGAAAACCAAAACCTAGGCAGACATTGCAAATATCAAAGCTAATTTTTCCAACAACAAACAGATTTAGAAGATCGACACATCCGAGACAGGTTAACTTTTAAGGAGCCCGCCAAAATATGACAAAGAGATATCAAGCCCACCAAAAATTAACCAAAGAGTCAGGAATGATTTGGCGCGAAGATTAGAACAGCTCCAAAAGTATAACTGGGGCTCTGTTTTAACGACTGTATGCAATGCTGAGCAGAACATGCTTTTGCTTGAGAGGACAGTATCAGCATCATAGAGCATCAAGAAGAGAGGAGGGAGAGACCACCGCAGCAGTTGTAACAAGCCTCTCCAGCCTCAACGACACTACCGGGGCCACATTGCCCTGCTACTAAAAGGGAAGGAAGAACATCACCATCGCGGCAGCAATCGACCACAGCCAATGTGGTATCATCGAAAGCACCGCGATCGAACAACTCTGAAACAAAACTCCTCAAGGAAGAAACCAAAGATTCGAAAGTTTCCACTCTACAATCTAGGTCTGACTACCAACAGGTGAAAACATTACCTAAAGAGACTTTGAAACCTATTTCTAACGAAAGAAAGTGGGTACTTACCCCATAAGTCCAAAACGCGCCTTACCGCATCAGCGGACACCACCAAACTGAAGATTGCGCAGTAAGAAGTCTTCTACGACGTTCGGGGTATGGCAAGCAGAACCTACAGAATTCAGCGAATCCCGAAATCATGAACGACCGTCAACTATCAGTAAAGGATCGGTGAACATAGTCCCTGTTTGCCTTGGAGTTTAACCTAGTCAGAGTTAGGCATTGGAAGGAGGGAGGTGTATTATTTCTCTAACCCCTTTGAATGTGTGATATAGTGTTCTTTATTCAAACGGTTACAGTTTGACATTGTATTTTCTTGTCCTTAATAAAATCGAAGTTCTTTTGCACCAAACCAGTTGTCTCTTGCATTTTGTCACATCCCCCAAATAAATCCAAAGTCTAGAACCCAGGGAGTGGGAGCGATTCGAACCACTCAGAAGGTCAGAGGTGAACCTGACCCCACACACCATCCCCTACACATGTAGTATGGAGCGTACACGGAAGGAACAGCACTGCAGAGAACGGTCAGAAGAAGAACCAACCGGTCACAGAACCAATGACCACGAACCTACAATAGCTACAACCAGGAATGGTGATTGTATGTTTTCAGTCGATTGCTCTCAGAAGTCTAGTCCTGTAGTTTTAGTTGTTTTTTGTGCATAATAAAACGGACACTGGGTTAAGCCTAAATTTTGTGCCAGGTGTTGTGCTTTCCCACTATGAGCTCTGAGGTCAAAGAATCTGAGTACAGTGAAAAACAATCACTCTACAACACTGAGGGGCAAGAACCAGTGTAAATCCCCTCGGGCCGTATGATGTAGAAAATGTTTTTAATGAAAATGAACGTGAAATCTATTGCTCTACGTATCAGAAAATAGTTCAAATGAAATGCACATGTAATCCTTTCTGTAAATTGAGTACCATGTACTGCATTTAACTTGCACAGTGTTATACGCAATGTAATTTGTGGATTGTACTGTAATGAATTTTGACTGTATTGAGATGTATTTGACAATTTTTTATGAATAAAGTATATTTTTGAAACAAAAAATAATAATCTGGATCCAGTATAAACCCCCCTCAGGCTGTATGATGCAGAAAGTGTTTTTAATGCAAATGAACTTGAAATCTATTGTTCTATGTATCAGAAACTGTTCAAATGAAATACACGTGTAATGAGAACATAAGAACATAAGAAATAGGAACAGGAGTAGGCCATACGGCCCCTCGAGCCTGCTCCGCCATTCAACAAGATCATGGCTGATCTGATCATGGACTCAGCTCCACTTCCCCGTCCGCTCCCCATAACCCTTTATTCCCTTATCGGTTAAGAAACTATCTATTTCTTTCTTAAATTTATTCAATGTCCCAGCTTCCACAACTCTCCGAGGCAGCGAATTCCACAGATTTACAATCCTCTGAAAGAAGAAATTTCTCCTCATCTCAGTTTTAAATGGGCGACCCCTTATTCTAAGATCATGCCCCCTAGTTTCTGTAAATTGAGCATCACGTACTGCATTTAATTTGTACAGTATTATATGAAATGCAATTAATTTTGACCACATTGAGATGTATTTTGACAATGTTTTTATGAATAAAATATATTTTGGGGAAAAAAAGTCAGATCTAGGAATCCATCTCCAAGCTCTTAACTGCTTAAGCACAGGAATTATCCTCTCTACAGCCAGCCCTCGAGTGGTACTGATGGAAACCAGGCAGCAGATCAGCTGCAGTTGGGGTTGGGCCCAAGAGAGAAAGTAGATGCTTAACCATTAAAAAATAAATGAAATTATCTTTGTGTTAAAAAAAATGTAGACAAAATTGTACCTGAGGTAACGTGTTATTTCGAAGATTACGCTTTTCTTATTCATGGTTCTTGTAAGTTACCTTTGCACGCTTTCCTCCTCCTCCTCTTTTGGGTCTGTCCAGACCAAACGGAGCACTGGCAGGGTCATCAACTCTGGTCGGACGTATTCCTGTAGATTTCATCACCTGACCTCCCGCTCCCAACTGCCCGCCTAGTCACACAGCCCATTTTCCCATTTCCAAAAGCAAGAAAAAAGAAATACTTGACTTTATACCGAGCCTTTCATGACCACTGGACGTCCCAAAGCGCTTCACAGACAGTGCTGAGGGAGCCCTGCACTGTCGGAGGTGCTGTCGTTCGGATGAGACGTTAAACCAAAGCCCCATCTGCCCTCTCAGGTGGACGTTAAAGATCCCATGGCATTATTTCGAAGAAGAGCAGGGAAGTTATCCCCGATGTCCTGACCAATTTTTATCCCTCAATCAGCAGAACAAAAAACAGATTATCTGGTCACTATCACATCGCTGTTTGTGGGAGCTTGCTGTGCGCAAATTGGCTGCCGTGTTTCCCACATTACAACAGTGACTACACTCCAAAATGTACTTCATTGGCAGTAAAGCGCTTTGAGACGCCTGGTGGTCGTGAAAGGCGCTATATAAATGCAAGTCATTTTTCTTTTACAATAGCTAGGGTTAAAATGGAGACTGCTTTCACTTAGTTTGCTACACAATGGAAGGCACGGGCCATGATAAACTGATCAAAGATATCTCTTTGTAGGAGGCCGCAACCGTTTGACATACGAGTTGTAATTTCTTTAGAGCCCCTGTGACTTCAAATTAACTGCTGGATACAGACAGTCCCTTGTACCATGATTGAAGTAATTGGAGATCTATTGTCAACTGTGCTTCTATACAGTAGTCTATCTTCTGCTTTCTAAGGTGTCAGGATAAACGTGGTGGCCAGTCCCCATATATTCTCCAGCAAATTCAACACAATTTGAGGTTCATTCTCAGACCTGGGTTACACTTGCCCATATCAATAGAAGATAAAGACGAACGCTTTAACTCACAGCAGAACCTGATGTGTTGTGGAAACTGCCAGCAGGCCGTACTCAGTGGGTAGCACTCTCGCCTGTGAGTCACAAGGTTGTGGGTTCAAGCCCCACTCCAGAGACTGGAGCACAGAAATCTAGGCCGACACTAGGTACTGAGGTGAATAATCAGCCATGATCTTATTGAATGATGGTGCAGGCTCGAAGGGCCAAATGGCCTACTCCTGCACCTATTTTCTATGTTTCTATGTTTCTATGAAACGCATAAGATCATGCAGGGGCTTGACAGGGTGGATGCAGAGAGGATGTTTCCATTGATAATGGAGACTAGAACTAGGGGGCGTAATCTTAGAATAAGGGGCCGCCCATTTAAAACTGAGATGAGGAGGAATTTCTTCTCTCAGAAGGTTGTAAATCTGTGGAATTCGCTGCCTCAGAGAGCTGTGGAAGCTGGGACATTGAGTGGATTTAAGGCGGAGATAGACAGTTTCTTAACCGATAAGGGGATAAGGGGTATTGGGAAGCGGTCGGGGAAGTGGAGCTGAGTCCATGATCAGATCAGCCATGATCTCATTGAATGGTGGAGCAGGCTCGAGGGGCCGAATGGCCTACTCCTGCTTCTATTTCTTATGTTTTACACCACGTATATGATTCTGATTCTGAGTATGAAAATATAGGCCTGTATATTCAACAATGAAAGCATATATTCTGTATCAAGTAGGTATATATTCTGGTTCTGGTAACATTGCAATACTAGATTCCGAGACATATAAACAAATAGTAAAGACCTTGGGGCCGAAATTCAGTAGCGCAAGAAAGCTGGCGCACCTGCCGACTTTTGGGGCCATTTCGGCAGTGGCCCCGATCGATTTTCAGCTCAAAAAGTAGAAAAATGGGTTCCAGCGCTAAGCAGCACCGCCAAAGTGCAGTTTCCAGCGGTGTGGCAGTATTAATTGAAACGGAACCTCCACCGAGAAATTCAGCGCGCTGGTAATGTGTTAGTAACGAGTCTGCTGCTTAAAGGTCAGGGTTTGCCGCTAGGCCCTGAGAGGGGAAGGAGTTGACTCTGAGGATGGCTGGCGTGAGAGGAGAAAGGAGAGCAAGCCGCTTCGCAGAGGCCGAGCTGGACAGCCTTGTGCAAGGTGCGGAGGGCAGGAGGAGAGAGCTGTATCTGGATTTGGGAGGGGGGGGGCCAAGTCGCCAGGTCATGACTAGTGCATGGAGGGAGATAGCAGGGGATCTCTCAGGCACCTCCATTCATGGGAGGACTCCCATACAGTGCAGGAAAAGATTCCACGACATAATCCGCCTTATATGAAAGTGAGTACCTCTTCCAGCAACTGCTGACCTTGCATCTGCGACACTCTCCTCCAACATGGTTACTCAAGCAGCATTTCATTGCTCACGCCTCTATACATATGTGTGTGAGTTCTCGCAACGGAGGCTCCCTCTCGTCTCATACTTACAGCTGCATGTCAGGGACAAACACATGTGCACTCATTTCTGATGCGTCATCAGAGTGGTACCCACCAACCGTGCTTTCTTTTGCACAATGGAGCCGAGCAAAGGAGGGCCAGTGGTGACGAGGCAGACAGGCAAGTCCTCGCACTTCTGCAGGAGTGGGCTGAGGCACTGGTCAGCGGACACGGTGCGTTCCCTGTGGGCCAGGTAGTGGGCAAGTGAAGGCCCTCCTTGAATGCGCCAGCGCCCACTGTGCCTTTCCTTGGTGCATCCGTTGGTTCCGGGACTGGCGACATCGTTGTGGGCAGCATGGGTAAGTGAGGCCGTCCTTGAATGGGTTTTCTACTTGAATGCGCCAACGCCCACTGTGCCTTTCCTTCTGGAAGTCTGCTATTTGTAGGCTCCATGTGTCAATCCCCCGCCTTCCCCTTGACAGCAGCCCTTCTCCCATCTATGCTTGCAGATGACAGACGTGTGGCAGCACAGTCACCGGTGACGAGAGACGTCGCACACCAGCTGGAGGCCTGCATCACATCCTTCTCGCCTTCAGCCCTGAAATCCCAGGACTCAGCAGCGATGACACATTGAGGGGTCCAAGCCCTGCGGAGAGCATCCACAGCACTCTCTCCTTTAGGGATGGCACTGAGGAGGAAGAGGAAGAGGAGGACCCTGATGGCACCAACGCGTCACTGCTTCCACCCACACGTGCCAGCTCAGGTACTGGGAGTGTGTGGTGGTACAGGGGTCTGCACTGGCTGTTGCACCGGGGGCCAAGCGGGCTGCACCATGGCGACGGAGCTAGGAAACCTCATGTGCCATTTCTCCGGGGGGGGGGGGGGGGGGGTGCAAGTCCGCACCGGAGTTCTGCCAGCGAGGACTCAGATGAGTCCATCGATGTAGCGGCATGCGAACGAAGGGTGGAGGCCATGCATTCCCAGATGTTGGGGGCAAGTGACAAGGGTGCCAACGAGGCTGATGGAAGTAGTGAGGTGGAGGAGTCCGCCTCCTGCATAGTCGACAGCTCTGCGCACTCCATGGAGCCCCATCATTGCCAGTGTGCAGGCGATGGTGGACTCCCAGATTGTCCGTGCAGATCCAGCTGTGATGCCGCTGACGGGGCAGCTGCCATTGCAGCACAGGCGTGAGGGAACGGGTGCATCGGTGCTGGATTGGAGAGGATGACTGCGGCTCTGGAAACTCAGAATGCTCTTCTGCACTCTGGGCAACAGGCCATGGAGCGTTTTACTGCTACCCTGGAGTGTCAAACTGCTGCCATGCCTGCTGGCTTTGAGATTCTGGCTGTTCTCATGCAGTCTCAGCTCGATGCCACCCGACACCTCAGTGTTGTGTTCACGACCACGGGCCACGGGGGACCTTCCGGTGTCGCGCCACAGCGCTGACCTGACCTCCCTCGGCTTGGTGGTGGTGGCAGTGTGCCGTCCCCGGGGAGTGACTCAGGCTCCTCGGGTCGGGATCCTGATGATGGGCTCTCTCAGGATCACAACCTTCCTGGCCCCAGGCCTGCCACTCCGCCAGTGTCTTCACGCGTGGCCTCACCCGAGCCAAGCCAGACTGAACCCTCCCAGCAGGGTGGTGGCCAGTCTGCGCCTGGACCTTCCAGGCCCAAAGGTGTTCGAGAGCATCCTAGAAGGACATCTGTAGTTCCCACACAACAATCGCAACAGCCTTCCCAGGCCCATGATGCAGCCACAGGGGAGACACTTAAGCAAAGCGTTAGGATAAGCATGAGTAAGAGGTGTTATAAAGAGATGCACAGGAGTAACAAAAATGATTATTTGTGGTAGTTTATGGTACTCTTTTTTTTTTGTTTCTGTTGTGTTTTTGCACTGACTTAATCATTGGGTAAATCTTTATTTTTGGCACATGTCACTGGACAGGTGTTTCATTTGAGAGTTGGAAATTCTGTGTGAAGGCACTCATTGGGATGGCCATTGAAAGTGGGAGCTGAAGGGTCATGTGTGGATGAGATTATGTGAATTGTGCAGCTATCAGACGTAGCTGCTCCTGCCTTGCAGGGTTGGGATGGCAATAGCGCCTCCCTGGCTGGGTGGCGAGGGGGCTCCCCCCCTCCTCCTCCTCCTGCACCCCCTCCTCCTCAGGTGGTACTGCTGGCTCGACCTCCAGCGGCTGGCCCCTCATGAGGGCCAGGCTTGTGCAGCATGCAGCAGACCACGACAAATATGGAGGCCCATTGAGGAGAGTACTGCAAGGCGCCACCAGAGCAGCCCAGGCACCGGAACCTCTGCTTGAGGGTCCCAGCGCAGTGCTCGATGAGCGTCATTGTCTGCGTGCTCTGCCGCTGTCCTGGAGTTCTGCAGTGGAGTGAACTGACAAGTGGACAGGGGATATTCCTTGTCGCCAAGCAGCCAACCGAATCCTGATTTGCACTGGTGAAGAGGGCGGGCACACTGGTCTGGTGCAGAATGAACGAATCATGGCTGCTGTCTGGCTACTTTGCATCAACTGCCAGGATCCGACACTGGTGGTCACACACGGGCTGCACATTGAGTGAGTGGAACCCCTTACGATTGATAAAGATCTCGGGGTGTTGTTGTGGCATCCTCAGCCCAGCGTGTGTGCAGTTGATTGCATCCTGCACGCTCGGGAAACCTGCAATGCAGGCAAATCCGACCTGCTGCTCCAGCTGCTTGTCTCTTGTCATTGGAAATAAGATGCAGTCCAGTCTTCTCCTGAACAGTTCATCGGTAACCTGGCGGATAGAGCGATGGTACAGAGACTTGAGAGATGTTGCCAATGTCTGCAATGGCAGACTGGAAAGACCCCGTTGCACAGAAGTTCAAAGCAATGGTGACCTTGGTCTCAATGGTCAGGGTGGTCCTGAGCCTTGTGTGATCTTCCCACAACACATTGCAGAGCTCGCTCAGGACCTCCTTTCTGAATCTCAGCCTTCACAGGCATTGCTCATCACTGAGCTGGAGGAAGGAGGACTGAGGTCTGTAGACCCTTTGAGGGTAGGGCCTCTTTCCCCCACCTCTGTGTTCCAGCTGGTCTCCAGTCATCTTAGTTAGCCCTTGCCACTGGACCAAGACCTAGCTCTGTCAAGCCAGTGTGGTGGCTGGTGTGCAACGGACACCACACGTTAAAAAAAATCCACGCACAGGCATCTTCCACCCTTCAGGATGTAGTTCGGGACCTGGAATATTAGGTCCTTCATTGAAACACCTGTGAACTTTTTTGACGTGGAAGCAAGTCTACTGTGATTCGAGGGACTGCCTATGATGATGATGTTGGCCACCTCCCATGGCAGCTGGATGATACCCTTCTCCCTGATTCTCCTCATGGTCACGCGCCTCTGCAGACTGTTGCTGGCAAGGCTCCTGGCCCAGTATGTGGTAGGGGTGTGGGGGGGGCGTCAGTGTGCCTGCCCCTCCTCCTGAGGCCATCGCCCTCCTGGATACCCTCTTTACGTTCAGCCCAACTGGCCTATGCCGGGTTTATGCTCCACGTGCACCTCCTCCCACCCTATTATACCTAACCATATCTACATAGCCTTCTCTTCCTTTATGTGTTTATCTAATGTCTCCTTAACAAGCATCTATTCATCTCAATCACTTCTTGTGCTAATCAGTTCCACATTCTCTGGGTAAAGAAGCTTTTTTCTGAATTCTCTATTGGATTTAATTGTGACTATCTTATATTTATGACCTCTAGTTTTGACTCCCCCACAAGGGGAAATACTCTGTCTCTCTTGAGTGGGATTACCGTTGTGGGTTGCGGCTATCAACCCACGAGAAGACCGACTGACTCTGCCCTAACTGTCTTCGTTCAAGACCCTCACAGAGTTCCTCAGAAGGAGGAATCATTCCATCCCATCCGTCTTGGCTGGATTAAACACAGGGGATCAAAGGCGAATGTGCAATGCTTTGCCACACAGACCTCATGAACTCAAGCCTGAATGGATTATTATTAGTGAGAATAGTGTGCTACAACAAATTCTTAGCTTGCAATGAATAATAACTGTCTTGCCTAATGAGCTGATTATACATTGTGCAACACGTTTATACGTGCTCCCAATCTCAATTACAAATAATTGCATTATAATGAGAATAAAAATGAAGGGGATAAAATATACTTCGACTCTGACGGTTTGGCTCCAGATCATTTTATCATCTGCCTTTCAACTTTTGTTTTGCATTTCTTGTACATGCCGGCCCAGAAATTAGTACATGTGCCATTCGCCATATTGGAACAGTGATCAAATGTACTTCATGGGCTGTAAAGCGCTTTGAAATGTCCAATGGTCATGAAAGGCGCTATATAAATGTAAGTCTTTCATTTTTCTTTTTACTGACTGTTGGGAAAACGTTGAAGTGAACAGGTGGAGATCCTTGACCCACATCTTAACATTGGCTGTTTTCTTTGAGTTTCTTAGCTGTAACTGATTCTACCTGAGCGTTCATAAAGATCCATTTCATGTTTTGTATCAGACACTTGACACCCCTCCTCGACACCCCAAGATCAGGAGGGGGATGGTGTTGAGCAGCAACAAGGTTGCGCTGGTGAAGTTTCTAGAAGAAACTTTGGGCTAGAGTTTCCCTAACCTGTTTTTCTGGCGCCCTCACCCGAGATGCACCGGTTTTTGCCACTTCCAAGTGCGCCAAAAAAAGACGTCGGTATTCAGGCTGCCCCCCCCCAGCCTCTCCTCCGTCGTGGCGCTGCGTGGCCCAATGGATTGGGGGCGGAGCCAGGTCCCGGCGCTGAAAACAGTGCCGGGACCTCTGCACATGCGCGCTAGAGTCTGCGCGCATGTGCAGTAGCTCCTGGCAGGCCGTTTCTGCAAACGCGCTCTGCAGGCTGTGTGGGAGGGGCCCAAAGTACTCCGTCCCTAGCCCTGGCCGAATGGGCTCCCTCATCGGCGGCCCGCTGCATTCCCTAAGGTAGGACTTCTATTTTTTATTTGTTATTTACTGATTTATTTTGGTGCTTTAGGTGCAGGGTTCCTTCTATTTTATTTGTTAATTAATTACTTATTACTTTGTGTGCTTTGTTTGGTGCTTGGTGGTGCTTTAAATGTAGTTACTTGCGCCGATTCCTTAACTCAAGGTAAGGTTTTTCTGTGCGGGCAGAAGTGGCAACATACGCGGGCCTAACTTAGTTTGGAGCAATTATTTGCTGGTCAAATGCCTAAAACAGGGGTAAGTGGCTGGGAATACCCCCCTTTGAAAAAAAAAGAACTTTTAAAAAACCTAACTGAAAGGGATAGACAAGATAGAGGTAGAGAGGTTGTTTCCACTGGTCGGGGGGACTAGAACTAGGGGGGCACAGCCTCAAAATACGGGGGAGCCAATTTAGGACCGAGTTCAGAGGGAAGTTCTTCTCCCAGAGGGTTGTGAATCTGTGGAATTCCCTGCTCAAGGAAGCAGTTGAGGCTAGCTCATTGAATGTATTCAAGTCACAGGTAGATAGACTTTTAACCAATAAGGGAATTAAGGGTTACGGGGAGCGGGCGGGTAAATGGAGCTGAGTCCACGGCCAGATCAGCCAAGATCTTGTTGAATGGCGGAGCAGGCTCGAGGGGCTAGATGGCCTACTCCTGTTCCTAATTCTTATGTTCTTATGTTCTTATGTAACTCACTTACACTGGTGCAAATTAAGTGGCCAGAATTGCAACTAAAAAGATAGCCCAGAAAAATCAAGTTGCTCCAAATAAAAAGGAGCAACTCCTGGGGAAACTTGGGCCCTTTGTCTTGACTTTTTACTTAACTACAATAACAAAGCCCTAAAGTGAACCGATTGACCCGCAGGACACATCAGCGTTTCAGAGACCATATGCTGCCCTGCACATGTTGAATCTCGGAGTGGACCAAGTCAGGTGTGGTTCACGTCAGCAGTGTCAAAGGTCGAGAATGTCACGGAGTTACGATTCATTTGGTTTATTCATCATAGGTGTCCCTCGAGACGAGGATGACTTGCTGCCATGCCAAAAAGGGATGAGTTCACAGGTGTTTCAGTGAAGAGCATAATATTCCAGGTCCCGAACTACATCCTGAAGGGCGGAAGATGCCTGTGCGTGGATTTTTTTTAACACGTGGTGGCCGTTGCTCACCAGCCACCACACGGGCTTGACAGAGCTAGGTCTTGGTCCAGTGGCAAGGATTAACCAAAATGACTGGAGACCAGCTCTGCTGGTTTATTATTGTGGTATTCATAACAGGGCCCAAGGGGCTCCTTACACCACCGCCCCCCCCCACCCCTCCCCTTCATGTCCAATCCTTGACAGATCCATGAGGTCTATGCTGCTCCACGTTCCTCTGGGCCTCTATTCATAGACTGCCTGGCTGCGGCCTGCTTTAATGGACAATTGGGGGAGTGACACCAAGTTGCCCCTAGTGCAGGAGTAAGAGCTGCGAGTGCCCCTTTAAGAGCACCACTACTAATAATAAATAAACGAGTGGCCCAATTAAACTGGGGTGCCGACTAGTGTTGGGGTTCAATGACACGGGTGACGCAAAGGTATTCACAGTCAAGTCGAATCCTTCCCTACCCTGTTCACATAGTCACAAAACTTTCAGCACGATTTATGAATTCTAAGCGGGAGTGTGAATTTTGGCTGGGGAGATCCCCTGGTATCATCAGGTATCCCAGTATCCTGGGGCCAATATTGATCCCTCAATCAACATAACAATAACAGACTATCTGGTCATTATCACATTGCTGTTTGCGGGAGCTTGTTGTGCATAAGTTGACTGCCACATTTCCCACCTTACAACAGTGACTACACTCCAAAAGTACTTCATTGGCTGTAAGGCGCTTTGAGACCTCTGGCGGTCGTGAAAGGCGCTATATAAATGCAAGTCTTTCTTTCACCCAGACTGATGTGCTAATAATTTCTGTCAGTCACTGAAAAGGTTCACTTGGCCTCACCCTCGGGCAGGGGCTTGATTCTGAGCTGATTACAAGCAGGAAAAATCCTTTAAGCCAGTGCACAGCAGATTTGAATTTGTAGTAAATGGATATTAATACTGGGGGAGAAAATCAGCATAATCTACTTAGCGATTTTTTAAACATTAATCTCCGTTCCCAGAGCCACACTTTCGGCGATCGACCAGCTGGCATTCGATCCAACACAAGTCAGACCTGTTGCACTGTTTGAGACATGGCCATTGTATTTACATTGGATTAAACTCTGTCGCTATAGTGTTGCTGCTCAGCAACGTTTAATTTCTACAAACGAACCATATCCTTCATGTGCCTATATCTCAGTGAGGCATGTCGATGTGTTGAATCATTTTCTGAAGGAGCGCGGATTGACGACAGAGAAGGTCAGGCTTGTGAGTCAGTCCAGGCCGCTCAAGCTCCACGGAACCCGGCTACATTTCCTTATTCATCCTGGGATGTGGCAAAGCCAGCATTTATTGCCCATTCCCTAATTGCCCTTGAGAAGGTGGTGGTGGTGAGACGCCTTCTTGAACCGCTGCAGTCCGTGTGGTGAAGCTTCCCCCAGAGTACTGTCCCGGAGGGAGTTCCAGGATTTTGACCCATCGACGATGAAGGAACGGTGATGAACTTCCAAGTCAGGATGGTGTGTGACTCGGAAGGGAAACTTGGAGGTGATGGTGCTCCCATGCGCCTGCTGCCCTTGTCCTTCTAGGTGTCAAAGTTCACGGGTTTGGGAGATGCTGTGGAAGAACATGGAGGGAGAAACATGTGGTGTATGGAGAAAGAGTCAGACTGAACACTGTGAGCTCAAAGTAAAGTGTGACCTTAGTCTTTTATTGCAGGGCTCCAGAGTGCCTCTCCAACCGTGGCTATCAAGGGAAATCAGTGATAGTATTAAAGCCAAGGAAATGGCATACAAATTGGCCAGAAATAGCAGCGAACCTGGGGACTGGGAGAAATTTAGAACTCAGCAGAGGAGGACAAAGGGTTTGATTCGGGCAGGGAAAATGGAGTTCGAGAAGAAGCTTGCAGGGAACATTAAGACGGATTGCAAAACTTTCTATAGATATGTAAAGAGAAAAAGGTTAGTAAAGACAAATGTAGGTCCCCTGCAGTCAGAATCAGGGGAAGTCATAACGGGGAACAAAGAAAGGCGGACCTATTAAACAAGTACTTTGGTTCGATATTCACGAAGGAGGACACAAACAACCTTCCGGTTATAAAAGGGGTCGGGGGGTCTAGTAAGGAGGAGGAACTGAGGGAAATCCTTATTAGCCGGGAAATTGTGTTGGGGAAATTGATGGGATTGAAGGCCGATAAATCCCCAGGGCCTGATGGACTGCATCCCAGAGTACTTAAGGAGGTGGCCTTGGAAATAGTGGATGCATTGACAGTCATTTTCCAACATTCCATTGACTCTGGATCAATTCCTATAGAGTGGAGGGTAGCCAATGTAACCCCACTTTTTAAAAAAGGAGGGAGAGAGAAAACAGGGAATTATAGACCGGTCAGCCTGACATCGGTAGTGGGTAAAATGATGGAATCAATTATTAAGGATGTCATAGCAGTGCATTTGGAAAGAGGTGACATGATAGGTCCAAGTCAGCATGGATTTGTGAAAGGGAAATCATGCTTGACAAATCTTCTGGAATTTTTTGAGGATGTTTCCAGTAGAGTGGACAAGGGAGAACCAGTTGATGTGGTATATTTGGACTTTCAGAAGGCGTTCGACAAGGTCCCACACAAGAGATTGATGTGCAAAGTTAGAGCACATGAGATTGGGGGTAGTGTGCTGACATGGATTGAGAACTGGTTGTCAGACAGGAAGCAAAGAGTAGGAGTAAATGGGTACTTTTCAGAATGGCAGGCAGTGACTAGTGGGGTACCGCAAGGTTCTGTGCTGGGGCCCCAGCTGTTTAAACTGTACATTAATGATTTAGACGAGGGGATTAAATGTAGTATCTCCAAATTTGCGGATGACACTAAGTTGGGTGGCAGTGTGAGCTGCGAGGAGGATGCTGTGAGGCTGCAGAGCGACTTGGATAGGTTAGGTGAGTGGGCAAATGCATGGCAGATGAAGTATAATGTGGATAAATGTGAGGTTATCCACTTTGGTGGTAAAAACAGAGAGACAGACTATTATCTGAATGGTGACAGATTAGGAAAAGGGGAGGTGCAAAGAGACCTGGGTGTCGTGGTACATCAGTCATTGAAGGTTGGCATGCAGGTGCAGCAGGCGGTTAAGAAAGCAAATGGCATGTTGGCCTTCATAGCAAGGGGATTTGAGTACAGGGGCAGGGAGGTGTTGCTACAGTTGTACAGGGCATTGGTGAGGCCACACCTGGAGTATTGTGTACATTTTTGGTCTCCTAACCTGAGGAAGGACATTCTTGCTATTGAAGTGAAGGTTCACCAGACTGATTCCCGGGATGGCGGGACTGACCTATCAAGAAAGACTGGATCAACTGGGCTTGTATTCACTGGAGTTCAGAAGAATGAGAGGGGACCTCATCGAAACATTTAAAATTCTGACGGGGTTAGACAGGTTAGATGCAGGAAGAATGTTCCCAATGTTGGGGAAGTCCAGAACCAGGGGTCACAGTCTAAGGATAAGGGGTAAGCCAGTTAGGACCGAGATGCGGAGGAACTTCTTCACCCAGAGAGTGGTGAATCTGTGGAATTCTCTACCACAGAAAGTTGTTGAGGCCAATTCACTAAATATATTCAAAAAGGAGTTAGATGTAGTCCTTACTACTAGGGGGATCAAGGGGTATGGCGAGAAAGCAGGAATGGGGTACTGAAGTTGAATGTTCAGCCATGAACTCATTGAATGGCGGTGCAGGCTAGAAGGGCCGAATGGCCTACTCCTGCACCTATTTTTTATGTTTCTATGTTAAATACCTGTGCTCCCAAGGGATTATGAGATCCCTTGGAACTCCAGGGAATGAGCCCTCTGGTGGCTGTACAGAGTATATACAAGTCCAGATACATAACAACATTCCCCCCTAAAGTCAATAGTGTAACTATTTACAATGTGAGTCGATCTGGGGCCCTTCTTGCCCTGGTTGATCGTCTTGGATTGAAAGCTGGTGTTGTTGAATCATTTGTTGGGCCCTCGCTGGGTTGCTGTGCAGCTGGCCTTGCTGGGCTGCCTGGTGTGTTGTGCTCTGCAGGGCTGCTGTGGATGATGGGTTCTGCTTCGTGGTCAACCGTGGTGTCAATTGCCACTGGTGTGTGTGTTGGGGGATCAAAAAAGGCAGAGTCCAAGGTGGGTTGCTCAGGGTAGTCCGTGAATCTGAGTTTGATTTTGTCCAAGTGTTTCCGGTGAATGAGTCCATTTGAAAGTTTGACTCGAAACACCCTGCTCCGGGAAGCCACTTGGGACCTTGTCCACAATTTAATACAAATAAAGGATCATTGACTTCAATCTCGCGTGACACATTTGCGCTATCATGGTATGCACTTTGTTAAAGCCGCCTGCTCTCTACCTGTTCATGTAGATCAGGGTGAACTAACGAGAGCCTTGCCTTAAGTGCTCTTTTCATGAACAGTTCAGCAGGTGGGATCCCAATGAGTGAGTGTGGTCTCGTGCGGTAGCTAAGCAAGACTCGGGATAGGCGAGTCTGCAGTGAGCCTTCAGTTACCCTCTTCAAGCCTTGCTTGATGGTTTGCACTGCTCTCTCTGCCTGACCATTGGACGCTGGTTTAAATGGGGCAGATGTGACATGTTTGATCCCGTTATGAGTCATAAATTCTTTGAACTCAGCACTGGTAAAACATGGCCTGTTGTCGCTCACCAGGACATCGGGTAAGCCATGTGTGGCAAACATGGCCCGCGGGCTTTCAGTGGTGGCAGCGGACATGCTAGCCGACATTATCTCACATTCAATCCACTTGGAGTACGCGTCTACTACCACAAGGAACATTTTACCCAAGAACGGGCCTGCATAGTCGACATGTACCCTAGACCACGGTTTGGAGGGCCAAGACCATAAGCTTAGCGGCGCCTCCCTGGGTACATTGCTTAACTGCGAGCATGTATTACATCTGTGAACGCAGGACTCTAAGTCCGCATCGATGCCGGGCCACCACACATGAGATCTGGCTATCACTTTCATCATTACGATGCCTGGGTGGGTACTGTGGAGGAACTGAGGGAAATCCTTATTAGTCTGGAAATTGTGTTGGGGAAATTGATGGGATTGAAGGCCGATAAATCCCCAGGGCCTGATGGACTGCATCCCAGAGTACTTAAGGAGGTGGCCTTGGAAATAACGGATACTTTGACAGTCATTTTCCAACATTCCATAGATTCTGGATCAGTTCCTATGGAGTGGAGGGCAGCCAATGTAACCCCACTTTTTAAAAATGGAGGGAGAGAGAAAACAGGGACTTATAGATCGGTCAGCCTGACATCGGTAGTGGGTAAAATGATGGAATCAATCATTAAGGATATCATAGCAGCGCATTTGGAAAGAGGTGACATGATAGGTCCAAGTCAGCATGGATTTGTGAAAGGGAAATCATGCTTGACAAATCTTCTGGAATTTTTTGAGGATGCTTCCAGTAGAGTGGACAAGGGAGAACCAGTTGATGTGGTGTATTTGGACTTTCAGAAGGCTTTCGACAAGGTCCCACACAAGAGATTAATGTGCAAAGTTAAAGCACATGGGATTGGAGGTAGTGTGCTGACATGGATTGAGAACTGGTTGGCAGACAGGAAGCAAAGAGTAGGAGTAAATGGGTACTTTTCAGAATGGCAAGCAGTGACTAGTGGGGTACCGCAAGGTTCTGTGCTGGGGCCCCAGCTGTTTACATTGTGCATTAATATTTAGATGAGGGGCTTAAATGTAGTATCTCCAAATTTGTGGATGACACTAAGTTGGGTGGCAGTGTGAGCTGCGAGGAGGATGCTATGAGGCTGCAGAGTGACTTGGATAGGTTAGGTGAGTGGGCAAATGCATGGCAGGTGAAATATAATGTGGATAAATGTGAGGTTGTCCATTTTGGTGGTAAAAACAGAGAGACAGACCATTATCTGAATGGTGACAGATTAGGAAAAGGGGAGGTGCAACGAGACCTGGGTGTTATGGTACATCTGTCATTGAAGGTTGGCATGCAGGTACAGCAGGCGGTTAAGAAAGCAAATGGCATGTTGGCCTTCATAGCGAGGGGATTTGAGTACAGGGGCAGGGAGGTGTTACTACAGCTATACAAGGCCTTGGTGAGGCTACACCTGGAATATTGTGTACAGTTTTGGTCTCCTAACTTGAGGAAGGACATTCTTGCTATTGAGGGAATGCAGCGAAGGTTCACCAGACTGATTCCCGGGATGGCGGGACTGACCTATCAAGAAAGACTGGATCAACTGGGCTTGTATCCACTGGAGTTCAGAAGAATGAGAGGGGATCTCATAGAAACGTTTAAAATTCTGATGGGTTCAGACAGGTTAGATGCAGGAAGAATGTTCCCAATGTTGGGGAAATCCAGAACCAGGGGTCACGTCTAAGGATAAGCCATTTAGGACTGAGATGAGGAGAAACTTCTTCACCCAGAGAGTGGTGAACCTGTGGAATTCTCTACCACAGAAAGTTGTTGAGGCCAATTCACTAAATATATTCAAAAAGGAGTTAGATGTAGTCCTTACTACTAGGGGGATCAAGGGATATGGCGAGAAAGCAGGAATGGGGTACTGAAGTTGCATGTTCAGCCATGAACTCATTGAATGGCGGTGCAGGCTTGAAGGGCCGAAAGGCCTACTCCTGCACCTACCGTATATACTCGCGTATCATGCGACTTTTGAAGACCTAAATTGTAACCTAAATTTGGGGGGTCGCATGATACGCGAGATACAAAATTTGCGGGTGTGAAGTGCTGGCCAAGATTAGGCTGTTAGGCTGTTAAGCAGACCGTATCCACGCTGAATCTCGGCAGGTATCTCCTGGGCTGGATTGCAGCCTCTATTGTCGCTTGTACTGTATCTTTGCTGTGGTCTAGAGATCGCCACCCACAACTCCCTCTGAAGTTTGCTGCATTATTAGAGGCTCCATCTATCTCAGCCCATGCTTCTTTTACCCGCAAACACAGTAGAGGCAAATCCGGAGCCTTCATATTCCCTCCCTTCATAAATTATTTCTCTCCTTCCATCATCCAGTCATTCCATTTCTTTCGTCAAGTGGCTGAACGACGCTAGTCAAGTCAGCTGGAATGATTGCTGTATCGGTGTTCGATTCGCGAACAGCTTTCACAGCAGAATCCACTCGATGTTTCATGTTAAGGTCTGTATTCGATCTCAAAAAAGTGACTCGCATGATACATGAGATATATGATAAAATCATGTTTTGGGGACGAAAATTTAGGGGTCGCATGATACGCGAGATCGTAGGATACGCGAGTATATACGGTATTTTCTATGTTTCTATGTTGCTATGGATGAAGCTGTCTCTGCCCTTCTTGGGGACCACTACTCGATTGCCCCACAGAAGGCAGTCAACCTGTATAGACATTTCATCTTTGCACCGCTGGAATGGCTTTATCTCTTCCTGCATTTCCACTGGGACACTGGACCAGCTCCCGTGAAGCACACAGCTTTTGACTCGAGATAATAAGGGGTCCTGGCTTGTCCAGGTTTTGATCTACCGGGCAGTGACGGGTGATTCCTCACTCTCAAAAGCTTCCATAATGATGACTAGATCTGCAGGCTGCGCCATTTCCACTCCTGTGGTGGGCAATAGCAGCCTACTGAGAGCATCGGCGCAGTTTTCTGTGCCTGGCCTGTGGCGGATGGCGTAGTTGTATGCAGACAACATGAGCGCCCATCTCTGGATGTGGGTCGATGCGTTGGTATTTATCCCTTTCCTCTCGGAAAACAGGGATATAAGTGGCTTATGGCCAGTTTCCAATTCAAATTTTAGCCCAATCGGGTATTGATGCATTTTCTTTACCCCATAGACACACGCTAACGCTTCTTTTTGCTGTAGGCTCTCTCGGCCTTAGACAGACTCCTGTATGCATAAGCAACCGGTTGCAGATTCCCGAAATCATTGGCTTGTTGCCATACACACCCGACGTCATATGCTAGTACCAAACGCTTACATGGATCATACAACACAAGAAATTTGTTTGAGCATAATAATTTTCTCGCTTTAACAAAGGCATTTCCTTGGCTTTTGCCCCAAACCCATTCACCCCCTTTTCGTCGTAAGACATGTAGTAGTTCTAGCAGGGTGCTGAGACCCGGTAAGAAGTTAACAAAGTAGTTCAAGAGTCCGAGGAATGACCGCAGCTCCTTCACGTTCTGTGGCCTCGGTGCGTTCTCGATTGCTTCCGTCTTCGCGTTGGTGGGCCTGATGCTGTCCGCCGCAATCCTCCTTCCCAAGAACTCCACTTCAGGCGCCAGGAAAACGCAGATTGAGCGTTTTAACCTGAGCCCCACGCGGTTGAGTCGACTAAGAACCTCCTCCAGATTCTGCAGATGCTCGACTGTGTTCCGACCTGTGACCAAGATGTGGTTCTGCAAGACCACGGTGTGCGGGACCGACTTCAGTAAGCTTTCCATGTTTCTCTGGAATATCGCCGCCGCTGATCGGATTCCAATTGGGCATCTGTTATAAACAAAAAGACCTTTGTGCGTGTTGATGCAGGTGAGGGCCTTCGATGATTCCTCCAGTTCCTGCGTCATGTAGGCTGAGGTCAGATCCAGCTTCGTGAACGTCTTTCCTCCCGCCAGTGTTTCAAAGAGGTCGTCAGCTTTTGGAAGTGGGTATTGGTCCTGCAGGGAGAAACGATTGATAGTTACTTTGTAATCGCCACAGATTCTGATGGTGCCGTCTCCCTTGAGGACTGGGACAATAGGACTGGTCCACTCGTTGAACTCGATCGGGGAAATGATGCCCTCTCTCCGTAGCCGGTCGAGCTCAATTTCTACCCTCTCTCTCATCATGTACGGTACTGCTCTCGCCTTGTGATGGATGGGTCGCGCCCCCAGAGTTAGGTGGATCTGCACTTTTGCTCCTTGGAATTTCCTAATGCCTGGTTCGAACAGCAAAGGAAATTTGTTTAAGACCTGTGCACACAAAGCGTCGTCAGCGGGCGATAGCGCTCGGATGTCGTCCCAGTTCCAGCGTATCTTTCCCAGCCAGCTCCTACCGAGCAGCGTGGGACCATCGCCCGGTACCATCCAGAGTGGTAGCTTGTGCATTGCTCCATCGTAGGAGACCTATACGGTAGCACTGCTGATTACAGGTATCAGTTCTTTTGTGTAAGTTCTTGGTTTCGTGCGAATTGGAGTTCAGACTGGCTTTGA
The DNA here is from genome assembly GCF_044704955.1 of Pristiophorus japonicus. NCBI lineage: Eukaryota > Metazoa > Chordata > Chondrichthyes > Pristiophoridae > Pristiophorus > Pristiophorus japonicus. The sequence continues at coordinate 228,348,034 of NC_091984.1, forward strand.
GGCCTTGGTGCACCACAACCTTTCGAAAGTCACACATGTGTGTGAGAGATTTGCTTAATATTGTCACTGGTGGCAATGAAAGCCTGGGCTATTGCTATGGCCTTATTCAAGGTTGGGGTCTCTACAGTCAAAAGTTTGCAAAGTATGGTTTTGTGGCCAATGCCAAGTACGAAAAAGTCTCTGAGCATGTGCTCCAAATTCGCAATGTCTTAGCTCGGCGACATAATTCGCCACTTCCTGGCCTTCAGATCTTTTGTAGTTGTAGAACCGGTAGCTCGTCATCAGAACGCTTTCCTTCGGGTTCAAATGCTCTCGGACCAGTGTGCACAAACCGTCGTACGATTTCTCCATGGGATTCACTGGAGTGAGCAAATTTTTCATGAGGCCATACATTGGTGCCCCACAGACGGTGAGGAGGATCGCTCTACATTTGGCAGCCTTCTCTTCCCCATCTAGCTCGTTGGCCACGAAGCATTGGTCGAGCCGCTCCACAAAAGTTTCTCAATCATCTCCTGCCGAGAATTTCTGCAGGATGCCCACTGTTCTCTCCATCTTTGGGTTCGCTATCTGTAGCTCGTCACCAGTTGTTGTGTATGGAGAAAGAGTCAGACTGAACACTGTGAGCTCAAAGTAATGTGTGACCTTAATCTTTTATTGCAGGTCTCCAGAGTGCCTCTCCAACCTGTGAAGCACTCTTAAATACCTGTGCTCCCAAGGGATTATGAGATCTCTTGGGACTCTGGGGAAAGAGCCCTCTGGTGGCTGTACAGAGTATATACAAGTCCAGATACATAACAACACAGACAGAGAGAAAGAAATGGAGCAAACTTGCCCACTGATATTCTGTACTGCCTCAGAGCAGAGACGATGGGCTCAATTTTCCCCAGTTATCTGCGTTGCATTTTTGGCGTGCACCATTTTTTTTTTAAGTAAATAAAAATGTCCAAGTTTCTGCACCAGCGTAATTCTGCATCATAGGGGGCATAACCTGATGCCTGCGCCAGTTTTTCAGATTTAAGCAAGTTTGGCCAACTTACATTTCTCCTGGGACGGCGTATGTGACCACTCCCAAAAAGCCTTCTGGGCACTTAAGAAAAACCAGTGCACCTTACAAAATCGGCACAGAAAGACGCCATTGTTTTTAGCCGAAGATTTGGGGGGAGTCAAGAAGGCAAAGAATATGCATCATAAATCTTAATTTTTTTTCAAAGTCAAAAGGGAGAAATTGGAAGTGTAACGCAATTCTTGAACTTTCGATTTTTTTTTCAAAGTACCACCCCACCGAACGTCTCCTCACCGGACTCGAGGGTGGAAGCGTCGGCCGGAAGAATCACTCCCTCGGCCAGATACAGGACCTCGGAGCTCGGCTTCAAAAGAAGCCTGGGGGGGAGTGGGCGGGTGGAAGCCAAACTGAACTGTCAGCCACTTATATTGCTTATATAAGGGATGAGAACCCTTAGGCTATAAGTTATCAATTTCTAAAAGTTCCGTTTTCATCCTCAGTACTGGCCACTTCAACAAAAGAATCCCCGGGGCGGGGAGGGGTGGGGGTGAGGTGGTGGGGGCAGGGGGGTTGCGTGGAAACCGAGGTCCGAGGTCATGTGTCCGGGCGAGGGAACGATTCTGCTGACCGACACGCCGACCCTTGAGCCCGGTGAGGAGACATTCGTTGGTGGGCTGGTACCTTGAAAAAAAATCAAAAATTCAAGAATCGCGTTACACTTTGTTGCCCCGAATGTCTTCATTGAATGCCGAGCTTCCCGTTGTCAGCAAGCCTATTGCGCATGCGCAGACCAGGGTGTGGACCATGCTAGGGCGTGCACCTTGGAAAGAGAGAGAGAGGAAAGAAGGTGTGAGTGCTTTGTCCTGCTGTTTTGAGCTTGTTGCATAGCTACAATTTAATTATGGGGGCAATACTGACAATGCCAAACCTCGTGCAAGCCTTCTGCATGGTGGTGCTGCGGAGGAGACGATTGATTCGACAGCATCACCTAAGGAACCTCAGAGCATGTAGGATGATGGGCAGGAGGTCTTACCCATGAAAGGTATATCGAGACAGGCATTCATATCTGCACCCGAGTGATGCAGACTGTGAGAAAGCTATGTTTCCGCAAATAAGTTGTGACCGAGATCTGTGCGTTAATAAAAGCACCCTGGAAGCGTCAGGAGGATTACTTTGTCAATTGAAGTGAAGGTTACAGCTGCACTTTCATTTTATGCATCTGGATCATTCCAGGCCACAACTGGGGATGTGTGTGCCATTTCTCAACATGCAACACATATCTGCATTCGGCAGGTGACTGCTGCACTATGTACCTACATAAAGTTCCCCATGACTGCCCAGGCAATGTGTGACAGGGCTGTGGGCTTCTCCAGGAATGCTGGCTTCCCGAAGGTACAGGGCTCATTGGTTGTACCCACATTGCCTTGTGAGCACCTTTAGAGGATTCCGAGATGTACAGGAACAGGTAAGGCTTCCACTCCATGAACGTGCAGCTCGTCACACATGCATCACATTATGTCAGTTGATGCGAGATACCCTGGGAGCACCCATGATGCATTCATCCTACGTGACAGCGGTTATACCTGACATGTTTCAGCAGCAGCCAGAAGGGCAGAGCTGGCTACTGGGAGACAAAGGGTACGGCCTCGCCACCTGGCTCATGACGCCCCTACGCGTAACCCTAACGGAAGCTGACCGGGAAAACAACACGTCGCACATTGCGACGCCCAGCATCATAGAGAGGACCATTGGCATCTTGAAGCAGCAAATCTGATGCCTGGACCATTCCGGAGGCTACTTGCAATACTCCCCTGAGATTGTCGGTCAGTTCACTGTTGTGTGCTGCATAACTTAGCCACCATGAGGCAGCAGCAGCTGGTAGTAGAAGACCCACCTGAGGTGAGAGTGGCTGATGATGAGGAGAAAGATGCAGATGATGAGGAGGAGGACGAGGAAGCCATGTAACTACCTGAACCTGGAGCACGACGGCAGAGGAGGGCGGGCCGTCATGCCCCTTTAACGATTGCTCGAGCCTTGCGCCAGCAGCTCATCCGTGAACACTTTGCTGTCTGAAGGCTTAGCGGCAACTATTCCACATGGACCATGTTTACTGGTTGAACCAGTTCCGTAATGTGTTGTGTGAATGGAACCAATAATGTAAATGATTCAGTTATAATTTAAAATATATTTTATTCAAAATTTTAACACTTGTTTGTACTTAACTTAACTTTAATAAAAATATTCTTGTATCAAACGTTAAACTATTCAGTTAAGATCACTTCCGAACTTTAAGATCACTTCCAAACTTTTACATTTGTAAATTTACATCACTTACAAAAAACTTTAAATTTGAGAACAGTTACGACAGCAACAACAATAATATTAACAACAACAACAGCAGCAAAGCAAGACTGCAGCCATCTCTCCTCCATCTTATTCTAAGACCGCCCGCTGCGCTTGGTCTTGGTGACTCCACCCCTCCCCGCAGGCAATGGCGCAGCGTTTCTCTGGTTGGTACCAAGCTTTATTCATTCGAGCATCTCGGGTAATGCGCACATTTGATGGGGTGTTGGGGCAGGCGGTAATGTGGAAGACCCGGCTTGGGCCTCTTCAGAGACTGGTCTAGGGATTGGAGTGGGAGTGACAGATGACTCCGTCAATGGACGCGGGGTCTGGGCGTGTTCCCTTATTGCAGCAGCTACCTGCGACATTCCCTCCCTCGTGTTCACCGACAGTGTATCCGCTACCTGCGACATTCCCTTCCTCACGTTCCCGGACCGCGTTCCCATTTCTCGCGCGAGTGTTGTTACTTCTCCTGACAGTCCCTATACCTCATCACCCACCCCACCGATGATGTCCAGGAGCGATCGTGTAAGGTCAGTGTCCTCCGCACTCATTGCCATCATCTGAGCCACATCTGTTAGATCCTGCACCTCAGGAGAGCGCTGTTGAGCTCTCCTTCCCCTCCCCACGCTGGGTGATATATGCTGCACCCCACTGGGACCCGCAGCCTCGGACTGTGTGAAACCATGAAATGTCCCAACACTCACACGGCTCAAGAAAGGGGCTGGCACCTCAATGGGCAGCACCAGCACCTCCTCCAGAGTGAGTACAATAGTGAGGGTTTCATCTTCCCCCTCTCCCTCCCCCTATGCTCTTGGTCTGGGAGGTGGGATTGGAAGATGTTCTCCTCTTCAGGCTTGTCCGCGTCTGCATCGTCAGGGTTGGCCTCAAGTTCTGCAAAATATAACAGAACAGACAAATGGTTAGCAGCTGAGGAGGGGGCAGGGTGGGTGGCATGAGTAGACCCATACAGCGCAGGCAGCAGGCTGATTTGAAGGACCACGATGAATGTTAGCACATTGCATCAAGTGAAGCGTAGCTGACGGAGACATCCCCAGGAACCGAAGCATGGCTAGCCCGCGCAGTACTTAACATTTGGCAAAGCCCGGCTGTGGAATTTGCAGGACTTACCCTCTCCCTCGAGTGTGGTGCCCAGCTTGTGCAGTGGTGGTTGCTTTTCTCCAGGCAGGACCCATCAAAGCAGCGACACTCTCTTCCAAGGGTGTCAGTGGGTGCTGATTTGCCGGGCCTCCTCCTGTTCGAGTTCTTTCTCTTTTGTTGTGGGCCACCTTCCTCTGAAAAGATGAAAATATAACTTTTTAGAGAGGGTGTCTATCTGCTGGGTGGGACATACAGATGGAGAGTGACACAGTTAATTCGGAAACTAGGGTCCTGAACTTAAGGAAAGGTAACTTCGACGGTATGAGGCGTGAATTGGCTAGAATAGACTGGCAAAGGATACTCAAAGGGTTGATGGTGGATAAGCAATGGCAAACATTTAAAGATCACATGGATGAACTTCAGCAATTATACATCCCTGTCTGGAGTAAAAATAAAATGGGGAAGATGGCTCAACCGTGGCTAACAAGGGAAATTAAGGATCGTGTTAGAACCAAGGAAGAGGCATATAAATTGGCTAGAAAAAGCAACAAACCTGAGGACTGGGAGAAATTTAGAATTCAACAGAGGAGGACTAAGGGGTTAATTAAGAGGGGAAAAATAGAGTACGAGAGGAAGCTGCAGGGAACATAAAAACTGACTGCAAAAGCTTCTATAAATATGTGAAGAGAAAAAGATTAGTGAAGACAAATGTAGGTCCCTTCAGTCGGATTCAGGTGAATTTATAATGGGGAACAAAGAAATGGCAGACCAATTGAACAAATAATTCGGTTCTGTCTTCACAAAGGAAGACACAAATAACCTTCCGGATGTACTAGGGGACAGTGGGTCTAGTGAGAAGGAGGAACTGAAGGATTTATTCGGATGAAAAGTTATGGAGCTAGGAAATGCACAAAGGATAGGTCTGTTGAGCAAAAGATAAAGAAAAATAAATAAATTTTGGGTTGAAAGACAATAAATTTAGTCTAGGAATGAGATAAAGAACAGAGAAGGGAAGTTGTAATGCCTTTAAAACAAAAAGTCTGTGTGGGTCTCTTGAGGCTGGGGAAGGACACCCCCATTTTCCTTTGTGTAAAACCTTGACAAGAAAGCTTCTAGCTCAGTAAAAGAGATTTTTAAATAAAAGATTGGCAGTAAAATGTTTGAATTGGGATTTTGAGATATTTCAGGTGATTCTCCTTGATAAACATTTTGGGTGTATTGGAAAATCTTGGGTTTGGAAGCCTTTTTAATAAAATTACACAACTGCTGTGTCAGAAGCTGAAGCTTAAAAGGTTGTAATTTATGAGACACTGTATCATAAAATTGAAGTTAGAGAGCAAAAGATTGGAGTTTTTGATGTTCAGCTTCTAAACCAGAAGTTGGGCACACAATTATAAAACAAGTACTTTGCATTCTGTGATCTGTAAATCACTATAAGCATAAATGAGAAGTCCGTGTAACACGCCGATTTTTCCGGTTCAGAAGCCCAATATTGACAAATGGAGGTTTGTCCAAGACCTACGAGCTGTGAATGAATCTGTATTTGCAACTTATCTGGTGGTGCCCAATCCTGCAACTATACTTACAAGTATTCCGGCAAACTCAACATATTATACGGTGATTGATCTATGTTCAGCATTTTTCTCAATACCCATTCACCCAGAGCCCCAATTCCTGTTTGCCTTCATGTATAAAGGACGCCAATATATGTGGACAAGACTCCCGCAGGGATTTACCAAAAGGCCTACTATGCCCTCACTACCAGAAAAGTTGATTTGGAATGAAGTATCCCGGAATGCTTTCCAGAATCTTAAGCAGTCCCTCACTTCAGCACCAGCCTTGAGATTACCAGATTACACTAAGACATTCAACTTATTTGTTCATCACAAGTTGGGTTTTGCACAATCTGTTTTGACCCAGTTGCATGGGGACAGGCAGTGACCGATAGCGTATTTCAGTGCCCAACTAGATCCAGTGGCACACGGACGACCAGGATGTCTTCCTTCATTGGCAGCAGCTTATTATGCTGTGCAACAGGCCCAGGCAATAACTCTAAATCATCAAACCGTTTTATATATTCCACACTCTGTCGAGATTTTACTTACTAAATGTGCCACCCAACACTAACTTCTGCAAGACCCACTAAATATAAAGTTGAACTGTTAGCAAATCCGAACCTTATCATTAAAAGATGTACCACCTTAAATCCAGCCACTCTACTCCCCACGGAAGAAGACGGCGAACCCCATTCATGTGAAATGGTAACCGAATTAGTGACTAAACCACGTATCAATTTAACAGGTGTACCAATGTGTAACCCTGATCTAGTGTACTATGTTGATGGATCAGCCTTACGAAATGATAGGGACCAACCTAGAGCGGCTTATGCAATTGTAACCCAGTTTAATGTTGTCGAAATAGTCTCTCTTCCAGACTCCTTTTCAGACCAACAAGCTGAATTGTTTGCGTTAACTCGAGCCTGTATTCTGGCTGAAGGACAAACAGTTAATATCTGCACTGACTCCAGGTATGCTTTTGGGGTATCACATGACTATGGACAAATTTGGAAAATTCGCAGGTACCTGACTTCTTCAGGAACCACTATCAAGAATGCAGAACAAGTAGAAAATCTTCTGCGAGCCATTCAATGCCCCTTGAAACTTGCCATTATCAATTGCCAACCACATACAGGCCAGTCGAATGAGGTGGCACTTGGGAACGCCAAAGCTGATAATGCAGCTAAATCAGCAGCTCTGTCAAAAGGAGGGATGCAGGTTTCATTGTTTCCCATTAAGGAAAAATAATGCTCAGATCCGCCACCCACTATTAATGATGTGCTGGCCTTTCAGACACAGGCTAGTACAGAGGAGGTGTTGACCTGGACGAAGGATCAATGTTATAAAAATCCAGAAGGAATATGGGTTCACCACGACGGCCGTGTGGTGGTGCCCAAATCCTTACTTCCATGGATTTCCCGATGTGTTCATACATTCACACACGCGGGCAAAGGGGGGGTGGCAGATTATATTTTGGCAACTTGGTATGCGCCAGGTATTTCGGCAATTGCAAAACAAATCTGTGAAAATTGTGTTACCTATCAGACAATGAATCCGGGTAAGATGGAAAAAGTGGAATCTGCCTCTCACCCAAATCCAATGGGGCCTTTTGTACATTTACAAATGGATTTTATTGAATTACCTATGTGTATGGGATTCAAGTATGTATTAGTTATTGTAGATGTGTACTCTAGATGGATTGAAGCCTTTCCATGTAAAAAGGCCGATGCCACTACTGTTGCTAAATGTTTGTTAAAAGAAATCGTACCGCGCTTCGGAATCCCTGCTAAGCTTTCTAGTGATAACGGGTCACATTTCACAGGAACTGTTATAAGAGAAATGTGTAAAGCTTTACAGATTAACCAATGTTTTCATTGCAGTTATCATCCACAATCATCTGGATTTGTTGAAAGATATAATGGAATGCTTAAAAATAAGCTGGCAAAACTATGCAATGACACTGTTCTAAAATGGATAGAACTGCTGCCCTTAGCTTTGATGGTAATGCGATCTGCAACCAACAGAACAACAGGCCTGTCACCACATGAGATAGTTATGGGACATCCCCAACGACTATCTTTTACAGCACCATTTACTGCAAAACAAATGGACAGCCACAAAATGGAAGAAAATATGTTGAATTATTGTATTGCACTAACCAAATGTATTTCCAGCTTTCATTCACAGGTAAAAGAAGCTCAGGTCAAGCCAGCGGAAGGAGCCCAGGGAATTCGTTTACATCAAAATCTTTAAAAGAAAAAGCAGTCTACAACCAAGATTTGAAGGACCATACCAGGTCTTGCTGCCGATGAATACTGCAATCAAGGTAAAGGAAAGACCAACATGGATCCATGCGTCCCATTGCCAAAGGGCACCCGACCAGGAAGAAGAGAAGAAGGAACGAGAGGAACAGAAAAAGGAAGACTGAATAAGGAACTGTACGGACTATGGGGACTGATGGTGCTATGCTTGACAGGGTTTTGCTTTGCGTTATTGATTATACCAGGGGTACAGACACGTGAGCGAAGGGAACTGCAGGTAAACGTATTTATGGCGCTGAGTCATAAGTATGCTCAAGAAAAAAACTTGTCTAGTTATTAGATATGTTCCCATGTACCTGTCCACTCCGAAGTGGGTATTCCCCTCATGTCCATCCCCTTTAACAAATCAGAGATGGTAGCATGGTTGATAGTGCAAAATAGGGCAAACCTAACCCAGGTGTCAGAAACGAAGGATCTAACAGAATGGAGGTCAGCAGGGTATAAACTTACAACCTTCCAGGGATGGTACCAGCCAAATTATAATAATAACCGTCAGCCACCCTTCCTAAGTATTACTCCCAGAATAGGAAATCCTGAAGGTATAATATGCCTAGTGAGTAATGAGACTAAAGGACCAGAAATGGGATGCAGCAAGTGTTCCCAAATGACTAAATGGCAAGCCACAACTAATCCCACTGATGGGAGAAAGATAGTTGGCCAATGGTCCATAACAAAGCCTCAGGTGAAGGGTGGGACGGTGAGACCACTCGAGTATGGATGGCACGAAAGGACCAGGAGCTGACGTCCTATAATTGCACCTACTTTATTTGTGGCCATAAAGCCTACCCATGGTTACCAGCCAACTGGACAGGGTCCTGTTACTTAGGATCTGTGGTACCCTTTATTAGATCAACAAAGACTCTAAGGGATGCCTATGGAAGTCACAGACTTAAACAGGATTTGACATGGCTAAATGGAATATTCAAGGTAATGATACCACCCTATGGAATAGCATCAAACAAATGGCAGTTACGGGAACTGGCTAATTTAGTCGAATCAGTAGCCAACACAACTTCCCAAGCCTTTGAAGGGGTAAATGATGAAATGGTAGCCATTGAACAGTGGCTCTCCAAAATCGTATGGCCTTAGATTATCCCCTTGCCAAAGAAGGAGGGACATGCGCATGAATAGGTGGAGAATGCTGTACATATATTCCAGATAAGTCAGAAGAAATCGGCAGTCTAGCTGAATACATTAAGAAAAAGGTAAAAGAGTATAAACAGACTGTTGGCCAGGTCGGTACCTCTTTGTGGGATTGGGCATAGGGATGTTTGGGATCCCTAGGGAGATCTGCGGGACAGGGTTTGATCATATTCCTGCTGATAGTCTTCGCCCTATATCTTTTGTTTGTATTGGTTAAGTGTTGCTGTGCCAGGTTGGGGAAAACAGTGTTAACTACCGAGACCACTGCTAGAGTTATGGTAGCAACAACTACTGAAGGTTCTTGTGCGGAAATGGGAATAGAGAGAATGTGCAAGATCAGAATGGATTAAGTTGTCCTTGTGAAGGACAAAAAGGGGGAATGTGGAAATGTATTTTTATCTAAGCTGTATCACACTGTATTTTGTACCCTTTTTGATATAAAACAAAATGGAGACCTGGTCCTTCTAGAAATTTCTGCAACAGACAGTCTGTTTGCATAAACAGCTAAACTTGGCTTGAAACGGCTGATAGCTGATTAATAGCCACCAGACAGCATGGAGACTGTCCTGCTGAGACAAGACAAGCATGGTGCTCTCCTGTATTGCCCATGCAGCACCAGTTCCACTGCACCCGCCCCCCACCCCTTTGAAATGCTCAAACTACCAGCTATTATCTCTTATACAGAACTCATCCATTTCATGCAAAAAGATAACTGACCAGGAAACTGGACAATCCTGACACAATGCAAGGCCGGTAATAGCACATTACCACACTCTCATCAAGTAATGGCTGACTGGCCAACTAATAACCCTGACAAAGGAGACATTTGCGTACAATGTCAGGACAAGGATGTGGCAATTAACTCTTTATCTGTATTCACTGACTGCAAGACAGAGCCAATACACAGGAAGGGGCCATAACTTGCGTTGTTACTGTATAAATATCTCGGGAAACTGTACCATTTTGGAGGTCTTCACTTAGCCTTTGACTGAGTGAGACTTTTCCCTTGCTGCAAGTAAAATTAAAGGAACATCTGCCGGAGCTGAAGGTGTCAGAGTCGTATATTGCGAGGCGAGATTTCAACACTGCGCAGCGCCAATTTCAAAAATTAGAACGGGGAAACTTTAAAGTTTTATTTTTGCCGTAGTTGGGCCCCCAAAAAATGGGCGCAACTCTTCAAATATGCCACAAAGAATGGCATTGGGGAAAATTGAGCTCTAAGAATCCATGCAATGTCTGGCTCATTCCTTTGAACAACATGTTGATGCGCCAATGTGGCACTGTGCTACTAAATCAGTATTCATAGAAACATCAGAACAGGAGTAGACCAGCAGCCCCTCAAGCCTATTCCGTGGTTCAATGAGATCATGGTGACCTAACTCCATCTACCTGCCTTAGTTCCCTAGCCCTTAATACCCTTGCCTAACAAAAATCTATCAATCTCACTTTAGAATTTTTCAATTGACCTCCAGCCTCAAGAACTTTTTGGGGAGAAAGTTGCAGATTTCGACAACACTTTGTATGAAGAATTAGAAACGTAGAAACATAGAAAATAGGTGCAGGAGTAGGCCATTCGGCCCTTCGAGCCTGCACCACCATTCAATAAGATCATTGCTGATCATTCACCACAGTACCCCAGTCCTGCTTTCTCTCCATACCCCTTGTTCCCTTTAGCCATAAGGGCCATATCTAACTCTCTCTTGATTATATACAACTCTCTGCGGTAGGGACTTCCACAGGTTAACAACTCTCGGAGTAAAGAAGTTTCTCCTCGTCTCAGTCCTCACCCCTTATACTCAGCCTGTGTCCCCTGGTTCTGGACTTCCCCAACATCAGGAGCATCGAGAGAAATTAGGGCAGGTGACCAACAAGTAAGTTTTAAGGAGCATTTTAAAGGAGGAAAGAGAGGCGGAGCGGTTTAGGGAGGGAGTTGCAGAGCTTGGAGTCCAGGCAACAGAAGGCACGGCCACCGATGGTTGAGCGATTATAATCAGGGATGCTCAGGAGGGCAGAGTTAGAGGAGCGCAGACATCTCGGAGGGTGGGAGAGGTTGTGGGGCTGGAGGAGATTATAGATAGAGGGAGGGGCGAGGCTATGGGGGATTTGAAAACAAGGATGAGAATTTTGAACCGGGAGATAATGTACGATTGACACGATTGGAGAAGCGAGGCCACGCGAGATGGCAAGGTCAAGGGGGTGGCCGTGAATATGGGTCGGGGAGTTAAAAGACAAAGGCAAAGATCAGGTTCAGTTTGAAAGTATTAATATTTCCTGTTGGATTATTTGTTACTGTGCTTGTGGTCCAATCAGTCGAGAGCTGCTGGGCCTTTTCCTTTTTCAGCTATGTTGCATTGTTTCCCACTTGCGTCGTTCTCTCTGAGCATTTCTTCATGGTGCTCATTCTCCGCTCATCAGTGTTTCTTCCCTGGTTTCCTGGTTCTTTCTTTCATTCCGTTTCTTTCTCTCCATCTGCTTCTCCCTCCATGGTGATCAGAATTGCCATCTTCCTGCAGCCATGTCTTTGAGCCGTGCCAATCTTCGCCTGTTGCCCGACGATGCCACGCGCCGCAGAAAACGTTAAAGCCAGTGCTGGAGTCGGAGTTCAGAGGTCAGCTGGAAAGGAGGCCGCTAATACAACACATGTCTGATCAATAGAATCACACAGAAATTTACAGCACAGAAGGAGGCCATTCAGCCCATTGCGTCCGTCAATAGGCGTCAAGCACGGCAGTCCGCATATGTGACCAGCACAACCAATCTATGTAGTGCCTTGGGACGTTTTACTACTTTAAAGGCGCTATATAAATGCAAGTTGCTGTTATTTTGTTTGCACCAAATTAATGTTTGTATAAATGTTGATATAGTACAGAGAAAACGGATTTCGTTGCTAATCTTTATCATTTTAAAAGTTTGTTAGAATTCTGATTTTAACAATTTTAAATGCTTCCACTTTGAAAAAAGCTAGCATTTTTTTTACTACCCTTTATTACACGCCCTCCCAGTCTGCATTTTCTTTCCTCAGTCCACCTCTCTTGGAGGCTTCATTCCTTGCATGTGGAGTGGTCAATAATTCTGTAGCTTGCCGTTTCTCGACTCAGTTGGCTATTCACGAGCTGAGCCTGATTTCTGCCTTCGCCCAGTGTCCACGTTGTGATATATCCTTTATGACATCACAAACACACACATACAAGATGGCGCTGCAGAAACTTGTCAGGTGACCGAGTCACATGATGCTTTTATTGGATTGACATCAGCGGTTGCATTACCACAGTAGTCCACTGGGTGGAGCAGTAGTCCACTCGGGGGGAGCTCTATATTACTCACGTGCGCACACTTCCAGCAGGGGTGACTGGATGGTGATCAGGAGTGGGGACCCTGACAATCTTCTCCTTTCCTAAACCGGGGACATGAAGCCAAATGTAGCACCCCGCCACTGCTTCCCCTCACATCTGTTACACACCAGCTTGGCCTGCAAGAGAAAGGGAAGTGTGTCAGTGAGTATGGTGCAATGTGTTTGGATGATGGGCCTGCCGTGGATGAATAGCTGACATTGGAGATAAACTAATAGCACAGTTTAAAGGAGAACTAGTTTCTACGGCCTAGTTGCCTGGTGTCTTTAGCTGGCTGAATACTTTCTGATATGTCCTTACTATACAGTATAAATGCACACAAGGCCCATACTTGAGAGAAGGTCACTCTGTGACCAGCTACCAGTGACCGGCCCCCGTGTCTAGCTCCATTAATATTGGCATGCCATTGAGGAGCACTTTCATCATTATCGGTGGCATCCTGGTATATGAACTGTATATGTGCTCCACATGAATTCGCTGAACTTCAGCTTCCAGCGATATCCCCCAGTATTCATTTGGCCTCGTAGGGCTTACATCGGGCCCGTCCTCCTCGTACATCAACCTGGCTGCAGGCTGCCTGCACATACGCGCCAAATGACCGCTGACGTTGCAGTTTCTGCAGGTATATTGCTGATACTTGCAAGCTCTGGCTGGGTGTTTGCCTCCACACCTCCAGCATGAGCTGGAGGCCCCGTTGTTGGAAACAAAAGGTCCATTACCAGTCGATCATCTTGGACTGTCTCTGTAACTGTCCTTAAGTGTACCATTAACAGGTGTTGATGGCCCCATTACTGGCCGCATTGTCCCTTGCGATGGCATGAATCGCCGTTCAGCTAGCCATTGTCTCTGTGAATTCTTCCTTTGGGTTCGACTACATGCTGGGGCATGTCCGATTGCCCGTGTCTGCCTCGCGAACTGTGTGCCGCGTTAACAATGTTGACTCCCTGGTCGTTTGCTGCATTTGAGCCAAGATTTTTCTCATACATCATTCTGGTCTCTTCCTCCCCTGAGATAAATGTCTGGGCTATCAGAGCCGCCGCTTCCAAGGTCAAGTCTTTGGTCTCAATCAGTTTCCTGAAAACCCAGCGTGCCCGATGCCCTCAATAAAAAAGTCTCGCAGCATCTCCGCTCTGCATGCATCTGGGAACTTACATCGGCTCGCCAGTCGCCGGAGGTCTGCCACGAAGTCTTGAATGCTTTGCCCTTCTCGCCGTCAGTGCGTGTAAAACCGGTGTCTCACCATGTGCATGCTGCTCGCCATTTTAAGGTGTTCCCCGATCAACTTACTGAGCTCTTCGAACGTCTTGTCCGTCGGCTTCTCTGGTACTAGAAGGTCCTTCATCAGGGAGTACGTTCTGGATCCAGAAACCGTCAGGAGATGAGCCTTGCATTTGTCGGCCGAATCCTGTCCCAACCATTCCTTAGTGACAAAACTTTGCTGTAGTCTCTCAATAAAGTCGTCCCAATCATCACCAACACAGGTACCTCTCTTCTGTGCTGCTAGTGGCCATGCTCGCATGGTTGAAATCCCAGTTTCTCGTCACCAATGATATGCCCTTACTATACAGTATAAATGCACACGAGGCCCATACTTGAGAGAAGGTCACTCCGTGACCAGTTGCCTTTATTACCAAGACCTCAAGTGATGAAGGTGGGTGGAGCTGCCCCTTTTATACCTGAAAGTCCAGGTTAGGAGTGTCTCCCACAAGTTCACCCCTTGTGGTCAATGTTCTCAAGGTGTACAACTTAGGTCAGTTTATACACGGGATACAATGATGGTTGAATACATTACACTTTCACTCACTTTTTTCCCCACTGGGGAGCTGCGATGTTACTGTTTTACAACTTTGTTCAATAGAAATTAAAACATGAGGAAGTTTTACCCCTGATTTTTAAATTTGTGTTCGGCATTGGTTTCTCAAGTCATCTTCATTTTCCACTTTTGAAGTTATTTTATTCATCAAAGACCATTTGGTGAACTCTTATTTACAGAGGACTCATACTCCGCAGAGCTGGGTGCCATCTCCCTCACAATCCCACCCGACAATAATGCGCTCCAATTTATGTACCCGGAAACAATGCTAGCTGTTCCTGGCTGTCTTGGGGCAAATCAAACAGGCCTTATTTGCATATGCCGGTGCACCATAGCTGCAGTGTGTACCATCTACAAGATGCACTGCAGCAACTCGCCAAGGCTTCTTCGACAGCACCTCCCAAACTCGCGACCTCTACCAGCTAGAAGGACAAGGGCAGCAGGCGAATGGCAACACCACCACCTCCAAGTTCCCCTCCAAGTCACATGTCAGCCCGACTTGGAAATATATCGGCGTTCCTTCATTGTCGCTCGGTCAAAATTCTGGACCTTCCTATCTAACAGCACTGTGGGAGCACCTTCACCAAGCGGACTGCAGTGGTTCAAGAAGGTGCTCACCACCCCCGTCTCACGGGCAGTTAGGAATGGGCAATAAATGCCGGCTTGCTCGCAGCGCCCATATCCCAAAAGGAATTAAATAAATGCAAAGACATGTTGATTTTTTTTTGGTCTTTACCAATATGGCGGGTGGCGCATGTCTGGTTTGTTATGAGCATGTGTGTCCTGCCCGTCATATTGGAGGCTCAGGAAGCCATTCCATAAGAAATAGGAGCAGGAGTAGGCCATTCAGCCCCTCATGTCTGCTCTGCCATTCAATAACATCATGACTGATTTGATCTTGGCCTCAACTCCACTTCCCCACCTGCTCCCTATAACTCTTGACTCCCATATCGTTCAAAAATTTGTCCATCTCCACTTTAACTATATTCAATGACCCAGCCTCCACAGCTCTCTGGGGCAGAGAATTCCAAAGATGCATGACCCTCTGAGCGAAGAAATTCCTCCTCATCTCCGTTTTAAATGGGTGACCCCTGTTATGTATGTAAACATTGTAACTGTGTGAGATTTGCCACCAGAGGGCGCAACTGTTGGAGGCCCAAGGGTCACCTGCACACCTCGTGCAAGGGAGTATAAAAGGTTGTCTGCCATGCTGCTCAGGCACTCTGGAGTTGTATTAAAGAGACGAAGGTCACATCAGTCTTAGCTCACAGTACTCAGTCTTGTGGAGTTCTTCCACACTTAACCCCTTATTCTGAAACTATGCCCCCTAGTTCTAGGTTCTCCCACTGGGGGGAACGTCCTCCCTGCATCCACGCTGTCAAGCCCCCATCAGAATCTTATGTTTCGATAAGATCGCCTCTCATTCTTCTAAACTTCAGTGAGTATAGGCCCAAACTGCTCAACAAGTTAGCTAAAGAAAGCTAGTCACTTCCTGCTGATTGCTACTGACCTGGAGCCAGGATTCACAAGCAGCTGCCAACCTATCAATTTACCTCAGCGACAACAATTAACTGGGAACAGTCAAAGAGCAGTAACTAGGCATGACCACAAGTACAAAAGGGGCAATGCCTTCCTGACGGCAATTTTTGTGGGGGGAGGTGTGTGGAGAAGGGCAGAAGGCAGCAGAACCATGTAGTCAATTCAGTAATTATGGCTTCAGATACAATCGTCACGATGGTGTGAATCACCACAGCTTACAGCATTGCGCCAGACTTGTAAAGCGATGGAAACAAAAGATTTGCCACTCCGGTCGCTCAATGACTGAACTCTCCATTCGATTCAAAGAATGTCATACAAAAGCACTCAGCGTTTGTAGTTATATCGCCAACAGTAATTTCATATTTCAGGAAGGGAGAGCTGTTTTAATACTAAGCAACAGGCCAGTATAATTTTCTTTTATGGAATTTGAAAGTTCACGTCTTCGTAAATTAGGTATAGTAATCCCAGTCAGATATGACTTGATTTCCATCGTATTCGTAACGTCAGCCAGTCAGGTGATTATATCTCTGCATACGTCGCCATGTATTGTGTGGCAAATTCATCACCAATCCTAATTAATTGAGTGCGGGTTATTATTGTATTGAACCCAGCCCATTTGATTAAAATGATGCCACAGTAGAATAAATTTAGGTTTTACAAAATGTTTAATGTGATTGCAAGAGAAAAGGACTTTGCAATGACTGGATTTTGTAATTCCTGGACTGTCAATTAAGCAATTAAATGGACATTTGATGGAATTATTCAAGTAAATGCGTAAGAAGATTATTGAATTAACCTGAAGTGACACTGCGTTCCTTTCATCCATCAACAGATAAGGACCATCTGGACATGCCATTGAAATATACTGTTTGAATAAAATGATTCCAGCATTATACAAAGGCCTCCAAAGTGATTAATGCATTACCCAATGTGGTACTGAGTCACAGAGACCAGATTCAATCCCCCTTTCTCATCCTTGTTTTCAAATCCCTCCATGGCCTCACCCCCCTCCCTGTCTCGGAAACCTCCTCCAGCCCCACAACCCGTCGAGATCTCTGCGCTCCTCTAATTCTGGCCTCCCCGATTTTTAATCGCTCCACCCTTGGCGGCCGTGACTTCAGCTGCCTGGGCCCCAAGCTCTGGACTTCCCTCTCTAAACCTCTCCGCCTCTCTACCTCTCTCTCTCTCCTCCCTTAAAACGCTCCTTAAAATCTACCTCTTTCACCGAGCTTTTGGTCATCTGTCCTAATAGATCCTTATGTGGTTCAGTGTCAAATTTTGTTTGATAATCGCTCCTGTGAAGCGCCGTGGGAGGTTTTACTATGTTAAAGTAGCTATACAAATGCAGGCTGTTGTTGTTCTGTCTTGGGTTAGCTATATTCAGCTGGGGCGGTGATGGGGGCGACTATAATTGGTGTCTCTGTCACTGACCTAGGGCACCATTAGACATAGTACTAACTGACAGGCATCCAGTGATGCCTGTTGAAAAAGGCATGTGTGCGGACACCAGGTGAAGAGAGGACCAGGCTTAGCACTGATGGCCACCTGTCCCCCTGCTGCATTTTTTTTTCACACCATTTTCCATGGCAAGAAAATGGAAAAACAGCGGTTTACTCTTCAAGTTGTGGTTTCTAATGTTGTGCACCCAGAGAAGAGGGGGGCGTGAATAAGCTAAAAACACAAGTTGACTCCTGGTCCTCGATCGCCCAAGTTCTAAAATGACCAAACTGCCTGTTCAAATCCCTCCGGGGCCTCGCCCCTCCCTATCTCTGTAATCTCCTCCAGCCTCACAAACCCCCGAGATCTGTACGCTCCTCCAATTCTGGCCTCTTGAGCCTCCCCCATTTCCTTCATCCCACCATTTGCGGCCGTGCCTTTGGCCGCCTGGGCCCCATGGTCTGGAATTCCCTCCCTAAACCTCTCCGTCTCTCTCCCCTCCTTCAAGATGCTCCTTAAAACCTACCTCTTTGACCAAGCTTCTGGTCATCTGTCCTAATACCTCCTCAAGTGGCTCGGTTTCAAATTTATTTTGTCTGATCACTCCTGTGAAATGCTTCAGGACGTTTCACTTTGTTAATTGCGTTACATAGAAACATAGAAACATAGAAAATAGGTGCAGGAGTAGGCCATTCGGCCCTTCTAGCCTGCACCGCCATTCAATGAGTTCATGGCTGAACATTCAACTTCAGTACCCCATTCCTGCTTTCTCGCCATACCCCTTGATCCCTCTAGCAGTAAGGACCTCATCTAACTCCTTTTTGAATATATTTAGTGAATTGGCCTCAACAACTTTCTGTGGTAGAGAATTCCACAGGTTCACCACTCTCTGGGTGAAGAAGTTCCTCCGCATCTCGGTCCTAAATGGCTTACCCCTTATCCTTAGACTGTGACCCCTGGTTCTGGACTTCCCCAACATTGGGAACATTCTTCCTGCATCTAACCTGTCTAACCCCGTCAGAATTTTATATGTTTCTATGAGGTCCCCTCTCATTCTTCTGAACTCCAGTGAATACAAGCCCAGTTGATCCAGTCTTTCTTGATAGGTCAGTCCCGCCATCCCGGGAATCAGTCTGGTGAACCTTCGCTGCACTCCCTCAATAGCAAGAATGTCCTTCCTCAGGTTAGGAGACCAAAACTGTACACAATACTCCAGGTGTGGCCTCACCAATGCCCTGTACAACTGTAGCAACACCTCCCTGCCCCTGTACTCAAATCCCCTTGCTATGAAGGCCAACATGCCATTTGCTTTCTTAACCGCCTGCTGCACCTGCATGCCAACCTTCAATGACTGATGTACCATGACACCCAGGTCTCTTTGCACCTCCCCTTTTCCTAATCTGTCACCATTCAGATAATAGTCTGTCTCTCTGTTTTTACCACCAAAGTGGATAACCTCACATTTATCCACATTATACTTCATCTGCCATGCATTTGCCCACTCACCTAACCTATCCAAGTCGCTCTGCAGCCTCACAGCATCCTCCTCGCAGCTCACACTGCCACCCAACTTAGTGTCATCCGCAAATTTGGAGATACTACATTTAATCCCCTCATCTAAATCATTAATGTACAGTGTAAACAGCTGGGGCCCCAGCACAGAACCTTGCGGTACCCCACTAGTCACTGCCTGCCATTCTGAAAAGTACCCATTTACTCCTACTCTTTGCTTCCTGTCTGACAACCAGTTCTCAATCCATGTCAGTACACTACCCCCAATCCCATGTGCTCTAACTTTGCACATCAATCTCTTGTGTGGGACCTTGTCGAACGCCTTCTGAAAGTCCAAATATACCACATCAACTGGTTCTCCCTTGTCCACTCTACTGGAAACATCCTCAAAAAATTCCAGAAGATTTGTCAAGCATGATTTCCCTTTCACAAATCCATGCTGACTTGGACCTATCATGTCACCTCTTTCCAAATGCACTGCTATGACATCCTTAATAATTGATTCCATCATTTTACCCACTACCGATGTCAGGCTGACCAGTCTATAATTCCCTGTTTTCTCTCTCCCTCCTTTTTTAAAAAGTGGGGTTACATTGGCTACCCTCCACTCCATAGGAACTGCAAGTCGTTTTATACAATGGGGAGGGGGCCTAAATTCGGCGGTTTGCGCCACCTGAGAGGGCCGCTATTGGGCCACTGAGCACCTACTGACACCGCGGCGTGCGGTCCTCGCCTCCCGAAAACGTCAATGGAGCGCTGGGGGCGTCGCTAACAGGTAGCGCTGCGCAGTCTAGCGCCACCCACGTGGTGACGTTATTGCGCGTGCAACGCCCCCCCTTGGCGCTGTGGCGGCAAAATTGAATTGGACGGGCCCGCTTCACCGACAGGTACTGTTCCCCACAGGGAAAGCAGACGGTACAGCGGCGATCCCAGGGCGATATCGTCCGGAGAGAACGGTGAGTGGAAAAATTTAACTTATTTATACATTAGAACATAAGAACATAAGAATTAGGAACAGGAGTAGGCCATCTAGCCCCTCGAGCCTGCTCCGCCATTCAAAAAGATCATGGCTGATCTGGCCGTGGACTCAGCTCCACTTACCCGCCCGCTCCCCGTAACCCTTAATTCCCTTATTGGTTAAATATCTATCTATCTGTGATTTGAATACATTCAATGAGCTAGCCTCAACTGCTTCCCTGGGCAGAGAATTCCACAGATTCACAACCCTCTGGGAGAAGAAATTCCTTCTCAACTCGGTTTTAAATTAGCTCCCCCGTATTTTGAGGCTGTGCCCCCTAGTTCTAGTCTCCCCGACCAGTAGAAACAACCTCTCTGCCTCTATCTTGTCTATCCCTTTCATTATTTTAAATGTTTCTATAAGATCACCCCTCATCCTTCTGAACTCCAAAGAGTAAAGACCCAGTCTACTGAATCTATCATCATAAGGTAAACCCCTCATCTCCGGAATCAGCCTAGTGAATCGTCTCTGTACCCCCTCCAAAGCTAGTATATCCTTCCTTAAGTAAGGTGACCAAAACTGCACGCAGTACTCCAGGTGCGGCCTCACCAATACCCTGTACAGTTGCAGCAAGACCTCCCTGCTTTTGTACTCCATCCCTCTCGCAATGAAGGCCAACATTCCATTTGCCTTCCTGATTACCTGCTGCACCTGCAAACTAACTTTGTGGGATTCATGCACAAGGACCCCCAGGTCCCTCTGCACCGCAGTATGTTGTAATTTCTCCCCATTCAAATAATATTCCCTTTTACTGTTTTTTTTTCCAAGGTGGATGACCTCACATTTTCCGACATTGTATTCCATCTGCCAAACCTTAGCCCATTCGCTTAACCTATCTAAATCTCTTTGCAGCCTCTCTGTGTCCTCTACACATCCCGCTTTCCCACTAATCTTTGTGTCATCTGCAAATTTTGTTACAGTACACTCTGTCCCCTCCTCCAGGTCATCTATGTATATTGTAAACAGTTGTGGTCCCAGCACCGATCCCTGTGGCACACCACTAACCACCGATTTCCAACCTGAAAAGGACCCATTTATCCCAACTCTCTGCTTTTTGTTAGCCAGCCAATTCTCTATCCATGCTAATACATTTCCGCTCACTCCGCGTACCTTTATCTTCTGCAGTAACCTTTTGTGTGGCACCTTATCGAATGCCTTTTGGAAATCTAAATACACCACATCCATCAGTACACCTCTATCCACCATGCTCATTATATCTTCAAAGAATTCCAGTAAATTAGTTAAACATGATTTCCCCTTCATGAATCCATGTTGCGTCTGCTTGATTGCACTAATCCTATCTAGATGTCCCGCTATTTCTTCCTTAATGATAGTTTCAAGCATTTTCCCCACTACAGATGTTAAACTAACTGGCCTATAGTTACCTGCCTTTTGTCTGCCCCCTTTTTTAAACAGAGGCATTACATTAGCTGCTTTCCAATCCGCTGGTACCTCCGCAGAGTCCAGAGAATTTTGGTAGATTATAACGAATGCATCTGTTATAACTTCTGCCATCTCTTTTAATATCGTAGGATGCATTTCATCAGGACCAGGGGACTTGTCTACCTTGAGTCCCATTAGCCTGTCCAGCACTACCCTCCTAGTGATAGTGATTGTCTCAAGGTCCTCCCTTCCCACATTCCTGTGCCCAGCAATTTTTGGCATGGTTTTTGTGTCTTCCACTATTTAACTTTGATTTATTTACGGTACCGGCGGGGGAGTGAGGGTGTAGGCCATTGACATTTTCGCTCACATTTTTTCTCTCATCTTCAGGCGCCAGGTTACCGGCATCCTAGCGGCAAACAATTGAGTCGGCCCCCTGCGCTATCGCTCCGTTAGCGCCCGAGGAGGCGTGTGGGACGCTTCCTTCTCTTAGCGCTCCACTCTCCTCTTGGTGCGAAACAACTGAACTTCGTACTTTGAGGCGGTAGACGCCGCCTGCCACTAAAGTTAGCGGCCAGGCAGTGTCACCCCCTCCATGCATGCGGCACCGAATTTCCAGCCCGTGGTGGCTTGTTAACGTGTCTGGGTGTTCGTGTCTGGGTATTCAGCAAGACACCTCTCACCATAGTGTTGGAAAATCTTTCGATCGTGTTGGAGAGTCGAAGGAGGACAGGCGTTTCGAAACACAGTGTGAGAGGCTTTTAAATATCGCAAGCACATAAAGTCAAGTCGGGGAGCAAAGTGCTTTGAGAAGGTCAGAGAAAACAGGAGTCTGTTGGCAGCAAAGTTCTGCCCTGGGCTGTGGGACAGAAAGCAGAGGAACTAGTCAAGTAAAGTCAAGTCATGCAGGCCACCAAAAAGGGATTGTGTGTCAACCAGTGGCTCAGTGGGTAGCATCCTCGCCTCTGCGTTGTGGAATAAAGTCCCACTCCAGCGACTTGAGCACAAAAATCTTGTACTGAGGGAGTGCTGCACTGTCGATGGTGCCCTCTTTCGGATGAGACGTTAAGCCAAGGCCCCGTCTGCCCTCTCAGGTCAGCGCAAAAGATCCCGTGGCACTATTTCGAAGAAGAGCAGGGGAGCGATCCCCAGTATCCTGGCCAATATTTATCCCTCAATCAAAATAACAAAAAACAGATTATCTGGTCATTATCACATTGCTGTTTGTGGGAGCTTGCTGTGCGCAAATTGGCTGCCGCGTTTCCTACATCGCAACAGTGACTACACTTCAAAAGTACTTCATTGGCTGTAAAGCGCTTTGGGACATCCAGTGTTTGTGAAAGACGCTATAAAAAATCCACATCTTTCCTTCTTTCTTAATTGGGCAGCGTGTTCATATTCCTGCGTTATCACGCAGAGATAAGATGTACTGGTTGAGCTATCGAATCACGACCATTGGTCTGTGAGTTCACTGTTCTGGGAACTAAAGGAGCTTAGCAATTCAAAACCCAAACTCACCTCATCTGGTGTTAGCTCGGACTGCCTTAGAGCTACTGAACGACTGCATTGGAGGCTGTTCAGAGAAGGTTCACCAGGTTGATTCCTGAGATGAAGGGGTTGCCTTATGAAGATAGTTGAGCAGGTAGGGCCAGTACTCATTGGAGTTTAGAAGAATGAGAGGTGATCTTATTGAAACATACAAGATTCTGAGGGGGCTTGACAGGGTAAATGCAGAGAGGATGTTTCCCCTTGTGGGGAATCTAGAACCAGAATAAAGGTACGCCCATTTAAAACGGAAATAAGGAGGAATTTCTTCTCTCAGAGGCTCGTGAATCTTTGGAATTCTCTGCCCCAGAGAGCTGTGGAGGCTGGGTCATTGAATATATTTAAGGTGGAGATAGACAGATTTTTGAATGATTAAGAGAGTGAAGGGTTATGGGGAGCGGGCAGGGAAGTGGAGTTGAGGCTAAGATCAAATCCGCCATGATCTTAGTAAATGGCAGAGCAGGCTCGAGGGACCAAATGGCCTACTCCTGCTCCTATTTCTTATGTTTTTATGAAGTAAATATGCCGTATGTGCAAGAGACAGAAATATCCAGTTCAGGTAATAGCAACAGATAAGGAAGAAATGAAAGACTTGGATTTATATAGCGCCTTTCAAGACATCCCAAAGCGTTTTACAGCCAATGAAGTACTTTTGGAGTGTAGTCAATGTTGTAATGTAATAAAGCCAATTTGCGAACAGCAAGCTCCCACAAACAGCAATGTGATAATGACCAGGTAATCAGCTTTAGAGGCTGAGGAATAAATATTAGCCAGGACACCGGGGAGAACTCTGCTGGTCACCTTAGAAATAGTGCTGTGGGACCTTTTACGTCCACCTGAGAGAGCAGTCAGGGGCTCAGTTTAACGTCTCATCCAAAAGACAGCACCTCAGACACCCCTCCCTTGGTGGAACAGCCAAGATTTTTGTGCTCAAGTCTCTGGAGTGGGACTTGAACCCCAAACCTTCTGACCCAGAAGCAAGAATGTGGCCCACTGAGCCACAGCTGACATTGCGATGCTCGGCTGTCTTGCTCAAGCAATAAGAACAAAGTGAAACATTGTTTTCTGTCGCAGGCTCTTTACCTTCTATTGAAGTATTTCAATACGAGTCCATCACTGACCTCCCAATCGATTCCCAGGTAGTAAAATATAATGCATATGGCCTCTGGTTACATGCAAGTAGTCAGGGTAGAATGTGTTCCAACTAAAATAATGGCATATTTAAAATCCGCACTGTCGCTTGACTTGTATTGAGTGAATTTGTAGTTGGGGCCTGACCTGCTTCTGAAGCAAACAGGGACTATTTTTACTGGTGTTATATGCCCAGGTAAATCAAAGTGATTCACCACAATCGCACATGAAAGGATTCACAGCAGGAGTGCTTTGAGAAGCTCAATTCTCTCTCTGATTGAAAAGTGTTCCAAGCCAATATTTTTTTGGTTGTGAACATTTGAAACGAGGAGCAATGGCTCTTCAGTCGTTGCACTGAAAATGTAAGGTCAAATTGAAAAATATGAGTTTCCAAATAGAGGTTGGTTTCCGATCAATAAAAGAGCTCGGCTGGTTATTGATCGGGTAATGTTACACCTGTGTGACAAGGCTTTTAGTTTGCTGCACCCTCCAGTGGACAACTGCAGTACTGCAACCTTGCTCCAGAATTAGCATCGGCAACAAGAAAATGCTTTTTTGCTTTGCACATGTGCTCAAATTGCATCAAGTAAATAAGAACATAAGAAATAGGAGCAGGAGTAGGCCATACGGCCCCTCGAGCCTGCTCCGCCATTCAATAAGATCATGGCTGATCCGATCATGGACTCAGCTCCACTTCCCCGCCCATTCCCCATAACCTCTTATCCCCTTATCGTTTAAGAAACTGTCTCTTTCTGTCTTAAATTTATTCAATGACCCAGCTTCCACAGCTCTCTGAGGCAGCGAATTCCACAGATTTACAACCCTCTGAGAGAAGAAATTTCTCCTCGTCTCTGTTTTAAATGGGCGGCCCCTTATTCTAAGATCATGCCCTCTAGTTCTAGTCTCCCCCATCAGTGGAAACATCCTCTCTGCATCCACCTTGTCAAGCCCCCTCATAATCTTATACGTTTCGATAAGATCACCTCTCATTCTTCTGAATTCCAATGAGTAGAGGCCCAACCTACTCAACCTTTCCACATAAGTCAACCCCCTCATCCCCGGAATCAACCGAGTGAACCTTCTCTGAACTGCCTCCAAAGCAAGTATATCCTTTTGTAAATATGGAAATCAAACCTGCACGCAATATTCCAGGTGTGGCCTCGCCAATAGCTTGTATAACTGTAGCAAGACTTCCCTGCTTTTATACTCCATCCCCTTTGCAATAAAGGCCAAGATACCATTGGCCTTCCTGATCACTTGCTGTACCTGCATACTATCCTTTTGTGTTTCATGCACAAGTACCCCCAGGTCCCGCTGTACTGCGGCACTTTGCAATCTTTCTCCATTTAAATAATAACTTGCTCTTATCTGCCAAAGTGCACGACCTCACACTTTCCAACATTATACTCCATCTGCCAAATTTTTGTGCACTCACTTAGCCTGCCTGCGTCCTTTTGCAGATTTTTTGTGTCCTCCTCACACATTGCTTTTCCTCCCATCTTTGTATCATCTGTGTTAAAATCCCCATCCTTTTTTTCAAATCCCTCCCTTCCAATCCCCAACCGCCAATGTTCCCTGCAAGCTGCGTTTGCTCTGCACGGTCGGTTTCTTTTAATGCGCGGTCCCTTTAAATTCCTGCGCGTGCGCGGCATTTGCCATGGAAAAGCCGGTGAGCGGCCGGCACGGACCGTGCAGATTACCGCGCGACCCCGCAGCTTCGAGGGAACATTGCCTGCAGTCCTCCGAGAAGTCGGCGCTCCCCCAGTTCTAGCCTCTTGCGCATCCCCCGATTTCCACCGTTGATGGCCGTGCGTACTGCTGTCTCCTCCCTAAGCTCTGGAATTCCTTCCCTTAATCTCTCCGCCCCTCTCTCTCTCTCCTTTAAGACGCTTCCTTAAAACCTACCTCTTTGACCAAGCTTTTGGTCACCTGCCGTCATATCTTCTTATGTTGGCTCGGTGTCGAATTTTCGTTTGACAATCGCTCCTACGAAGCGCCTTGGGACGTCGCGCTACATCAAAGGCACTATATAAATGAAAATTGTTGTTAAACCCTGGCCTGATTCTCGAGCAAAGTGGAGTGAAACTCCCTCCTCCGTGGAGTCTCGACCTGCTCCACTCCAGTATCAAGTTGGGCCCTCACACCTCGCTCAGGCTGTGACAGCTGTGCAAATGTGGAGCTGCACCACAGAAATGCTACAGTTGTCTTTTAAATTATAGTGTCAGCTGTGGCTCAGTGGGCAGCGCACTTGCTTCTGCGTCAGAAGGTGCTGGGTTCAAGTTCCCACTCCAGGGACTTGAGTACAGAAATCTGGGCTGGCACTCCAGTGCAGTGCTGAGGGAGCGTGGCACTGTTGAAAGTGCTGTCTTCGGGGTGTGATGTTAAACCGAGGCCCTGTCTACTCTCTCAGGTGGATGTAAAAGATCCCATGGCACTATTTTGAAGAAGAGCAGGGGAGTTCTCCCCGGTATCCTGGCCAATATTTATCCCTCAATCAACATAACAAAAACACATTTTCTGGTCATTATCACATTGCTGACTGTGGGAGCTTGCTTGTGTGCATTACATTCTACATTACAACAGTGACTACACTCCAAAAGTACTTCATTGGCTGTAAAGCGCTTTGAGATATCCGGTGGTCGTGAAAGGCACTATATAAATCCAAGTCTTTCTTTCAAATGCAACCTTAAGTTAATCAGGCAGAGTAGAGGGAGTTTTATTCTGCATTTGGCCAGGCTCTCCCTGGCCTGGGATTGCTTGATGCCGACACGATCCGCTGGTACTGGGAACACTAATATCCTTTATCTCGATGAACATAAAGTTGACCAACCCGTCCTCAATCAACATCATGAGTAAATTCTACCCAGGAATTATATCCTCACTGCAAATTGGTTGGCCGATGATTCACGGGAAGGGGAGAAATGTACGAAAAGGAACAAAAATGTAATCATAGCTAAATCCCTTTTTTATTGTCTGCTGATTCTTGGCCGACCAAATTATTTTTTGTCTTCACCTCCTCGTTTTTTTTTTAATCCTCGGATTGTGATTCTCTCCTCAGACAGCATTTCGGATATTATCACCAGGATGAAGTTCAGACAAGAGCTGCCAGTTTAGGTAAGTCTGTACATATGAGAAACTACCTTAATGACAAATATTCCAGATTGCAGAGGGCGCTGGATGACATTTCTTTGTCTGTGCGAGTTAGAATAAAAACAGATTTCTTTTTATTTCCACATCCCAACATCTCTGGGTTAAATGCAACTTCTGAAATGTAACACCGCTGGGATACGAATGCCGGCTTGTCTGATTTGGAAGCCTCTTGCCTCTGAGTCAAAAGGTTGTGGGTTCAAACCCTGCTTTAGGGCTTAAGCACATCATCTCGGCTGGCCGTTCTGAGGGACTTCTCCATTACTGGAGGCACCATCTTGTGGACTAGATGTTTAACTCAAGCTCTGTTTGCTTGTTCGGGTGGGTACTATTTCAATATTACCTGGCTGATATTCCGTCATCCACATCAACGCAACCAGTCACTCATCCTGTTGCTGTTTGTGGGACCTTACTGTGTGCAAATTGTCCACTGGGCTTGCCTACATAGCAACAGTGACGACGGTTCAAAGGTCATTCATTAGATGCTTTACAGGGTCCTGAGAACATGATAAGGGACTACGTAAATGGAAGTTGCTCCTTTTAAATGTTTTCTTGATATATTTGTTAGATCTCTTAATTTCCAATGAAATACGAACTCCGATTGTAGTTTTAATGTCACTTTATTTTTGCAGACAGCAAAAGCTTTTGGCTTTAAGCCAGGTCTATGTCCTTCTGAGACCACATGGTCAAAATGGCTGTATTTATACCTGGATCAATTTACAGAAAAGAACTCGCCTTCTTTGACCTTATTGGCTCAATTAATAGTCTTTTAACCTTTTAATTGGCTCGCTACTCAAGGTCCTAAAATGTCAAGTTGATTGATGACTTAATGCAACATGCTCCCACTCACGTAGCATCTCTGACTTGTTGTCTGTGAATTTTCACAGCCTGTCTAAATGCAGCCTGTTTGAATTCTCCATCAATATTTAAGCATAGATTAATCCAGCGAGCCCCGAAATTCCTGGGGAGGCTTTCTGGAGATGGCTCTTCAGTGGAGACAGCTTCAGATCCGGGATTTACATGGGGCAAGAACCATCTGATGCACCAGTGGGACTCCTGGGTCAGGGGCAGGGACTTCACAGCGACACCATGACACTGCATCAGCGACCAAGGCTTCTCCGGCAGCACCTCCCAAACACGTGACCTCTACCGTCTAGAAGGACAAGTGCAGCAGGCGCATGGGAACACCACCACCTCCAAGTTCCCCTCCAAGTCACACACCATCCTGACTTGGAAATACATCGGCCGTTCCTTCATCGTCGCTGGGTCAAAATCCTGGAACTCCCTCCCTAACTGCACTGTGGGAGCACCTTCACTACACGGACTGCAGCGGTTCAAGAAGGCGCCACCTTCTCAAGGGCAATTAGGGATGACCAATAAATGCCGGCCTGGCCAGTGACGCCCACATCCCATGAACAGTTGAAAACATTTTTTTTTTTTTTATTTCCATGGGAACTCAAAGCAAAATGTAAAAATTGCCCAGCTTTTGAATCTGCACAGGCAATCAGTAATGCAATCCTCTTGCGGTCCTTAGCAACACAGAACACCAAGAATACTTAGGCATATCTGGGCCCCACTGTTGCCCATTAAAACAACAACAACTTATATTTATCTAGCGCCTTTAACGTAGTAAAATGTCCCAAGGCACTTCACAGGAGTATTATGAGACAAAACATTTGACAGCGATCTACATAAGGAGAAATTAGGGCAGGTTGGTCAAAGAGGTAGGTTTTAAGGAGCGTCTTGAAGGAGGAAAGAGAGGTAGAGAGGTTTAGTCAGGGAGTTCCAGAGCTTGGGGCCCAGGCAACAGAAGGCACGGCCACCAAGGGTTGAGCGATTATAATCAGGGATGCTCAAGAGGGCAGAATTAAAGGAGCACAGATAACTTGGGGTGTTGTGAGGCTGAAGGAGATTACAGAGATAGGGAGGGGCGAGGCCATGGAGGGAGTTGAAAACAAGGATGAGAATTTTTAAATCGAGGCGTTGCTTAACCGGGAGCCAATGTAGGTCAGCGAGCACAGGGTGATGGGTGAGCAAGATTTGATGCTTGTTTACGTAGGGTAGAATGTGGGAGTGCATTGGAGTAGTCAAGTCTCGAGGTAACAAAGGCATGGATGAGGACTTCAGCAGCTGATGAGCTGAGGCAAGGGCGGAGACGGGTGATGTTACAGAGGTGGAAATAGGCGGTCTTAGTTATGCTGTGGATATGGGGTCGAAAGCTCATTTCAGGGTCAAATATGACACCAAGGTTGCGAACAGTCTGGTTCAGCCTCAGACAGAAGTTGGGGAGAGGGATGGAGTCAGTGGCTAAGGAACGGAGTTTGTGGCGGGGACCGAAAACAATGGCTTCGATCTTCCCAATATTCAACTGGAGAAAATTTCTGCTCATCCAGAACTGGATGTCGGACAAGCAGTCTGACAATTTAGAGACCGTGGAGGGGTCAGGAGAAGTGTTAGTGAGGTAGAGCTGGGTGTCATCAGTGTACATGTGGAAACTGACGCTGTGTGTTTGGATGATGTCGCCGAGGGACAACATGTCGATGAGAAACAGGAGGGGGGCCAAGGATAGATCCTCGGGGGGACACCAGAGGGAACGATACGGGAGTGGGAAGAGAAGCCGTTGCAGGAGATTCTCTGGCTACGATTAGATCGATAAGAATGGAACCAGGCGAGTGCAGTCCCACCCAGCTGGACGATGGTGGAGAGACGTTGGAGGAGAATGGAGTGGTCAACCATGTCAAAGGCTGCAGACAAGTCAAGAAAGATGGGGAGGGATAGTTTGCCTTTGTCACAGTCACAAAGGATGTCATTTGTTTTCCTGTTGCCACTGCCCAGGAAGTTTAATGCAATAGTGTCACATTATGTCTCCAAATTGATTGTGGTCCATTCTTTATTGCACCTACCACTCGAATAAAATATCCTTGTTTTGCTTCAGTGAAGTTGTATTTGATTATGCATTAGACAAATGGAAAGACTACGGTTCTGCAAATATGATGCATCAAGATGAGGGAGCGGCAGATGAGCAACAATACAGCTCATTGAGTTTTTCTAAGGGCTCCGCACCGGGGACTGGTACAGCAAGGCTTCGGCAGCACGGGATTCCACACACGCGTCCTTCTCTGGTGTGACAGAGGGAAAATCAGAGGGCGAATCTTGGCGGTCACGTGAACCGTCCAGCGTCCCGCTCAAGAGGGACATTGGAAGAGGCATGCGCGTAACCTCTGGGAGGTCGGAGGTCAACATGGAGTGGGGTTGGTGGTGGGGTGGGGGAGAGGCCTAAAAATAAGGAGGAGAAAATTACAT
Source organism: Pristiophorus japonicus (assembly GCF_044704955.1). NCBI lineage: Eukaryota > Metazoa > Chordata > Chondrichthyes > Pristiophoridae > Pristiophorus > Pristiophorus japonicus. Next base: position 228,378,679 of record NC_091984.1, read on the forward strand.
CAAAAATCACAAATCGAGAGAACAGACTTGAGCATTTATCCAACGAATGCGGCTCAAAGCCATGATGGAAGAACCCTTCCTAAAAAAGAAATGAAGAATTGCATTTATAGAGCGCCTTTTACAAACACCGGATGTCTCAAAGCGCTTTACAGCCAATGAAGTACTTTTTCAACTGTCGTCACTGTTGTAATGTGGGAAATGCGGCAGCCAATTTGTGCACACAGCAAGCTCCCAGAAACAGCAATGTGATAATGACCAGGTAATCTGTTTTTGTTATGTTGATTGAGGGATAACTTGGTTTAATGTCTCATCTGAAAGATGGCACCTCTGACAGTGCAGCACTCCCTCAGGAGTGTCAGCCTAGATTTTTGTGCTCTGGAGTGGGACTTGAACCCACAACCTTCTGACTCAGAGGCGAGTGTGCTGCCCACTGAGCCACAGCTGAGATCAAGCCCACAGGAGAACCCTTTGTGCACAAGTGTGGCCTTTCCAGCTCCCACGCCTTGTCTTTCTTGCAGTACCTATGAGTCAGGTTGCCAGTTCAGCAGCATTTTAGTGCCAAGTTATGGGCCCCTTTTTATGGTTTTGGTCTGCTGCCTAATTTGAAATGGGCTGCCATTATCTCATGCAACTGGGCATCAACTGAGTCGCCTTCAATTGGTTCAAGAGCCCTTTTTTAAGCTTCAGGATTTCTTAGCGCTGGATGGAATATTTCCGAACCTTGTCCTCAATACTGGCATCGAATAATGTTGGGCTGCACAGAATTGCGTAGAATTTACAGCCCCGAAACAAGCCACAGGGTTAACGCTTATGTTCCATGTGAGCCTCCTCCCCACCTTACTCCATCTCAAGCTATCGGCAGAACACTTCTATTCCTTTCCCCGCGCACCCCCCGCCCCCCGCCCACCGTCTTGTGCTTATCCGGCTTCGCCTTCAGCACAGCAGGGTAGCTCTGCTCGAAGTCTGGGCGCCTTGCAGAATTACTCTTCGACACTCTTGGCACTGCAGCCACGAGCAGACCAACCCCACCACAGCGCAAGCAGCGAGCAGCTCCTCCAACGCCTGTGGCCTTTCAGCACCCACTTGCTGAATTATCGTCAGTTACCCTTGGATCTGAAGAGACGAGCAGAGTTCTGTGGACTAATATAGACTGGAAAAATGGATTGGCGCTGTCAGAATTCATTCTGCTGGTGACTCCTGACTTATCATTAAAAATCGAGGGAAGACATTTTTCAGCCCCTTTCCGGACCAGATTTGCAGCCAGTGTCACACAGCGAAAGAACAGAGCTCCCATTCCATGAAAGAACGTGTTCTGGTTACTTTGAGCGAGTTTTTTTTTGGTTGGCCTATATTGTTTCTGGGGAATATTTCTGGCCTGCGCACGGGAATGCAATTAGAACTCGCGCAAAAGTAATGGACCTGAAATTCATCACCATCATAGGCAGTCCCTCGAAGCGAGGATGACTTGCTTCCACGTCAAAAAGGGATGAGTTCACAGGTGTTTCAATGAAGGACCTGATATTCCAGGTCCTGAACTACATGCTGAAGGGTGGAAGATGCCTGTGCGTGGATTTTTTTAACGTGGGGTGACCGTTGCACACCAGCCACCACACGGGCTTGACAGAGCCAGGTCTTGGACCAGTGGCAAGGATTGACCAAGACGACTGGAGACCAGCTCTGCTGCATGGACCTAGTGCGCGCACACATATCGCAGTGTGGGCTGGGCCCGTGCTGCCCTTGGGCCCCTCGCCTCTTCTGGGCCCCGAACTCGCGCCTCTCCTGGGTCCCGATCACTTCCTGCTCCTTCGCCCCGACCTCGCCGCTCCTGCTGTACCAGCCCACGCTCCAATCACCGACCTGGACCTTGATGATGTCCCTCTTCGCTGCCGTCGCACTCCTGCACCAGCTCGCGCTGTACCGTGAAGTGGTACACCGCCACGCTGCCCATGGCCGCTGCTCGCCATTCCTTTTATGGCCCCGACCTGCCGCTGATGGTCTCTCGCAGGTCGGGGCCTCCACAGTATCCACTGCGGGGCGTACAGGTGGGACAGATGGTTACCTTAAATTACGGTGGTTTTAATGGCGTGAAAACCTGGAACTTGCGATCTGTCAAGTTTTGTATCGCGAGATCGTAAGCATCCACTGCAAAAAATACTTTCGCTGGTGCAGGGTGGGGCTATTTGCCCCCCGCGAATGCCCACAGAACCCTTACGCCTGGTAAAAGCAGTCGTAAGGCCTACCTTTTACCTGAGTCAGGGTTAAAATAAATGCTAAAAAAACATTTTTTAAATGATTAAAACGTACAAATTCATTTAAAATGGGTTTTTGGTAAATTTTGGTCCGTTTTAAATTTATTTTTAGAAAAAATTAAATTTTTATTATAAACTCTGAATTAAAGGGACTTTTCATTATTTTTGAACATTTATTTCTAATTAAGTGGCGCGAATTCTTATTTATTTGGGGATTTCTACTATGCTGATGGGGATTCCGTACGTAACTATAATCCCCCTAAGCAGCGCAGGAATCTCTCTTTTTGATTGGTTGACCGGGCCCACGTGATCCCAGGGACGTTGGCGAACCACCTGCATGCCTGGGGTCCGTGGACCTTCATGCAGGCCTAAGCCTGCAGGCCCGAGCAGGGGCCTCTTCGTAGCTGTAGTGCCAGTACCCGAGGAGGTAAGTGCAGAAATATTTCGCAGGTCAGAGGCGCACTGGAGGAGCTAGGGCTCTGACCGCTGATTCAGGGCCGAGAGCAGTTTGCCTTCTGATGTGGGCAAGAATGTACTCTTGCCTACATTTGTGCCTGCGACCGATGGGGCAAGAGGAGACAGTCACAGTTGCCTGTGCTTTGAAGATTTATTTTTTGTTTTTCATGCAAGCAAAACATTGCCGTGGTCATCAATCCGGTGTCGCTATTCTCTTGCATGCAAGCACTAAATTTCTGTGTGTCGTAAGTTGCTGTTTGCAGGAGCAGGGAGCTCAGCAACATCAAATATCCCAGAAACATAGAGGAATAGGGGGCAAACCCCGCCCGCCCCACTGCTGTGCGCTAATGGTGCGTGAAAATGTTTTCGCCCTGAGGGGAGGGGGGGGAGCGCGACTGCCTCCTGGGAAATTGTGCGGGAGTTAGGGAGACGCGAAACCGGTAACAACGCATTCCCACTGGTAGCATCTCGGGGCCACTCATCATCGTCATCATCATCATCATCATCATCATCATCATAGGCAGTCCCTCGGAATCGAGGAAGACTTGCTTCCACTCTTAAAATGAGTCCTTAGGTGGCTGAACAGTCCAATACGAGAACCACAGTCCCTGTCACAGGTGGGACAGATAGTCGTGAGGGAAGGGGTGGGTGGGACTGGTTTGCCGCACGCTCCTTCCGCTGCCTGCGTTTGATTTCTGCATGCTCTCGGCGATGAGACTCGAGGTGCTCAGCGCCCTCCCGGATGCTCTTCCTCCACTTAGGGCGGTCTTTGTCCAGGGACTCCCCAGGTGTCGGTGGGGATGTTGCACTTTATCAGGGAGGCTTTGAGGGGTGTCCTTGTAATGTTTCCTCTGCCCAGCTTTGGCTCGTTTGCCGCGATGGAGTTCCAAGTAGAGCGCTTGCTTTGGGAGTCTTGTGTCTGGCATGCGAACAATATGGCCCCGCCCAGCGGAGCTGATTGAGTGTGATCCACTGCGCCTCCATCATCGCCATGCACGGCGACCCCTTTTCGACCCCCGCTGCAGAAATTGGGCAGCGCCCCACGAGGCCTCCGCAGGCGATGTCAGTTCCAGCCTCGAGGCTCCCGAACTGCGTTGCACTCCGCTGGCAGGGCGAAATTTAAAGGGGAGGTGCGTGCTGCCATTTTCGTGCTGCCCTCCAACTTGTCGATTCTCGCGGGGTCCGTGTCCGCGATCGTGCAGCCCGGCACTTCATTTCGACGCCGGGCTGTGGCCACGACACACCGCATCCCCGGCGGCCCGGTGTAGGCCCTTGAAAACCCTGCAGAGCTCACAGCATAACCCTCCCCTTTAACGGAATAGGAGGGCCCTTGGAACGCATAGGCGCTACGCAGAGAGACCGTGTAGCGCTCCGACTTTCGCCCAGATAATGCGCCCCCCCCCACCCACCCCCACCGTGCCAGTCTTGACAGGAAGTGGAGCATCCAACATTGCGCTCCATTTCCTGTCAGGTGCAGTGACCCCAATTTAGGTCGCGAGGCGGGACTTCCGCGCCAGCGTAGAAAGACCCCCTTCGCGAAGGTTACCGCCCCCCAAACGGGGCGCTCCAGAATTTCGTCCCATAGAATACAAAAGCAAGGAATTTATGATGAACTTGTATAAACCACTGGTTCAGCCTCAACTGGAGTATTGTGTCCAATTCTGGTCACCGCACTTTGAAGGATGTGAAGGCCTTCGAGAGGGTGCATGAAGAGATTTACGAGAATGGTTCCAAGGATGAGGGACTTCAGTTACATGGATACTCTGGAGAAGCTGGGGTTGTTCTCCTTGAAGCAGAGAAGGTTGAGAGGAGATTTGATCGAGGTGTTCAAAAGCATGAGGGGTCTGGACAGAGTAGGTAGAGAGAAACTGTTCCCATTGGCGGAAGGGTCGAGAACCAGAGGACACAGATTTAAGGTGATTGGCAGAAGAACCAAAGGCGAAATGAGGAAAAACTTATTTACACAGCGAGTGGTTAGGATCTGGAATACGCTGCCTGAGAGGGTGGTGGAGGCAGACTCAATCGTGGCTTTCAAAAGGGAATTGGGTAAGTACCTGAAGGAAAAAGATTTTGCAGGGCGACAGGGAAAGGGCCAGGGGGGAGTGACATGATCAGATCAGCCATGATCTTATTGAATGGAGGAGCAGGCTCAAGGGGCAAAATGGCCGACTCCTGCTCCTATTTCTTACGTTCTTCTTATGAGAACTAGCAGAATAGGACCAGCAGAAGTGCTCTTGCATATCACACTGCGATATGTACGCACACTAGGTCCGTGCAGCAGAGCAGGTCTCCAGTCGTCCTGGTTAACCCTTGCCACTGGATAAAGACTGAGCTCTGTCAAGCCCGTGTGGTGGCATTTTCCACCCCCTCAATTGGAGTTCAGGACTGGAACTCAGGTCCTTCATTGAAACACCTGTGAACTCTTGTGGAAGCAAGTCATCCTCGTTCGAGGGACCGCCTATGACGATGATGATCTTGCGGAGAGCTGACACGGGCTCGATGGGCCGAATGGCCTCCTCCTGCGCTTCTATGATTCTGTTCTAAGCTGCGGACAAATCAAGACTTTCAAACGAATAGGAATGTTGGCCAGATGTACGAGCAGGGATGCAATAAAACTTAAAGCTGGTCTCTTCTTTTTATGACCTTAGAAGGCTGAATGGAATCTCAAAAAAATTACAATGAGGCATTGCATAAAATATTTAATACAATGAATTCATTTATTACAATTAAAACTAAATCAATAGAAACTGAAAGCATTAAAGTGTCCCATCAACAGCTAAATCAATTATAGCTCCCTCCACAGTAATGTATTAAAAAACATCTCTGGTGTATATTCCCTGTTTGATCTTCATCTCTTGCTGCCGACCAGCCCTGAGATCGTGGAGACCTGAGGTTTATGGAGGAGGTGGGGAGGAGGTGGGGAGATGGTGGGGAATGATGCACCAGCAAATGCTGTATTTTATCCACGGGCAGTTGCTTGTGGCCCCGGCCTGGTTCAATGGTTCACTATCACGCCTGGTTTGTAATCAGGGTCAAGAAAAGTATAGTCGGTGCCTGAAGCAGGATTATTTCCAGCCTATCCAGTTGGTCCTGCACATTCCCTGAAGAGCAGCGTGGTACATTTCTAGATAGCGAAGGGGGCAGGGGGAGAGGGGAGGGTTGGAGGGGGAGGGGAAGAAAAGAGCTTAATAACTGAGAATGGTACCCAACTCACAAAATAAATCAAGTATTCATTATTTTTTCATTTTCTGCTCTCTTTTTTTTCCTCCTGCGCTCGTCGGTGTGAGATAGGTGGATGGTTGAGGAATGAGTCTCTTCACTCAGAGGGTGGTGAATCTTTGGAGTTCTCTGCCCCAGAGGGCTGTGGATGCTGAATCCTTGAGTGTATTCAAGGCTGAGATCGAGAGATCTTTGGACTCTAAGGAAATTAAGAGATATGGAGAGTGGGATTGAGGTTGATGATCAGCCATGATCTCATTGAATGGCGGCGGAGGCTCCAGGGGCCGTATGGCCTACTCCTGCTCCTCTTTCATATGCTCTTATGTTCCGATGAAACATTGCTTCCACTGCCCTTTCAGGCAGCGCATTCCAAATCCTAACTACTCGCTGTGTAATTTTATTTCTTCACGTCGCCTCTCGTTCTTTTTGCCAATGACCTTAAATCCGTGTCCTCTGGTTACCGACCCTCCTGCCACTGGAAACAGTCTCTCCTTATTTACTGTCTCAAAAACCCTTCACCAACATGAACAACTCTATCAAATCACCCCGCACGCAACCTTCTCTGCTCTACGACCCTTCAATTGCATTGGTAAAGGAGATAGACTATTGGTCCCATCGTTCACTAAGGTCCTAAAAGGCCCATTGCCCTCGCCGCACCGTTACCAGCTCACACTTCCAGTAAGTTACAGGGCTGAAGGGCGAGGGATAAAGTCCAACTAACAGGACACGTCTCCAGCAAAATCTGGCCCGAGGCCCTGAAATTCCGATCGGAGGCTTTTTTCGGACGAACGCCTCCGACCAGAGAATTTTTATGAAAGTACCTGGTGATCCGGGAGGAGCGTGGGGTTCCGATGGGGAGGCCTTCTCTTCCCACATGTGACTGCTCAACCAATCAGGTACAGTATTCCACAGCTTTCTCATTAATAGCAACGAGAGCTGCGTATCTACCAGTTCTCATTGTTATTAATGAGAAGAAAATAAACAAACACGCTAAACGCCATAATAAAAAATACAAAGCACACCTCACATAATCAAAATGAATTGAAATTAAAGTTAATAAATGTCCGAGAAAAAAAAATTCCGATTTTTAAAAAGGTTTTTTTAATTATGGTTTAAAATAAACTTACTGTAGTGGGCAGGGTTTTTAAACAATAAAATGTGCTTTTTTAATTTAATTTTAATTATATTTTTGTGTGTTTTTAATCTCTTACGCCTGTAACAGTAGGCTATGTGCCTGCTTTTATCAGGCGCAAGAGTTTTCAGGACATTTGCAAGGGCAAGATATGGGTAAATCCCGCAATCTTGCCCTGGCAAATGTCCTTGCTCCCGAGGTATGCAGGATCTGTCGAGCTGGAGCTTGACAGATCGGAAAAGCGGTTTTCAGCGCATGCGCATTGTGCCTTCCCAGGTCCGTACACACTCTGTACGGAGGCGGGGAGGCTGGGATTTCTGGGTCAATAACAACTTTCAAAGGGGAATTGGATAAGTAATTGAAAAGGAAGAATTTGACCGGGCTACGGGGAAAGAACGGGGTTGTGGGACTAATTGGATCGCTCATTCAAAGAGCCAGCATGGGCACGACGGGCCGAATGGCCTCCTTCTGCGCTGCATGGTTTTATGAGAAGAGGAAATATACTGCATATTTTTATTTTGGCTCCGTGATAGACAAAACCCAAGGCTAAAGAGTGGGAGCAAACAACATGGCAGGAACTTTGCCAACCTTGGCAGCTCCAGTGCTGGCACCATCCCACTATTGAAATTGAACTTATCTTAATGGGGCCTATTAAGCCCTCCCAGTGTGCTACCCGGCCCAATGAGATGGAGCGGGTCTGGTGACATCATTCATGACATGTTTTCAGCCGGGATATTTAAAGGGACCATGGCCACATTAGATTTGAAGTTTAATCTAGCACAGTGCTGTCAGTGCACTGCAGCATTGCAGCGCTGCAAACACTTGACCATGATTGCACAGAGGCCCAGGGCTGCACCCAGGCTCTCCCATGACCCCCTCCATATGCTTACGGAGGGAGTTAGTGCACGCAGGGAGGTCCTCTTCCCTTCCCATGGGCAGAAGAGATCTCCGCAGAGGATCACCACAGCCTGGTTGCATGTTGCACAGGCGATCACAAGCAGGGACGTGGTCAGGAGGACCTGGGTGCTGTGCTCCCCAAACGTTTCAATTATCTCATCGGATCAGGAAACATTAGTACAAAGCCACACTCAACCTCATCCTGCTGTGCCTCTCAACACATCCCCATCACTCTGCCTTCCCTACCCAATACATCTTTACTCGCACCAACTTACCTTGCACCTCCACCCATTCCCCTCTTTCCTTCTTAGGCAGTCTCTCGGAGTCAATTACTTGCTTCCACGCTAAAAATGAGTTCTACGTGTGACCTACAGTCTCTGTCACAGGTGGGGGCAGACGGTGGTTGGGTCGGTTGCTTGGGATGCCATGTGCTCCTTCCGCTGTTTACGTTTGGTTTCAGCTTGCTCGGGACGTAGAGACTCGAGGTGCTCGGCGCCTTCCCGGATGTTTTTCCTCCACTTTGTGCGGTCTTGCACGAGGAATTCCCAGGTGTCGGTAGGGATGTTACATTTTTTCAAGGAGGCTTTGAGGGTGTCCTTGAAGCGTTTCCTCTGCCCACCTGGGACACGCTTGCCGTGTCGGAGATCCGAGTAGAGCGGTTGTTTTGGGGAGTCTCGTTTCGGGCATGCGGACGATGTGGCCCGCCCAACGGAGCTGATCGAGCGTGGTCAATGCTTCGACGCTGGGGATGTTGGCCTGGGCAAGGACACTGACATTGGTGCGTCTATTGGCAGGATCTTGCGGAGGCAGCGTTGGTGGTATTTCTCCAGTGCTTTGAGGTGCCTGCTGTACATAGCTACATTATCACATTCCCATCTCACTAGCCACACTTCACACTCACCCTCATCCTAGTTCAATCATACCAACTAACAACAGACAAGAATAGCAACTTGGATGTTTTATCCAATGTTTATATAAAGTTTCTGTTAATGTGGTGTCAAACATAAAAAATCTTTATTTTCAAAAGTTTTCGGTCGTTTGCAGATTTGTGTGCACCTTTGGAAGTGGCTTAGTGAGTTGCAGTGAATGGTGAGACATATCGGTACCTCTCAGAATGGTGATGTGTGTAAAAGGAATGGCTTGGTCAATGTAGGGATGCTTTATGGTGCTGGTGTAGTGTGATGCCAACCTGGCGCATCGTGTGGCAGCCATATGGGTGTACAGAGTAAAGTTAACTAAATCTGGCCATGATGAGCCCATCCCCGGCCTCCTGGGCAGCAAGGTGGTCCAGTTCTGATGCCCTGTGTCCTGTGCAGCATCAGGTGATTGCGGAGAAGGTTGGTGTTGCTTGTGGTGCTGCTGGTGTGCCTGGTGCTGCTGGTGTTGGGGCTGATCGTTGTCAGATTCTGAGGACCAAGGTGAGACAGTATAAACACTACCCATGTTGTTGGAATAGATGGCAGGTGAAGTATTGATGACAGAAGCATTCTGTCAATGGTGACAGAGTTAGGGTTGTCCAATGAGGTGAGACTGGATGGAGACTTTGCTGGAAAGACTTGCAGCCTGCAGAATCTGTGTTGTAAATTGACAGCACAACAGCTTGTGGCTGAGGAAAGTGATCACCTGTCAGGTGGAATCTTTTACTGAACATTTGATGCTGTAATCAGCTGGAGCAATGGCCATCGAACTCCCGCCTCAGGTTGACAGACACAGTTCCCGAGCTGTGTGAATCCCGCGGCCATGCAGGGGAATATTGAAAGTAAATGGAAAAAGGCTCTTAAGTGGCTGTAAACTAGCTGATAATGATTTCAATTAGGTCGCCCGCCGCTACTGGTTGGGTCAGCTCTGCGATGTCGGACGCACCTGGGGAAAAGGGGCACGGGGTGGGATGTCAACGGATTCCTGACCCACTCTCAAAAATTACAAGTTTCCCGCCTGACCCGCTAACACCCTGGAAAATTCCAGCCCATGAGTTTGCAAAGTGCATGTCCCTGAAATTTATCTCGCCTAAAGAAATTGGAACAGCTTAATAATGGATTCAGTGAGACAGAATGTTTTATTCAAAGACCAGAGTGGTTGGTCCCTGTCTACAGATAAACTATACATTAAATATCAAACCAATATTTATCCCTCAATCGGCATAACAATGACAGATTATCTGGTCGTTATCACATTGCTGTTTGTTGGAGCTTGCTATGCGTAAATTGGCTGGCAGGTTTCCTACATTACAACAGTGGCTGCACTTCAAGATAGTACTTCATTTGCTGTAAAGCACTTTGGGATGTCTGGTGGTCGTGAAAGGCGCTATATAAATGCAAGTCTTTTCTTTCTTCCAGTAACAGTGGATCATGGGAGCTTAAAACTCACACAGTCTGGGTTTATCCCTGAAAGGTTACTACAGTAACACAATGGAAACAGTCAGTATCTTACAGTATAAAGTGAAATATCCTCTCGGAATGTTTCACCCCAAACAATCGGCTCCACAAGTGGTTCGTACCAAGAACCATTGTTTCGAAAATAAGCTGGGCCAAGAACTTGTGTTCTCTTATTTAAGTTGCAATAAACCTCAATTTATTGCAGGTCAGGAGTGAACCTTGTGTCTATTATGGAGTAATTGGGTCATTCCTGTGTGTATTATAAAGCTGTAATTCATTTTGAGTGGTCAGATGACATTTACAAAAGCTTGGCATCATCTGAAATCCTCAATGGTTTATAACGCTCTGATAAATGTAAGAAAGCACAAGACTTAGAATAGCTTTTGCTGTCCATCTTGCAGGTCCCAATACTCTCAATCACCCATTCCCTCAAAAATCTCTTCAATTGTCCCCTCAATGTTTCCACAATAGCTGTCTCCACTGCGTTGACCATTGCACATTTTCATCATTCACCATGTGAAGTCATTAATATGTCTGTGCCCTTTTCCCCTTCTAAGTTTGAGGCCTTGCCCCCAGTTCTAGAGTTTGTGGCAACTGTGTCAGCTGTGACTCAGTGGAAACTTGAGCAGATAAATCCAGGCTGACACTCCCAGTGCAGTGCTGAGGGAGTGCTGCACTGTCGGAGGTGCTGTCATTCGGTGTTAAACCGAGGTCCCGCCTGCTCTCTCGGGTGGACGTAAAAGATCCCATGACACTATTTCCAAGAAGAGCAGGGGAGTTATCCCCGGTGTCCTGGCCAATATTTATCCCTCAATCAACATAACATGTTAGATTTGATATAACACTACACACTTGTGTGTAAACGTTTACCTAATTTCATGTGCTTAACCTTCAGGTTTGTCTCTAGGTTTTATATATACATATATATTTGGTCAGTAATTTCATAGTCCTTTTGCTTTTTACCTTTATCAGGCATAGAGTACAAAATGAACCTGTATAAAACACTGGTTTGGCCACAACTGGAGTATTGTGTCCAATTCTGGGCACCGCACTTTAGGAAGGATGTGAAGGCTTTAGAAGGGTGCAGAAAAGATTTACTAGAATGGTTCCAGGAATGAGGGATTTCAGTTACGTGGATAGACTGGAGAAGCTGGGGTTGTTCTCCTTGGAGTACAGAAGATTGAGAGGAGATTTGATAGAGGTGTTCAAAATCATGAGGGGTCTGGACAGAGTAGATAGAGAGACTGTTTCCATTGGTGAAAGGGTCGAGAACCAGAGGACACAGATTTAAGGTGATTGGCAGAAGGTTCAAAGGCGACATGATAATAAACTTTTTTTACGCAGCGAGTGGTTAGGATCTGGAATGCACGGCCTGAAAGGGTGACGGAGGCAGACTCGATCTTGGCTTTCCGTTGGATAAGTACCTGAAGGAAATAAAATTTGCAGGTCTATGGGGAAAGGGCGGGGGAGTGGGACTAGCTGAAATGCTCTTGCAGAGAGCCGACACGGGCTCGATGGGCCGAATGGCCTCCTTCTGTGCTGTAACCATTCTATGATTCTACCACCACTGTTCTGCTCACCATTGTCCTATCAGATAGTAAATATAATGCAGCAAATCTAGCAACATGGCTCAATAAGAATTGACTTTTACCTAATCATACCTACAACTGGATACTTGGCTGGGTTATTAAAAATAAGAGATTTCTGATTAAGAGCCCACATAGCACTGGCAAAAATAAAGATGCTTGGGATCTGCCAAGCACTTGGCGGTCCAAAGCGTGTGACAAAATTGAGACCATAAACCAACCTCTGAGGGGAAATGAGTCAGACAAGCCGCCTAATCTCGCATTAACTTTACGCACTGTATTTCATTGCTTTTGTCAGGTGGTGTTCGAGAGGCCAATGGAAAGAAAGGTCACAAGATGCGACTCACTATAAATAGAATGCTCAACCATGAGTCCTCAAATATTGTGTTTGTTATAAGGGCAAAGGTCATCAAACATTGAAGCGATGAAGGCATCACAGGTGATGGGAAATAAGACCTCGGATGTTCTTGATAAATGATTGGTAAGCTGAGCACAAGTCAAGGAAATAGATAAAACCCACATAATTCAACTTATCTTCAAATATTCTTGACCAACTCAATAACAAAGCTTAAGAGAATTGCTCCTGTGTCAGCCAACCTGTATAAATAAAAATATGTTCCAATTATCAGTGGGGATTTTTTTAATATATATGTTGGTGCCCTTCAAAGTGAAGCATGTCAATGCTGGGAAATGAAAAATGTTTTCTGCTCTGGACACTCAGTGCCACCATCAAGAGCTCCCAGTTACAGGATTATTTAGATGTCTAGTGGAGCTCCCTCAGCTCTGCCTTAAGAATATGCCAGCCCAAGTCTTAGAAGAGCAACTGTGTGATACACCAGCATTCATGGGACCTTTCCGAATGAAATTGCCAATCATTGTCAAATTAAGGCTAGTTTTGCGCTAATCTTTTGGATGAGATGTTAAACCGAGACCTCGTCTCCCCTCTAAGGTTGACCTAAAAGATCCCATGGCACTATTTCGAAGAAGAACAGAGAGTTCTCCCGGTGTCCTGGCCAAAATTTAGCTCTCAATCAACACCTAAAACAAATGATCTGGCAATGTATTTCATTGTTATTTGTGGGGACCTGCTGTGCACAAATTAGCTGCTCTGTTGCCTACATCATCATCATCATAGGCAGTCCCTCGAAATCGAGGAAGACTTGCTTCCACTCAAAGTATTGTACAGTCCAATCCAATACGGGAATTACAGTCTCTGTCACAGGTGGGACAGACAGCGGTTGAAGGAAAGGGTGGGTGGGGAGTCTGGTTTGCTGCACGCTCCTTCCGCTGCCTGCGCTTGTTTTCTGCATGCTCTCGGCGACGAGACTCGAGGTGCTCAGTGCTCTCCTGGATGCTCTTCCTCCACTTAGGGCGGTCTCCAGCCAGGGACTCCCAGGTGTCGGTGGGGATGTTGCACTTATCAAGGAGGCTTTGAGGGTGTCCTTGAAACGTTTCCTCTGCCCACCTGGGGCTCGCATTACAACAGTTGCCTATATTACAACAGTGACTACACTTCAAAAGTACCTCATTGGCTGCCAAGCACTTTGGGACACCCTGAGGTTGTGAAAGGCACTATACAAATGCAAATTATTTCTTGTGTCTTCCAGGAACTGGGTTGAGACTACAGAGTAAAGCTTCTTGTACTCTGCCTCAACAATATGCCTCAGATCAGCCATGATCTTATTGAATGGCGGAGCAGGCTCACAGGGCCAAATGGCCGACTCCTGCTCCAATTTCATGTTTTTATGTGCTTTAACTCAACAGGGACAGCTTCTTGCCATACTTATGTGACGTTGCTATCTCCCGTAACAACCATCCTTATGGCCATTCTAGGAACAGGAAGAGTCCATTCAGCCCCTTGAGCTTTTTCGGCCAATCAGTGGGATCATGGTTGGCCCGTAACCTAACTCCATCCACCCTTGTGCCATTCTGAGAGGGAATGTCAGTTGTGTACCAAATGGAGCCAAACCATGGGCACTTTGCATTGTAGACTCTTGCTCCCTCTGAGGTGGGACGAGACTGCAAAATTCGTTTCATTTACAGGCAGAGAGAGGATGCTGTGATCTCATTGGGTGGGTTCAAGCCCAGGGGCTAGAGGTGAAAGGCCAGTATTCTAAACCACTTCATCAGCCAATCCACCACACTGTGGGCTGCTGTTATCGTGTTCAATTTGCCAGCGGTGACATTATTATCTGAAAAGTAGTTTAAAAATAAACACAGGGCCTCCTTGCCAGTACAGTAGAGATTTCTTCAGCGACCAATTCCAGATAAAGCTCATAAATAGACATTTTCATCTGATAAAGAATCTTAAATGTTGACATGTTATATAATTGCAATGTCTTTATAATCAGATATGGGCTGATATCTTCCCATCACTGATCATTTCAACTTCATTTCAGAACTGACATTGAAAGAAAATACATTGGAATAGTTTACGATGCAACGCCAACAGAGTCTGCTGAATGGTAAGCTTACTGCAGTGACCAACATGGATGAGTTTCAGTCGGGTTTATCGGAAGAATTAACAAAAATTGGATTTTCGGGAAAAGAAGGGACAAAAGTTAGAAACATAGAAATCTCCAGCGCAGAAGGAGGCCATCTCGGCCCATCGTGTCCGTGCCGGCCGACAAAGAGCCACACGGCCCTCGGTCAGCAGCCCTGAAGGTTACATATAAACCTATGAACAATGAACAATGGCGGAAAGTTAAAGAGCACCCAGCCCAACCAGTCCGCCCCACAAAACTGCGACACCCCCTGCACCGAGACATTTTACACTCCACCCCAACTGGAGCCAAGTTGGGATCTAATCGTGAATGGAATTCCCCCACAGTACAGGAGGAGCAGTCCAGTCTCGAGAAATCCATCATACCAGGGCTGAGTGTCACTTTATTCCCTTATTGGCTTGTTCCTCTCTACGTTGCTCTATAAATACAGACAAGAATTCTATTAGCCTAAGTGCACCTGTCTGCAGAGATCATTTCTTGCTGGACCTGAACATAAGTCATCAATGCAAACTTCATTCAAGATATTGAGATCGATAGATTCTTGGGCGCTAAGGGAATCCAGGGATACGGGGATCGGGCGGGAAAGCAGAGTTGATGTAGAAGATCAGCCATGATCTTATTGAATGGCAGAGCAGGCTCGAGGGGCCCTATGACCTACTCCTGCTCCTATTTCTTATGTTCTTGTGTACTACCTTGTCTATAATGATTCTTCTCTCCTTAGGCAGTCCCTCGGAGTCGAGGATGACTTGCTTCCACACTAATATTAGTTCTTAGGTGACTGATGAGTCCAATGCAGGACCTACAGTCTCTGTCACAGCTTGGAGGGATGGGTGGGTGGGTGAGGTGTTTGGGTTGTCATACGCTCCTTCGTTTGTGCTTGTCTTCCGCGTGGTCCCGGCAAAGAGACTCGAGGTGATCGGCATCTTCAGATGCTTCTCCTCTATTTCATGCAGGTCTTGGGCCAGGGATTCCCAGGTGTCAGTGGGGATGTTACACTTTTTCAAGGAGGCTTTGAGTGTGTCCTTGAAGCGTTTCATCTGCCCACCTGGGACTCGCTTGCCGTGTCGGAGCTCTGAGTAGAGCACATGTTTTGGGAGTTTAGTTTCGTATAGTATAATGATTATCTTTGAAATAATTCTCAGATGTGCTCTTTGTGCTGACTGGAAGTTGGGGCCTGTAGACATTGTTCCTCAAAGATCCAACTCTGATGTCCGACACTAACCTAGACAATTCTTGACGATTGAGAACGACAAGTGAAAAACAATTTTGCAACCTCATTTCACATCTCTAAAATGCACTAACATTAGGATTGCAGTTTGGAGTGGCCCGAGGCATTTTGTCACTGAACTCGTTATCAAAATGTTATTAAGAAAGCGAGCTCAAACTCTGCTGAAGCTCATCTGGTAGGATTTGACAAAAGATATCTACAGAACGGGCACCCCGGTGAGCAGTGGCAATGGCGGAGGCTTACTTTAGTTCAATCTAACCTGCAGGCTCCTGAAGATCTACGACAATACTATTTCGATGTAACTGAAGAATAGTCTAAGTTTTTCAGTGAAAAGGGGACTTAAATCAAAATTCTTTTGCAGCTTTAGAAAGTGCATTGTTGAATGCTCGACACTGAGTTTGATTGAACTTGAATCTCCTGGTTTAGCTCAAGTAACCATCCAATACTATTTTTTTTTAATTGGTTCGTGGGATGTCGCCAACATTTACTGCCCATTCCTAATTGTCCTGCAGAAAAGGAAAAAAAAACAAAGACTTGCATTTATATAGCGCCTTTCACGACCACCGGACGTCTCAAAGCGCTGTGCAGCCAATGAAGTACTTTTAGAATCACTGTTGCAATGTGGGAAACGTGGCAGCCAATTTGTGCACAGCAAGCTCCCGCAAACAGCAACGTGATAATGACCAGATAATCTGTTTTTGTTATGTTGATTGAGGGATAACTATTGACCGGGACACCGGGGATAACTCCCCTGCTCTTCTTTGAAATAGCGGCGTGGGATCTCTTACGTCCACCTGAGAGGGGTCGCCGTGGGGTGCTGGTCGTGTGGCGGCCCGGGGGCACTACTGGCAGGACGCAGCACTACTGTGTCAGCCCCCTCCACTAACTCCAGCACAATTCCGTGGGAGTCGATAGTGCCACCCTCCCCCCAACCCCCCACCCCCAACCATCCACACCGCCACCACCCCGCCCCTCCCAGGCAAAAACAGTTTTGCGCCCCCATGGAGGCGCTAATGGGAGGTGCAGAACCACGGCAATTTCAGCCCCAGTAAGTTTTGTGTTCCATTAACAAAACCAATGATTGGAAAGATGTTCTATGCTTTCGCAGCTCTGGCTTATGTTTTTTTTTTAATGCGCGAAAACATGTTTTGTCAACTGCTGGTGCTCTGCAATAGTATAAAAGAAGGAAATGATTTATGAGGGATTGGGGTTAGCCATGGTTCATTCCCCTTTACTTCTGTCAGCAAGTGTCATTAGCTCTGTGATTACCTCGATTCTTCCTGCTGAGCCTCCTGGCTGTCAAGTTGGATGTGCTTCAGTGTTTCTTGACTACTTTAGATCAAATGAAATTGTCCATACTGACACAGTGGTACTTCTCGGGGGGGATAGCTGAACTTTAAGTATGACGTGCCGCTTCTGGTCAAACTCCTGTGTGCAATGTTAGATTATCTACAAAGGCGCAGTGGCTGTTGCTGTGCTTAGCCCACTGAGCAACAAATCAAAGATAAGAAATGGTGCCCCACAGACTCGGAATGTTCCAACTTCAATCCCCAAGCTGCGTTGAGTTAATTGCCTCAATTGGGATTGCAGTAGATTAGGGTTGGGATTGAGCAGACTGGGCCTATATTCCCTAGAATTTAGAACAAAGGGAGGTGATCACATTGAAACATGCACAATTCTTACAGGGTTTTGGCAGGGTAGTTGCAGGGAGGATGTTTCCCCCTGGGCTGGGGAGTCTAGAACCAGGGGTCACAGTCTCAGAATCAGGGGTCAGCCATTTAGGACTGAGAGGAGGAGAAATTTTATTCACTGAGGGTGGGGAATCTTTGGAATTCTCTACCCCAGAGGGCTGTGGGGGCTCAGTTGTTGAGTATATTCAAGGCAGAGATCGATAGATTTTTGGATGTTAAGGGAATCAAGGGATATGGGGATAGTGCAGGAAAATGGAGTTGAGGTAGAAGATCAGCCATGATCTTACTGATTGGCGGAGCAGGCTCGAGGAGCCAAATGGCGCACTCCTGCTCCTATTTCTTATGTTCTTGGACGTAAATATGTTTGCTTATGTATTTCGTAGAGAGCACTACAATTAGCCTTGGACACTTTAGGTTAACAAAAGGGAAACGCATTGACAAGGGGCTCCACACTCTGTTGTGTCCTGCTGGAATGTTACGGTCGGTGGGGCAGGATTGGGCTTAGATATTGTCGTGTATTTGCTTCATGGTTTCTTTGCTTAAGAATTCACAGCTACATATTTGCTGTAAAGAATGAGATGGCTTATTAGCAAAGGTTTAACAATCAAACTGAGCACTACTAGTTCATCCACCAGGCTCACAACAGCCCACCTCATCATGGAGAATCTGAACTCAATTAACTGAGGTTTTATTGAGTCTTGTGAACATCACGTGACTGGCTAAGCCAATCACAGTGCAACAGCTCCACAACTCTTTTGGGGAGTACAAAACAAACATTAGATCGAGTGCCCCCCGATCTGGGGGACACTCCAGACACTAATACCTGCCCTCTTTTTTTTTTTTTTTTTTTGGCGGGGGGGTTTTTGTGTTTTCTTTTCCTTTTGTGATTTTTTTGGGGCATTAAAATCATATAATTTACAAGTGCCCCCTATAAAAGGGGAGGGGGACACTAAAACCCGGCAATTAAAACAAATTAAACTTTAAAAGAAATAAAATCAAATTAAAATTTGGTTGCCGGGGGTGATGATGCACTCCAGTCCCTCCGGCGCCCACCTCTCGCGGAAGGCCGCGAGCGTACCGGTGGAAAAGACAGCACCTTCGACACCCTTCCCTTGGCAGAACAGCCTAGATTTTTGTGCTCAAGTCTCTGGAGTGGGACTTGAACCCAGAACCTTCTGACCCAGAAGCAAGAATGCTGCCCACTGAGCCACAGCTGACACTGTGCAACAGCTCCACAATGCTGTGAGCGTGCTCACAGGTGCATACATTACAGATATGATGTCTCCCGAAGCGGAATAGTCTATCAACTCACTGCGTAGGATTGTACATGGAAAATGGCCTACCTGTGTAAGGCAGTTCAACATGTCCATGCCTTCAGAAGACACCGGGAGTGTCCCACCGAGTAAGGCAGTCAAGCGATTAGATGGTATCTTGGCACAAGATTGAAGCTCGAGGTTTATAACATCACAGGGACCTAAATATGATGTTCCACCCTTGCAACGATGAGAGCACATTGTTATTCGACGACGCATGAGCTGTTATTTCGAGGAAAATATACAATTAACTTGAACCTGGAGCCTGTGGTGAGAGGAGGGTTGTGGTTTTCGATGAGAGGACGAAGAATGGGAGTGCTTCAGTCATGGTGGGATTGCATCTTGTGACAGGAAGTAAATGCTAAGCCACAGAGGAAATCTCAGGTCTTCTATCAAATACTCTTTACCAAAGTGCCACAGGTCCATATATAGGGCATAACTCTTCATAGAATCATAGAAATTTTACAGCACAGAAGGAGGTCATTTCGGCCCATCATATCCGCACCGGTCAACAAAGAGCTATCCAGCCTAATCCCACTTTCTAGCTCTTGGTCCGTAGCCCTGTAGGTCACGGCATTTCAGGTGCACATCCAAGCACTTTTGAAATGTGGTGAGGGTTTCTGCCTCTACCACCCTTTCAGGCAGTGAGTTCCAGACCCCCACCACCCTCTGGATGAAAATATTTCCCCTCAAATCCCCTCTAAACCTCCTACCAATTACTTTAAATCTATGCCCCCTGGTTGTTGACCCCTTCTTTGACTTCCCCTTCTAATTTGAGACATATCCCAGGTTCGTGATGAAGGCTAGAGGGCTTGGCAAAGTTACCCCATGCCAAAAATATATCAGCGCAAGAGGAAAGAAGATTGTCGGTAGGAGCCCATGCTGGCCAAGATAGATTTTGTGCCACATAACAGTCCGTTTCCATCAACTGTGGCATATCAAAATCTTTGCGAGTGGATATGGCAAGTACCAATAAATTAAGCTGAGATGATTGAGAAGCCTCATACAAAATATTATAAGGACTGTGCATGACTCATCTGTTATGGTAGTGTCATCTCTCATCTTTTCTCAATTATTATCTCCTGATGCACAGCACTGTGTCATATGGTGCATGTGCGACTGAGGGGGAATTAGAGTTTAGACAGGGGACTGAGATTTCTGTGATAGATTTCCAAGTTAAAAATATTTGTGTAAGATCTGGACAATTTAATCTATCATACTCGATGGCTGCGTAGGCATGCCAGCAGTCGTCGGCAGCAGTGCTGTGGGATATTTTGATGACTTTTGACAAATGCTGTGCTTGTATGGGAGGGCAGCAGACAGTTGCAGTTGCCTCAAGCAGAAGGACGGCAGAGTTCAAGAAGGGAGTGGTGGCGGAGGTGGGAGACTGGGTTTGGCGCAATGCGTTGGAAAGCGCTTGACGCAAGTCCAATAGTTTTGAGCGAGCATCGCCAAATAAAATGGGTTTGTATTTTCTTCCCCATGAAATGTTTCTTTCTCCTGTTGTGCACTGGGCCAAGGAGAAAGAAAGAAAGGCTTGCATTTATATAGCGCCTTTCACAACCACTGGACGTCCCAAAGAGCTTTAACAACCGACGAAGTAAGAACATAGGAAATAGGAGCAGGAGTAGGCCAAGGGGCCCCTCGAGCCTGCTCCGCCATTCAATAAAATCATGGCTGATCTGATCCTGGCCTCAACTCCACTTTCCTGCCTGTTCCCCATAACCCTTATTCCCCCTATAGTTCAAGAATCTGTCTATCTCAGAAGTATTTTTTGAAGTTTAGTTACTGTTGTAGTAGCAAACGCACCAGCCAATTTGCACGCAGCAATCTCCCACGAACAGCAATGTGAGAATTAAGAGATAATCTGTTTTAGTGATGGTGATTGAGGGATGGAGATTGGTCACAACACTGGGGATAACTCCCTTGCTCTATTTGAAATAGTGCCATGGGATATTTTACGTCCACCTGAGAGAGTAGACGAGGCCTCGGTTTAACATCTCATCTGAAAGATGGCACCTCCAACAGTGCAGCACTCCGTCAGCACTGCACTGGAGTGTCAGCCTAAAATTTTGTGCTCAACTCTGTGGGACTTGAACCCATAGCCTTCTGACCCACAGGTGAGGGTGCTACCCACTGAGCCACAGCTGACACTGGAGAACCAATTGAGGCAGATGCTTTTCTGTTGCCAGCAATAGTGGGAGTCAAACTCAAAATCTCTTGATTGAGAATCAAATGCTTCAGTCACAGAAGAAGGCCATTTGCCCGTCGAACATGTGCCGACTCTCAGCTAGTCCCACTCCCCCACCTTTTTCCCAAAGCCCTGCAAATGTGGGTTTCCTTCAGATACTTATCGAACTCCCTTTACAGTTGTTGACTTGCCTTCTCCCTGGTGTCCTGGGACCAATATTTATCCCTCAATCAACATAAGAAAAACAGATTATCTGGTCATTATCACATTGCTGTTTGTGGGAGCTTGCTGCGCGCAAATTGGCTGCCATGTTTCCCACATTACGACAGTGACTACACTCCAAAAGTACTTCATTGGCTGTAAAGCGCTTTGAAATGTCCGGTGGTCATATAAATGCTATATAAATGCAAGGGGATAAGAGCTTATGGGGAGTTGAGTCCATGATCAGATCAGCCATGATCTTATTGAATGGCGGAGCAGGCTCGAAGGGCCATATGGCCTACTCCTGCTCATATTTCTTTTGTTCTTATGTTATGTAAGTCTTTCTTTCTTTCTTTTTTCATATGGTAATAGCAAATGAAATATCAATATCTAAGTCGGATATCCAGGCCAAAGCTTCTGGTGTAACAGCGTGGATATCTTGTAGGCTGCCTGTGAATTCCCTCTGAGGGCAGTGCTCGATGATGTGCCCCAGGGTCTGATTAGGAGCTCCACAGTCACATGATGGAGATGATTTAATCTTCCACCTAGGGAGAAGGTGGCAGCATCGACCATGAGTTCTGTGTGTCAGCCATGGCTCAGTGGGTAGCACTCTTGCTGTCTGGGTCTGGAGGTTGTGAGGTCAAGTCCCAACCCAGAGGCTTGAGCACGGTCCACTGTTTGCGAGGAAGGTTTGATCCTTCAGATTGTACTGTGGGCTCCTCTATAAGGAATCCATTCCGCATGTCTCAGTTCTTCCAAGTATTTCGCCAACAGTCATCAAGGCTGAGGGGAGGTCACTTCCTACTCGTGTCATGTATGTGGGGGCCGGCTGAGCTTACCATTGGGCTCTGAAATGCTCGGAGCGGACTGGCTCTCCCGAAAGTGAGCAAGATATTTTGAGATTCTCACAGGAAATAAAGGTGGGTTTTTGGGGACATCGACAATCCTGCGCTGTGGAACCATTCACTAGGGCACTTGGGGAAATCTCCCCATGCGGCCATCCGACCTCTGGTCAACTTATGGTCAAAACCCTCCAGCATTGGGCTGGACATGCGATGACCTGGGGAAGGTAGTGAAAAGGAAAAGGAAGACTTGCATTTATATAGAGCGTTTCACGACCAAAGAGCTTTACAGCCTATTTGCAGTGTAATGTAGGAAATTGGCAGCCAATTTGTGCACAGCAAGGTCCCAACAACATGACCAGATAATCTGCTTTTGTTGATGTTGGTTGAGGGATAAATAATGGCCAGGACACCAGGGAGAATTCCCCCACTTTTCTTTGAATAGTACGGTGGGATCTTTACCGTCCATCTGAGAGGGCAGACGGGGCCTTGGTTTAAAGTCTCAACTGAAAGACAGCACCCCCTAACAATGCAGCACTCTCTCAACACTGCACTGGGAGTGTCAGCCTGGATTTTGTGCTCATGTCTCTGGGGTGGGACTTGACCTCATGACCTTCAGACCCAGAAGGCTAGAGTGCTACCCACTGAGCCATAGCTGACAGCTGGGAAAATAGGCACCACCCATGGGATTGGGAACCAGGATGAATTGGCACCTTCTGGAGAGCATGCAAGAGGATTGTGGAGAAGGAAGGTATTTCTTTGGGAAGGAGTAGCGGTGTTGATTTGTGACCCAATCAGATCTCGCCCACCTGTGTTTACTAAAGGAACCAGACAGGATAGTTTAATGAACAGGGGTGGAGGGGCGAGGGTACAATTAATCCTACTAGATCCCACTTGCAAAATTAAATCATAGAATCTTAGAATGATACAGGCCATTCAGTCCATTGTGTCTGTTCTTTGAAAGAGCTATCAAATTAATCTCATTCCCCCAGCCCTTCCCCATAGCCCTGCAGCTTATTCAGTTCCCTTTCGAAAATCATTATTGAATCTCCTTCCACCATCCTTTCAGGCAGTGTATTCCTGTGTACAGAGATAATGTGTGTGTATATACATATATACATGCACTGGGAGGGCAGATGCACCAACGTCAGTGTTCTCGCTCAGGAAAGCATCTCCAGCATCGAAGGACTGACCACACTCAACCAGCTCCGTTGGGTAGGCCACATCGCCTTCATGCCCGACACGAGACTCCCAAAGCAAGCGCTCTACTCGGAACTCCTACACGGCAAGCAAGGCCCAGGTGGGAAGAGGAAACATTTCAAGGATACCCTCAAAGCCTCCCTGATAAAGTGCAACATCCCCACCGACACCTGGGAGCCCCTGGCCCAAGACCGTTCTAGGTGGAGGAAGAGCATCCGGGAGGGCGTTGAGCACCTCGAGTCTCGTCGCCGAGAGCCTGCAGAAATCAAGTGCAGACAGCGGAAGGAGCGTGCGGCAAGCCAGGCTCCCCACTCACTCTTTCCTTCAATGACTGTCTGCCCCACCTGTGACAGAGACTGTAATTCCCGTATTGGACTGTTCAGTCACCTGAGAACTCACTTTTAGAGAAGACAACACCTCCAACAGTACAGCACTGAGGGAGTGCTGCACTGTCGGAAGTGCTGTCTTTCGGATGACACATTAAACCGAGGCCCCGTCTGCCCTATCAGGTGGACGTAAGAGATCCCATGGCACTATTTCAAAGAAGAAACATAGAAACATAGAAAATAGGTGCAGGAGTAGGCCATTCGGCCCTTCTAGCCTGCACCGCCATTCAATGAGTTCATGGCTGAACATGCAACTTCAGTACCCATTCCTGCTTTCTCGCCATACCCCTTGATCCCCCTAGTAGTAAGGACTTCATCTAACTCCTTTTTGAATATATTTAGTGAATTGGCCTCAACAACTTTCTGTGGTAGAGAATTCCACAGGTTCACCACTCTCTGGGTGAAGAAATTTCTCCTCATCTCGGTCCTAAATGGCTTACCCCTTATCCTTAGACTGTGACCCATGGTTCTGGACTTCCCCAACATTGGGAACATTCTTCCTGCATCTAACCTGTCTGAACCCATCAGAATTTTAAACGTTTCTATGAGGTCCCCTCTCATTCTTCTGAACTCCAGTGAATACAAGCCCAGTTGATCCAGTCTTTCTTGATAGGTCAGTCCTGCCATCCCGGGAATCAGTCTGGTGAACCTTCGCTGCACTCCCTCAATAGCAAGAATGTCCTTCCTCAGGTTAGGCGACCAAAACTGTACAAAATACTCCAGGTGTGGCCTCACCAAGGCCCTGTTCAACTGTAGCAACACCTCCCTGCCCCTGTACTCAAATCCCCTCGCTACGAAGGCCAACATGCCATTTGCTTTCTTAACCGCCTGCTGTACCTGCAATGCCAACCTTCAATGACTGATGTACCATGACACCCAGGTCTCGTTGCACCTCCCCTTTTCCTAATCTGTCATCATTCAGATAATAGTCTGTCTCTCTGTTTTTACCACCATTTATCCACATTATACTTCATCTGCCATGCATTTGCCCACTCACCTAACCTATCCAAGTCGCTCTGCAGCCTCATAGCATCCTCCTCGCAGCTCACACTGCCACCCAACTTAGTGTCATCCGCAAATTTGGAGATACTACATTTAATCCCCTCGTCTAAATCATTAATGTACAGTGAAAACATCTGGGGCCCCAGCACAGAACCTTGCGGTACCCCACTAGTCACTGCCTGCCATTCTGAAAAGTACCCATTTACTCCTACTCTTTGCTTCCTGTCTGACAACCAGTTCTCAATCCATGTCAGCACACAACCCCCAATCTCATGTGCTTTAACTTTGCACATTAATCTCTTGTGTGGGACCTTGTCGAAAGCCTTCTGAAAGTCCAAATATACCACATCAACTGGTTCTCCCTTGTCCACTCTACTGGAAACATCCTCAAAAAATTCCAGAAGATTTGTCAAGCATGATTTCCCTTTCACAAATCCATGCTGACTTGGACCTATCATGTCACCTCTTTCCAAATGTGCTGCTATGACATCCTTAATAATTGATTCCATCATTTTACCCACTACCGATGTCAGGCTGACCGGTCTATAATTCCCTGTTTTCTCTCTCCCTCCTTTTTTAAAAAGTGGGGTTACATTGGCTACCCTCCACTCGATAGGAACTGATCCAGAATCAATGGAATGTTGGAAAATGACTGTCAATGCATCCGCTATTTCCAAGGCCACCTCCTTAAGTACTCTGGGATGCAGTCCATCAGGCCCTGGGGATTTATCGGCCTTCAATCCCCTCAATTTCCACAACACAATTTCCTGACTAATAAGGATTTCCCTCAGTTCCTCCTCCTACTAGACCCTCTGACCCCTTTTATATCCGGAAGGTTGTTTGTGTCCTCCTTAGTGAATACCGAACCAAAGTACTTGTTCAATTGGTCCACCATTTCTTTGTTCCCCGTTATGACTTCCCCTGATTCTGACTGCAGGGGACCTGAGTAGGGGAGTTATCCCTGGTGTCCTGGGGCAAATATTTATCCCTCAATCAACATAACAAAAACAAATGATCTGGTCATTATCACATTGCTGTTTGTGAGAGATTGCTGTGTGCAAATTGGTTACTGCGTTTCCTACATTATAACGTGACTACACTCTAAAAGTACTTCATTGGCTTTGAAAGCACTTTGAAATGCCCGGTGGTCGTGAAAGGCACTATATAAATGCAAGTCTTTCTTTCAATTACTTTATGCCTAATCTGCATCTTAACTCCATCAATCTACCTTGGTTCCGTAACCGTAAATACCCTTACCTAACAAAAATTCGAGCAATCTCAGTTTTGACATTTTCAATTGACTCCTTGAACCTCAACTGCTTTTTTTGGCGGGGGGGGGGGGGGGGGTGGGGGGAGAGAGTTCCAGATTTCCAGTAGCCTTTGTGCGAAGAAATGTTTCCTGACATCACCCCCTGAACGACTTAGCTCTAATTTTAAGATGATGTCCGCCCCCCCCCCCACCTCCAATAGTTTTTTTCGAACTCATCTACCCCATCAATTCTGTCACCAGGACCTGATTGGCTAATTGGGAAAGAAACACAACATGAATGGGTTATGAGGACACTGAGGTAAGAGAGTCATTCTTGTGTTTGAAGGATTATTTGGGGAGGGAGGGACAGAGATGGGGGAGAAACAGAAGTCGAGCTGTACTGCTTTAAATGCTGTGACTGTGCTGTACGCCTGCGTGCTGTGAGAGCGCCAGTACTGCGAGCGGAGAGGAGTTGCGTTTAAATTCAACTAGATCCCAGAAAACGGGGTTTGTCCAAGGAGAGGGAGGGAGGGAGAGAGAGGCAGGAACGGTGGGGGAAGAAGATGGAATAAAAGGAGAAGCTGGTCGATCTCACGGACAAGCCATGCCATACAGATTGGCCTCTTTAATCAAGCCGGACCTCCCAACTACTGACTGCTCTTTATTGTTAACTGTAAATAGCACCCTGATCCGCTAAGTCTGGCAACTGCGGCGGTGGATTGAAGTGGAGTTGGGATTGAACAGATCGTGTGTGTGTGTGTGTGTGTGTGTGGACTTGCGCTGGTCTCTGGGCAGGAACCGATTGAGAGAGAGAGAGAGAGACAGACAGACAGACAGAAGAGGAGAGGGGGAAAAAAAAGATATACAAAAAAAATACCAAGCTCAATCCAGAGAGGAACTGCCTTTTTAACTCCGAGGCTGCATCTGCTGCGGAATTTCCCCCGACAGTGTGTCTCTCTCCCCGAGCAGGTAAGAGAAATCTCTGGGCTCAGTAACCGGGGCTTGTGCAGTGTAAAGGCTTGGGGCAGGTCAGTCTGTAACGCTGAACAGGAGCCGTCTGTTTTCGGATGCACAACTTCATTGGTGATTTGGGTGGGGTACTTGACACGCTCACCTAGGCTGAAACCCACAGGCACAGATTAACTGGCCCTTCCATCTATGTGTATATATATATATATATATATGTGTGTGTGTGTATATTGATAGAGAGAGAGAGAGAGAGCAGGCTAGCAGAGAATGTCAGTGCAATATTTAAATACAGAAGGGGGTAATTAACTCACAATTCCCCTCTGCATTTTCAGGAACTCCGCGTCACTCTTAACTTTGACCCCTCCCCTGTGCAAACTTCATGGGGGGTGGTGGGGCATGTGTGTGTGTGGGGGGGGGGGGGGGTGGTGGTGAAGGATTGCCTCCTTTATTTATGAATTTTTAGTGCCCCTTTTGAAATTCCAGTTGGTGATGGCTGGGGCGAGAGGTGTTACCATCAGATTGAACGGAGTGTGTCTGTCCCCAGCCCAGGGGTTGGGAGAGAAATCACTGGGTGGTGTGGTGGAGGGAGAGATTGAGGAGTATATGGGGGGTGGGGGGGGCGGAGAAAGAGGGGTGATGGGGAGATGGGAGTGTAAGGGCAGAGAGGAGTGTTTGGGATGAATATGTTGGGGGTTATTTTTCGATGTCTATGTACAGCTGGAGTTAAGTAAATTGGCACTGCAACCAAGTGCAGAAATCCATTTTATTTTTCAAAAACTACCTCATTCTAAATATATAGCAAATACAAAGCTTGTAAATAGATTTAAGATATGAAACGATCGTTGTAATTAAACATAAAACAGTAAATAGCGGTACATGGATTTGCTATCAGATAGTGACGTTTCAGAGAGAGGAAAATACTCTGAAGGGTTAAACCAAGAAGTTGAAACACAATAGGGAAATCTTAGATTGTTTCGTTCTCACACTGACACTGTCACACACACACTGACAGACAGACAGACACACACACACTCACACTGACAGACACACAGACTGACACACACGCGCACTGACAGACAGACACACACTCACACTGACAGAGACACACACTGACAGACACACACACACAGACACAACCAACAGACACACACACACTTGGGCCGGGTCAGTGCTGTGTGCTCCGGGCTGGGGATCTATTTCCCTACAGTGCGAGAGAGAGCACTATTGCACCTTGTTACTGTACTTGGAGGAGCGAGCCTCCTGCAAGAATGAATCGCGTTGCTTGCAGATGACGCTCTCGGCGAGACAGCATCTCCGCCCCCGAAATGCAACCTTTTAAACCGAGTGCACGTTTCCACCGGGTATTTGCCATTTTGCGCTGAATTGGAGTCTGCGTGTCACTTGTCTTAATCTCTTCGCAACCCAACATGTTTCTCAGAGACCGATAAAGCCAGGCTGGTAATTAAATGGTTGCTATTTTTACTGCACAAAAGTTATAATGAGAAGGGCGTATTACAATAGTTCAATACAATCCGGCGTGATAGGGTTAAATTTTGCAATTCCCAGTCGGGACATTGACTCGGTAATCTCATTTGGAACTGTGCTCAGTAATGAGCTGGAAACAGGTGAGGGATGAGCTTGGATTAGGCTTTGAGAGACAGACGCTGTCTTCTCATATTTAAAGGGGTAGCAACTCTCCTCCTCCAGTTTCATTTAAACATGGAGTTGAAGCTATTTTATGGGACTGTTTGGAGAGCAGCGAGCATGCCCGAGAGTCCTGACCAAACTTTCACCCCCACCCCTGAAACAACACCATCAGAAGGCAGATTAGCTGCCGCCTTTGCCTGCACAAGTCGGTGCCCTTCAAAATAATTCTTGGTGAAGCGCTTTAAGACGGTATTGGGGGGGGGGGGGGGGGGCGAAGATACCTGCTCATAGAATCGTACAGCACACGGAAGGGGGCCATTTGGCTCATCGTGCCTGTGAATCAGAAATTTACAGCACGGACCTTTTATTGAGGTGTATAAAATTATGAGGGTCTTGGATGGAGTGGGTAGGAAGGACCTATTTCCCTTAGCAGAGGGGTCAACGGCCAGGGGGCATAGATTTAAAGTAATTGGTTAGGAAGTTTAGTGGGGATTTGAGGGGAAATTTCTTCACCCAGAGGGTGGTGGGGGTCTGGAACTCACTGCCTGAAAGGGTGGTAGAGGCAGAAATCCTCATCACATTTAAGAAGTACTTGGATGTGCACCTGAAGTGCCGTTAGCTACAGGGCTACGGACCTAGAGCTGGAAAGTGGGATTAGGCTGGATAGCTCTTTGTCGGTCGGTGCGGATACGATGGCCTCCTTCCGTGCTGTAAATTTCTATGATTCTATGACTCTAACGACACTACTGTGGGTCTGGGATCAAATCTCGGCCAGACCGGGTAAGGGCAGCAGGTTGTCTAAAGGGCATTCATGAACCTGTTGGGTTCTCGCGACAGTCCGATAGTTTCATGGTCACTTTTATTGATACCAACATTTCATTTGCAGGTTTAAACTAAATTCAAATTCTCAAGCTGGTGGGATTTAAACTCGCCTTCTCAAGATTACCTGTGTGTCAGCCGTGGCTCAGTGGGTAGCACTCTCTCGCCTCTGAGTCAGAAGGTTGTGGGTTCAAGTCCTACAAAGCGACTTGAACACAAAAATCTAGGCTGACACTCCAGTGCAGTGCTAAGGGAGTGCTGCAAGGTCAGAGGTGCCGTCTTTCGGTTGAGACGTTAAACCGAGGCCCTGTCTGCTCTCTCAGGTGGATGTAAAAGATCCCATGGCACTGTTTCGAATAAGAGCAGGGGAGTTATCCCTGGTGTCCTGGTCAATATTTATCCCTCAATCAACATCACTAACACAGACTATCTGCTCATTATCACATTACTGATTGTGGGAGCTTGCTGTGTGCAAATTGGCTGTTGTGTTTCCTACATTACAACAGTGGCTACACTCCAAGAGTACTTCATTGTCTGTAAAGTGCTTTGGGATGTCTGGTGGTCGTGAAAGGCGCTATATAAATGCAAGTCTTTATTAGTCTAGGCTTCTAGTTTACTAGTCCAGTAACACAGCCAGTGCACTACACTGTTCCCTTACTGTGTTTAGTTCAACAGCAGCTTAGTACAAGATTTTAAAAAGGATCTGTCTTCACAAAAAAGTCTTTGGAAAAAAAACCATTTATTGCAAAATTGATCCCACATTGCGGCAATGTTTTGCAGCCGGTACCAGATCTCCCCTCCCCCCCCCCCCCTTCCGCCCCTCACACTGGCTTGCAGCCTTTCAAACTTGGAAATCAAAAGTTGAAGAAAGGGTCTAGCTGATATGTTCGTTAGACCTGAAGTTTCTAATGTTAGAAAAGAGGCTAGTGCCTCATCATCTCTTTTTATATAACGTTATGAATTCTCGCTGACAACCCAAGGCCGGTGGTGCTGAGTGATGCACTTGTACAAATACACTGAGCTCTGCTCGCCATGGTTACACAGCAGCGTGAGCAGAGCAGTATTAGGGGTTGTTAACTCTGGTCATCACGTGACCTCTCACCTCCAACCTCCCCGCCATTGGCCGTCTGACACGAGCTCAGCTGACCCATGCCCAAATGGAAAGCGTTCCCCAGAGGGCTGTGGGTGTTGAACTGCTGACGATATTCAACGCTGAGATAGATAGACTTTTGGACTCTAAAAGAAAGACTTGCATTTATATAGCGCCTTTCACAACCACCAGACGTCTTTACAGCCAACGAAGTACTTTTGGAGTGTAGTCACTTTTTTGTAATGTGGGAAACGCGGCAGTCAATTTGCGCACAGCAAGCTCCCACAAACAGCAATGTGATCATGACCAGATAATCTGTTTTTAGTGGTGTTAATTGACGGATAAATATTGGCCAAGACACCAGAATAATTCCCCTGCTCTACTTTTGAAATAGTGCCGTGGGATCGTTTACATCCACCTGAGAGAGCAGACAGAGCCTCAGTTTAACGCCTCATCCTAAAGACGGCACCTCCGACAGTGCAGCACTCCCTCAGCACTGCAGTGGGCATGTCAGCCTGGATTTATGTGTTCAGTCCCTGGAGTGGGACTTGAACCCACAAGCTTCTGACTCCGAGGCGAGTGTGCTGTCCACTCAGCCACTGGCTGATACTTCGGGGAATCGAGGGACTTGGGGATCGGGCGGGAAAGTGGTGCTGAGGTTGAAGATCAGCCAACAATCTTATTGAATGGCGGAGCAGGCTCGAGGGGCCGAATGGCCTACTCCTGCTCCTACTTCTTATGTTCTTGTGTTCTTCTGATTAGATGCTTCTTGACTGTGAGTCAAACAGCCTTTTTCCCATCTCGAATATTTCTGTAACTAATAAATGAAGGTGTTCGAAGAAAATGTAAAAATACTTAATGTTTTTTATTGCCCCTATGATTTTTCTCCTGGGTATTGCTCGTAGCAGTGTCCTGGAGATGAATCTTCCAATTCCTAGTGATTCCAGAGCAGTTCTGGAGCATTGGCGGTCCTTAAGCAGTATACGTCTGTGCTACTTGTAGCTGATAACTAGTGTCAAATTGTATAGCCTCTTTCACAACAATGTGCTAGCAAAATACACAGTAAAGGTGCTTTGATGTTTTATATATATTTATAAATTCAAGGCTTCTTTTCAAGGTTACGCGCTAATCGTGATAGCCAGCCAAAAAAGATACTTGATGACATTGATCTATTAAAGAGAAAGCGGACATTTCACTTGACGATGTGCTTTATCTTGACTGTGCTCGGGTATGTGTATTGACAATATTATTGAGAGTACAGCGTGTACCCTTGCAGAATAAGACAGCATGTTGAGATCAGGCTAATCGCCCCTTCCAGAATATCCCTTCTCACAGCTCCCACAGGATTGCTTTGCTGAGGTTTTTTGGAATAGAAGCCATTAACCTTACAGATTTTTACTGTCTTAGCCCATTGAGAAACAGAAAGTTGTAAGGTCTACAATTTTTGCTCGGATGTGAAAAGCGCAGCAGAGATTCCGAGGGCAATATTCAATCCAAATTTTTCAAATAAAAAGAGAAACTGGATTTCTTTTCATTTTATATAAAAAAAAAAATATTATTATCTGTGTACAGGTCACCATCTGAAATCTGGCAACCTTGGGACCGAGTTCGTGCCGGCTTTCAGGTTTTGCCGGATTTTGGACCTCACTGTTGCCGATCCTCCGCTCCTCGCCGATTCCCGCCGATCGGCCACTCCTCGCCACCCACCGATCCTCCGCTCTTCGCCGCCCGCCGATCCTCTGCTCCTTGCCGATTCCCGCCAATTTCCGCCGATCCTCTGCTCCTTGCCGCCCGCCGATTCTCACCGGTCCTCCGTTCCTCGCTTCTGGCCGATTCTCGCCGCCTGCGGCCCCTCGGCGTTACATTTCTTATTGGTTTCCTCGTCCCTCACCGCCCGATGTCATCATCTTGGCCACTTAACAATGTCCGGTTTTCAGACAATTCAGGTTTTGGAATTCCGGATTTGGGACGTACCTGTATTAAGTAATCAGTGCACCATTTTTGTCAAATGTTAACAACTTTTTAAATAC
Source organism: Pristiophorus japonicus (assembly GCF_044704955.1). Taxonomy (NCBI): domain Eukaryota; kingdom Metazoa; phylum Chordata; class Chondrichthyes; family Pristiophoridae; genus Pristiophorus; species Pristiophorus japonicus. The sequence continues at coordinate 228,410,955 of NC_091984.1, forward strand.
AGATTACCTCTTTTTAAAAAAAAAAAAATTCCTGCTTCTATTTCCAACCATTGACGATGTAAGAGCAACCGAACACTTTTTTTGTTTTTGGACTTTGCCCAATACTCTCTTTAATCGGAAAACACACTGCATAGTGCCAGTACTGGGCCATACTGATTAGCCACATTGTGCATCTAATTCCTATTCCATTGTCTTATAGCAGTTGGTCACTCAATGTGGGACCAGTATCATTGCTTTCTGTCTCCCTGGGCCCCAGCAGCAGAAGAATCATCGACCGTTCCCCCATCCTGATTGCTCCAATAATCCCCGATGGAAGGTTCACGTGTGCATGAATGTCCTGTACGGACAGGGTTAGACTAGTTGCACTTCCCTCCCCTTCCTGCAGTCCAATCACCATCGTCTTCTTAGGCAGTCCCTCGGAGTCGAGGATGACTTGCTTCCACACTAACATGAGTTCTCAGGTGACTGATGAGACCAATGCGAGATCTCGAGTCCTGTCACAGGTGGGACAGACGGTGATTGGCGCGATGGGTGGGTGGGGTGCCTGGGTTGCCGTGCGCTCTTTCCACTGTTGGCGCTTGGCTTCCGCGTGCTCCCTGCGAAGAGACTCAAGGTGCTCGGCGCCCTCCCAGATGCTTCTCCTCCACTTTGGGTGGTCTTGAGCCAGGGATTCCCAGGTGCCGTTGCGGATGTTGCACTTTATCAGGGAGTCTTTGAGGGTGTCCTTGAAGCGTTTCCTCTGCCCACCTGGGGCTCGCTTGCCGTGTCAGAGCTCTGAGTAGAGCGCTTGCTTTGGGAGTCTAGTAACAGGCATGAGGACGATGTGGCCCATCCATTGGCTGATGCTCAATGCCTAGGCACATAGTTGAAAGAGCGGCCATTTTGTTAAGGTACTGGAGGGATGTTGGCACATTTGGACGGTACACCATACGGCCTTCAAGAAGGGAGAACATTGCGGGCTAACAGAGTGCGGGGAGAATGTTATTTACTTTCAAATAATTCTCAAAGTTTGCCATAGAACGATGTGCAGCAGAATATGGACCTTGAGAATAAATGGTTTAGGAGAATTTGATGGACTCTTTGGAATCTGGCAGAATGTAAAGTGTATCTTCTCTTGAGCATCCCCGACTTCCTTTGCCCCACCAAGCCTTCAGCCGCCTAGGCCCTCAGCCCTGGAATTCCCTCTCTAAACCTCTCCGACGCTCCTTAAAACCTACCTCTTTGCCTGTCGTTATATCTCCTTGTGTGGCTTGGTGTCAAATTGTGTCTGATAATGCCCCTGTGAAGTGCAATGGGATGTTTTTAGTATATTAATGGTGGTATATAAAGGCAGGTTGTTGTTGTTGTACATACTAGTGGTGTGTGTTTGAATTACCTGCACTAATCTCTGAGAGTTTCTAGATAGCTGTCTTGGGAGGGGGGTGGAGGGTTAGTGCAATGTAATTTGGACATGAAAGTTGAGTTTTGAAGCGTTTGTCAGTACACAAGTTTCTATCAGAGTAAGCCCAAGCTACAAATTGCCTTTATTTTAATAAGAGTATTGGCCTCAGATTTCCACCAGACATCTTTTGATGATTTTAAGTATGTGGTTAGAATATGGAATTTTCTACCACATAAGAACATAATAAATAGGAGCAGGAGTAGGCCACCTAGCCCCTCGAGCCTGCTCCGCCATTTAATAAGATCATGGCTGATCTGATCATGGACTCAGCTCCACTTTCCTGCCCGCTCCCCATAACCCTTTACTCCCTTATCGCTTAAAAATCTGTCTATCTCCGCCTTAAATATATTCAATGACCCAGCCTTCACAGCTCTCTGGGGCAGAGAATTCCAAAGTTTCACGACCCTCTGAGAGAAGAAATTCCTCCTCTGCTTTAAATGGGTGACCCCTTATTCTGAGACTATCCCCCCTAGTTCTAGATTCCCCCACGAGGGGAAACATCCTCTCTGCATCTACCCTGTCAAGCCCCCTCAGAATCTTATACGTTTCAATAAGATCAACTCTCATTCTTCTAAACTCCAATGAGTATAGACCCAACCTGCTGAACCGTTCTTCATATGACAACCCCTTCATCTCAGGAATCAACCGCGTGAACCTTCTCTGATCTGCCTCCAATGCAAGTATATCCCTCCTTAAAAAAGGAGACCAAAACTGTACGCAGTACCCCAGGTGTGATCTCACCGACAGCAGCAGGACATCCCTACTTTTATACTCCATCCTCCTTGCAATAAAGGCCAACATTTCATTTGCCTTCCTAATTACTTGCTGTACCTGCATGCTAACTTTTTGTGTTTCATGTACAAGGACCCCCAGATCCCTCTGTACCGCAGCATGTTGTAATTTCCCCCTATTTAAATAATTTTGCTTTTTTATTTTTCCTCCTCATTTCTGTTTTAAATGTACGACCCCTTATTCTGAAACTATGTCCCCTAGTTCTAGATTCCCCCACAAGGGGAAACATCCTCTCAGCATCTATCCTGTCCAGTCCCCTCTGTATCTTATATGTTTCAATAAGATCACTTCTCATTCTTCTAAACTTCAATGAGTATAGTCCCAACCTGCTGAACGTTTCTGCATAAGTCTACTTCACATGAAATAGTTGAGGTGAATAGCAAAGATGCCTTTAAGAGGAATCTAGCTAAATACTTGGGGAATAAAGGGATAGAAAGAGAAAGGAATAGAAGAGTATGCAGATAGGGTTAGATAAAGTAGACTGTGGAGAAAGAACACCAGCATAGACCAGCTGGGCTGAATGTCCTGTTTCTGTGCTATACAATCGATTGTCTGTAAGCATGTTGCTCTGTTGGATTTCCGACGTAATCCTAAAATTCCTCACCATGGTGATGACATTGACACAGGGACACTGGCGATGCCAGCTCTCATCCATCTGTCAGCTGTGTCTCAGTGGGTGGCACTCTCACCTCTGAGTCAGAAGATTGTGGGTTCAAGTCCCACTCCAGGGACTTGAGCACGTAAATCTAGGCTGACACTCCAGTACAGTGCTGATGGAGTGCTGCACTGTCAGAGGTGCTGTCTTTCGAATGAGATGTTAAACCAGGTGGATGAAAAAGATCCCAAGACACTATTTCAAAGAAGAGCTGGGGAGTTCTTCATGGTCCTAACTGGCACCACGTCCCGCTCACCCCTCACCCCTGTACTTGCTGACCTACATTGGCTTCCGGTTAAGCATAGCCTCGATTTCAAAATTCTTGTCCTTTTTTTTCAAATTCCTCCATGGCCTCACTCCTCCCTATCTCTGTAATCTCCTCCAGCCCCATAACCTCCCCCCCCCCCCCCGAGATGTCTGCGCCCCTCCTGAGCATCCCTGATTATAATCCTTCAACCATCGGTGGCCGTGCCTTCTGTTGCCTAGGCCCCAAGCTCAGGAACTCCCTCCCTAAACCTCTCTGTCTCTCTACCTCTCTTTCCTCCTTCAAGACGCTCCTTAAAACGTGCCTCTTTGATCAAGCATTTGGTCATCTGCGCTATTTTCTATTTATGCGGCTCAGTGTCAAATTTTTTATCTCATAATACACCTGTGAAACGGCTTGGGACGTTTCACTACGTTAAAGGTGTTGTATCAATACAGGTTGTCGTTGTCGTTGTCCTGGCCAATATTAACCCTGCAACCAACATCGCTTAAAAAAAAAAACAGGTGATCTGGTCATTATCTCATTTATGGGATCTTGCTGTGCGCAAAATGGCTGCCACATTTCCAAACATTACAACAGTGGCCATACTTCAAAAAGCACTTTGGGATGGCCTGAGGTCATGAATGGCGCTATATAAATGCCTGTGCGTCCTTTCATTCTGTTGAATTTGGAGCTTCTCATCACTACCATTACCCTTTCAATGTACTTGAACCCCCAGCTCCAGTACCCCCCTCCTGCAGCCCGCAGACACTTCCATTGCTCACTTGCTACTTGCCGTGTGACCTCCGGCGGGGAGATTGCTAAATCTGTACTAATTAATGCCAAACTTGACAGGAGTGTCACGCTGTGCAGTCGGGGGCCCCACTGGGGACTGGGAATGAGCTGTCCAGTTCCGCTGGCTCCTAGCAGGACCTTGAATAATCATTGACGCGCTTTGAAAGAGAGAGAGGGCCGAATTGAGCTCAGAATCTGCCTCTTGTGTCGTATCTGAACGACTTCGCACTGAGAAAATCAAATAAATATTGAAGGCAAGGAATGTCTGATCTATTAGATTTCGGTTCTGGAGTTTACATTTCAGGGTGGATTTTCTGGCTGGCTTTCCTATTTGAATGTGCTCGTACTACATTTATATCTTTGCTATTTTCACACGGGCATTAACTTTAAAAATGTATTTTCATACGGGAGCAGCAGCAAAAGGATTATGCACTCCTTCTCGCCTTGTGTTTGTGAAATGAGCTCTGGGATAATTTCACTAAATGATGCAGCCCACTAAGGTGGCTGTTTGTAATTCATTTTCCTTTCCTTCCTCCCACCCAACAAAGTCACTGATTTGTGCTGGGCTGAAGTTTGATGAACGTCGACTACCCTCCCATATATGACTCAATCAATCGAGTCAGCGCATCTCAGTGGCATGGAGAAGTAAAAAGAAAGACTTGCATTTGTATAGCGCCTCTCACAACCTCCCAACATCCCAAAAAGCGCTTTACAGCCAATTAAGTGCTTTTTTGAAGTCTGGTCACTGTTGTAATGTGGGAAACGCGGCAGCCAATTTGTGCACAGCAAGCTCCCACAAACAGCAAAGTGATAATGACCCAGATAATCTGTTTTTATTGTTATGTTGAACGAGGGTTAAATATTGGCCAGGACACCGGGGATAACTCCCCTGCTCTTCTACGAAATAGTGCCGCAGGATCTTTTACATTCACCTGAAAGGGCAGACGGGGCCTTGGTTTAACGTCTCATCTGAAAGACGGCACCTCTGACAGTGCAGCACTCCCTCAGCACTGCACTGGGAGTGTCAGCCTAGATTTACGTGTTCAAGTCCCATATCTATAAATTGAATGGTGGAGCAGGTCCGAGGGGCTGAATGGCTTCCTGCTGTTCCTAATATTTCTCTGTTCCTAAGGTGTTACATAGAAACATAGAAAATAGGTGCAGGAGTAGGCCATTCGGCCCTTCGAGCCTGCACCACCATTCAATAAGATCATGGCTGATCATTCACCTCAGTACCCCTTTCCCGCTTTCTCTCCATACCCCTTGATCCCTTTAGCCATAAGGGCCATATCTAACTCCCTCTTGAATATATCTAATGAACTGGCATCAACAACTCTCCGTGGTAGAGAATTCCACAGGTTAACAACTCTCTGAGTGAAGAAGTTTCTCCTCATCTCGTTCCTAAATAGCTTATCCTTTATCCTTAGACTGTGTCCCCTGGTTCTGGACTTCCCTAACATCGAGAACATTCTTCTTGCATCTAACCTGTCCAGTCCCATCAGAATTTTATATGTTTCTATGAGATCCCCTCTCATTCTTCTAAACTCCAGTGAATACAGGCCCAGTCGATCCAATCTCTCCTCATATGTCAGTCCAGCCATCCTGGGAATCAGTCTGGTCAACCTTCGCTGCACTCCCTCAATAGCAAGAACATCCTTCCTCAGATGAGGAGACCAAAACTGAACGCAGTATTCCAGATGAGGCCTCACCAAGGCCCTGTACAACTGCAGTAAGACCTCCCTGCTCCTATACTCAATTCCCCTAGCTATGAAGGCCAACATACCATTTGCCTTCTTCACTGCCTGCTGAACCTGCATGCCAACTTTCAATGACTGATGTACCATGACATCCAGGTCTCGTTGCACCTCCCCTTTTCCTAATCTGCTGCCAATCAGATAATAATCTGCTTTCATGTTTTTGCCACCAAAGTGGATAATCTCACATTTATCCACATTATATTGCACCTGCCATGCATTTGCCCACTCACCTAACCTGTCCAAGTCACCCTGCAGCCTCTTGGCATCCTCCTCACACTGCCACCCAGCTTAGTGTCATCTGCAAACTTGGAGATATTACACTCAATTCCTTCATCTAAATCATTGATGTATGTTGTAAATAGCTGGGGTCCCAGCACTGAGCCCTGCGGCACCCCACTAGTCACTGCCTGCCATTCTGAAAAGGACCCGTTTATCCCGACTCGCTGCTTCCTGTCTGCTAACCAGTTCTCTATTCATGTCAATACATTACCCCCAATACCATGTGCTTTAATTTTGCACACCAACCTCTTGTGTGGGGCCTTGTCAAAAGCCTTTTGAAAGTCCAAATACACCACATCCACTGATTCTCCCATGTCCACTCTACTAGTTACATCCTCAAAAAATTCTAGAAGATTTGTCAAGCATGATTTCCCTTTCATAAATCCATGCTGACTTGGACCGATCCTGTCACTGCTTTCCAAATGCGCTGCTATTTCATCTTTAATAATTGATTCCAACATTTTTCCCACTACTGATGTCAGGCTAATCGGTCTATAATTACCCGTTTTCTCTCTCCTTCCTTTTTTAAAAAGTGGTGTTACATTAGCTACCCTCCAGTCCATAGGAACTGATCCAGAGTCAATAGACTGTTGGAGAATGATCACCAATGCATCCACTATTTCTCGGGCCACTTCCTTAATTACTCTGGGATGCAGACTATCAGGCCCTGGGGAGTTATCGGCCTTCAATCCCATCAATTTCCCTAACACAATTTCCTGACTAATAAGGATTTCCTCCAGTTCCTCCTTCTCACTAGACCCTCGGTCCCCGAGTATTTCCGGAAGGTTATTTGTGTCTTCCTTCGTGAAGACAGAACCAAAGTATTTGTTCAATTGGTCTGCCATTTCTTTGTTCCCCATTATAAATTCACCTGAATCTGACCGCAAGGGACCTATGTTTTTCTTCACTAATCTTTTTCTCTTTACATATCTATGGAAGCTTTTGCAGTCAGTTTTTATGTTCCCAGCAAGCTTCCCCTCCTACTCTCTTTTCCCCCTCCTAATTAAACCCTTTGTCCTCCTCTGCTATATTTTAAATTTCTCCGAGTCCTCAGGTTTGCTGTTTTTTCTAGCCAATTTATATGCCTCTTTCTTGGATTTAACACTATTCCTAAATTCACTTGTTAGCCACGGTTGAGCCACCTTCCCTGTTTTATTTTTACTCTAGACAGGAATGTACAATTGTTGAAGTTCATCGATGTGATCTTTAAATGTTTGCCATTGTCTATCCACCGTCAACCCTTTAAGTATCATTCGCCAGTCTATTCTAGCCAATTCACATCTCATACCATCGAAGTTACCTTTCTTTAAGTTCAGGACCCTAGTCTCTGAATTAACTGTGTCACTCTCCATCTTAATGAAGAATTTTACCATATTATGATCAGTCTTCCCCCAAGGGGCCTCACACAACAAGATTGCTAATTACTCTTCTCTCATTACACAACACCCAGTCTAGGATGGCCAGTACTCTGGTTGGTTTCTCGACATATTGATCTAGAGAACCATTCCTTATACATTCCAGGAAATCCTCTTCCACCATATTGTTACCAGTTTGGTTAGCCCAATCTATATGTAAATTAAAGTCGCCCATGATAACTGCTGTGTCTTTATTGCACGCATCCCTAATTTCCTGTTTGATGCCATCCCCAACCTCACTACTACTGTTTGGTGGTCTGTACACAACTCCCACTAGCGTTTTCTGCCCTTTGGTGTTCCGCAGCTCCACCCATACCGATTCCACATCATCCAGGCTAATGTCCTTCCTTACTATTGCGTTAATCTCTCTTCAACCAGCAACGTTACCCCACCTCCTTTTCCTTTCTGTCCATCCTTCCTGAATATTGAATACCCCTGGATGTTGAGTTCCCAGCCTTGGTCACCCTGGAGCCATGTCTCCGTAATCCCAATGACATCATATCGGTTAACAGCTATCTGCGCAGTTAATTCATCCACCTTATTACAAATGCTCCTTGCATTGAGGCACAGAGCCTACTGGGACAATGTTCAAGTCTACTTGAACAGAATTGAGCACAAAAATCGAGGCTGATGTTTCCATGCAGTACTGAAGGAGGTGCTGCACTGTCGGAGGTGCTGTCATTTGGATGAGACGTTAAACCGAGGTCCCGTCTGCCCTTTTGGGTGGATGTAAAAGATCCCATGGCCACTATTTCAAAGAATAGAATTATAAAAAGTTACAGCATGGAAGGAGGCCAGTTTGGCCCATGATTATCCCCGGTGTCCTGGCCAATATTTATCCCTCAACCAACACCACTTAAAGAAAAAATGATCATCTGGTCGTTATCACATTGCTGTTTGTGGGAGCTTGCTGTGTGCAAATTGGCTGCTGTGTTTCCCTACACATAACAGTGACTGCAGCGTTTGGGGGGGGGAAAGTCAAAATCGCTTATTATTCAAATAATCCTAACCGCAAATTTTGTGGCGATTCTAATACATTAAATTCCCTTGCGTTTCTGCTTTAGAAACTCAATTGACCATTAATTCTGTTGTCTTTTGCTATTCAGCTGCAGATTATCGCTTGATAATCCTGTTGTGATTATGTCCCCGTTGTTGATCCTTCAGCCACATGGAGAGTCCTGGCTGGAAAAGTTTTAATGTGATAACTCCCCGTTAATAACAACATAAATTTTTTAAAATGCAGCACTTAAAAACGTCAACATCTCTGAACCAGGCGACTACTGTCCCGTTAACTGGATAGTGCAAACAAGAAAATAAAGGAAAAGCATCCTAAAGAGAAGGATGGAGGCGTACTTGTGTAGTAATGACTTACTCAACCAGTCAGCATGGATTTAGGATGAGAAGATCTTGTCTGACAAAGCTTGTGTGAGGGTGCTATAAATAGAGAACATCTCTCTGATGTAGTTTATGTGGACTTAGAATCATACAACAACAACTTTTATTTATAGAGCACCTTTAACGTATTAAAATGTCCCAAGGTGCTCCACAGGAGTGTTGTAAGAAAAAAAATTAATTTGACACCGAGCCGCTTAAGAAGAAATTATGGCAGGTGGCCAAAAGCTTGGTCAAAGAGGTAGGTTTTTCGGAGTGTCTTAAAGAAGCAAAGAGAGACAGAGGTTTAGGGAGGGAATTTTCAATGTTTTCTATGTTTTTCTATGAATTCCAGAGCTTGGGGCCCAGGCAGCTGAAGGCACTGCCACTGATGGTTGAGTGATTATAATCAGGGATGCACAAGAGGACAGAATTTGAGGAGTGAGGTTATCTTGGGAGGGAGTTGTGAGGCTGAAGGAGATTACAGAAATAGGGAGGGCGAGGTCCTGGAGGGATTTGTGTATGAAGGTGAGAATTTTGAAATCGAGATGGTGCTTAACCGGGAGCTAATGTCGGTCAGTGAGCACAGGGGTGATGGGTGAACGGGACTTGGTGTGAGTTAAGACACGGGGCAGCCGAGTTTTGGATCACCTCTAGTTTACATAGGGTAGAATGTGGGAGGCCAGCCAGGAGTGCATTGGAATAGTCAAGTCGAGAGGTAAAAAAGGCACGGATGAGGGCTTCAACCGTGGATGAGCTGAGACAAGGGTGGAGACTGACGATGTAATGGAGGTGGAAATAGGCAGTTTTAGTTATGTGGTCGAAAGCTCATTTCATACAGCACAGCAGGAGGGCATTCTGCCCATCGTGCCCTTGCCGGCTTTCCGTAAGAGCTATTGCTTAGTCCCGATCTCCCATGCTCTTTTCCCGTAGCCTTGTCTGTTATATATGCATACTATAGACATACTCTCTGTATAATCACTGTATAGTTGCATAAGATGAAGACTTGTTTACCGGAGGTACCATCAACAAGGTTCACACTGTATACACTATGCTGGCACCACCAGAGGGTGCAACTGGTGGAGGCCCAGGGGTCACCTGTACACTACAGGTACCCAGGTATAAAAGGGAGTCCACCATGTGATATCCTCACTCTGGAGTTATTTTAAATGGGGTAAGGTCACTACAATTTAAGTGCAATACTTTGCCTCGTGGAGTCATTATCAGAGTATCTAAAGACATAACATTGGCAACTTTACTTTTTTACATAGAGATCCAATTCCCTTTTGAAAGTTATTAATGAATCTGCTTCCAACGCCCTTTCAGGCAGTACTTTCCAGATCATCATAACTCACTGAGTTTAGCAAAAAAACATTCTCCCCATCTCCCCGCCTCCCCCACCTCTGGCTTCTTTTGCCAATTATTTTAAATCCACGTCTTGTGGTTACCGACCCTCCTTTCAGAAAGTTTTTGACACCGCTTTCTAATTAAAGTAAAAGCCAAGGGCAATCCAGGGCATTCCTTGGACCAGATAAGACGTTGGTTTTAAAAATAGGAAACACTGCACTAGAATTCTGTTCAGCGGTGTAGCACCAAAGATTAATGGGAGGTGTTATTGAGCAGAGTTCAGCGAGGGCAGTACTTGGAACCTTTGCAGTCAATGTACAGAATCCGGGTGTGAAAATCAACTCTTAAATATCCAGCTAATATTCAACAACAACTTGCATTTATAGAGCACATTTAACATAATAAAACATCCCAAGCTGCTTTGCAGGAGCGATTATCAAGCCCAATCTGACACCGAGCCACATAAGGACAAATTAGGACAGGTGGCCAAAAGCTTGGTTGAAGAACTAAGTTTTAAGGAGCGCCTTAAAGGAGGAAAGAGAGGTTAGAAATCATAGAAATTTACAGCACAGAAGGAGGCCATTTCAGCCCATCATGTCCACGCCGGCCGATCAAGAGCTATCCAGCCTAATCCCATTTTCCAGCTCTTGGTCCGTAGCCCTGGGGGTTACAGCACTTCAGGCGCACATCCAAGCATTTTTTAAATGTGGTGAGGGTTTCTGCCTCTGCCACCCTTTCAGCCAGTGAGTTCCAGACCCCCACCACCCTCTGGGTGAAAAGATTTCCCCTCATATCTCCTCTAAACCTCCCCCCAATTACTTTGCCTCCTGGTTGTTGACCCCTCTGCCAAGGGAAACGGGTCCTTCCTATCCACTCTATCCAGGCCCCTCATCATTTTATGCAGGTCTCAATCAGGTCTCCCCTCAGCCTCCGTTGTTCCAAAGAGAATGTCCCCCTTTCCCCTTTGATTGTTTCCTGTGAAACTCTCAGCTTTGCGCTCAGTTTATATTTGCAGAATCATAGCAACTTACTGTACAGAAAGGGAGGGGATCCCAGAGCTTGGGGCCCAGGCAGCTGGAGGCATGGCCACCAATAGTGAAGCCGTAAAAATTGGAATGCACGAGAGGGCGGAATTGGAGGAGCGCAGACATCTCGGAGGGTCATAGGACTGGAGGAGATTACAGAGATGGCTGGGTGTGGGGTAGGGTTCGGTGGGGGCGGGGGGCGATGAGACCTTGGAAGGATTTGATAATGAAGGATAAAAACAAATGGGAACAGAAGAGATCGAGGATGCAGTTGACGACTTACAAGAGTTGTGCAATTGGGTAGGCAAATGTGAAGTGTTGCACATTTATAGAATCATAGAAATTAACGGCACAGGAGGAGGCCATTTGACCCGTCGTTTCCACGCCGGTTGACAAAGAGCTACCCAGCCTAATCCCACTTTCCAGCTCTTGGTCCATAGCCCTGTAGGTTACGACATTTCAAGTGCACATCCAAGTACGTTTTGATTGCAATGAGGATTTCTGCCTCCACCACCTTTTCAGGCAGTGAGTTCCAGACCCCCGCCACCCGCTGGGTGAAAAAAATTCCCCTTAAACCTCACTTTAAATCTATGCCCTCTGGTTATTGACCTCTCTGCAAAGGGAAATAGGACCTTCCTATCCATTCTATCTAGACCCCTCATAATTTTATACACCTCAATTCAGCCTCCTCTCTTCCAAAGAAAACAACCCCAGCTTATCCAATCTTTCCTCATAGAAATGAAATCTGTCCTGGCAACATCCTCCTCTGCACCCTCTCTAGTGCAATCACATCTTTCCTGTCGTGTGGTGACCAGAACTGCACACAGTACTCCAGCTATGGCTGAGCTAATAGAGAAAAATATGTGCAGCATAAAAATGGAATGGAATTGCCACAAGGTTACATAAAAGATACCAAGCCTTCAGTCTCTATTCAATGTGCTTTAGCAATTCTAAAAGCCAACTGAATGCTGGGATATCAGCAAGAATAGGTTTACACTGTACCAGTCAGGTTGCACTTGGAATGTTGTGTTCAATTCTAGTCATCACACTATGTTAAAAGTGGACTGAAGAAAATAGGAAGGAATATAAGAGAGATTTGCAGGTAGGTTAGAAGGCATGTATTAACGAAAGAGTTATCATTGTTGCAGGAGGGTTTAATAATAACGGATTGAGTGGAGAAAATATTTGTGGAGAAAGAGGAGTTTTTCTGCACCGTTTTCAGGATTGTTTTTCTCGATTGACATGTTACACCACCAAGAAAGGATCACTGTTTGACCTGTTTCTGGAGGGTGCGAGTCGAGGTGGGGTCGAGGAGCAAAGGGATCTCGGAGTGCAAATGCACAAATCAATAAAGTTGCGACACGGATTAGCTAGGCCTTTTTAAAAAAAAAAAACAAACACTAGGGTTTATTTCTAGAGGTAGAACATTGAAATGTAGGGAAGTTCTGCTAAACCTGTATCGAACCTTGGTTAGGCCACACTTGGAGCACTGCGTACAGTTCTGGTCGCCATATTAGAAAAAGGATATAGAGGCAATGGAGAGGCTGCTGCAATGATTGACAAGGATGGTACCAGAAATGCGAGGGTATATACATCAGGAAAGGATGAACAAGTTGGGTCTCTTTTTTCTCTTGGAAAGAGAAGGCTGAGGGATGATCTAATAGAGGTCTTTAAAATAATGACTAGATACAGAGAGAATGTTTCCACTTGTTGGGAAAAGCATAACTAGAGGCCATCAATATAAGATAGTCACCCAGAAATCCAATAGGGAATTCAGAAAAAAAACTTCTTTACCCAGAGAGTGGTGAGAATGTGGAACATGCTGCCACAGGAAGTGGTTGAAGCGAATAGTATCGATGCATTTAAAGGGAGGCTAGATAAGCATATGAGGGAGAAGGGAATAGAGGGTTATGCTGATAGAGTTAGATGAGGAAAGACGGGAGGATGCTCAAGTGGAGCATAAACGGCGGCATGGACTGGTTGGGCCGAATGGCCTGTTTCTGTGCCGTATATATCCGATGTAATTCTGTGTAATTAAGTAATGGTCTTAAAAGTAGGAGAACATTTAGGAGATAGTGGGGCCAAAATTCAGGGTCTCAAAGACCCGTTACCACCTGTTTGCGGTGGCCATGCGTCAGAATCCCATGGCCGCCGCTTTGGGGTGAACTGGCCGACCCGACCCAAATTCAGGTCGGGAATATTTCGACCTGGACCCGATACCGCCCGATGCTGATGACTGCCGCGAGCGTGTCATCAGAGTGCGCACCGTCGCTTTCTCTCACCGTAAAAATGTACCGACCGAAATTCAGGTCGAAAACTCGTTGCCCTGCCACACGGTGCCCCCGACAGCTTTCTCTGTCGGTACAACTTCTCCGCACTGTGTGTGGGACAGCAGCGCGGTGGCCCTTCAAGGCGAAGGCCAACTGCCGCGGCCGCCACGTGTTCATTTTTGCCGGACGACATCCCGATCGGCCGGCAAGATAGCGCCCCCAGGTTTTGGCGGGCAGCCTGGCAGCCCGAGTGCCAGGTCGCTGGCCCGGCCGGAACCCTCCCTGGTGGCCCTTGTCGGCGAAGATACAAATGTGAGATTCGTGACAGATTCTCTCCCCTTTAACGGAGAGTGGTGACGCACACGTGCTGTGATGTCACCACTACCCCACTGCTGATTGACAGTGGCGCAATCCTGGTCCGACCCATATTCAGCCCCTTCCTGTCTATTCCCCGCCCCCACTATGACCGGTCTCCGTTGGGACTTTGAAAAAAATTTCGAAGTCCTGAAAATCGCTCTTCCGACCGCATCATGGATCCCGGTGGTAAGTACAGACAAAACTCAGAGGTGTGCCAGCTTTCTTGCGCTCCTGAATTTTGACCCCAGAATAATTCGATTCAATCTCTGAATAGAAAAGGAAATTGAATGGGCAAGAGACTTGCCTGCAGTTATTTCCAGGTATCCTTTTTAAAAAAAAATCTCGTTATAATTCTGTTCCATTGAAATAGATAAAATAAATTATCGTCAGCTAAAAATGTACTCTGCCCTTGTTAGAAAGAAGGAAATGTTGGCAAATGGAACCAGAAATCAGTAATTGAATGTATTTAAACAGGAAATGGAAAGGTTTATAGATCAAGCCTGATCAAGGGAAAAATAGCGAGTGTTCCATGGATGAATAGGAAGAATAGATCAAATATAAAACTTGAGGAAAGAAGAACTTAACATTTGCAGGGCAGAGAACAATAAAAATTCCGAGACAAATATGAAGAATGTAGGAATACTACAAGGAGGGAATTTGCAAAAGTGAAGAGGCAGTATGAACCAAAAATGTAAAGGGCAATATAAAGGTACATTCTTTCTTCTTAGGCAATCCCTCGGAGTTGAGGATGACTCGCTTCCACACCAATGAGTTCTCAGGTAACTGATGAGACCAATGCGGGATCTACAGTCTGCCACAGGTGGGGCAGGTGTTGGTTGGAGGGACGGGTGGGTGGGGGGCTTGGGTTGTTGTGCGCTCCTTCCGCCGTTTGTGCTTGGCTTCTGTGTGCTCCCGGCGAAGAGCCTCGAGGTGTTCGGCGTCTTCCCGGATGCTCCTCCTCCACTTTGAGTGGTCTTGAGCCAAGGATTCCCACGAGTCGGTGGGGTTGCTACATTTTTTCAAGGCGGCTTTGAGGGTGTCCTTGAAGCATTTTCTCTGCCCTCCTGGGACTCGCTTGCCGTGATGTAGCTCGCCGTACAGTGCTTGTTTCGGGAGTCTAATATCGGGCATGTGGACAATGTAGCCTGTCCATCGGAGCTGATCGAGCGTGGTCAATGCCTCGATGCCGGGGATGTTGGCCTGAGAGAGACATAGATTAGTAGTAAGAGGATAGGCAGGATTAGGACTGGTAAGAGATGGAAAGAGAGACTCTGGCAGTGGGTCATCATTATAGGCAGTCCCTCGAAATCAAGGAAGACTAAGTGATTTCTCAGTGGCTGAACAGTCCAATACAGGAAGTACAGTCTCTCACAGGTGGGACAGACAGTGGTTGAAGGAAAGGGTGGGTAGGGAGCCTGGTTTGCCGCAAGCTCCTTCTGCTGTCTGCATTTGGTTTCTGCTTGTTCTCGGCGATGAGACTTGAGGTGCTCAGTGCCCTCCTTGGATGCTCTTCCTCCACTTTGGGCGGCCTTGGGCCAGGGACTCCCAGGAGCTGGTGGGGATGTTGCACTTTATCAAGGCGGCTTTGAGGGTGTCCTTGAAACGTTTCCCCTGCCCACCTGGGGCTTACTTGCCGTGTAGGAGTTCCGAGTAGAGCGCTTGCTTTGGGTGTCTCGTGTTGGGCATGCGGACGATGTGGCCTGCCTCGCGGAGCTAGTCGAGTGTGGCCAGCGCTAGGGATGTTGACCTGATCGAGAACACCTGACGTTGGTGCGTCTATCCTCCCAGTGGATTTGCAGGATCTTGCAGAGGCATCGCTGGTGGTACTTCTCCAGCACTTTTGAGGCGCCTACTGTATATGGTCCAAGTCTCTGAGCCATAAAGGAGGGTGGGTATCACTACTGCCCTGTAGCCCATAAGCTGGGTGCCAGATTTGAGGTCCTGGTCTTCAAACACTCTCTTCCTCAGGCGACCGAAAGCTGCGCTGGCGCGCTGGAGGCGGTGTTGGACCTCATCGTCGAAGTCTACCCTTCGGCTCCCGAGGTATATGGGTATGTGGCAGTAGATACCATGGAATGGCTGACAGTAAATAAGTAACATGCCTTTCTTTTCACTGAGGAGGTGGACATTGAGCTTGTCGAACCTCCAGAGGTGGGCATAGAACAGTTAGTGAAGGTTATTATTCAAAGAGGAATGATGATAACAAAATTGCTTAGAGTTTGGGTAGATCGATCACAGGGATCTGACGGTCCACAGCCGAGGATCCGGAGAAAAGCGAGGAAGAAAAACACAAGTCTATAATTTTCCCAAAACTTTCTGGAAAGAAATACTGTGCCCAAGGATGGCAGGAAAGGAGATGGGGAGAAGCCATGAATTTATAGGCCAGCCTGTGTGTCTTCAATTGATTTTTTAAAAACTGGAGTCTATAATCTGGGGATGAAACTATGAATCACTTGAGTTTATAACCATTTAGCACGGAATTCTAAAGGGCAAGTCACACTTGATCTTATAGAATTCTTTGAAGAAATATTGGAAGATAGATAAAGGAAGATGCGATGGATGTGGTTGATATGGATTTTTAAAAACTATTTGAGAAGGTACCATACAACAACAACTTGCATTTATATAATGTAGCAAAACATCCCAAGGTGCTTCACAGGAATGTTATTAAATAGGATTTGACACACGGCCACTGTAATGTATGCATACTCACAGGCTTGTAGAGCTGTTGAGCTTTTCCTCAAATTCTGGTTGCACTTCAGTCCCACACTCCTGATGTTTGGGCACCCGGTGCGGAGGGGAGCGGGCAGATCGGAAGGCCTCCTCGTAGGACTGCTCCTGGGCATGGCCAAGGGGGCCATCAGCCGGTCCAGGCAACGGGCGGTCGAGAGGGTCGTTCAGCCCGACTGCCTGCCTCTCTTCCACGGTTACATCCGAGCCAGGGTATCCCTGGAGATGGAGCACGGGTGTCCACCGGTACGCTCGCGGCCTTCCGCGAGAGGTGGGCGCCGGAGGGACTGGAGTGCATCATCACCCCCGCCAACCAAATTTTAATGTTAATTTGTCGGTTCTAGTGCCCCTTTTAAGGAGGCACTTGATTTATAGTTTGTTTAAAATAGAGCTGTTGAGTAGGGACTGGCTTAGCCAGTCACGTGATGTACACAAGACTCAATAAAACCCCAGCCAGTTGGCTTCAGGGGATCGACGATGAGGAAGATGGTTGTGTGTCTGGTGGATGAACTGGTAATGTGTAGTGTGATTGGTAAACTTTTGCTAATAAACCTACTAGTTCTTAATAACAATGTTCTGCTATGAATTCTTAAGCGAAGAACCCATGAAGCAAAGACACTACACTCACATAAGAATATATTAGGTCAGATGATCACTGAGGTCAGTTTTAAGGAGCAGCTTAAAAGAGGTGGAGAGGTTTAGGGAGGGAATCCCAGAGCCTAGGGGCCGGGCTGCTGAAGGCACGGCCGCTAATGGTGGAGCGATTTAAAATCAATGCCCAAGTTAATAGCATCTAGAATTAAAGTTGGATGTAGCCACATGGATAACAAGATTGATGGAGGGCAGAAAGCAATTGGGTGAAAGTAAGTTTGTTGGATTGGGAAGTTACAGTGAGTGTTGTTCCATAGGAATCTGTGTTGGGCTACTTTTATTTACTTTATACATAAATAATCTGAATTTTGCAATTGAGGGAACAACATCAATATTTCCTAACGACACCGAAATTGAGCATTATAGCAAATCATGACATGGATTATGAAAGACTGCAGGGGTACATGGATAAGATGTCAGAATTGGCGAAAAAAAAGCCAGGGGGTGAGATGAGGAGAGATCTTTTTACGCAACGAGTTGTTGTGATCTGGAATGCGCTGCCTGAAAGGGCGGTGGAAGTAGATTTAGTAGTAACGTTCCAAAGGACATTGGATATATGCTTGAAAAATAAAAAAATGGCAGGGCTGTGGGAAAAAAGTGGGGGGAGTGAGACTAATTGGAGAGCTCTTTCAGAGAGCCGGCACAGGCAGGGTGGGATAAATGGCTTCTTTCTGTGTTACATGATTCTATAATAACGGGTGGAGAGGTGCTCGATGCAGTTCAGTGTTACAAAATATGAAGTCAGATATAATTTGGAGGAATAAGGGAAAAATAGGCCTCAAATAGTTAGATTTTAAACAAAGAGGAACAGATGGGCAGATCACTAAAAGTGGCAGTGTTGGTAGATGTAACTGTAAGAGGCAAGCGGTTTCATATCTACAGGCATAAATTTTGGTGTTGTTTTAATGCCATGGTTAGAATAGCATTAATTGGGAAATCTAGACAATATGGTGCAAATATTGAACTTGTACAGGGCTTTAATTTACCGCAGGTGGGTTATTGTGTATTGCTTTGGGCACCCCCTTTATAAAGAAAGAATTTACATTTCTATAGCACCTTTCACAACCTCAGGATGTCCCAAAGCGCTTTACGGCCAATGAAGTACTTTTGGAGTGTAGTCACTGGTGTAATGTGGGAAACGCGGCAGCCAATTTGCGCACAAGCAAGCTCCCACAAACAGCAATGTGATAATGACTAGATAATCTGTTTTTGTTATGTTAATTGAGGGATAAATATTGGCCAGGACACCGGCGATAACTCCCCTGCTCTTCTTCGAAATAGTGCCATGGGATCTTTTACGTCCACCTGAGAGCAGACGGGGCCTCGGTTTAATGGCTCATCCGAAAGATGACACCTCCGACAGTGCAGCACTCCCTCAGCATCTGCACTGGTGTGTCAGCCTAGATTTTTTTTTGTGCTCCAGTCCCTGCCCAAAACCTTCCGACTCCGAGGTGAGTGTGCTGCCCACTGAGCCACAGCGGGGATACGAGGAAGGTAAAAGCAATGGGATAGGTGCAGGGCTTACTCGAGATAACATCAGCACAGGCATGATGGGCCAACAGCTCTCCTTCCGTGCTGTATCATTCTACGGTTCTATGAAGAGTTACTGCTTAGTTAGAAAGATATTCTTGATGTAGTAAGAGAGTTTGCAGTGGAACTGGACCTGATCAAGATCTTCGAGTATAGAAAGGGTTATGATTGGGTAAATCGTGATCAAGGATCACTGGTCAGTGAGACAGTAACGATTAGGGCGCACATTTAAAATCACACAAATGAATTAAAAGGCAGGTTAGTGGTTAAAGCGTGGAATTCTCTGCTGTAAACCTATTGACGCCGAGTCCATGAATCCTTTCTGAAAGGAAACAGCCCGCTGAAGGGACAGACTTCAATGGGCTGAATTGCCTTCTCGTATCCTTGACTATTCTTGTAAAATTACCATCAGGAGCTCCATAAGATCGATCACAATGCAGGATTCTAATCATGGCATTTGAGTGGTCATTGTGTGCATGTGTATATTTTAACACATCCACATTAGAAAACCAGTGTAGGTTTTATACTGCTCTAGTGGAAGGAAGGACCTATTGCCCTTAGCAGAGGGGCTAATAACCAGGGGGCATTGGTTTAAAGCAGTTGGTAGAAGGATTAGAGAGGAGTTGAGGAGAGCTTTTTTTCACCCAGAGGTTTGTGAGGGTCTGGAACTCACTGCCTGAAAGGGTGGTAGAGGCAGAAACCCTCATCGCATTTAAAAAATACTTGGATATGCACCTGAAGTGCCGTAACCTACAGGGCTACGGACCAAGAGCTGGAAAGTGGGATTAGGCTGGGTAGCTCTTTGTCTGCCGGCATGGACACAGTGGGCCAAAATGGCCTCCTTCTGTGCTTCCATGATATATTTTAGAACTGTTCAAATGGTTTTGTGAAATACAAGGGGCTGAAGATGTGGTGGAATCCAGCCTATTTATGTTGCTCCATGGGCTAGAAGGTGAATTCCCATTCCTGATCGCAAGCTACAGATCTGCACATGGGCTTCAATGTTACAGAGCATTGGATATCGGGGTGAATGTGGATGTGATCTTTCCCATGGTTATGGTGTTGGGTATCTGTAAAGCATGTACTCCCATGTTCCGCCACCAGGGAGCGCATCCCCTGAAGTCCCAAGGGATCCCAGCATCCCTTGGGAGCACTGTATATAAGCCGGCCCCGAAGGCCTGCTCCTCACTCTGGAGTGTCTTAATAAAGACTGAGGTCACTGTTACTTTAACCTCCCTGTGTGCTGTCTCAACTGTGTTAGGAACGCAATAACTGGCGACGAGTATACAAATCCAATGCAAAGATGCAGCAAACTGTGGGCATCCTGGGGACGTTCTCGGAAGGTGAGGATTGGGAAGCCTATGTCGAACGGCTAGAAGGAAGCGCTGCAAAAGGGAGAGCGGTCCTCCTCACGGTCTGCGGGACAGCCTCATGAAGAATCTTCTGGCTCCGGTGAAACCCACAGATAAGTCATATGAGGAGCTGTGTACAGTGATTCGGGAGCATCTTAACCCGAGAGAGAGCGTGTTGATGGCGAGGTATCGGTTCTACACATGCCAGCGATCTGAAGGTCAGGAAGTGGCGAGCTACGTCACCGAGCTAAGGCAACTTGCAGGACAATGTGAGTTTGATGGCTATCTGGAGCAGATGCTCAGAAACTTTTTTGCACTGGGCATTGGACATGAGACCATCCTACGAAAACTTTTGACTGTAAAGACACCGACCCTCAGTAAGGCCATTGCGATATCACAGGCGTTTATGTCCACCAGTGATAACACCAAACAAATCTATCAGCAGACAAGTGCTAGCACCATTCATAAATTAACTGGAACTGTGTTTGCGAGCAGAAATGTACAGGGCAGAAACCATGAGTCTGCAACTGCCAGCAGGCCTCAGGTGACCCAGATGACTCAGAGTACGCAACAAAGGATGAATGCAAGGCAATTCACACTTTATTGGCATTGTGGAGACTTCCATTCAGCCTATTCATGAGCTGCAAGCGCTGCAAAACCTGCTAACCACCACATGGCAGAGGAAGACCGGTCCATGTTGGATCAAAGCAATTTTGAGCCTCAGAGAGAGGAGGCAAATGCTGAAGTACACAGGGTACACACATTTCCGACCAATAATGCAAAATGTAAAAATTGAATGGCTTACATGTAGCCATGGAACTGGACACTGGCGTTAGCCAATCCACCATGAGTAAAAAGAAGTTTGAGAGACTGTGGTGCAACAAAGCACTCAGACCAGCCCTGAGCCTCATCCACATGAAACTGAGAACGTACACCAAAGAACTCATCACTGTCCTGGGCAGCGCCATGGTCAAGGTCACCTATGAGGGCACGGTGCATGAACTGCCACTCTTGATTGCCCCGGGTGATGGCCCCACACTGCTTGGAAGGAGCTGGCTGGGCAAAATCCGCTTGAACTGGGATGACATCTGAGTGCTATCACATGTCGATGAGGCTTCATGTACCCAGGTTCTTAACAAATTTCCTTCCCTTTTTGAGTCAGGCATTGGAAACTTTTCCGGGGCGAAGGTGCGGATCCACTTGGTCCCAGAGGCACGACCCATTCACCATAAGGCGCGAGCGGTACCTCACATGATGAGAGAGAGAGTGGAAATCGAGCTGGACAGGCTGCAACGTGAGGGCATCATCTCATCAGTGGAATTCAGCGAGTGGGCCAGCTCGATTGTTCCAGTACTCAAAAGTGATGGCACGGTCAGGATTTGCGGCGATTATAAAGTAACTATTAATCGTTTCTCACTACAGGACCAATACCCGCTAACCAAGACCTATTTGCGACGCTGGCAGGAGGCAAGACGTTCACCAAGCTCAACCTGACATCGGCCTACATGACACAGGAGCTGGAGGAGTCTTCAAAGGGCCTCACCTGCATCAACACGCACAAGGGACTGTTCATCTACAACAGATGCCCGTTTGGAATTCAGTCGACTGCAGCGATCTTCCAGAGAAACATGGAGAGCCTACTCAAGTCGGTACCACACACGGTGGTTTTTCAGGACAACATATCGGTCACGGGTCGGGACACCGCCGAGCATCTACAAAACCAGGAGGAGGTCCTCCAGCGACTGGATCGTGTAGGGCTGCAGCTGAAGAGGTTGAAATGCTCTTAATGGCAACAGAAGTGGAGTTTTTGGGGAGAAAGATTGTGGCGGACGGCATGCGGCCCACAGACACCAAGACAGAGGCTATCAGGAATGCGCCCAGGCTACAGAACGTCACGGAGCTGTGGTCATTCCTGGGACACCTCACCTATTTTGGTAACTTCCTACCGGGATTAAGCTCCCTTTTAGAGCCCCTACATGTGTTATTGCATAAAGGTGAGAACTGGGTATGGGGAAAAAAACAAGTAATTGCTTTTGAGAAAGCCAGAAACATTTTATGCTCCAACAAGCTGCTTGTATTTTATAACCCGTGTAAAAGACTTGTGCTAGCATGTGACGTGTCGTCGTACGGAGTCGGGTGTGTATTACAACAAGCTAACATTGCGGGGAAGTTGCAACCTGTCGCCTATGCCTCCAGGAGCTTGTATAAGGCCGAGAGGGCCTACAGCATGATTGAGAAAGAGGCATT
Organism: Pristiophorus japonicus; assembly: GCF_044704955.1. Taxonomy (NCBI): domain Eukaryota; kingdom Metazoa; phylum Chordata; class Chondrichthyes; family Pristiophoridae; genus Pristiophorus; species Pristiophorus japonicus. The sequence goes on from NC_091984.1 coordinate 228,433,213, forward strand.
GGTGTGTATATTCGGGGTAAAGAAAATGCATCAGTACCTGTTTGGCCTCAAATTTGAGCTGGAAACCGATCACAAGCCCCTCACATCCTTGTTCGCTGAAAACAAGGGGATAAATACGAACGCCTCAGCCCGCATATAAAGGTGAGCACTCGTGCTATCAGCGTATAACTATACCATCCGCCACAGGCCAGGCACCGAGAACTGTGCGGATGCTCTCAGTTGGCTACCATTGCCCACCACGGGGGTGGAAATGGCGCAGCCTGCAAACTTGTTGATGGTGGCGCAGCCCGTAGACTTGTTGGTGGTCATGGAAGCATTTGAAAATGATAAATCACCTGTCACGGCCCGCCAGATTAGGACTTGGACCAGCCAAGATTCTCAGTAAAAAACTGTGTACTGCATGGGAGCTGGGCCAGCATCCCCGTTGAAATGCAAGAGCTAATCAAGCCATTTCAGCGGCGAAAGGACGAGCTGTCCATTCAGGCAGACTGCCTGTTGTGAGGTAACCGCGTAGTGCTACCCAAAAAAGGGCAGGGAGATGTTGATCTCGGATCTCCACAGCACACACCCGGGTATAGTAATGATGAAAGCGATAGCCAGATCCCACGTGTGGTGGCCCGGTATCGACTCTGACTTAGAGTCCTGTGTACCGCAATGCAGCGTGTGTGCTCAGTTGAGCAACATGCCCAGAGAGGCACCACTGAGTTTGTGGTCCTGGCCCTCCAGACCGTGGTCCAGGATCCATATCGACTATGCGAGCCCATTTCTCGGAACAATGTTCCTGGTGGTGGTGGATGCTTTTTCAAAATGGATTGAATGTGAAATAATGTCGGGAAGCACCGCCACTGCCACCATTGAAAGCCTGAGGGCCATGTTTGCCACCCACGGCCTGCCTGACATACTGATCAGTGACAACGGGCCATGTTTCACCAGTGCCGAATTTAAAGAATTCATGACCCGCAATGGGATCAAACATGTCACCTCGGCCCCGTTTAAACCAGCCTCCAATGGGCAGGCAGAGCGGGCAGTACAAACCATCAAACAGAGCCTTAAACGAGTCACAGAAGGCTCACTCCAAACCCGCCTGTCCCGAGTACTGCTCAGCTACCGCACAAGACCCCACTCGTTCACAGGGGTGCCCCCGGCTGAGCTACTCATGAAAAGGACACTTAAAACCAGACTCTCGCTGGTTCACCCCAACCTGCATGATCAGGTAGAGAGCAGGCGGCAGCAACAAAATGTAAACGATGGCCGCGCCACTGTGTTACGGGAAATTGATCTGAATGATCCTCTGTATGTGCTAAACTATGGACATGGTCCCAAGTGGATCGCAGGCACGGTGATAGCTAAAGAAGGGAGTAGGGTGTTTGTAGTCAAACTCGACAATGGACAAATTTGCAGTAAGCACCTGGACCAAACGAGGCTGCGGTTCACAGACTGCCCTGAACAACCCACAGCAGACACCACCTTTTTCGAGCCCACAACACACACCCAAAGGATCAACGACACCACCCCGGACCAGGAAATCAAACCCATCATGCCCAACAGCCCAGCAAGGCCAGGCTCACCCAGCAGCCCTGCAGGGCCAACAACACGCCAGCCCAGCGAAGGCACAGCCAACACACCAGAACAGACATTTGTACCGAGGCGGTCCACCAGGGAAAGAAAGGCTCTCGACCGCCTCACCTTGTAAATAGTTTTCACTTTGACTTTGCGGGGGGGGGGGGGGGGGGAAGTGATGTTGTGTATCTGCAAAGCATGCACTCGCATGTTCCGCCACCAGGGAGCTCATCCCCTGAAGTCCCAAGGGATCCCAGCATCCCTTGGGAGCATTGTATATAAGCCGGCCCCTGAGGCCTGTTCCTCACTCTGGAGTGTCTTCATAAAGACTGAGGTCACTGTTACTTTAACCTCCCTGTGTGCAGCCTCACCCATGTTAGGAACAGAATATAGGGTTTCCAACCCTCCAGGAATTTTTTTATTCGTTCATGGGATGTGGGTGTCGCTGGCAAGGCCGGCATTTATTGCCCATCCCTAATTGCCCTTGAGAAGGTGGTGGTGAGCCGCCTTCTTGAACCGCTGCAGTCCGTGTGATGAAGGTGCTCACACAGTGCTGTTAGGGAGGAAGTGCCAGGATTGTGACCCAGCGACAATGAAGGAATGGCCGATATATTTCCAAGTCAGGATGGTGTGCGACTTGGAGGGGAACTTGCAGGTGATGGTGCTCCCATGCGCTTGCTGCCCTTGTCCTTCTTGGTGATAAAGGTCACGTGTTTGGGAGGTGCTGCCGAAGAAGTCTTGATGATTTGTTGCAGTGCATCTTGTAGACGGTACACACTGCAGCCACGGTGCGCCGGTGGTGGAGGGAGTGAATGTTGAAGGCGGTGGACGGGGTGCCAATAAAGCGGGCTGCTTTGTCCTGGATGGTGTCGAGCTTTGAGCGTTGTTGGAGCTGCACTCATCCAGGCAAGTGGAGAGTATTCCATCACACTCCTGACTGGTGCCTTGTAGATGGTGGAAAAGCTTTGTGGAGTCAGGAGGTGAGACACTCGCCGCAGAATACCCAGCCTCTGAGCTGCTCTTGTTGCCACAGTATTTATGTGGCTGGTCCAGTTAAGTTTCTGGTCCATGGTGACCCCACGATGCTGACATGAATCTCCAGGACAAACACAGGAGAACAAAAGAAAATCGTTTTGTATCGATGTTATTTTCATTTTCCTTGAGCACTTTCATTTGTTAGTTGGGAAAATTAGCTGTTTGATCGCCAAGAATGATCCAATCGAGTAGCAAACAGTCTGTTCACTTTTCACTTGATATGGGAAGGCGGTGTGTCGCAAGGATGGATGTGTTAGCGGGAAATGGTGGGGGCAGCACGGATGGCAGCAAGGGCGGGGGGGGGGGGTCATGTGATGAAACCTCCAGGAATACGTCCAACCAGAGTTGGCGACCCTAACCGCAGTCAACCTTTCGACCTAACGATGGTCAACCTGTTAACCTCACTCTCGAGGCTGCTATACGGAGCAAATTATTTCAAATTGAATCATTTCAGTGCGGGCAGCATCTGTGAAGTGTTGCCCCATCACGATTCAGCATCTTCGATCGAGTATGGGTTTGAAACCAATCTGCACACACCACCCCCTCATAAAGCAACTGTAACAGCAAGCGAGACAGCAGTGCCTTTGCACATGTACAGAAAATACATGCTCTGATCTCTCAACCCCCTTCGATGAGTCACAGTCTTGCAACAGACTGTTGTTCTCGATGCTTCCTTCTGGTTATTAGATGAGTTGGAATTCCTTTTGAGGTATTTTGGTAGAGGAAGCACAGTTAAATCCTTACAGCAGATGGTGATCAAGCATTTATAGCGCAAACAAGACCTGACTCCTCTGCTCCAGACTCTCCAGTAATGAATATAGTCTTCAGCTTGTCTGTGTTTGGAGCACTGAAGTGAGCTGAGACATTATAATGGCGACGTGAAGACCGACCCAGAGGCATCATCCATTATTTAGTTCCAATGACTATAATCTGTTTGTAAATCGTTAATTTCTCCTCTGTTTTTAACCTCCTTTCATGAAGGATGGTCTTTTGATGAGGGAACAGAGAGGGTCGATGTGATGTACCTGGACTTCCAAAGAGCATTTGATAAAGTGCCACATGATAGGCTTGCCAGCAAAGTTGAAACCCATGGAATAAAAAGGACAGTGGCTGCCTGGATAGGAAGTTGGCTACATGACAGGAAACCAAGAGTAATAGCAAACGGTTGTTTTTCAGACTGGAGTATGGTGATGTTCCCCAGGGGCCGGTACTAGGACCACTGCTTTTCTTGCTATATATTGGCCCTGAAATTCCGATGTCCCGGGTCGGTACGAAGTTCCTATGGACCCGGGAAGGCATCGGAAAAGCTGGGTTTCGGCGCGCAATGCGCATGCGCTGAAAACCGGCTTTTCCGATCTGTCAGGTTTCTGACTTGACAGATCTCACACATATCGGGTGCGAGGACACTTGCAGGGCAAGATTTGCGATATTTACAAATATCTTGCCCTGCAAATGTCCTCAAAAATCTTGTGCTTCAAAAAGCAGGCGTATAGCCTACTTTTACAGGTGCAAGTGTTTAAAAATACGTAACATTAAAATTAAATTAAATAAACATATGAAAAAATACCTTATTGTTAAAAACCCTTTCTACTACAGTAAGTTTATTTTAAGGCATCTTTAAAAAAAGTCGGGAAAATATTATTTTTTTATAAGAACTTTAATTTAAATGATTCTTAACTATGTCGTGCATTTTTCTATTTTTTTTGTGTTTTGCGGGGGCGTTGGGGTTCTCATTCATAATAATGGGAACTCCAACTTACGCAGTTCCCATTATTATGTATGAGAAAATACTGTACCTTGATTGGCTGCCCAGAGCCATGTGACTCCAGCTCCAGCCCTGCGCATGTCCCAACGTGCACGCGCTCCGATGCGTAGGAGTGAAGGCCTCAGGCTCGGAAGTTTGAGCGGACGCAGCAGCAATAGGTAAGTGCGCAGTTTTTTTACCTTTTTTTCTTTAGTTTGCTCACGGGATGACCTGTATCGGAATTTCAGGCCTATTAAGGAGTTGGGCTCAGTTTCTTAAATGATAAGGGGATAAGGGGTTATGGGGAGTGGGCGGGAAAGTGGAGCTGAGTCCATGATCAGATCAGCCATGATCTTATTGAATTGCGGAGCAGGCTCGCGGGGCCGTATGGCCTACTCCTGTCCCTATTTCTTACGTTCTTATGTACAGGGCAAAATTTACAGATGACACAAAACTTGAAAGTAAGTAAAGTGAACAGTGAGGAGGATAGTGATCGACTTCAAGAGGACATAGCATCATCATAGGCAGTCCCTCGAAATCGCAGAAGACTTGCTTCCACTCTAAAAGTGAGTTCTCAGGTGATTGAAAAGTCCAATACAGGAATTACAGTCTCTGTCCCACCTGTGACAGACAGTGGTTGAAGGAAAGGGTGGGTGGGGAGTCTGGTTTGCCGCACGGTCCTGCACCTGGTTTCTGCATGCTCTCAGCGATGAGACTCGAGGTGCTCAGCGCCCTCCCGGATGCACTTCCTCCACTTAGGGCGGTCTTTGGCCAGGGACTCCCAGGTGTCGGTGGGGATGTTGCATTTTATCAGGGAGGTTTTGAGGATGGACATAGACAGGCTGGTGGAATGGGCGGACACGTGGCAGATGAAATTTAACGCAGAAAAGTGTGAAGTGTAGCATCTTGGTCGGAAGAACAAGGAGAGTCAATTTAAAGGGTACAATTCTAACTGGGGGTGGATGAACAGAGAGACCTGGGGTTATATGTGCACAAATCATTGAAGGTGGCAGGGCAGATTGAGAAAGCGGTTTAAAAAAGCATACAGGATCCTGGGCTTCATAAATAGAGGCATAGCGTACAAAAGCGAAGAAGTTATGATGAACCTGTATAAAACGCTGCTTCGGCCTCAACTGGAGTATTGTGGCCAATTCTGGGCACCACACTTTAAGAAGGATGTCAAGGCCTTAGAGAGGGTGCAGAAAAGATTTACTAGAATGGTTCCAGGGATGAGGGACTTCAGTTACATGGATAGACTGGAGAAGCTGGGGTTGTTCTCTTTAGAGCAGAGAAGGTTGAGAGGAGATTTGATCGAGGTGTTCAAAATCATGAGGGGTCTGGACAGAGTAGAGAGAGAGAAACTGTTCCCATTGGCGGAAGGGTTGAGAACCAGAGGACACAGATTTAAGGTGATTGGCAGAAGAACTAAAGGCGACATGATAATAAACTTTTTTTACGTAGCGAGGGATTAGGATCTGGAATGCACGGCCTGAAAGTGTGGTGGAGGCGGACGCAATTGTGGCTTTCAAGATGGAGTTGGATAATTGCCTGAATGAAAATGAGTGTCAGCTGTGGCTCAGTGGTTAGCACTCTCATGTCTATGTCAGAAAATTGTGGGTTCAAGTCAAGCTCCAGGGACTTGAGCACAAAAAAAAAATCTAGGCTGACACTTCAGTGCAGTACTGAGGGAGCACAGCACTGTCGGAGGTGCTGTTTTTTTTTGGATAAGACATTAAAACAAGGCCCCTTCTGCTCTCTCAAGTAAATGTAGATGTAAAAGTTCTTAACGGCACTATTTCGAAGAAGAGCAGGGGAGTTATCCCCGGTGTCCTGGCCAATATTTGTCACTCAATCAACATAACAAAAAAAAACAGGTTATCCGGTCATTATCACATTGCTGTTTGTGGGAGCTTGCTGTGCGCAAATTGGCTGCCGCGTTTCCAATATTACAGCAGTGACTACACTCCAAAAGGTACTTCATTGGCTGTAAAGTACTTTGAGATGTCCGGTGGCCGTGAAAGGCGCTATATAAATCCAAGTCTTTGCTCTGCCCCATCTCAAAGATTATTGTGACATCCTTCCCAGATTGCTTGAAGATCAGGTCACAAGAACCCTTTCTCCGCCCTGACCCCATCTCAAGATGATAGAAAGGCTGCAGTGCCGCAAGCCTGGCTTTCTCCATAGTGCAACGTGGCTGAGAACACTTGGCAGAGGAATTTTGTTTATCAACCTGCTGAATTAGGTTGCTAGGCAACAGGACAGGCTGGCGTATGCTTCTGCCGGTGTGTTATGCTAGCTGATCATTCAAACTCGCGACATTGTAAAGGTGAAAGTAAGATTAAAACCCCTTTGATGGCCATATTTATACCTCTGCTGTGGCCTTTCATTACGCCAGAGCCTGCGCTCTTCAGTTGCCAACCCTCCAGGATTGCCCTGGAGTCTCCAGGAATTGAAGATTTATCTCCGGGACACGACCACACGCAACACCTGGGAGAAAAATCATAGGGGCCTTAAAAAAAAACGTTGTTTTTTCTTTGAACGCGTTTGGCAATTAGTTATAAAAATATTAGAGGTGAGAGGCTTTTTGACTGACAGTTCAGAATCATCCAATGGGGCAACGAAGAGTCTGCTCGCTTTCCAATTGGCTGTGGGGAGGCGGGGCGCTGCGAGGATGGACCAATGGCGGGGGGGGGGGGGCGGGGCGGGGTAGGGTCATGTGATAAAACCTCCAGGAATACATTCAACCCGGGCTAACCCTCCTGTCCCAATTAGCCGCAGAGTTAAGCTGGCTGCATGAAGACATCTTCATTTTCCATTGAATCCTGTACCTTGAGTATCACAGAAGGCTAAACCCTTCATGTGAAACTAAACTGGAGGAACTGATTCGACGCAGTGCAGACTCCGGCATTCTTCAACACTTGGAACCTCAGACGTACGTGTCTCTCCAGATTTTCAATGTCTGGCTCTGTAATCTACAGTCTTTTCTGTTCCCTGCTATAGCTCAGTTCTAAACAGTCAAAGCATTTTCATGAGTTACTGATTACATCACAGAACACGGATAAGAAAAAAAATAATAAAGAGCCTTGCATTTGTATAGAGCCTGTCACGACCACAGTGCAGCACCTCCTAGAGTTGAGGTCGTAGATCAGCCATGATCTTATTGAATGGCAGAGCAGGCTCGACGGGCCGAATGGCCAACTCCTGCTTCTAAATCTTATGTAATCAGGATGTCCTAAAGCGCTTTTCAGCTGGTGAAGGACTTTGTTTCGAGTGTAGTCACTGTTGAAATGTGGGAAAGGCAGCAGCCAATTTGTGCACAGCAAGCTCCCACAAACAGCAATGTGATAATTGTTGTATATGTATAATATAAGTATACTCCCTGTACACTCAATGTACAGTTACATAAGACTACTGGAGATGTACCTTCACATTGTATACACTATGCCTGTACCACCAGAGGGTGCAACTGGTGGAGACCTAGGGGTCACCTGTACACGACAGGTAACCAGGTATAAAAGGGAGCTCACCATACTGTACCCTCACTCAGGAGCTATAATAAATGGACTAAGGGCACAACAGTTTAAGTACAATACCTTACCTCGTGGAGTCATTACTAGAGTGCTTACAGACACAATAATAATGACCAGATAATCTGTTTTAGTGATTTTGGTTAAGAGATAAATATTGGCCCAGCACACTGTGAAGAACACCCCTGCTCTACTTCGAATTAGTGCCTTGGGATCTTTTACGTCCAACCAAGGGGGCAGATGGGGCCTCAGTTTAACGTCTCATCTGAAAGTCGGTACCATCCGACAGTGCAGTACTCCCTCAGCACTTCATCAGAGTCTCAAACTGGATTATGTGCTCAAGTTTCATGGGAGTGGGACTGTGAACCCACAGCCTCCTGATTAGAGGCGAGAGTGCTACCCACTGAGGCAAGGCTGACAAATGACTTGGTAACCGTTGAGACAGGTGTATAAAGCACATGAGGCGATCCATGGGGTAAATTTGTGCTGCCACTTCAGAGCTTCACAAATCCTTTACAATGAAGGGATGGAAAATTGTGCAGGTCATAAGAACATAAGAAATAGGAGTAGGTCCATTTGGCCCCTTGAGCCTGCTCCGCCATTCAATAAGATCATGACCTCCACTCCACTTCCCTGCCTGCTCCCCATAACCCTTGACTCCCTTATTCAAATATCTGTCTATCTCCACCTTTTAAATATATTCAATGACCCAGCCTCCACAGCTCTCTGGGGTAGAGAATTCCAAAGATTCACGACCCTCTGAGAGAAGAAATTCCTCCTCATTTTCCGTTTTAAATGGGCGCCCCCTGATTCTGAAACTATGCACCCTAGTTCTAGATTCCCCATCGAGGGGAAACATCCTCTCTGCATCTACCCTGTCAAGCTCCCTCAGAATCTTTATACGTTTCAATAAGATCACCTCTCAGTCTCGGGCACACTGACTTCCCCAAGCCAGAATTCTCGGTGTGCTCTCCTGTTGTCAGCCAGGAGCGATAGATGGGGTCTGTTTTGACTTTTTTGTGTGGCCGACCAGCTGGAGTGCTCCTCTGGGGCTCTCGATAATAATTTAACACTTGCCTTTGACGTGCTTCTTCCATTCTGTTCCCCCCCACTCCCTCCCCACCCGTGGAACTGTTTGGAGCCAGTCATCATCATCATCATAGTCAGTCCCTCGGATCGAGGAAGACTTGCTTCCACTCTATAAAGATGAGTCCTTAGGTGGTGGATGAACAGTCCAATACGAGAGCCACAGACTCTGTCACAGGTGGGACTGATAGTCGTTGAGGGAAAGGGTGGGTGGGACTGGTTTACCGCGTGCTACTTCCGCTGCCTGCGCTTGATTTCTGCGATGAGACTCGAGGTACTCAGCGCCCTCCCGGATGCACTTCCTCCACTTAGGGTGGTCTTTGGCCAGGTGTCGGTAAGGATGTTGCCCTTTATCAGGCAAGCTTTGAGGGTGTCCTTGTAATGTTTCTATTGTATATGTATAATGTATGGACTGTAACATCAGACCACTAAATGTATCTTCACACTGTATACACCATACTTGTATCACCAGAGGGTGCTACTGGTGGAGAGTTAAGGGTCACCTGCACGCTGCAGGTAACCAAGTATAAAAGGGAGCTCACCTCATTGTGTCCTCACTCAAAGAGCTGCAATAAACAGATTAAGGTCACTACAGTTCAAGTACAATGCCATACCTCGTGGAATCATTACTAGAGTGCTTGCACATACTACAGTTTCCTCTGCCCCCCCCCTTTGGTTTGTTTGCCATGAAGTAGTTCCGAGTAGTGCGCTTGCTTTGGGAGTCTCGTGTCTGGCATGCGGACAATGTGGCCTGCCCAGTGGAGCTAATCAAGTGCGGTCAGTGCTTCAATGCTGGGGATGTTGGCCTGGTCGAGGACGCTAATGTTGGTGCGTCTGTCCTCCCAGGGGATTTGTAGGATCTTGCGGAGACATCGTTGGTGGGTATTTCTCCAGCGACTTGAGGTGCCTACTGTACGTGGTCCATGTCTCTGAGCCATCCAGGAGGGCGGGTATTACTACAGCCCTATAGACTACGAGCTTGGTGGCAGATTTGAGGGCCTAGTCTTCGAACACTCTTCCACAGGCGGCCGAAGGCTGCACTGGCGCACTGGAGACGATGTTGAATCTCATCGTCAATGTCTGCTCTTGTTGATAAGAGGCTCCCGAGGTATGGGAAACGGTCCACGTTGTCCAGGGGCGTGCCTTGGATCTTGATGACTTGGGGGGGCAGTGCTGTGCGGCGAGGACAGGCTGGTGGAGGACCTTTGTCTTACGGATGTTTAGCGTAAAACCCATGCTTTCTTGCGCCTCAGTAAATACGTCGACTACGTCCTGGCGTTCAGCCTCCATGTGCGCAGATGCAGGCGTCGTCCGCGTACTGTAGCTTGATGACAGAGGTTGGGGTGGTCTTGGACCTGGCCTGGAGACGGCGTAGGTTGAACAAGTTCCCACTGGTTCTGTAGTTTAGTTCCACTCCACCGTGAGGTGGAGCATGGCAGCGAGGAAGATTGAGAAGAGGGTTGGGGTAATGACGCAGCCCTGTTTGACCCCGGTCAGGATATGTATTGGATCTGTTGGTAAGGATCACGGCCTGCATGTGGTCGTGGAGAATGTTGCCGAACTTTTGGGGGCATCCGAAATGGAGGAGGACGCTCCATAGACCCTCGCGGTTGACAGTGTCAAAGGCCTTTGTAAGGTCAAAGAAGGCCATGCATAAGGGCTGTTGCTGTTCCCTGCATTTTTCCTGCAGCTGTCACACTGCAAAAATCATGTCCGTTGTGCCCCATAGTTGTCAAAAACCGCACTGTGACTCTGGGAGGAGCTCCCATGACATCATCCGGTGCGCAGCACCCCATTACTGCTACCAGATTCCCTTCCCTAAAAGAAATTAGTGAACCAGCTGGGTTTTTTAACAGCAATTCGGGAGTTACATGGTCACCATTACTGATACTAGCTTATTTTATTCCAGATTTTAAAACCATGAACAATTTTAAATTCCCCAGCTGCCGTGGTGGGATTTGAACTCGCGTCCCCCCGGATCCAGGCCTCTGGATTACTAGTTCCACAACATAACCACTGTGTTATCGTTCCCTGGCGCTGTTTCGGCCCACGCAGGCAAGAGCGAGAGCGTGTGAGCGATGGGATATCCAAGGGAATTGGCTGCCTCTCTTTTTTTACTGGCATTTTCTCGGCGCATACATACAAGAAGTCTAGCCTTGCAGTCATCGTCAACTGATGGACATAGAATAGCGTTTGCAATTAGCAGAGGTCCTTTATGTGTTTGGGTTTTTTTTTTTGTTGAGGAGTGGGTGCTTGGGGGAACTGGCACGCTGGCTTTCATTTTAGGCTGTCTGTGCCATGCCCGGGGGAAATCATGGGGTTTATAAATAAAAGATCACACCGAATCAGAATCTTGTGAACTGGCTGGTACTGCCACTGTGGATCATTAAACAGCTCTTGCCTGGCGGAGACTCGAGATGTACAATGATGAATTGGTTTCTGTTTCCAAGTTTGGCACTTTATTCTATTAGTTCTCCAAAAGAAATAATCCCTTAGTAACTTCATTCCTTTGAGTCAGGGGGTGGAGAAGCCTAATCTGTGCTGACAGTCAGTCCAAGAACACTGCTGTAATGTTCCTTGCCAAGTTGGGTTTTTTTATTGCTTCACGGGATAGTGGGCATTGCAGTCAAGGCCAGCATTTATTGCCCATTCCTAATTACCCTTGAACAACAGAGTGGCTTGTTAGACCATTTCAGAGGGGCAGTTAAGAGTCAATCACATTGCTGTGAGTCTTCAGTCACATATAGGCCAGACCGGATAAAGATGGTAGATTTCCTTCTCCAAGGGCATTTAAATTCCCCCAGCTACTGTGGTGGGATTTGAACTCATGTCCCGGATTGTTAATACAAGCCTCTGAATTACTAGTCTAGTCTAGTAAGATAACCACTACACTACCGTATCCTTAAGTGAGTATACTGTGTACAAAATGGTGCTCCTGGGTCCCTGCTACCCCTTTAGTTCTGCGTATCGGCTTTCAAATCAGCCTGACCATCTCCTTTGCCCGAGGGTGCACCCTTGTGAAAAATGGGCCTGATGAATCTCGTCTTACTTCCCAGTAAATACTGTGTCCATAGGTGGCTGCCATTACTCTTTTTAATGGGCATCATTAGCAAGACCAGTATTTATTGCCCATTCCTCAAGATGGTGGTGAGCTGCCACCTTGACCCTCCACAATCTGTGTGAGTATACTTCTTTGCAGCAGTTTGACACAACTGAGTGGCTCACTGGGCCATTTCAGAGGGCGGTTATGAGTAAACCCCATAGCTGTGGGTCTGAGGTCACATATCGGCCAGACCAGGTAAGGACGGCAGATTTCCTTCCCTAAAGGGACCTTAGTGAACCAGATGGGTTTTTTTATGTCAATCCAGTAGTTTCATGGTCACCATTACTGATACTCGCTTTTTCAGTCCAGATTTAATTTAATTTAATTAACTCATGTCCCTGTATCATTAGTCCAGGGCTCTGGATTACTGGTCCAGTAACATAAGCACTGTGCTACCATTGCTGCTCAGTGGATATCACTCTTGCCTCTGAGTCAGAAGGTTGTGGGTTCAAGCCCCACTCCATGAAACTTGAGCACAAAATCCAGGCTGACATTTGAGTGCAGCACTGAGGGAGCCCTGCACTGTCTGAGGTGCGCCGCCCTCTGGCTGAGACCAAGGCCCCATCTCTCCCTCTCCGGTGGATGTAAAAGATCCCATGGCACTATTCGAAGAAGGGAAAGAGAGTTCCTTCTGATGTTCTGACCAATCTTTATCCTTCAACCTTCAACCAACACAGATTATCGGCTCATTATCACATTGTTTGTGGGAGCTTTTTGTGCACAAATTGTCTGCCACATTTCTCTCATTACAACAGTTACTGCTCTTCAAAAGTAATTGGCTGTAAAGTGCTTTGGTATGTCCTGAGGTCATGAAACGCTCAATGATGTTTCTTTATTTCTTAATAAAAAATTGTTCCTAGTTTGACGGTATTTAATTTCCTCCAGTTGGACAGTCTTCCACAGTGCCAATAAGCACCAGATGCTGTTGGTCCCATGAATGACTCCGTTTATGAATTCACTACCCGTTATAAAACGCAGTTGGAAAACTATTATGATGCTCTCCTGGCCAGCCGCTTATCGTCCATTCCCCCATAAACGTGAGCTCACCCAAAACTCGGCCGCCCGTGTCCTAACTCACACTAAGTCCCGCTCACCCATCACCCTTGTGCCCGCTGACCTTCATTGGCTCCCGGTCTGGCATCATCATCACAGGCAGGCCCTCGGAATTGAGGAAGACTTACTTCCAATCGTAGCGTGAGTTCTTGGATGGCTCTACAGTCCAATACAGGTGGGACAAATATTCGTTGAGGGAAGGGGCGGGTGGGACCAGTTTGCCGCACACTCCTTCTGCTGCTTGCGCTTGATTTCTGCATGCACTCGGTGATGAGACTCGAGGTGCTCAGCGCCCTCCCGGATGCACTTCCTCCACTTAGCGCAGTCTTTGGCCAGAGATTCCCAGGTGTCAGTGGGGATGTTGCACTTTATCAGGGAGGCTTTGAGGGCGTCCTGGTAACATTTCCGCTGCCCACCTTTGGCTTGTTTGCTGTGAAGGAGTTCCGAGTAGAGCGCTTGCTTTGGGAGTCTCGTGTCTGGCATGCGAACTATGTGGCCTGCCCAGCCGAGATGATCAAGTGTGGTCAGTGCTTCAGTGCTGGGGATGTTGGCCTGGATGAGGACGCTAATGTTGGTGCGTCTGTTCTCCCAGGGGATTTGTAGGATCTTGTGGAGACATCGTTGGTGGTATTTCTCCAGCGACTTGAGGTGTCTACTGTACATGGTCCATGTTTCTGAGCCATACAGGAGAGCGAGTATTACTACAGCCCTGTAGTCCGTGAGCTTGGTGACAGTTTTGCGGACCTGGTCTTCAAACACTCTTTTTACCTCAGGTGGACGACGGCTGCGTTGGATCTTGTTATCAATACCTGCTCTTGTTGATGGGAAGCTCCCGAGATAAGGGAAGTGGTCCACATTGACCAGGGCTGCGCCGTGGATCTTGATGCCTGGGGGGCAGTGCTGTGTGGCGAGGACAGGCTGGTGGAGGACCTTTGTCTTACTAATGTTTAGTGTAAGGCCCATGCTTTCGTACGCCTCAGTAAATACGTCAACTATGTCCTGGAGTTTAGCCTCTGTCTGTGTGCAGATGCAGGCGTCATCTGCATGCTGTAGCTCGACGACAGAGTTTGGAGTGGTCTTGGACCTAGCCTGGAGATGGCGAAGGTTGAACAGGTTCCCACTGGTTCTGTAGTTTAGTTCCACTCCAGTGGGGAGCCTGTCGACTGAGGGGGAGCATGGCAGTGAGGAAGATTGAGAAGAGTGTTGGGGACGATGACACAGCCCTGCTTGATCCCGGTCCGGACGTGGATTGGGTCTGTGATGGATCCGTTAGTAAGGATCATGGTCTGCATGTCGTCGTGGAACAGGTGGAGGACGGTGATGAACTTTTGGGGGCGTCCGAAATGGAGGAGGATGTTCCATAGACCCTCGCGGTTGACAGTGTCAAAGGCCTTTGTAAGGTCAAAGAAGGCCATGTATAAGCGCTGGCGCTGTTTCCTGCAGCTGTCGCAGGTCCAGCAATGTCTTACCGCAGGAGAAGGGTCCACAGCCAGCGAGGGAATGGAAGACCAGCAGGAAGAGTAGTGCAAGGAAGGTAGTGCAGGGGTCCCCTGTGGTCATCCCACTGCAAAACAGATACACTGCTTTGAGTGTTGTTGAGGGGGATGACTCATCAGGAGTGGGCAGCAGCAGCCAAGTTCATGGCACCGTGGCTGGCTCTGTTGCACAGGAGGGCAGGAAAAAGAGTGGGCGAGCGATAGTGATAGGGGATTCAATTGTAAGGGGAATAGATAGGCGTTTCTGCGGCCGCAACCGAGACTCCAGGATGGTATGTTGCCTGGTGCAAGGGTCAAGGATGTCTCGGAGCGGGTGCAGGACATTCTAAAAAGGGAGGGAGAACAGCCAGTTGTCGTGGTGCACGTTGGTACCAATGACATAGGTAAAAAAAGGGATGAGTTCCTACGAAATGAATTTAAGGAGCTAGGAGCTAAATTAAAAGGTAGGACCTCAAAAGTAGTAATCTCGGGATTGCTACCAGTGCCAAGTGCTAGTCAGAGTAGGAATCGCAGGATAGCTCAGATGAATACGTGGCTTGAGCAATGGTGCAGCAGGGAGGGATTCAAATTCCTGGGGCATTGGAACCGGTTCTGGGGGATGTGGGACCAGTACAATCCGGACGGTCTGCACCTGGGCAGAATCGGAACCAATGTCCTCGGGGGAGTGTTTGCTAGTGCTGTTGGGGAGGAGTTAAACTAATATGGCAGGGGGATGGGAACCAATGCAGGGAGATAGAGGGAAACAAAAAGGAGGCAAAAACAAAAGACAGAAAGGAGATGAGGAAAAGTGGAGGGCAGAGAAACCCAAGGCAAAGAACAAAAAGGGCCATTGTACAGCAAAATTCTAAAAGGACAGAGGGTGTTAAAAAAACAAGCCTAAAGGCTTTGTGTCTTAATGCAAGGAGTATCCGCAATAAGGTGGATGAATTAACTCTGCAAATAGATGTTAACAAATATGATGTGATTGGGATTACGGAGACGTGGCTCCAGGATGAGCAGGGCTGGGAACTCAACATCCAGGGGTATTCAACATTCAGGAAGGATAGAATAAAAGGAAAAGGAGGTGGGGTAGCATTGCTGGTTAAAGAGGAGATTAATGCAATAGTTAGGAAGGACATTAGCTTGGATGATGTGGAATCTATATGGGTAGAGCTGCAGAACACCAAAGGGCAAAAAACATTAGTGGGAGTTGTGTACAGACCTCCAAACAGTAGTAGTGATGTTGGGGAGGGCATCAAACAGGAAATTAGGGGTGCGTGCAATAAAGGTGCAGCAGTTATAATGGGTGACTTTAATATGCACATAGATTGGGCTAACCAAACTGGAAGCAATACGGTGGAGGAGGATTTTCTGGAGTGCATAAGGGATGGTTTTTTAGACCAATATGTCGAGGAACCAACTAGGGGGGAGGCCATCTTAGACTGGGTGTTATGTAATGAGAGAGGATTAATTAGCAATCTCGTTGTGCGAGGCCCCTTGGGGAAGAGTGTCCATAATATGGTGGAATTCTGCATTGGGATGGAGAATGAAACAGTTAATTCAGAGACCATGGTCCAGAACTTAAAGAAGGCTAACTTTGAAGGTATGAGGCGTGAATTGGCTGGGATGGATTGGCGAATGATACTTAAGGGGTTGACTGTGGATGGGCAATGGCAGACATTTAGAGACCGCATGGATGAACTACAACAATTGTACATTCCTGTCTGGCATAGAAATAAAAAAGGGAAGGTGGCTCAACCGTGGCTATCAAGGGAAATCAGGGATAGTATTAAAGCCAAGGAAGTGGCATACAAATTGGCCAGAAATAGCAGCGAACCCGGGGACTGGGAGAAATTTAGAACTCAGCAGAGGAGGACAAAGGGTTTGATTAGGGCAGGGAAAATGGAGTATGAGAAGCAGCTTGCAGGGAACATTAAGACGGATTGCAAAAGTTTCTATAGATATGTAAAGAGAAAAAGGTTAGTAAAGACAAACGTAGGTCCCCTGCAGTCAGAATCAGGGGAAGTCATAACGGGGAACAAAGAAATGGCGGACCAATTGAACAAGTACTTTGGTTCGGTATTCACGAAGGAGGACACGAACAACCTTCCGGTTATAAAAGGGGTCGGGGGGTCTAGTAAGGAGGAGGAACTGAGGGAAATCCTTATTAGCCGGGAAATTGTGTTGGGGAAATTGATGGGATTGAAGGCCGATAAATCCCCAGGGCCTGATGGACTGCATCCCAGAGTACTTAAGGAGGTGGCCTTGGAAATAGTGGATGCGTTGACGGTCATTTTCCAACATTCCATTGACTCTGGATCAGTTCCTATGGAGTGGAGGGTAGCCAATGTAACCCCACTTTTTAAAAAAGGAGGGAGAGAGAAAACAGGGAATTATAGACCGGTCAGCCTGACATCGGTAAAATGATGGAATCAATTATTAAGGATGTCATAGCAGTGCATTTGGAAAGAGGTGACATGATAGTTCCAAGTCAGCATGGATTTGTGAAAGGGAAATCATGCTTGACAAATCTTCTGGAATTTTTTGAGGATGTTTCCAGTAGAGTGGACAAGGGAGAACCAGTTGATGTGGTATATTTGGACTTTCAGAAGGCGTTCGACAAGGTCCCACACAAGAGATTGATGTGCAAAGTTAGAGCACATGGGATTGGGGGTAGTGTACTGACATGGATTGAGAACTGGTTGTCAGACAGGAAGCAAAGAGTAGGAGTAAATGGGTACTTTTCAGAATGGCAGGCAGTGACTAGTGGGGTACCGCAAGGTTCTGTGCTGGGGCCCCAGCTGTTTACACTGTACATTAATGATTTAGATGAGGGGATTAAATGTAGTATCTCCAAATTTGCGGATGACACTAAGTTGGGTGGCAGTGTGAGCTGCGAGGAGGATGCTGTGAGGCTGCAGAGCGACTTGGATAGGTTAGGTGAGTGGGCAAATGCATGGCAGATGAAGTATAATGTGGATAAATGTGAGGTTATCCACTTTGGTGGTAAAAACAGAGAGACAGACTATTATCTGAATGGTGACAGATTAGGAAAAGGGGAGGTGCAAAGAGACCTGGGTGTCATGGTACATCAGTCATTGAAGGTTGGCATGCAGGTGCAGCAGGCGGTTAAGAAAGCAAATGGCATGTTGGCCTTCATAGCAAGGGGATTTGAGTACAGGGGCAGGGAGGTGTTGCTACAGTTGTACAGGGCATTGGTGAGGCCACACCTGGAGTATTGTGTACAGTTTTGGTCTCCTAACCTGAGGAAGGACATTCTTGCTATTGAGGGAGTGCAGCGAATGTTCACCAGACTGATTCCCGGGATGGCGGGACTGACCTATCAAGAAAGACTGGATCAACTGGGCTTGTATTCACTGGAGTTCAGAAGAATGAGAGGGGACCTCATAGAAACATTTAAAATTCTGACGGGGTTAGACAGGTTAGATGCAGGAAGAATGTTCCCAATGTTGGGGAAGTCCAGAACCAGAGGTCACAGTCTAAGGATAAGGGGTAAGCCATTTAGGACCGAGATGCGGAGGAACTTCTTCACCCAGAGAGTGGTGAACCTGTGGAATTCTCTACCACAGAAAGTTGTTGAGGCCAATTCACTAAATATATTCAAAAAGGAGTTAGATGAGGTCCTTACTACTAGGGGGAATCAAGGGGTATGGCGAGAAAGTAGGAATGGGGTACTGAAGTTGAATGTTCAGCCATGAACTCATTGAATGGCGGTGCAGGCTAGAAGGGCCGAATGGCCTACTCCTGCACCTATTTTCTATGTTTCTATGGTTCTATGTTTCTAATTATAGAAGTCTTGTCTTTGTGTTCAAATCTCTCCATGACCTCCCTCTTCCCTATCTCTGTAACCTTCTCCAGCCCCACAACTCTCCGAGTTCTGTGTTGCTCCAATTCTGGCCTCTTGAGCATCCCTGATTTCCTTCAACCCACCATCGGCGGCCATACCTTCAGCTGTCTCTGCTCAGGAATTCCCTCCCTAAACCTCTCCACCACTCTATCTCTCTCTCCTCCTTTATGACCTACCTCTTTGACCAGACTTTTGATCAGCTGTCCTAATGTCAATGCTTTTTATCTGATTACACTCCTGTGATCTCTCTGTATCTCCTGTATTCTCCTCAAGCTCCCCCCCCCCGCTCTGCCCCACGCCCCGAGATGTCTGCGCTCCTCTAATTCTGCCTCTTGACCATCCCTGATTATAATCGCTCAACCATTGGTGGCCGTGCCTTCTGTTGCCTGGGCCCCAAGCTCTGGAACTCCCTCCCTAAACCTCTCCGCCTCTCTACCTCCTCTTTCCTCCTTCAAGATGCTCCTTTAAAACCGACCTCCTTGTCCAAGCTTTTGGTCACCTGCGCTCATTTCTACTTCTGCGGCTCGGTGTCAATTTTTTAAAAATCTCATAATACTCCTGTGAAGCGCCTTGGGACTTCTCACTGCATTGAAGGCCCTATAAAAATTCAAGTTATTTAATGTGAATTGTCGTGGGAAGTTTTATTACATTAATGGTGCTAAATAAATGTAAGTTGTTAAGTTATTCACACCGGAAAGCTGCAGCCCAAGTCGGTACTAAGTTGGCTAATCTCGGCTGAGTGGGATGATGTCTCCTGGTTCAAAGAAGCAAAACATCAGCCAGGGCTCCGATTCCTCATCACTCCCCAATGGCTCTCGGTGGAAGGGTGCGTGTGGATGTCAGGCGAGGGTGAGGCGTTCTGGCTTTGCCGTGATGCCCCCTATGGTCAAATATCCTGCCATGCCGCTCCCCGTCTGCGTTAGCACAGTGAACAAAGAGTCGCTCGGTAGAGGTGCGGCAAGGTGAAGGGCACCCGTGCAACTGTGTCTCGACACGTTGGCACCATCTGAGGGGTTCGGGGGGGGTGGCGCGGTGGGCGGGAACAGGGGTGGGGCGCTACACAGTGACGGAAGTGGAAATGATACTTCTGTAACAAGTGCATGTTATTTTCAAGGCTTCGGAACATCACTGCCGCAATGCAGAGGTGATCTGTACCAAACGTCTCACTGTACTGTGCCTGACCTGACCCTGGTAATGCATGCAGCAAAGAAAAAAGTTTCATTTATCCACCATTCCCGTTGCGATTCTCAGAAAGCAGGGTATTTTTGAACAACTGGCCATTTTTTTCTCCAATGTCAACGCAAGCATTAAGGGACAGCTGAAGTAAATTACAGAAATGAATTACGCAGATTAGAACATTAAGGTCCTCGACTCTCGAATGGTACTCCACTCACTCTTGCTCTTAGCCATTCATGGCAGCATGGCATTGAGCTGGCTTTTTAAGTCCTATCCATTTAATATAACCTGTTAAGACGACCCATCATTACTGTTGTTGCTTTTAGTCAGAGGAGTGCTGACACGGTTTGTGATTCATGTGTTGACGAATGCAAAATCTTTGTTTTTTGGGGTAGAGGAGCCAGTGCTGATTTAATTTTACATTGGCGGTTACTGAAAGAAAGAAAGGTTTGCATTTATATAGCATCTTTCACAACCGCTTTACAGCCAATGATATACTTTTGGAGTGTAATCACTGTTGTAATAATGTAGGAAATGCGGCAGCCAATTTGCCCACAGCAAGCTCCCACATGCAGCAATGTGATAATGACCAGATAATCTGTTTCAGTGATTGAGGCATAAATATTGGCCAGGACACCGGGGATAACTCCCCTGCTCTTCTTCGAAATAGTAGCCATGGGATCTTTTACATCCACCCGAGAGGGCAGACGGGGCCTCAGTTTAACGTCTCATCCGAAATACAGCACCTCCGACAGTGCAGCACTCCTTCGGTTACTGTGCTAGGTTTTTCTGCAGAGAACAGAGAGTCGGTTCATTCTCTGGTTGGTAACCAGTAACTCGTGGGGTGCCACAGGGATCAGTGCTGGGACCCCAACTATTTACAATCTATATTAACGACTTAGAAGAAGGGACTGAGTGTAACGTAGCCAAGTTTGCTGACGATACAAAGATGGGAGGAAAAGCAATGTGTGAGGAGGACACACAAAATCTGCAAAAGGACACAGACAGGCTAGGTGAGTGGGCAAAAATTTGGCAGACGGAGTATAATGTTGAAAAGTGTGAGGTCATGCACTTTGGCAGAAAAAAATCAAAGAGCAAGTTATTATTTAAATGGGGAAAGATTGCAAAGTGCCACAGTACAGCGGGACCTGTGGGTACTTGTGTTTGAAACGCAAAAGGATAGTATGTAGGTACAGCAAGTGATCAGGAAGGCCAATGGTATCTTGACCTTTATTGCAAAGGGGATGGAGTATAAAAGCAGGGAAGTCTTGCTGCAGTTGTACAGGGTATTGGTGAGGCCACACCTGGAATACTGCATGCAGTTTTGGTTTCCATATTTACGAAAGGGTATACTTGCTTTGGAGGCAGTTCAGAGAAGATTCACTCGGTTGATTCCGGGGATGAGGGGGTTGACTTATGAGGAAAGGTTGAGTAGGTTGGGCCTCTACTCATTGGAATTCAGAAGAATGAGAAGTGATCTTATTGAAACGTATAAGATTATGAGGGGGCTTGACAAGGTGGGATGCAGAGAGGATGTTTCCACTGATGGGGGAGACTAGAACTAGAGGGCATGATCTTAGAATAAGGGGCCGCCCATTTAAAACAGAGATGAGGAGAAATTTCTTCTCTCAGAGGGTTGTAAATCTGTGGAATTCGCTGCCTCAGAGAGCTGTGGAAGCTGGGACATTGAATAAATTTAAGTCAAAAATAGACAGTTTCTTAAACGATAAGGGGTGATGGGGAGCGGGCAGGGAAGTGGAGCTGAGTCCATGATCAGATCAGCCATGATCTTATTGAATGGCAGAGCAGGCTCGAGGGGCCTTATGGCTGACTCCTGTTCTTATTTCTTATGTTCTTATATAAGTGTCTGGAGTGGGGCTTGACCCCACGCCCACCTGGGTCAGAGGTGAGCCTGCTGGCGCGGAGATTCCCGGGTCACACCCACAGCTGCCAAGGACGGCAGGGGGGGGACAAAGGACGAGGCTAACTGCAGCTTTCAGACTCCCGCTGAGCGGAAAATTCGGTCTTTTATATCCCGATGCCTCTTTAAACCTCCGTGGTCCCGAGTGAGAAACAGAGAGTTGCACAAACACGGTGGACAGTCGGATCTCGATGGTGATCTTTGCAACAATTATTGTTCGGGCCCATTCCTGACGGGTAGTCATGCTCCAGAAGGCGAAGATAATTGTATCACAGTCTAATGACAGTCAAGAAAAAACACACACACACACACACACACACACCCCGATTTAAATCAAAACCAAATTAAAACCCCAAACGAGGTCTGAGGTTCACCACAAGGTGGGTCAACCAAAGTTCACGGCGGTTATAGACATCTGCTTTCAGTGTGTTAAGTGCGATGATTGTCAGGGCTTTTCTTCATTTCTGGCGTGAGTTACAAGATCTGCGGACTTCCTTATGGTTTGGTTTGCAGCCAGAATTCACTGCTTCGAGGTCGTGAATATATCTCCATTATAATCAGGTTTATTTGTGCAATGCTGCTCTTCACCTCTGATTAGCACGATGAGACATCGCAAGCCGGATCATGGACCATGGAGCATTGACGATCGTTTGGAGTTTGGATGTAGGCCGATTTTGAAGACATTTTCTTTCCCCATTTTCTCCCTTTGGCTCAGTGGGCAGCACTCTCGCCTCCGAGTCGAAAGGTTGTGGGTTCAAGTTCCACTTCAGAGACCTGAGCACGTAACTCTAAGTTGACACTCCAGCGCAGTGCTGAGGGAGCGCTGCACTGTCGGAGGTGCTGTCTTTCGGATGAGATGTTAAACTGAGGCCCTGTCTGCTCTCTCAAGTGGACGTAAAATATCCCGTGGCCACCATTTCAAAGAGCAGGGGAGTTCTCCCCAGTGTCCTGGGGCCAATATTCAACTTTCATTCAACATAACAAAAAGCAGATTATCTGGTCATTAGCACATTGCTGTTTGTGGGGGCTTGCTGTGCACAAAGTGGCTGCCGCGTTTCCCGCCTTACAACAGTGACTACACTCCAAAAGTAGTTCATTGGCTGTAAAGCGCTTTGAGATGTCTGGTGGTCATGAAAGGCGCTATATAAATGCAAGTCTTTCTGAAGGGCCTCGGAGGGTTAAATTATAAAGACAAGTTGCACAAATTCAGCTGCTTTTCTCCTGCGTGTAGGAGAGGTGGGGGGGGAGGGGAGGGATCTGATCGAGGTCCTTAAAATGTTAAGAGGCTTCGATAGGTTAGATGCGGAGAAATTATTTCCTCTGGTGGGTTATCAAGGACCGCACGACATACTCTTAAAATCCAAGCGAGGTTGTTGAGGAACGAAATAAGGAAGCATCTGTTCACACCAAGGGTCGTGGAAATCTGGAATTCTCTTCCCCAAAAGGCTGTGGATGCTAGGAGTCATTTGGAGCTTTTCAGACTGGGATTGATAGATTTTTGTGAGGTAAGGGTATCCAGGGAGATGGAGCTAAGCTAGGCAAATGGAGTTGTGGTGCAGATCAGCCATGATCTAATAAGAAAGACGCCAAACGCCTATTTTAGGCGGCCTCCAGGAATACCTCGACAGCCCAAAAAATAACATGAAAGAAAGACTTGCATTTATATAGCGCCTTTCACGACCACCGGATGCCTCAAAGCGCTTTACAGCCAATGAAGTACTTTTGGAGCGTGGTCACTGTTGCAATGTGGGAAACGCGGCAGCCAATTTGCGCACAGCAAGCTCCCAACAAACAGCTACGTGGCGATGACCAGATAATCTGTTTTAGTTATGTTGATTGAGGGATAAATATTGGCCAGGACACCGGGGATAACTCCCCTGCTCTTCTTCGAAATAGTGTCATGGGATCTTTTACGCCCACTTGAGAGGGCAGACGGGGCCTCGGTTTAACGTCTCATCCGAAAGACGGCACCTCCAACAGCACAGCGCTCCCGCAGCACTACGCTGGAGTGTCAGCCTCGACTTACGTGCTCCCATAATCCCATAAATCTATAAATTGAATGGTGGAGCAGGCTCGAGGGGCTGAACGGCCTCCTCCTGTTCCTAATATTTCACTGTTCCTAAGGTGTTGAGTCTTGCTGGGTGGTGGCGATCCTCCAGTATCCTCTGTGATCCCGAACAGTGAACGTTGGCAGGCTATTGGACCATGGGAGGGAGCAACACTAGCGACCGATCCACGCACAGACAATGCCAGCAGCGTGCAAGTATGAATGGGAACACTGACACTCCAGTGGAGAGCTGAGGGAGCGCTGCACCGTCAGAGCTACCGTCTTTCAGATGAGACGTTAAACCGAGGCCCCATCTGCTCTCTCAAGTGGATGGAAAAGTTCCTATGGCGCTCTTTCAAAGAAGAGCAGGGGAGTTCACGTGGTATCCAGGCCAACATTTATCCCTTAACCAACAGATGATCTGGTCATTTACTTCATTGCTGGTTGTGGAAGCTCGCTGTGCGCAAATTGGCTGCTGTGTTTCCTGCATTACAACAGTGAGTTCACTTCAAAATTGCTTCATTAATTTTAAAGTGCTTTGAAATGTCTTGGTTCGTGACAGACGCTTTTTTCTCTCTCCTCTCTGTCTCCCTGTCTCTGTCTCTGTCTCTGTCTGTCTATCGGCCTTTCTCTGTGTCTGTATCTCTGTCTGTCTTTTTAATCTTTCATTTCTCTCTCTAGTCTCTCTTTCATTTCTCTCTCTCTCTTTGATTCTCTCTCTCTCTCTCTCTCTCTTTTTTTTCTCTCTCTATCTCTCCGTCTCTATCTCTCCCTCGCTCTGTCTGAATGTTGAGTTAGCGGTGCAGCTAACAATATCTCTGCAAGATCCTGCAAATCCCCTTGGAGGACCGAGGCACCAACATCAGTGTTCTCGCCCAGGCCAACATCCGCAGCATCGAAGCACTGACCACACTTGACCAGCTCCGTTAGGCGGACCACATTGTCCGCATGCCCGACACAAGAGCAAGCGCTCTACTTGGAACTCCTACACGGTAGAGGAAACATTTCAAGGACACCCTCAAAGCCTCTTTGATAAAATGCAACATTCCCACCGACACGGGAGTCCCTGGCCAAAGACCGCCCTAAGTGGAGGAAGAGCATCCGAGAGGGCGCTGAGCACCTCGAGTCTCGTCGCCGAGAGCATGTAGAAACCAAGCGCAGGCAGCGGAAGGAGCCTGCGGCAAACCTGTCCCACCCACCCTTTCCTTTAACCACTGTCTGTCCCACCTGTGACAGGGACTGTAATTCCCGTATTGGATTGTACAGTCACCTGAGAACTCACTTTTGGAGTGGAAGCAAGTCTTCCTCGATTTTGAGGGACTGTCTATCATGATGATGCTCATAATGACTGCAGTGAGGACATTTAATTTTGCCCAGTGGTCCCGGGATGCTTCCTGTTCCCGATCATCATCTAGTGATTCCAACTGGAAAATACACACTGTGTACAGGTCCTTCTGCCCTCACTCATTGGGCCCATACACAAGAATGGCCTTGGGAGAGATTGTTGAGGAACCATACTGCTGTAAGGGAGTCCGTGCCTTCAGAAGAGGAGGGGCGAAAAGGGGAATAAAATTCGGCTGGATTCCATTCAGTTACTGAAGAACATGACACTTAAAGGTAAACATTTGCGAGAATGATTCCAGGGATGAGGGACTTCAATTACGTGGATAGACTGGAGAAGCTGGGATTGGTTTCCTTGGAGCAGAGAAGGTTGAGAGGAGATTTGATCGAGGTGTTCAAAATTATGAGGGGTCTGGACAGAGTAGATAGAGAGAAACTGTTCCCATTGGCTGGAGGGTCGAGAACCAGAGGACACAGATTTAAGGAGATTGGCAGAAAAACCAAAGGCGACATGAGGAAAAACTTTTTTACGCAGCGAGGGGTTAGGATCGGGAATGCGCTGCCTGAGAGGGTGGTGGAGGCAGACTCAATCGTGGCTTTCAAAAGGGAGTTGGATAAGTTCCTAAAAGACCAAAAATTGCAGGACTACGGGGAAAGGGCGGGGAGTGCGACTAGCTGAAGTGCTCTTGCAGAGAGCCGGCACGGGCTCGATGGGCCGAATGGTCTCCTTCTGTGCTGTAACCATTCTATGATTTGATAGGGTTCAAATCGCCATCTTGTGTGTAGAATGGAGAAAAATACAGAGTGGCAAAATGTATTGTTAACCCTCCCACTGCGATCTCGGAGATGGGCATCCTCCAACTGCTCCCGAGCTTGCTGCAATTCTCCTCAGGACATCCAGCATCCCAACTTCATTTGATTTGGCTTTGGAATATGGTTGGCTTACCGAAGGGAGCCATTAAATAGACAGAAAACCATGGGAGGGTGGAGAGGGGAACCTGTGCCTGAATCCACAGCATGCACCCACCAGGCAAAGCTCCGTGCCAGCGAGCGAACTTGTAACGTTACCCCTTACAACCTGCAGCACCACAAGTCGAGCCACTTTAGGAGATATTAGAGAGATGAGGTCATAGAGGTAGGGTTTAAGGAGCGTCTTGAAGGAGGAGAGCGAGATGGAGAGGTTTAGGGAGGGAATTCCAGAGGTTAGGGCCCAGGCAGCTGAAGGCATAAGAACATAAGAAATAGGAGCAGGAGTAGGCCATTTGGCCCTTCGAGCCTGCTCTGCCATTCAATAAGATCATGGCTGATCTGATCATGGACTCAGCCTCGCTTCGCTGCCCACTCCCGATAACCCTTTACTCCCTTATGGTTCAAAAACCTATCTGTCTAACAGCTGCCTGTTATGTCCAGAATAAACTAATGTGATTGAGTACTGTAGATGTGAGTAAGTGTGACCTTAGTCTCTTTCTTATTCTAACTCCAGAGTGTTGGTACAGCATGGGAGGCCTGCTTATATACAGTACTCCCAAGGGATGCTGGGATCCCTTGGAACTCCAACAGATACGCCCCCTGATGGCGGTAAAAAGCAGGTTACATAGGGTTGTATACATAACACTGCCAACGCTGGAGCAATTACAATAGGGGATGCACAAGAGGCAAGAATTAGAGGAGAGCAGAGATCTCGGAGGGTTTTAGGACTGGAGGAGTTTGCAGAGATAGGGAGGGGCGAGGCCATGGAGGGATTTGAAAACAAGGATGAGAATTTTAAAATTGAGGTGTGAAGTAAAACCATGCAAGGAGGGTTGCTTGAACTATGGCTCCCAATCTCAGACCAAGTGCTGCACCCAAGACTTGCACAAATATTATTCCTGACAATACTCCGTGCTTAACCTTCCGGTGAGTCACTGCTCTCAGCCATTTTGCCTCTTGTTTATTTGTGATTGCGACAACGAAAATCAGAGGAGGTTTTAGAAAACTACAACATCACCTTTCACGAATCTATACTTGCCATAGAGGGAGTGCAACAAAAGTTCACCAGACTGATTCCTGGGATGGGAGGATTGTCCTATGAGGCGAGATTGAGCAGACTAGGCCGATATTCTCTGGAGTTTAGAAGAATGAGATGATCTCATTGAAACATACATCATTCTTACAGGGCTTGACAGGGTAAATGCAGGGAGGATGTTTCCTCTGACTGAGCAGCCTAGAACCAGGGATCACAGTCTCAGAAACATAGAAACATAGAAACATAGAAAATAAGTGCAGGAGTAGGCCATTTGGCCCTTCGAGCCTGCACCGCCATTCAATAAGATCACGGCTGATCATTCCCTCAGTACCCCTTTCCTGCTTTCTCTCCATACCCCTTGATCCCCTTAGCCGTAAGGGCCATATCTAACGCCCTCTTGAATATATCCAATGAACTGGCATCAACAACTCTCTGCGTCAGGGAATTCCATAGGTTAACAACTCTCGAGTGAAGAAGTTTCTCCTCATCTCAGTTCTGAATGGCCTACCCCTTATCCTAAGACTATGTCCCCTGGTTCTGGACTTCCCCAACATCGGGAAAATTCTTCCTGCATCTAACCTGTCCAGTCCCATCAGCATCTTATACGTTTCTATGAGATCCCCTCTCATTCTTCTAAACTCCAGTGAATAAAGGCCCAGTTGATCCAGTCTCTCCTCATATGACATCCCAACCATCCCTGGAATCAGTCTGGTGAACCTTCGCTGCACTCCCTCAATAGCAAAAATGTCCTTCCTCAGACTAGGAGACCAAAACTGAACACAATATTCCAGGTGAGGCCTCACTAAGGCCCTGTCCAACTGCAGTAAGACCTCCCTGCTCCTGTGTTCAAATCCCATAGCTATGAAGGCCAACATACCATTTGCCTTCTTCACCGCCTGCTGTACCTGCATGCCCCCTTTCAGTGACTGATGAACCATGACACCAAAGTCTCGTTGCACCTCCCCTTTTCCTAATCTGCCGCCATTCAGACAATGTTCTGCAGCCTTGTTTTTGCCCCCAAAGTGGATAACCTCACATTTATCCACATTATACTACATCTGCCATGTATTCCCCCACTTGCCTAACCTGTCCAAGTCACTCTGCAGCCTCTTAGCGTCCTCCTCACAGCTCACACCTCCACCCAGTTTAGTGTCATCAGCAAACTTGGAGATATTACACTCAATTCCATCATTTAAATCATTAATATATATTGTAAAGAGCTGGGGTCCCAGCACTGAGCCCTGCGGCACTCCACTAGTCACTGCCTGCCATTCTGAAAAGGACCTGTTTATCCCGACTTTCTGCTTCCTGTCTGCCAACCAGTTCTCTATCCACGTCAGTACATTACCCCCAATACCATGTGCTTTGATTTTGCACACGAATCTTTTATGTGGGACCTTGTCAAAAGCCTTTTGAAAGTCCAAATACACCACATCCACTGGTTCTCCCTTGTCCACTCTACTAGTTACATCCTCAAAAAATTCCAGAAGATTTGTCAAGCATGATTTCCCTTTCATAAATCCATGCTGACTTGGACCGATCCTATCACTGCTTTCCAAATGCACTGCTATTTCATCCTTAATGATTGATTCCAACATTGTTCCCACTACTGATGTCAGGCTCACCAGTCTATAATTATCCGTTTTCTGTATCCCTCCTTTTTAAAAAAAGTGGTGTTACATTAGCTACCCTCCAGTCCATAGGAACTGATCCAGAGTCGATAGAGTGCTGGAAAATTATCACCAATGCATCCACTATTTCTAGAGCCAGTTCCTTAAGTACTCCGGGATGCAGACTATCAGGCCCTGGGGATTTATCGGCCTTCAATCTCATCAATTTCCCTAACACAATTTCCCGCCTAATAAGGATATCCTTCAGTTCCTCCTTCTCACTGGACCCTCGGTCCCCTAGTACATCCGGAAGGTTATTTGTGACTTCCTTTGTGAAGACAGAACCAAAGTACTTGTTCAATAGGTCTGCCATTTCTTTGTTCCCCATTATAAATTCACCCGAATCCGACTGCAAGGGACCTACGTTTGTCTTTACTAATCTTTTTCTCTTCACATATCTACAGAAGCATTTGCAGTCAGTTTTTACGTTTCTGGCAAGCTTCCTCTCATACTCTAGGGGTCAGCCATTTAGGACTGAAATGAAGAGAAATTTCTTCACTGAGGGTGGTGAATCTTTGGAATTCTCTACCCCAGAGGGCTGTTGAGACTCGGTCTTTGAGTATATTTAAGACAGAGATCGTTAGATTTTTGGATATTAAGGGGTATGTGGATAGTGCAGGAAAGTGGAGTTGAGGTAGAAGATCAGCCGTGATCATATTAAATGGCGGAGCAGGCTCGAGGGGCCGAATGGCCGACTCCTGCTCCTATTTCTTATGTTCTTGGATGTAAATATTTGTTGAGATGAATAGCATAGATGCAATTAAGCTAGATAAACACATGAGGGGAAAAGGAATCGGAGGATATGCTGATGGGATTAAAGGTAATGTGGGAGGAGGCTCATGAGGAGCATAACCACCGGCACAGACCAGTTGGGCCGAATGGCCTGCTTCTGTGCTGTACGTTCGATGTAATTTAATTCATGGAAACAATGTCAGGATTCGCAGCATTCTGAATTATTGGGTTTATTGCTGTACTTTATTACAGTAAACAGGTCAATTAATGGGACCCCGGCAAATAGGAAGGCTGGTTTAAAGTGGACAACTGAACCCTCTGCATGCTAATGTAAAGTCTGCTGTTTCTCCCACTGCACTGCACAGGCCTGCTGTACAGCGACCGCTGCGACTAACCTGGCAATATATCAGCCGGAGTGAGCTTTCAGATGGGAGCCATTTGTTTAGAGGACGCAGTTAATCAAGTAGTGTAATTGTGGTTTGGTGCAGAGGAGGCGTGCACTGTCCAGGGTTGTCCGCACTGGGGAGAATGGCAGCGAGGGGATTTATGACCAGAGCCAGGCAGATCAACGAGCATTTTTGCCTCGTCTCTCTGTGCGCCGTTCTACCCCGCCGTGCGCCAGTTTCTTCGGTATAAGCGGGCGGGCAACGGGGGCATGCGGAGACATTCCTGACCCGCATTTGCAGCAGATGGAATGAAAGAAAGACTTGCATTCCTATAGCGCCTTTCACGACCACTGGACGTCTCAAAGCGCTTTACAGTCAATTTCAGTACTTTTGGAGTGTAGTCGCTTTTGTAATGTGGGAAACGCGGCAGCCAATTTGTACACAGCAAGCTCCTACACACAGCAATGTGATAATGACCGGATAATCTGTTTTTATTGTTATGTTGATTGAGGGATAAATATTGGCCAGGACACCGGGGATAACTCCTCTGCTCTTCTTCGAAATAGTGCCGTGGGATCTTTTACGTCCACCCGAAAGAGCAGACGGAGCCTCGGTTTAACGTCTCGCCTCTGACAGTGCAGCGTTCCCTCAGCACTGCAGTGGGAGTGCCAGATTTATGTGCTCAGGTCCCTGGAGTGGGACTTGAACCCACAACCGACCGACTCCGAGGTGATAGCGCGATCCAAGTGTTATGAAGCACTTTGAGATATCCCACAAAGGCTTTGAATACAGTGTACGTTCTTTCTTTCTTTCTCTTCACAAACCACCCTACATGCAGTAGAATAAAATCATGTCCAACACCGCTGTGTTAACTTGCTAATTTAAAGTGGCATTGAATAGAAGGTTGAGATTTGCTTCACTCGTGCTCAGTAAGCACTGTTTTCTGTGCCATTGTGATGTGGCAAGAGTTTCAGGAGCCCAGCATGAAATATGGATGTGCATGAATTGTGAACTAAATTGCAGTGGCAATTCCCATCTCATCCCCTTTATCAAAGGTGCAGAAGAAAGGGAGCCAAGCATGAACCTCCATTCCTCCATAAGGTTAATACATTGAAAGCCACAGCGTGAGGTCTTTGAAAGAACTGATATCCCCTTTGTTGCAGATTAAAGTTGAGCAGGTTTTAAATATCTTTCAATTGAGGCGCTTGTTAGCGAAGGTCGGTGATAGAAGCTCATTGATTAAGGATACAGCATAGAATGCAAACCGTTTGAAATTGGATGATGGGTGAATCTGAAGAACAACAACTATCTTATATTGTAAAGCCAGATGCTCCTGAACATCTATTTATTTATAGTGCATTTGACTGTACTTTTCCCTTTAACCTAAAACGTTCTTGAGCTGTTTCTGAAGGACGCGCTTGTTTGTACTGCAAAAATGGCCACCATGCTCCACCCTTTGTTTCTGATTGGTCCCCTTGGAGGATAAGCCACACCCTGAAGTTTCACAGGAATGTGTCACTGGAACCGCCCATCCCAAGGTCTCACTGACTTTGCAAATTTTAACTCAATCCACTTTGATTTCTTGAAACGACAGAGGACAGAGCTCCCCAGAAGACAGCAAGGTATCCCAGTACATGCCTCCCCCTACCAACCCCTCCCCCCCCCGGATTGTTAACAGGTTTATTGGGTATGAAGTGAATAGTGACAGTGTGACTTCTGAATATCATTCACTCCAACGATGTCCCTTGTAGGGGGTTGGAAGAACGTGATCAGTCTTCCCTGAGTTCCCTCTCTCCCCTCCAACCTGCCCCCCACCCGTATCTGTCTCTCTCTCTCTCTCCCTCTCCCTCCCCCACCCCCACACCCAGCCTCAAGCAATATCAGAATATAAGAACAGGAGCAGGCAATTCAGCCCGTCAGACTTACTCCACCATTCAATGAGATCCTGGCTGATCTGTGACCTAACTCCATATAACTGCCTTTGGCCCATAACCAAAGGTATTAAGGGATAACAGAAAGTTATCAATCTCTGATTTTAATTTAACAATTGATCTTACATCAATTGCCATTTGTGGAACAGAGTTTCAAAATTCTACCATCCTTTTGTGTTTCCTAATTTGTGTCAGCTATGGCTCAGTGGGCAGCACACTCGCCTCTGAGTCAGAAGGTTGTGGGTTTAAGTCCTACTCTAGGGTCTTGAGCACATAAATCTAGGCTGACACTCCGGTGCAGTGCTAAGGGAGTGCTGCACTGTCGGAGGTGCCGTCTTTCGGAGGAGACGTTAAATTGAGTCCCCATCTGCCCCCTCAGGTGGACGTAAAAGATCCCATGGCACTATTTTGAAGAAGAGCAGGGGAGTTATCCCTGGTGTACTGGCCAATATTTATCCCTCAATCAACATAACAAAAAAAAAACAGATTATCCGGTCATTATCACATTGCTGTTTGTGGGAGCTTGCTGTGTGCAAATTGGCTGCTGTGTTTCCCACATTACAACAGTGACTACACTCCAAAAGTACTTCATTGACTGTAAAGCGCAGTGGCTGTGAAAGGCTCTATATAAATGCAAGTCTTTCTTTCTAGTATCGGTGAGGCTTTATCTTTCAATATCAATAAGTTATATAATATTTTAGCTTTGTGCCATTACATAGCTGCGAGGTGGGTGGGGGGGAGGAAGCGTTTAGTCATGATGTCCCATCTGTCATGGTGCGGGGGACAGGCTTGATGGACTAACTGGTCTTTTCCTGCCCATTGAGTTCGTATCTGACTTACTACTTCAGCACCTGTTATATATCAGTGATGGGTAACTAGTTGTTGAGACTGTAGTAACCATCAAAACCTGCTGTGGCTCAGTGGGTAGCACTCTTGCCTTTAAGTCAGAAAGTTGTGGGTTCAAGTCCGACTCGAGTGCATAAATCTAGGCTGACATTCCCAGTGTGCTACCAAGGGAATGCTGCACTTTTGGATGAGACGTTAAACTGAGGTTCCATTTACTCTCGGGTGGATGTAAAAGATCCCACGGCCATTATTTCGAAGAAGAGCTGGGGAACGCGGCAGCCAATTTTCAAACAGCAATGTGATAATGACCGGATAATCTTTTTTTTTTTTTGTTATGTTGATTGAGGGATAAATATTGACCAGTACATCAGGAATAACTCCCTTGCTCTTCTTCAAAATAGTGCCATGGGATCTTTTACATGGGAGGTGTCCTTGGCCAATATTTATCCACATTCCTAAAAATGAAGCAGCTTATCTGATCATTATCATCTTCCAGTTTGTGGGAGCTTGCTGTGTGCAAATTGGCTGTTGCCTTTCTTACATTACAACAGTGACTAAACTTTAAGAGTACTTCGTTGGTTGGAAAGCACTTTGGGATGTCCTAACGTCACGAAAGTGCTATATAAATGCAAGTCTTTCTTTAGACTACCTGTTATGCTCATAATAAAGTGATACAACTGAGTACTCTATGCAATGAGTAAGTGTGACCTTAGCTGCTTTAATTAAACTCCAGATTGCTGGTGCAACATGGGAGGCCTGCTTATATACAGTGCTCCCAAGGGATGCTGGGATCCCTTGGGACTCCAACAGGTAGGCCCTGTGGTGGTGGTGTGATACAGGTTGCCAAGGGTTACATACATAACACTATCCATGAGCAATGCCACGGGAGATCTGCTGGTAATAAATCAAAGCCGAACTGCACAAAGGGTTCAGTTTTTCACCCGAGTTGGATTTGGTTTCCGGCCTTGTGCAGGGCAGCTTTGTTTCTCTGCTGGAGTCTGTGATCACGGCAGGGCTCGGTGCTCAACCTGCCTTGCTCAGCAGTGAAATATCGGTTGCCCAGAAAACGCAGACAAATAGCCGAGCAGGACCAGGTGCTTCCTTCAGCTGTTGCACCGATGCAAAAAAAAATGTTTCCGCGATAGATTGAACTCGGGCCGCCTGGCGCGTACGAGGCGGTAGCGGGCCGAAGGTGGCTGCTCGCGATGTGGTCTCCTCTGCACTGGGGAGACCAAACGCAGATTGGGTGAGTGCTTTGCGGAACACCTCCGTTCAGTCCGTAAGCGTGACCCTGAGCTTCCGGTCGCCTGTCACTTTAATTCCCTGCTCCACTCCCACTCTGACCTCTCCGTCCTCGACCTCCCGCACTGCTCCAACGAAGCTCGAGGGACAGCACCTCATCTTTCGTTGAGGCACTTTTAGACTCAACATCGGGTTCAACAATTTCAGAACGTAACCTCTGCCCCTACTTTTTCACATGGCCATTCTGCCATTCCCATTTACACCTCCTCTAGTCTCATCTTCTGTTTCATTACTTGTCTCATTGCCATCTCCTTTTGCCTTCTACAACCATATCTTTTGTCATTTAAATCACTCCTGCCCTCCACCCTATCACAGACCTTCCCAAAAACAGATGCTCTGGTCATTATCACATTGCGGTTTGTGGGAGCTTGCTGTGTGCAAATTGGCTGCTGGGTTTCCGACATTACAACAGCGACTTGAATTTGACGTGCGCTGAAGATGCTGCCCATTGTGCCCCTTAGTGGGCGGAATCCGCATTGCGCCTCTGGGAGGAACTCTTCAGCCACTGGGAGAAGGCGATTGAGGAGGATTCTTGCGATGACTTTCCCTGTGGCAGACAGCAGGGAAACTCCTCTGTAATTACCCAAAACACCTGAGAACTCGTATTCATGCGGAAGCAAGTCATCCTCGACTCCGAGGGACTGTCTAAGAAGAAGAACAACAATGGTGACTACACTCCAAAAGTAAAGCGCTTTGAGACTTCCGCTGGTCGTGAAAGATGCTATATGAATGCAAGTCTTTCTTTCTTTGTTTTTTTCCTACCCTCCCTCCTTTTCCTGTCCCTGCACTTGCGTAAAACCTGTTACATCTCTAACTTTTTCCATTTCTGATGAAACGTCATCGACCTGAAACTCTGTTTCTCTCGCCGCAGAGGTTGCATGACCCGTTGAGTGTTTCCAGCATTTTCGGCTTTTATTTCAGATTTCCAGCATCTGCAGTATTTTGCTTTACTAAAACGGCTTACCGTCCCATTTGCACCAACCCGACCGCCCCGCCCCCCACCCACATCCTCAAAGGGGCTTGGTTCAGGTGGCAGGACTTTGCGATTTGGAGTCCCGTCACATACATGGGAGTCTGATTGCGATCTGGATGGATGACTGGGCGGAGCCTCGCTGTGCAGGCTCTGCCCACTTTGAAGTGGGAAGCAGCACCTGAGAGACAGAAGTTTGTGATTGTTCTTGTGGGGCGGGTGAGGAGGAGCAGGAGCGCTCCTCTGGGCTCCACGAGGCTAATGTGGGCTATTGCCGCCGCCGCCCCCGGCCCTCAACCCGACAAGCGATCTCCCCTCACCCTCCCTCCCTGCTCTCCCGGGCTAGCCACCAAGCCTGGCAACCAACAGAGGGACGTCCATTTTGTGGCGTGGTAACCAGGCCGAACCCTCAGAATGGACTGGGCCTCCCGTCGGCAGAATTGGGCAGCTGCCCCATTATTCAGCCACGCTCGAGTTAAAATCCACATACACATACTGCGTACAGTTCTATTCAAAAGGAGGACCTGCAGAGGGTGCCAAGAAGATTCACAAGGGTGATACTGGAAATGCGAGGGTATACATATCAGGAAAGGATGAACAGGCTGGGTCTCTTTTCTCATGGCAAAAAAAGAAAGCTGAGGAGAGACCGAATCGAGGTTTCTAAATTTCTGGAAGGTTGTGGTAGAGTGGACACACAGAGAATGTTTCCACTTGTGGGGAAGAGCATAACTAGAGGCCATCAATATAAGATAGTCACTAAGAAATCCAATAGGGAATTCAGAAGAAACTTTTTTTTCCAAAGAGTGGTGAGAATGTGGAACTTGTTACCACAGGGAGTGGTTGAGGCGAATAGTATCGATGCATTTAAGGGGAGCATATGAGGGAGAAGGGTGTCATGTATGTCTGCTTGGATTTACTAGCCACCAGGTGGTGCCACTGTTGGAGGTCATCGGGCTGTGCGTACGTGTGCGCGGCCCAGGTATAAAAGGCCAGCCATCTTGTAATGTAATCACTTTGGGTCCTAATAAAGTGGAGCCAGGTTTGTACCTGTTCGGAGTTTACAGTGTTGAGTCTATTGAGTTATTGCATACACAGCAAAGGGAATAGAGGGTTATGCTGATAGGAAAGACAGGAGGAGGCTCGAGTGGAGCATAAACACCGGCATGGACTGGTTGGGCCGAATGGCCTGTTTCTGTGCCGTATATCCTGTGAGATATAATTGGCTCAACAACCGCTCTGCATTACTTTTGAAAGTGGCTTTAGTGTCTTGACGGGGGTGGGGAGGGAAATATCAGCACTGGTGTGTACTTTAACCTGGCACAAATTTCACACATCGAGTTATTTCTGGCCCACATTTGTTGTTGCAATAATCTGGCTTTTGTGCACCAGTAAACAGCACGGCCTTGTCTATTTATCGCCGAGCGACGGGATGTCTGGGGCTCGACGACTGGTTAGTTAACTCAGGAGCATTCTCCAGATAATCTTGGGTTGTTCAATTTATCAAGAACAACCTCCACAGTGTAGCTTTGGAACACTTTCAAAACTCGCTCATGTGGGGTGGAATGTTTGTTGAGATGGGAAGGGACAGGAAGGAAAATAGACTGGCATTTATATAGCAAAGTGTGATAATGCCCAGATAATCTGTTTTAGTGATGTTGATTGAGGGATAAATATTGACCCAGGACACCAGGGAATAACTCCCCCTGCTCTTCTTCAATAGTGCTGTGGGATCTTTTACGTCCACTTGAGAGAGCTGTGGTCTTATTGAATGGCTGTGGGAGGAAAGCAAATTTGTAGGTCAAATGGCTCTTATTTCTTATGTTCTTACAAGACTATAGCTGCTTTAGATCGGGTGGGAAGAAGCACAAGTCGGATGCATCTAGGCGTTAAGGACTAGGGTCTGAAAAAAAAACTTATTTTTGCTGGAGGAAAGAAAAGTGAAGCAGGTCTTTAAAATAATGGAAGGCATTCATGTGATTAAAGCTGTTTAATTTGGCTAATGAATATAAAATAAGAGGACACCAGTACAAAATTCACAAGTTTAGAGATCGGACAAATGTGCTTTCTCCTCCCACAGGATATTGAATGCACCGATCAGCCTCCCAGACATGGCAGTTGATTCAAGGTCAATTGACTCGTTTAGAAGGAGCTGGATCGATATGTGTTGAGAAGGGAGATTGAGGGTTCTTCTCGGGATATTAGTTGCTTCGCATGCTTTCTTCCTTCAGTAGAGGGAGGTAAAGCGACCACGTGGCCCGAGCTGGAAAATGATCAAAGGCTGACCCACGAGAAAACAAAGGTATGCTGACGCACCCTCCAAAAGCTGACCGCTCAATAACTGCCCCGCACGTAGTCCTCGACAGAATGTGAAAGGCGGGGAGTTGACTGAGAGTGCAGTGGGACACGGGCTCGTCACAACTTACAGCAGCAGCTACACTCGACGTTCTACAACAAATTGTATTCATGAGAACATGAGAACATAAGAAATAGGAGCCGGAGTAGACCATTTGGCCCCTCGAGCCTGCTCCGCCATTCAATAAGCTCATGGCTGATCTGATCATGGATTCAATTCCACTTCCCTGCCCGCTCCCCATAACCCTTGACTCCCTTATCACTCAAAAATCTGTCTATCTCCACCTTTAAATATATTCAATGACCCAGTCTCCACAGCTCTCTGGGGCAGCGAATTCCAGAGATTTACAACCCTTTAACGTAGTGAAATGTCCCAAGGTGCTTCACAGGAATATTATCAGATAGAAAATTTGAAACTGTTATGTATGCAATAAAGGTACAAACTGAGTACTGTTTAACTGAACAAGGTACACCCTTGGCTCTGCTTTATTACGGCCCAAAGTGCCTGACTCACAAAATGGCTGGCCTTTTATACCAGAGCAGCACCATGTGTGTGCTGCTCAGTGGCCTCCAACAATGACGCCATCTGGTGGCTACAAACAGAATGTACATACATGAGGACAGAAACCGAGCCACATAAGTAGAAGTTAGCGCAGATGACCAAAAGCTTGATCAAAGAGGTATTCATCTGTCCCAAACTCGATGTACATACCTTCTAGCAAGTCCCGCTCACCCATCACCCCTGTGCTCGCTGACCCATGCCCTGAGTCGCACCAAGTCCCGCTCACCCATCACCCCTGCGCTCGC
Source organism: Pristiophorus japonicus (assembly GCF_044704955.1). Lineage (NCBI taxonomy): Eukaryota > Metazoa > Chordata > Chondrichthyes > Pristiophoridae > Pristiophorus > Pristiophorus japonicus. The sequence continues at coordinate 228,471,150 of NC_091984.1, forward strand.
TGACCCCTGCCCTGAGTCGCACCAAGTCCCGCTCACCCATCACCCCTGTGCTCGCTGACCTACATTGGCTCCCGGTTAAGCAATGCCTCAATTTCAAAATTCTCATCCTTATTTTCAAATCCCTCCATGGCCTCGCCCCTCCCTATCTCTGTAATCTCCTCCAGCCCCACAACACCCCGAGATGTCTGCGCTCCTCTAATTCTGCCCTCTTGAGCATCCCTGATTATAATCGCTCAACCATTGGTGGACGTGCCTTCTGTTGCCTGGGCCCCAAGCTCTGGAACTCCCTGCCTAAACCTCTCCACCTCTCTACCTCTCTTTCCTCCTTCAAGATGCTCCTTAAAACATACCTTTTTGACCAAGCTTTTGGTCACCTGCGCTAATTTCAACTTATGTGGTTCGGTGTCATAATGTCTTTATGTCATAATACTTCTGTGAAGCACCTTGGGATGTTTCACTATGTTAAAAGCGCTATATGAATACAAGTTGTTGTTGAGTATGGCCTCCTTCACATGTCAGAGAAGAACAGACCAATCTTTGTTTAATTCCATTCGTGACTGAGGAAGCCCCAGTCATCACTCCATTACTAGCCACTCTTCCTGATTTCCCCTTGTGTCGCTGTTGAACCCCGTTCATAAAGCAGGCAGCATGAAAACTTGGCCAGGCGGTCTGCGGTCAAAACGACCGTCCTCACATCTGCATAATGTGATGAACTGACACATTCTTCAACTCTAGAGGAGCCACCTCTTCATCCCAGATCAGTTGGAAGATTCAGACGGGGTACTTTTCAGTGGCTAGGTCACCAAGCCTAAGTATGCACACGTGAGTCTGACGTCTAGCTTAAGTGGTGACTTTGTGGAGAGTATTGAGTGGATTTAGCGAACTTTGAATTGATCGCTGTGCAACTCTAGCATTAGAAGCACCATCTGTTTCTGAGGGTCGGTTGACGACGTCATTGACGTGCTCACCATTTTCATGTTCTTAAAGGGGAATTGTGTGCATTGAACTAGGTGTGGATAATAGTAACCAGAATGATAATTGTAAGGGGCATGAACTGCGAGGGGAAAATGAGAAACATTTAATCACTGTAGTATAGAGAGATGGTTAATGTTGGACCTCACTGTGTTGTATACAGTACTAAATGGTACAGATAAGGTGAGGCAGAGCAATAGGGTCTAAATTAGCATGAGTGAGAAGTCAATTCAATATAGGTCTTAGATACATTCTTTACTTAAAGGATGATAAATATTTGAAATATATCGGGTGAGGAGGAGGTGGAGTCTGAGACATTCAAGGAGTTGAAATGCATGTGGATGCTAGGTTGGCTGAGATGTAGGAGGAACAGCTTTGGCTTTCGCTCACCCTTGGCTTGTTTATCTCCCGGTCTTATGACTTGGCTTTAAATTAAATGCGAGTCCGTGGTCTGTACCGTGTTAACAAATCTCAGGGGAGCAAGAACACTACAATTAATCGCAAATGTTTCTCGGCTACAAAGGGGAAACAGATCAGCTAGGGTTCCTGCTGTTCATCATTATCCAACGATCCTGATGGAAAGTGTGGGGGGTGAAATTGGATCTACTTGGGCCTACTCATTTTACAGGCCCAAAACAGGTGCAAGGAGGTCCAATTTAATGGGACAACCTCACAGCAAACAGCGTTGGACACACATTTGATGCCTGTGTCAGCTGTGGCTCAGTGGGTAGCACTCTCACCTCTGAGTCTAGGAGGTTGTGGGTTCAAGTTCCACTCCAAGGACTTAAGCACACACGATCTAAGTTGACACTTCAGTGCAGTGCTGAGGGAGTGTTTGACTGTCGGAGATATGTCGTCTTTCTGATGAGATATTAAACCGAGGCCCTGTCTGCTCTCTTAAGTGGACATAAAAGATACCATGTCACTATTTTGAAGAAGAGCAGTGGAGTTATCATCAGTGTCCTGGCCAATATTTATCCCTCAATCAACATCATAAAAACAGATTATCTGGTCATTAACATGTTGCTATTTGTGGGAGCTTGCTGTCTGCAAATTAGCTGCTGCATATCTCACATTACAACAGTGACTACACTCCAAGTACTTCATTGGCTGTAAAGTGTTTTGAGACGTCCGGTGGTCATGAAAAGCGCTATATAAATGTTGTTTTTTGGGCTGTATAGGTATTCCTGGTGGCCGCCTAAAATAGGCATTCGGCCTCTTGAATATTCTAGTAAGTGGCTTGTTTTAGGACTGAAGCGGGATATTGGTTTGCCCTGACCCAATGCCTGCTGTGTCCAGGATTAATTACCAGGCCCATAGGAGGTCTAACCTGCAGTCCTTCAGGGACCACTGGAGGCCTTCACCAAAAGTGTAAGGAAATACTTGCCTCTGTGTGCTCCTTCCAGCTCCACGTTAAACCTGCGGGCCGCCCCTTCCCTAAACAATCCCTGAACTTTCCTGAGGCCCCCGCCCATCACCCCAGCCGGATGAGGTGTGTCCCGCTCCCCCCAGCAACGGCCGAGGTGGCTCAGTGGGTGGGTCGAAGAATCAGGTTGGAATTCCTCAAAGTGCTCAGGGAAGAGCAGAACCCAGTCCATCATCATCATCATCATAGGCAGTCCCTCGGAATCGAGGAAGACTTGCTTCCACTCTTAAAAATGAGTCCTTAGGTGACTGAACAGTTCAATATGAGAACCACAGTCCCTGTCACAGGTGGGACAGACAGTGGTTGAGGGAAAGGGTGGGTGGGGAGTCTGGTTTGCCGCACGCTCCTTCCGCTGCCTGCGCTTGGTTTCTGCATGCTCTCGCCGACGAGACTCGAGGTGCTCAGCGCCCTCCCGGATGCTCTTCCTCCACTTAGGACGGTCTTTGGCCAGGGATTCCCAGGTGTCGGTGGGGATGTTGCGCTTTATCAGGGAGGCTTTGAGGGTGTCCTGGTAACGTTTCCTCTGCCCACCTTTGGCTCGCTTGCCCTGAAGGAGTTCCGAGTAGAGCGCTTGCTTTGGGAGCCTTGTGCCTGGCATGCGGACGATGTGGCCCGCCCAATTTAGCTGATCAAGTGTGGTCAGTGCTTCAATGCTAGAACCCAGTGGGAAGGTTTCAACCCCAGTTTTCACTCGCTTCCCACCCCTCACACCCCACCCCCACACCCCGTGTGTGTTAATGTTGTGCCCAAAAATGGGTTGAAGTTTCGCCAGTAGGCGTGAAGGCCAAATATCATTGGTTGCCAAATTGGATTGGTTCGAGCAGTAGAAGATAGTTGGGCTGAATGACCTTTTGCTCTCCCTTGATTTTCTTGTCAAGAAAGAAAGACTTGCATTTATATAACACCTTTCATGACCCCAGGACATCCCAAAGCACTTTACAGCCATTGAAGTATTTTGTTGAAGTGTAGTCACTGTTGTAATGTGGGAAATGGCGGCAGCCAATTTGCGCACAGCAAGCTCCCACAAACAGCAATGTGATAATAACCGGATAATCTGTTTTTCGTGATATTGATTGAGAGATAAGTATTGGCCAAGACCCTGGGGATAATTCCCCTGCTCTTCTTCGATATAGTGCCATGAGATCTTTTACATTCACCTGAGAGCAGACGGGGCCTCGGTTTAATGTCTCATCCAAAAGATGGCACCTCCGACAGTGTAGCGCTCCTTCACCACTGCACTGGAGTGTCCGCCTGGATTTTGTGCTCAAGTCCCTGGCGTGGGACTTGAACCCACAACCTTCTGACTCCGAGGCGAAGGTGGTTTGTTTCCGTGGGAGCGTGATGGCCTTTTCTCACCCAGTCACTCCACCCTCTTCTCCCCCACGTTGCTCCCAACAAAGGCCATGCTGCCTGAACCACAGATTACTGTGCACACACTCCCGAGACCTGCCCACCATGGGACTCCCTGATTGGCACATTCCTGAGTCCTCATCACTTTCTCTAAGCATTTCCATTGTTACTGTTCTGTGGAAATGGAGTTTGGATGGTTAACAAGTGGAGCACTGCTCTCGGACTAAAAAACAAAAACAGCAATATTGTGATGAATGTTACCATTACCAGCTTACGGGAGACAAGAGAAAGCAATGAAGTGGGCAGTTGCCACAGACCACTCAATCTGCCAAGGAAGGATATTTGCAAAGCTGTACTGCAAGTGACTGAAGGTAAATTAGTTGGGGAGCAATCAAAGAAATGCGAAGAATAATTGCCAATTTTGAAAGAAAAGATCCGTTTTGTCTTATAAAAGCTTGATGGATTAGCGCCATGAATTCTTTCAAGTCTTTATGGCATTCAATTCCTTCCAACCCAGGCCTGGACATTTATTGTCACATCCACACAGGTTCCCTCTGAGGGACCAACACATAATTACTTCTTCGGAGGGAGCCGCTGAAATAGGCCAATTCAATGGCCGTTTTAAATCTCTCTCAATTAATCACACTTTTTTCATAGAATCATAGAAGTTTACAGCACCATTTTGGCCCATCGTGTCCAAGCCAGCCAACAAGGGGCTACCCAGCCTAATCCCACTTTCCAGCTCTTGGTCCGTAGCCCCGCACGTTACGGCTCTTCAGGTGCATATCCAGGTACTTTTTAAATGTGATGAGGGTTTCTGCCTCTCCCACCCAGATCCCCACAGCCCTCTGCATGAAAACATTGCTCCTCAAATCTCCTCTAAACCTTCTACCAATTACTAGCGATGAACAGCGCGTGGCTGAAGCCGGGAGGGTTTTTAATGCCGTCTCGCCTGGTGGCCGCGCAGTGTGTCGGCGGGAGGTTGAAGGGGCCCGGCCGGGAACCACAGCCCCGTGGAATGTCTGAGTTCTGGGCCACTGGTGTTCGCACGCCAGGGGGATGTTGATGGGGAGGCTACCGCAGCGGAGCTCGGGGCCAATTAGATGAGCTTTCTGTTCCGTCGACGACTACTTGTTTGAGAGCCGGAGTGAAGGTGTGAGCAATATCCAGGAAGATGAGCAGGGATTAGTCTCGGGAGAACTCAACGCGGCTAATGAAAGCTGAAAAGCTGCAGCTGCCATTGCAAACTGCTCTTGTTAGTGAGGCCTGAGGCCTGTGGTAACTACTATTAAATCAGCCAAACCTAATTAAGGTTAAATCACATTTCAGACAACATTACCACATATTTCTCCTGCGCTTCCAGGATAACATCTCACACAAATAAAAAAAAAGGGTTGTAATCTGAACTGGGAACAAAATTGCATACTATTTACAGCACAGAAACCGGCCATTCGGCCCAACGGGACCCTGCTGGGGTTTGTGCTCCACACGAGCCTCTGCCCACCCCATATACATCTCACTCTATCAGCATAGCATAGAAACATAGAAACATAGAAAATAGGTGCAGGAGTAGGCCATTTGGCCCTTCGAGCCTGCACCACCATTCAATAAGATCATGGCTGATCATTCACCTCAGTACCCCTTTCCTGCTTTCTCTCCATACCCCCTGATCTCTTTAGCCGTAAGGGCCATATCTAACTCCCTCTTGAATATATCCAATGAGCTGGCTTCAACAACTCTCTGTGGTAGGGAATTCCACAGGTTAACAACTCTCTGAGTGAAGAAGTTACTCCTCATCTCAGTCCTAAATGGCTTACCCCTTAATCTTAGATTGTGACCCCTGTTCCTGGATTTCCCCAACATCGGGAACATGCGTCTAACCTGTCCAGTCCCGTCAGAATTTTATATGTTTCTATGAGATCCACTTTCATCCTTTTGAACTCTAGTGAATACAGGCCCAGTCGATCCAGTCCTGCCATCCCTGGAATCAGTCTGGTGAACCTTTGCTGCACTCCCTCAATAGCAAGCACATCCTTCCTCAGATTAGGAGACCAAAACTGAACACAATATTCCAGGTGAGGCCTCACCAAGGCCCTGCAGTAAGACCTCCCTGCTCCTATACTCAAATCCCCTCGCTATGAAGGCCAAAATAACATTTGCCGCCTTCACCGCCTGCTGTACCTGCATGCCAACTTTCAATGACTGATGTACCATGACACCCAGGTCTCGTTGCACCTCCCCTTTTCCTAATCTGCCGCCATTCAGGTAATATTCTGCCTTCGTGTTTTTGCCACCAAAGTGGATGACCTCACATTTATCCACATTATACTGCATCTGCCATGCATTTACCCACTCATTAACCTGTCCAATTCATTCTGCAGTCTCTTAGCATCCTCCTCACAGCTCACACCACCACCCAGCTTAGTGTCATCTGCAAACTTGGAGATTTTACCCTCAATTCCTTCATCTAAATCATTAATGTATATTGTAAATATCTGGGGTCCCAGCCGTGCGGTACCCCACTAGTCACTGCCTGCCATTCTGAAAAGGACCCGTTTATCCCGACTCTCTGCTTCCTGTTTGCCAACCAGTTCTCTATCCACATCAGTACATTACCCCCAATACCATGTGCTTTAATTTTGCACACTAATCTCTTGTGTGGGACCTTGTCAAAAGCCTTTTGAAAGTCCACATCCACTGTTTCTCCCTTGTCCACTCTACCAGCTACATCCTCAAAAAATTCTAGAAGATTTGTCAAGCATGATTTTCCTTTCATAAATTCATGTTGACTTGGACCGATCCTGTCACTGCTTTCCAAATGTGCTGCTATTTCATCTTTAATAATTGATTCCAACATTTTCCCCACTACTGATGTCAGGCTAACCCATCTATAATTACCTGCTTTCTCTCTCCCTCCATTCTTAAAAAGTGGTGTTACATTAGCTACCCTCCAGTTCATCGGAACTGATCCAGAGTCAATAGACTGTTGGAAAATGATCACCAATGCATCCACTATTTCTAGGGCCACTTCCTTAAGTACTCTGGGATGCAGACTATCAGGCCTCGAGGATTTATCGGCCTTCAATCCCATGAATTTCCCTAACACAATTTCCCACCTAATAAGGATATCCTTCAGTTCCTCCTTCTCACTAGACCTTTGGTCCCCTAGTATTTTCCGGAAGGTTATTTGTGTCTTCCTTCGTGAAGACAGAACCGAAGTATTTGCTCAATTGGTCTGCCATTTCTTTGTTCCCCATTATAAATTCACCTAAATCTGACTGCAAGGGACCTACGTTTGTCTTCACTAATCTTTTTCTCTTCACATATCTATAGAAGCTTTTGCAGTCAGTTTTTATGTTCCCAGCAATCTTCCTCTCATACTCTATTTTCCCCCTCCTAATTAAACCCTTTGTCCTCCTCTGCTGAATTATAAAATTCTCCCAGTCCTCAGGTTTGCTGCTTTTTCTGGCCAATTTATATGCCTCTTTCTTGGATTTAACACTATCCTTAATTTCCCTTGTTAGCCACGGTTGAGCCACCTTCCACATTTTATTTTTACTCCAGACAGGGATGTACAATTATTGAAGTTCATCCATGTGATCTTTAAATGTTTGCCATTGCCTATCAACCGTCAACCCTTTAAGTATCATTCGCCAGCCTATTCTAGCCAATTCACGTCTCATACTATCGAAGTTACCTTTCCTTAAGTTCAGGACCCTCGTCCCTGAATTAACTGTGTCACTCTCCATCTTAATAAAGAATTCTACCATATTATGGTCACTCTTCCCCAAGGGGCCTCGCACAACAAGATTGCTAATTAGTCCTTTCTCATTACACAACACCCAGTCTAGGATGGCCAGCCCTTTAGTTGATTCCTCAACATATTGGTCTAGAAAACCATCCCTAATACACTGCAGGAAATCCTCCTCCACCGCATTGCTACCAGTTTGGTTAGCCCAATCTATATGTAGATTAAAGTCGCCCATGACTTCTATTCCTTCCTCCCTCATATGCTTATCTAGCTTCCCCTTAAAGGCATCTACGCTATTCGCCTCAACCACTCCCTGTGGTCGCGAGTTCCACATTCTCACAACACTGAGTAACAAAGTTTCTCCTGAGTTCCGCATTAGATTTATTAATGACTATCTTATATTTATAGCCTCTACTTTTTGTCTCCCTCCCAAGTGGAAATATCTTCCCTGCGTCTAGCCAATCAAACCCTTTCATAATCTTGAAGACCTCTCTCGGGTCACTTCCTCAGCCTTCTTGTAAAGAGCCCGAGATTGTTCAATCTTTCCTGATGGGTATAACTTCTCAGTTCTGGTAATGTCCTGATAAAAGATCGATTAATGGTAGAAACTCATCATCCGAACAGATTTCACCGCATCATTTTATTTAGTTTTTAAAGGGTTAAACTTGAGTGTGCGGGGGGAGGGGGGGGTCATGTCTGTAACAGCCATGTTCGTCAGTATACAAGATAATTACAACAACAACTTGCATTTATAAAGCGCCTTTAACGTAGTAAAATGTCCCAAGGCGCTTCACAGGAGTGATTATCAAACAAAATTTGACCGAGCTGTATGAGGGGATTTGGGGGCAGATGACCGGAAGCTTGGTCAAAGAGGTAGGTTTTAAGGAGCGTCTTAAAGGAGGATAGAGAGGTTTAAGGAGGGAATTCCAGAGCTTAGGGCCCAGGCAGCTGAAGGCGTGGCTGCCAATTGTGGAGCGATGAAAATTGGGGATGTTTAAGAGGCCCGAATTGGAGGAGATCAGAGAGGTCGGAGGCCTCTTTACATCAACTAGACAAAACAAAGAGGTGAATTGAGATCAGTCTCAGTAAATGCTGGAGCCTTTCAGCAAATAATGGCAGTGTGAAACCTTTTTCTGGTTCCCATAGGTCAGCGGAAAAAGGATTTCAGGGACTGTTGTTTGAAATTCATGGTATTGACAAGGTCAGGCTCGTGAAGGTATTTTTTTTTTGTTAATGTTGTTGAGAAATCCAGTCACATTGATTGCCACTGCTACAAAGCGGGCCGGTATTAGTTTGTTTTGCAGCGTGACTGGCAAAGAGGTTGCATCTTTTTTCTTCCACTTGTATTTAAAAACGAAATGACTTGCCACTTGAAATAAGTCGCTCCAGGATCCCGCAAGAGTGCACGCGTGGGTGGTGATTCTGGGATCTGGCGTCCTCGCTCTGCAGGCAGTGGGATGCCTTTGAGACTGAATGGTGGCCCCGAATGCACAAAGTTCCATGCTCGCAGGAGACCTCCTATCACTGAGGGCACGATTCGCTTACTGACATTAATCTCAGTGTTAGCAACAGCGCAGTATTCATAGAATCCTAGAATAGTGCAGAACAGAAGGCCATTCGGCCCATCGAGCCTCTTTTGAACAGCAATCGTCCTATTCTCCTGTTCTTTCCCCATTATGAACCTATGGTTTCTCTGTAATCTCTCTCCCAGCCCCACAACTCCCCCGAGATGTCTGCATTCCTCTAATTCTGCCCTCTTGAGCATCCCTGATTATAATCGCTCAACCATTGGTGGCCGTGCCTTCTGTTGCTGAGGCCCCAAGCTCTGGAATTCCCTCCCGAAACATCAATCTCTCTTTCCTCCTTTAAGACGCTCCTTAAAACCTACCTCTTTGACCAAGCTTTTGGTCATCTGATCTAATTTCTCCTCATGTAGCTCGGGGTCAAATTGTTTTATCTTGGAATGCTCCTGTGAAGCGCCTTAGGACATTTTACTGTGTAAAATTGCATATACTTGCATTGGAGGCTGTTCAGAGAAGGTTTGCTAGATTGATTCCGGAGATGAGGGGGTTGACTTATGAAGATAGGTTGAGTAGGTTGGGCCTATACATATTGGAGTTCAGAAGAATGAGAGGTGATCTTATTGAAACATATAAGGTAATGAGGGGGCTCGGCAAGCTGGATGCAGGGAGGATATTTCCACTCATGGGGGAAACTAAAACTAGGGGACATAGTCTCAGAATAAGGGGCTGCCCATTTAAAACTGAGATGAGGAGGAATTTCTTCTCTCAGAGGGTTGTAAATCTATGGAATTCACTGCCCCAGAGAGCTTTGGATGCTGGGTCATTGAATATATTTAAGGCAGCGATAGATTTTTGAGCGATAAGGGAATAAAGGGTTATGGGGAGCGGGCGGGGAAGTGGAGCTGAGTCCATGATCAGATCAGCCATTATTTTATTGAATGGCGGAGCAGGCTCGAGGGGCCAGGTGGCCTACTCCTATTTCTTATGTTCTTATGTTAAAGGTGCTATATAAATACAAGTTGTTGGTTGTTTAGCTATGCATTCACCAAATTATAGAATCTTAGAATATTACAGCAGAGAAGGAGGCCATTCAGCCCATCTAGTCTGCACTGGCTCTTTCGCAGAGCAATCCAGTTAGTCCCGCTCCCCCGCTCTTTCCCCAGATCCCTGCAATTATTGTTCACTGAGTATTTATCCAATTCCCTTTTGAAGGCTACTATTGAATCTGTGTCCACCACCCTATCAGACAATGCATTCCAAATCCTAACTACTCGTTGCATCAAAATGTTTTTCCTCATGTCGCCTCTTGTTCTTTTGCAACTTAAATCCATGTCCTCTGGTTATCAACTCTTCTGCCATTGGAAACAGTTTCTTTTTATTTACTCTACCTAAACACTTCATGATTTTAAACACCTCTATTAAATCTCCCCTCAGCCTTCTCTGTTCGAAGGAGAACAACCCCAGCTTCTCCAGTCTATCCACGCAGCTGGTAAATCTCTTATGTACCTTCGTGTCCCCTATAAAGTGCGGGGCCCGGAATTGGACACAATACTCCAGCTGGGGCCGAACTACATTTTTATATAGGTTTAGCACAATGTAAAAACGCAGCGGCCCGAAGATTCATGGGTTGGAAACTGGCGTGCGCTTAGGAGGCGATCTTTACTGTTTCTTCCAAATCTCTGCCCTCCCCTCTCTCTTCCTATCCTGATGACGTGAAATCCCTGCCGAGGATAAAGTTCCACAGTTGCTGGTCACCACCTGCACCTCATCCAAGCAGCCGTACTTGGCGTCAGAGCCAAAGCAGTGAGCGGCGGCAGATTATTCAACTGTGGCGGCATCAACGTTTCGCCCAATCCCACCGTTCCCCCTACACCCTTGCATGCACACTTTTCACCAGGTTAGGATTGCTGGACAGCTATCTAATGTGGGAACATAGAAACATAGAAAATTCGGCCCTTCTAGCCCACACCACCATTCAATAAGATCATGACTGATCATTTACCTCAGTACCCCTTTCCTGCTTTCTCTCCATACCCCTTGATCCCTTTAGCTGTAAGGGCCACATCTAACTCCCTCTTGAATATATCCCATGAACTGGCATCAACAACTCTTTGCGGTAGGGAATTCCACAGGTTAACATCTCTCTGGGTGAAGATGTTTCTCCTCATCTCAGTCCTAAATGGCTTATCCCTTATCCTTAGACTGTGTCCCCTGGGTCTGGACTTCCCCAACATCGGGAACATTCTTCCTGCATCGAACCTGTCTAAACCCATCAGAATTTTATATGTTTCTTTGAGATCCCCTCTCATCCTTCTAAACTCCAGTGAATAAAGGCCCAGTCGATCCAGTCTCTCTTCATATGTCAGTCCAGCCATCCCGGGAATCTGTCTGGTGAACCTTCGCTGCACTCCCTCAATAGCAAGAACGTCCTTCCTCAGATTAGGAGACCAAAACAGAGCACACTATTCCAGGTGTGGCCTCACCAAGGCCCTGTACAACTGCAGTAAGACCTCCCTGTTCCTATACTCAAAACCCCTAGCTATGAAGGCCAACATGCCTTTTGCTGCCTTCACCACCTGCTGTACCTGTATGCCAACTTTCAATGACTGATGTACCATGACACCCAGGTCTCATTGCACCTCTCCTTTTCCTAATCTGCCGCCATTCAGATAATATTCTGCCTTTGTGTTTTTGCCCCCAAAGTGGATAACCTCGCCTTTATCCACATTATACTGCATCTGCCATGCATTTGCCCACTCACCTAACCTGTCCAAGTCACCCTGCAGCCTCTTAGCATCCTCCTCACAGCTCACACCGCCACCCAGTTTAGTGTCATCTGCAAACTTGGACATATTACACTCTATTCCTTCATCTAAATCGTTAATGTATATTGTAAATAGCTGGGGTCCCAGGGCCCTCACCAACCCAGCAACCACCCCGCCCCCCCCCTCCCACCATCGCTGCCCTGTCTGGGCTGAGCTAACGCAGCACAGACCAGAGACTGAACAGACCAAGGGGCAACATACCGCAGACGCAGGGAAATGGGGAATAAGCACGGTAAAGGCTGGAAAAAGACTCGGCAGCATTTGGGGAGAGAGGGTGATAGGGTTAATGTTGCGGGCCGGTGACCTTTCGTCAGATCCCGGAGATGTTCTCCATGAACAGCTTTTAGGGAGGAGAAAAAATATAAGTTCTGTGAATAGGTGGAAGACAGGTGATGATTAAATGACAGAAGTGATAATGGTGCAAGATAAAAGGAGGCGATAATGAGAGACATAAACACATCCATCTCCTTTTTATTAGATCAAACCCACCACCTCATCATATTCTTGTCCATTTTCTCTTCATAAACTCCATCTAATTGCCTTTTAAATCCATTTATACGGTCCGATTTAGTGCCTTTCCCTGGTGACTTATTCCACAACTCTATTACCCTGCAGCTGAGAAAGTTCCATCTGATGTCCCTTCTAACTACTTATTTTTTTGAGTTTTAAGCCCTGCTTAAGAACCCTTCAGCAAATGCCTACATTCATTTTTTCAAACCCCCACAGTGTCAGCTGTGGCTCAATGGGTGGCACACTTGCCTCTGAGTCAAGAGGTTGTGGGTTCAAGTCCCACTCCAGAGACTTGGAGCACGCAAAATGTAAACTGCAGTACTGAGAGAGCGCTGCGTGTCAGAGGTGCTGTTTTTCGGGTGAGGTGTTAAACTGATGCTCTCCCTGGTCAATATAAACAGATCCTACGGCACTATTTCAAAAAAGAGCAGGGGAGTTATTCCTGGTTAATATTTAACCCTCAATCAACTTCACTAAAATAGATTTATCTGGTCGTTATCACATTGCTGATTGTGGGAGCTTGCTGTGCACAAATCGGCTGCCGCATTTCCTACATTACAACAGTGACTACGCTCCAAAAAATGCTTCATCAGCTGATAAGTGCTTTGGGATGTCTGGTGGTGGTGAAAGGTGCTATATAAATGCAAGTCTTCTTTTCATAATCTTGAGAGCTTTAACGACTTGAATCACTTTGAAGTTTATTCCTTTCCAGAGAAAGCAAACCAATTTCCATAACCTTTCATCATAACTTAAATCCCTAATATGTGGAATGATTACTGCTCACCGAGAATTATGGCAAGCTACAGAAAGCGCTATGTGGACCAATTAGAGTATGTCCTGGTATTTTTTGCCCAGACAAGATAACTAGACTATTCCCAATGGCATTTTCCTGCTTGCTCTCTCTATCCTTAAATATTCCTATTAGAAACATAGAAATTTACGGCGCAGAAGGAGGCCATTTTGGCCCATCGTGTCCACGCGGCCGACAAAGAGCCACACGGCCCTCGGTCAGCAGCCCTGAAGGTTACATATAAACCTATGAACAATGGCGGAAAGGTAAAGAGCACCCAGCCCAACCAGTCCGCCTCACACAACTGTGACACCCCCTTATACTGAAACATTCTACACTCCACCCCAACCGGATGTGATCTCCTGGGAGAGGCAAAAACTAGATAAAAACCCAGGCCAATTTTGGGAGAAAAAATCTGGGAAAATTCTTCTCCGACCCATCCATGTGATCGAAACTCGTCCAGGAGATCACCCTGCAGTACTTACTATTTTTTTTGCGCCTTCCAACAAAAGGCCATCCAGTCTAATCCCAATTACCAGCTCTAGGTCCGTAACCCTGCAGGTTACTGCACTTTAAGTGCCCATCCAACCATCTCTTAAAAGTGGTGAGGGTTTCTGCATCCACCACTCTTCCAGGCAGCGAGTTCTATTCATTAAGAGTGGTATACAGTTGGGTGGATGTAATCCCAATGTTGACTCCAGATCCTATGAAGCCTTGTGGCTTCTGGTCAAATGAGGCCAAGGAACCTCCTGCTGATTACCATCTACTGCTCCCTAACCCCAACTGATAAGAACATAAGAAGCAGGAGGAGGCCATTTGACCCCTTGAGCCTGCTCCGCCATTCAATAAGACCATGGCTGATCTGACCCTGGGCTCAACTCCACTTCCCGGCCCGCTCCCCATAACCCTTAACTCCCTTATCCTTCAAAAATCTGTCTATCTCCACCTTAAATATATTCAATGACCCTGCCTCCACAGCTGTCTGGGGCAGAGAATTCCACAGACTTACAACCCTCTGAGAGAAGAAATTCCTCCTCATCTCTGTCTTAAAAGGGCGGCCCCTTATTCTGAAACTATGCCCCCTAGTTCTAGTTTCTTGAGTGGAAACATCCTCTCTGTATCTACCCTGTCAAGCCCCCTCAGAATCTTATGTTTCAATAAGATCACCTCTCATAGAAACATTGAAAATAGGTGCAGGAGTAGGCCATTCGGCCCTTCGAGCCTGCACCACCATTCAATATGATCATGGCTGAACATGCAACTTCAGTACCCCATTCCTGCTTTCTCGCCATACCCCTTGATCCCCCTAGTAGTAAGGACTACATCTAACTCCTTTTTGAATATATTTAGTGAATTGGCCTCAACAACTTTCTGTGGTAGAGAATTCCACAGGTTCACCACTCTCTGGGTGAAGAAGTTTCTCCTCATCTCGGTCCTAAATGGCTTACCCCTTATCCTTAGACTGTGACCCCTGGTTCTGGACTTCCCCAACATCGGGAACATTCTTCCTGCATCTAACCTGTCTAAACCCGTCAGAATTTTAAACGTTTCTATGAGATCCCCTCTCATTCTGCTGAACACTTCTCTGCCTTTGTCCTCCAACCCCCCACCACCCCACCCCTGCAATTCCTCTTCATTTTTGTCTTTCCCCTCCTGCTCGACATCTATTGTTTCCTCCTCCTAATATGAAGAGCTAATAGCACGTGAAGAGTGCGATAGCAATCTTTCAGTACTGAACAAAGCTGGCAAAGAAATTCCCGTGATTACCCCCATGTACAGAAGCCCAATGTGTTGATGAGGGGGTTAAAGGTAAAGCACGAATATTCAGCTTGCCTATCCTTGCAATTGTCAAGGGAGCGTTATATTATTCTCCGCATTCTGCGCAGAAAAAAGCAATGGCCTCGAGTTTTATGGCCACCCACCCCTAATAGCCAATTAAAGCTCTTCCCAAGGGAGGAGACTGCAGCCGTTTCTGCCGTCTCTGGATAATGATGCTAATTACACTAGTTTCCTCCTTGCAAGGTTACTTTATTTGCATTGTGCCCATGGCTAGCACTTGACAAGATTATTATTTTTTTTTTCGACACACAAATAGTCGAGAAACAGTAAGAGGTATTGAAGAGTGGAGAAAAAAAAATCTTGCATTTAATCCTCGGCGCATCTGTCGACACAGTGTTAGAAATGTTGCTCATGACCTTTGTCATCCAGCAAATAAAGTCTGCTTGAAACTCAAAACTCGCTCCCAGAGGTGAAAGGTCAGTGTTTTAACCCATTGACCACCCAGTGCCATAATCGTACATTTCTCTGCTATAACATTCAAAATTAGTCATTAGAACAGATCTATTTGAAAGTTATTGTATTTAATTGCTCTTGGTCCAGCAATCCCTTTTGTTCCTTTCCTTCCACGGCCTCGCCCCTCCCTATCTTTGAAATCTCCCCCATCTCCACAACCCTCCAGGATTTCTGCGCTCCTCCAACTCTGGCCTCTTGAGCATCCCCGATTTTAATCACTCCACCATTGGTGGCCGTGCCTTCAGCTGCCTAGGCCCCAAGCTCTGGAGCACCCTCTCTAAACCTCTCCGCCTCTGCACCTCTCCTCCTTTAAGATGCTCCTTAAAACCTACCTCTCTGACCAAGCTTTTGGTCACCTGCCCTAAGATCTCCTTATGTGGCTCGGTGGTGTCAAATTTTGTTTGATATTCGCTCCGGTGAAGCATCTTGGGACATTTTTACTATGTTAAAGGTGCTAGATAAATGCAATTTGTTAAGATCAAGTTAGTTTGAAGAGCGACCAACAGCTGCTACTTGTCCTCTTGAACACTTTATAAACCAGACTCGGCTCTTCATTGGATTTACGCTCTGTGCAATGTCAAGCCCAAGTAAGAATAAGTCATTGTCTTTTAGGTAGTCGCACCCTGCTTGGCTCTGGTGTCACGGTAGGCACTGACTCTGGACATACACTGCAGGTTTAGTGGTGTTGCTAAGCAGAAATGATTTTGCACCAATGCTCAACTCACAATATACACCAGGAAGAATAGCAAATGCATTCGGGTTTGTTAATTGCTGTAAAAGATTCTGGGGCTGAAATTGCCCTTCGCCCCATTTGGGACGGATAATTTGAATTAACGGAAGATTTAGCACCAGGGTGGGGTAGGTTCAGGCCAGTGGCCTGGCACCCAAGAGTGCGTGTCGGGCTGCCTGTTGGCAGGCCGGCCGAGCCAGCGGCCAGCATTGTCGGACCGACTCGGGAGTTGTCCGACAATTAAAACCATGGCGGCCACGGCAGTTCTCCCTTCCCTTTAAGGGCGCCCGCACTGCCCAGTCACCGGCAGCTTCGTGCCCCGTGTAAGGAGTCAGTGCCGGGCGGGAAGGGATCGGCGCACCGGGTGGGGCGGGAAAGATGGGACGCGGCGAAAAGGCCATTCCACCCCATCACTGCCTCTGAGGGGCGGTAACACTCCTTTTAAGAAAAGGGGCAATTTTTTTCTCTTCTTTGAACATAAGAACATCAGAAATAGGAGCAGGAGTAGGCTCCGCTATTCAATAAGATCATGGCTGATCTGATCATGGAATCAACTCCACTTCCCCGCCCACTCCCCATATCCCTTGACTCCCTTATTGTTCAAAAATCTGTATCTCCGCCTTAAATATATTCAATGACCCAGCCTCCACAACTCTCTGGGGCAGAAAATTCCATAGACTTACAACCCTTTGAGAGAAGAAATTCCTCCTCATTTCAGTTTTAAATGGGCGACCCCTTATTCTGAGACTATGTCCCCTAGTTTTAGTTTCCCCTATGAGTGGAAATATCCTCTCTGCATCCACCTTGTCGAGCCCCCTCATTATCTTATATGTTCCGATAAGATCACCTCTCATTCTTCTGAACTCCAATGTGTAGAGGCCCAACCTACTCAACCTATCTTCATAAGTCAACCCCCTCATCTCCGCAATCAACCAAGCGAACCTTCTCTGAACAGCCTCCAATGCGAGTATATCCTTCCTCAAATATGGAGACCAAAACTGTACGCAGTACTCCAGGTGTGGCCTCACCAATACCCTGTACAGTTGTAGCAGGACTTCTCTGCGTTTATACTCCATCCCCCTTGCAATAAAGGCCAACATTCCATTTGCCTTCCTGATTACTTGCTGTACCTGCATACTAACCTTTTGTGTTTCATGCACAAGGACTCCCAGGTCCCTCCGTACTGAAGCACTTTGCAATTTTTCTCCGTTTAAATGAAGAAGTGTGTGTTGTTTGTGTCAGCCGTGGCTCAGTGGGTAGCACTTTTGCCTCTGAGTCAGAAGGTTGTAGGTTCAAGTCCCGCTCCAGAGACTTGAGCGAGTGCTGCACTGTCGGTGGTGCCCATCCTTTGGATGAGACGTGAGACCGAGGCCCCGTCCGATCTCTCGGGCGGAAGTAAAAGGTCCCATGGCACTATTTCAGAGAAGAGCAGATGAATTATCCCCGGTCACCTGGACAATATTTATCCCCCAATCAACATCACTTTAATAAAACCATTATCTGGTCATTATCACATTGCTGTTTGTGGGAGATTTCTGTGCGCAAATGGACTGCTGCGTTTCCCACATTGCAGCAGTGTCTACACTTCAAAAGTAATTAATTGGCCGTGAAGCGCTTTGGGACGTCCGGTGATTGTAAAATGCGCTATATAAATGCAAGTCTGATTTTCTTTTAGTTTTTGCACCGTGTCAAGGCGACGGGGGTGGGGTCGGAGGGGGACACATACTAAAGCATAGCGACTAAATATAAATCTTCACAAATGGCCACCGATATTTTCATTACACGGTATACAAGATTTCAGATTGCAAGCCTTGAATCCTGTAGCCCATCAAGAGAAACAGAAGGAAGAAATTGGAAGTTGCTCTGTTGGAGTCGGTGTGGAGGGAACGGTGATTATAATTTATCAGGGTAGCCAGCAGCACGGTGAACTTGACAGAGTGTGCAAATCTGTTCGTATGATTAGATAGTTCAGCTGTAAATTGGGGGCGATGCTGGGCACGGACTGCTGAGAAGAGAGAAACAAAAGTAAAACAGACACGAGGATCGGAATAAAAAATCCAATTTACTCCCATATGGAAATATTTAAACCTGCATCCAAGGGGAAAGGAGAAGCGGAGACGAGGAAAAATATAATTATAGCACGTCAGTGCAATGAGAGGGGCGACGTGTTGAGAAAATAAGTTAAATTAATAAACAGGGACATCATGGCAGGCGTTGGTAAATTTTAATTATTTCTGCTAACATTAAGATTACAAACAAAGCATTGGAGCTTGAAGGTTGTGTGTAGGACAAGGATAATGGGCACATGATGACGATAGAATCTTGCATTACAAAAAGAGGGCCATTTAGCCCATTCGAATTATCTGCCCCGAACAGGGCGAGAGGAATTTCCAGCCCTGGAACTGCTTTTCAAAGGTACAGCTAATCCTTAAATCACAGTATTCTGATTAAAGTCACACAAAACCCACAAATGTTAGAGGTATCCTGGAACTTTATTGCGTTACAGTCTTGTTTTAGCAATGGAATTTTTTTCTGCTTTTTATTGTACAATCAGGCAGCACTGAAGGAGGCCATTCAGCCCATCATGTCTGTGCCTTTTCTTTGAAATAACAATCCAATTAGTCCCACTCCCCCTGCTCTTTCCCCACACACTTCGCAAATTTCTCCTTTTCAAGTATTTATTCAATTCCCTTTCGAAAGTTACTATTGAATTTGCTTCCAGCGCCCTTTCAGGCAGCGCATTCCAGATCACACCAACTTGCTGCGTAAATAAATGCTTCCTCATCTCCCCCTTGGAATTTTTTGGCTCCAGTTATAAGATCAACGATCCTGTGTGCTTTTTTTTTAACAGCCTTATCAAAAATACATTAACAGAAGAAAAAAAAACATGTGTGGTTCAATTTCTATCAAGTAGCCGGTCATGCAGCAATGGTTAGGGTTCACAAACCTCCTGCTTTGGGCAGGAGTGTACCGGAATGGCCGATTTCTCTCCCAAGAGTTGTTGCTGGTGAGTCTGGAGGGACAGTCATAGAAACATACAAAATAGATGCAGGAGTTGGCCATTCGGCCCTTCGAGCCTGCACCACCATTCAATATGATCATGGCTGATCATGCAACTTCAGTACTGCATTCCTGCTTTCTCTCCATACCCCTTGATCCCTTTAGCTGTAAGGGCCACAAATAACTCTCATTTGAATATATCTAACGAACTGGCCTCAACAACTTTCCGTGGTAGAGAATTCCACAGGTTCACAATTCTCTGAGTGAAGAAGTTACTCCTCATCTCGGTCCTAAATGGCTTACCCCTTTATCCTCAGACTGTGACTCCTGGTTCTGGACTTCCCCAACATCGGGAACATTCTTCCTGCCTCTAACCTGTCCAGTCCCGTCAGAATTTTATATGTTTCTATGAGATCCCCTCTCATTCTTCTAAATTCCAGTGAATATAAGCCTAGTCGATCCAATGTTTCTTCACATGTCAGTCCTGCCATCCCGGGAATCAGTCTGGTCAACATTACCTGCACTCCCTCAATAGCAAGAACGTCCTTCCTCAGATTAGGAGACCAAAACTGAACACAATATTCCAGGTGAGGCCTCACCAAGGCCCTGTACAACTGCAGTAAGACCTCCCTGCTCCTATACTCAAAACCCCTAGCTATGAAGGCCAACATACCATTTGCCTTCTTCACCGCCTGTTGTACCTGCATGTCAACTTTCAGTGACTGATGTACCATGACACCCAGGTCTCGTTAAAACTCCCCTTTTCCTAATCTGTCACCATTCAGATAATATTCTGCCTTCCAGTTTTTGCCACCAAAGTAGATAACCTCACATTATCCACATTATACTGCATCTGCCATGTATTTACCCACTCACCTAACCTGCAGCCTCTTAGCATCCTCCTCACAGCTCACACTGCCACCTAGCTTAGTGTCATCTGCAAACTTCGAGATATTACATTTAATTCCTTCACCTAAATCATTAATGTATATTGTAAATAGCTGGGGTCCCATCACTGAACCTTGCGGTACCCCACTAGTCACTGGCTGCCTTTCTGAAAAGGACCCGTTTATTCCTACTCTTTGCTTCCTGTCTGCCAACCAGTTCTCTATCCACGTCAGTACATTACCCCCAATATCATGCGCTTTGATTTTGCACACCAATCTCGTGTGTGGGACCTTGAAAGTCCAAATACACCACATCCACTGGTTCTCCCTTGTCCACTCTATTAGTTACATCCTCAAAAAATTCCAGAAGATTTGTCGAGCATGATTTCACTTTCATAAATCCATGTTGACTTGGACCGATCCTGTCACTGCATTCTAAATGTGCTGCTATTATATCTTTAATAATTGATTCCAACATTTTCCCCACTACTGATGTCAGGCTAACCCGTCTATAATTCCTTCTTTTCTCTCTCTCCTTTTTTAAAATGTGGGGTTACATTAGCTACCCTCCAGTCCATAGGAACTGATCCCGAGTCTATAGAATGTTGGAAAATGACCACCAATGCGTCCACTATTTCTAGGGCCACTTCCTTAAGTACTCTGGGATGCAGACTATCAGGCCCGAGGGATTTATCGGCCTTCAATCTCATTAATTTCCCTAACACAATTTCCTGGCTAATAAGGTTTTCCTTCAGTTCCTCCTTCTCGCTAGACCGTCGGTCCCCTAGTATTTCCGGAAGATTATTTATGTCTTCCTTAGTGAAGACAGAACCAAAGTATTTGTTCAATTGATCTGCAATTTCCTTGTTCCCCATTATAAATTCACCTGATTCTGACTGCAAGGGACCTACATTTGTTTTCACTAATCTTTTCCTCTTCACATATCTATAGAAGCTTTTACAGTCAGTTTTTATGTTCCCTGCAAGCTTACACTCATACTCTATTTTCCCCTTCCTAATTAAAGCCTTTGTCCTCCTCTGCTGAATTCTAAATTTCTCCCAGTCCTCAGGTTTGATGCTTTTTCTGGCCAATTTACATGCCTGTTCCTTGGATTTAATACTATCCCTAATTTCCCTTGTTAGCCACGGTTGAGGCACCTTCCCAGTTTTATTTTTACTCCAGACAGGAATGTACAATTGTTGAAGTTCATCCATGTGATCTTTAAATGTTTGCCATTGCCTATCCACCGTCAACCCTTTAAGTATCATTCGCCAGTCTGTCCTAGCCAATTCACGTCTCATACCATCGAAGTTACCTTTCCTTAAGTTCAGGACCCTAGTCTCTGAATTAACTGTGTCACTCTCCATCTTAATGAAGAATTCTACCATATTATGGTCACTCTTCCTCAAGGTGCCTTGCACAACAAAATTGCTAATGAATACTCTCTCATTACACAACATCCAGTCTCGGATGGTCAGCTCTCTAGTTGGTTCCTCGACATATTGGTCTAGAAAACCATTCCTAATACACTCCAGGAAATCTTTCTCCATCGTATTGCTACCAGTTTGGTTCGACCAATCTATATGTAGATTAAAGTCACCCATGATAACTGCTGTACCTTTATTGCACGCATCCCTAATTTCCTGTTTGATGCCATCCCCAACCTCACTACAATTGTTTGGTGGTCTGAACACAACTCCCACGAGCGTTTTCTGCCCTTTGGTGTTCCGCAGCTCTACTTGTACAGATTCCACATCATCCAAGCTAATGTCCTTCCTTACTATTGCGTTAATCTCCTCTTTAGCCAGTAACGCTACCCCACCTCCTTTTCCTTTCTGTCTATCCTTCCTGAACACCCTTGGATGTTGAGTTCCCAGCCTTGGTCACCCTGGAACCATGTCTCCGTAATCCCAATTACATCATATCCGTTAACAGCTATCTGCGCAGTTAGTGTCTGCTGTTTGCAGTGCCTCAGGCCTGTCCGGACTGCCCACAGTGACTGGGCTCTCCTCCACTTGATTCCAGTGTTCAGTCCCCTGTGGTGGAGTAACCCCTATGTCGAGTTCTTCCTCTGCTTCTTCTATGGAGTTGCTGAACCTCCTTTTAGTTTGATCCATGTGTTTGTGGAAGATTTGTCCATTGGTAAGTTTAACTACCAAAACCCTATTCTCCTCTTTGGCAATCACAGTGCCTGCAAGCCATTTGGGCCCTGCAGTGTAATTAAGGACAAAAACAGGATCATTGACATCAATACATCACGCCCTCGCATTCCTGTCATGGTAGTCACATTGTGACCGATGCCTGCTCTCAAAAATTTCTTTCATAGTAGGGTATATAAGGGATAACCTGGTTTTGAGTGTCCTTTTCATTAGCAGCTCTGCGGGTGGAACTCCTGTGAGCGAGTGTGATCGGGATCGATTGGCCAACAGGAGGCGTGATAAGTGGCTTTGTAGGGAACCTCCCTTGGATTCTGAGCATCCCCTGTTTGATTATCTGTACTGCTCGTTCCGCCTGGCCGTTTGAGGCCGGCTTGAACGGTGCCGTTCTGACATGGTTGATTCCATAGCCTGCCATGAAGTCCTGGAATTCAGTGCTTGTGAAGCACAGGCCATTGTTGCTGACCAAGACATCCGGTAGTCCATGGGCAGTGAACACTGCCTGTAGACTTTCTACCGTGGCAGAGGATGTGCTTGAATTGAGAATGTCCACACTCGATCCATTTGGAGTAGGCGTCTACTACAACCAAAAACATTTTTCCCATGAAAGGACCTGCATAGTCCACATGGATGCGTGACCATGGCTTGGCGGACCAGGACCAGGGGCTAAGGGGGGCTTCCCTGGGTGCATTGCCCAGCTGAGCACACGTGTTGCACCTGCGAACACAAAGTTCCAGGTCTGCATCTATACCTGGCCACCAAACGTGTGACCTGGCAATTGCCTTCATCATGACAATGCCCGGACGCTCATTGTGAAGTTCTCTGATAAACACCTCTCTGCCCTTCTGGGGCATGTCTACTCGGTTTCCCCACAGTAGGTAATCGGCCTGAATCGAGAGTTCATCCTTGCGCCTATGAAATGGTTTAAATTCCTCAGGGCATGCCCCGTATGTGGCTGCCCAGTCCCCATTCAGGACACATTTCTTAACTAAAGACAGTAGCGAGTCTTTATTTGTCCAGACTTTAATCTGACGGGCTGTCACAGGTGAGCCTTCGCTTTTGAAAGCTTCAACAGCCATGACCATCTCAGCATCATGCTCAGTTGCCCCCTCAGTGGTGGCTAGTGGGAGCCTGCTGAGTGCATCGGCGCAGTTTTCAGTGCCCGGTCTGTGCCGAATTGTGTAGTCATAGGCGGCTAACGTGAGTGCCCATTTCTGTATGCGGGCCAATGCATTTGCATTTATTGCCTTGTTGTTGGCCAAAAAGGACGTTAGGGGTTTGTGATCTGTCTCCAGCTCAAATTTCTTGCCGAACAGGTATTTTTTTTACTGCATATACACATGCTAGTGCTTTCTTTTCTACCATCCCGTAGCCCCTTTCTACCTGGGACAGACTTCTGGAGGCATAAGCTACTGGCTGTAACTGAACATTGACATTCTAATGCTGCAACACACACCCGACCCCATAGGACGACGCATCGCACGTTAAAACAAGTTTCTTACACGGGTCATATAACGTTAACAGTTTGTTGGAGCATAACAAATTGCGTGCTCTATCAAAAGCTCTTTCCTGGCTGTCCCCCCAGACCCAATCGCGACCTTTGCGTAGGAGCACATGTAGCGGCTCTAACAGCATGCTCAATTTGGGAAGAAAGTTACCAAAATAGTTCAGGAGCCCCAGGAATGAACGCAGCTCTGTCGTGTTACGGGGTCTGGATGCTCTCTGGATCGCTTCCGTTTTGGACGCAGTAGGTCTGAT
Organism: Pristiophorus japonicus; assembly: GCF_044704955.1. Lineage (NCBI taxonomy): Eukaryota > Metazoa > Chordata > Chondrichthyes > Pristiophoridae > Pristiophorus > Pristiophorus japonicus. The sequence continues at coordinate 228,495,120 of NC_091984.1, forward strand.
CCCGTCTGCTGCTACCCTCCTCCCCAGGAATTCTACCTCTGGAGCTAAGAAGACGCACTTCGCCTTTTTCAGTTGCAGCCCTACCCGGTCCAGTCTGCGTAGCACCTCCTCCAGGTTGTGGAGGTATTCTTCGATATTGCGACCCGTGATGAGGATGTCTTGAAAAACACCGTCCTTGGAATCGACTTGAGGAGGCTTTCCCTATTTCGCTGAAAGATCGCGGCGGCCAAACAAATCCCGAACGGACATCTTTTGTACTCAAACAGCCCCTTGTGTGTCGTGATGGTGGTCAGCTTCTTTGACTCACTCGCCGGCTCCTGGGTCATGTAAGCTGAGGTCAGATCCAATTTTGAAAAAAGTTTGCCACCGGATAGCGTCGCAAAGAAGTCCTCCGCTCTCGGTAGCGGGTACTGGTCTTGGAGTGACACCCCATTGATGGTGGCCTTGTAATCGCCACATATCCTGACCGACCCATCCTCCTTGAGCACCGGCACGATCGGGCTCGCCCAGTCACTGAATTCTACTGGCGAGATGATGCCTTCCCTCAGCAGACAGTCCAGTTCGCATTCTATCTTTTCCCGCATCACGTAAGGCACCGCTCTGGCCTTGTGGTGTACTGGCCTGGCGTCCGGGTCCATGAAAGTGCTGATGCCGGGTTGAAATAATCAGTCAAATTTGTCCAGGACCTGTGAATATGATACTCGCTCCACAGAAGAAATTGCATTGACATCACCCCATTTCCAGTTCATGACATCAAGCCAACTCCTCCCCAGTAGTGCGGGACCGTCCCCTGGGACAATCCAGAGTGGCAACCTGTTCTCCGAATCTTTGTGGGTCACGACTACCGTGGCGCTGCCTAGCACCGGAATGATCTCCTTTGTATATGTCCGTAGCTGTGCGTCAATCAGCAATAATTTTGGCCTCCTGGCCTTGGACACCCATAACCTTTCGAACTGTTTGATACTCATCAGGGACTGGCTAGCCCCCATGTCTAGCTCCATTAATACTGGGATGCCATTGAGGAGCACTTTTATCATTATCGGTGGCGTCCTGCTGTATGAACTGTATATGTGCTCCACATGAACTCGCTGAACTTCAGCTTCCAGCAATTTCCCCCAGTGTTCATTTGGCCTCGTAGGGCTTACATCGGACCCGTCCTCCTTGTACATCAACCTGGCTGCAGGCTTCCTGCACATACGCGCTATGTGACTGCTGACGTTGCAGTTTCTGCACGTATATTGCTGATACCGGCAAGCTCTGGCTGGGTGTTTGCCTCCACACCTCCAGCATGAGCTGGAGGCCCCGTTGTTGGAAACAAAAGGTCCATTACCAGTCGATCGTCTCTGACTGTCTCTGTAACTGTCCTTAAGCGCATCATTAACAGGTGTTGATGGCCCCATTACTGGCCGCATTGTCCATTGCGATGGCATGAATCGCCGTTCAGCTAGCCATTGTCTCTGTTGAATTTCCCCTTTGGGTTCGACTACATGCTGGGGCATGTCCAATTGCCCTTGTCTGCCGAGAGAACTGTGTGCTGCGTTAACAATGTTGACTCGCTGGTCGTTTGCCGCATTTGAGCCAATATTTTTGTCAGCTCATTCTGGTCTCTTCCTCCCCGAGATAAATGTCTGGGCTATCAGAGCCGCCGCTTCCAAGGTCAAGTCTTTGGTCTCAATCAGTTTCCTGAAAACCCCAGCGTGCCTGATGCCCTCAATAAAAAAGTCTCACAGCATCTCCGCTCTGCAAGCATCTGGGAGCTTACATCGGCTCGCCAGTCGCCGGAGATCTGCCGGTGCGTGTAAAACCGGTGTCACGCCATGCGCATGTTGCTCGCCGGTTTAAGGTCTTCCCCGATCAACTTACTGAGCTCTTCGAACGTCTTGTCCGCCGGCTTCTCTGGCGCTAGAAGGTCCTTCATCAGTATGTTCTGGAGCCACAAACCATCAGGAGATGAGCCCTGCGTTTGTCGGCTGAATCCTATCCCAACCATTCCTTAGTGACAAAACTTTGCTGTAGTCTTTCAATAAAGTTGTCCCAATCATCACCAATACAGTACCTCTCTTCTGTGCTGCTATGCTGCTAGTGGCCATGCTCGGGTGGTTTAAATCCCAGTTTCTCGTCGCCAATGATATATTCTTACAATACATATAAATGCACACGAGGCCCATACTTGAGAGAAGGTCATTCTGTGATCAGTTACCTTTATAACCAAGACCTCAAGTGATGAAGGTGGGTGGAGCTTCCCCTTTTATACCTGAAAGTCCAGGTTTGGAGTGTCTCCCACAAATTCACCCCTTGTGGTCAATGTTCTCAAGGTGTACAACTTAGGTCAGCTTATACATGGGTTATAATGATAGTTGAATACATGACAGAGAGAGAGAGGGAGACACTAACTGGGGGATAGAGGGAGGGAGAGAGAGAGAGAGAGAAAGACACTAACTGGGGAAGAAAGAGACACTAACTGGGGGAGAGAGCGAGAGAGAGACACTAACTGGGGAATAGGGGGAGAGAGAGAGACACTAACTGGAGGAGAGAGGGAGAGAGAGTCACTAACTGGAGGAGAGAGGGAGAGAGAGGCACTAACTGGAGGAGAGAGGGAGAGAGACACTAACTGGGGGAGAGAGGGAGAGAGAGTCACTAACTGGGGGAGAGAGGAAGAGAGAGAGAGAGACACTAACTGGAGGAGAGAGGGAAGGGGAGAGAGGGAGAGAGAGACACTAACTGGGGGAGTGAGGGAGAGCAACACAGACAGTGAGGGAGAGAGGGAGGGGAGCACAGATTGGAGCAAGAAAGAATTGATGTTGCCCTGTGATGTTGTGTATTGTGTTTGGTTCCGGGAGTCGGGCAACTTTGGTGCTGCTCTCTGAGCTCAGAGCCTCACCTCTATGATGCTGGGATTCAGGGGTGGGCTGCGGGAATCAGTGAATTAATTTGGTTTGGTTTTGGTTTTATTCATTTTTATACCTTGCTGTGTATTGCAAAAAGTCATAAAATTGTACAAAATCTTTATTTAGGAAGTACTTGTATCGAGTTCTGACGAAGGGTCATCGACCTGAAACGTTAACTCTGTTTCTCTCTCCACAGATGCTGCCTGACCTGCTGAGTATTTCCAGCATTTTCTGTTTTTGTTTCAGATTTCCAGCATCCGCAGTAGTTTGGTTTTGCATAACTTGTATCGATGATGTTTTGTTGAATCAGTGGTGCTGGTGTATCTCACTGTGCTCGATACACGTGCGGAAAGTGTATCGGCCTGCAGCACCTGACAGACCGCATTGCGGCACTGGAGCTGCGGGTGGAGTTACTCTGGAGCATCCACGATGCTGAGAATGATGTGAATAGCACGTTTAGTGAGTTAGCCACACCGCAGGTAAAGGATACAAAGCCAGATAGGGAATGGCAGACCAACAGGAAGAGCAGTGGAGGAAGGTAGTGCAGGGGTCCCCTGTGGTCATCCCCTGCAAAACAGATACACCGCTTTGTGTACTGTTGAGGGGGATGACTCATCAGAGGAGAGCAGCAGCAGCCAAGTTCATGGCACCATGGGTGGCTCTGCTATACAGGAGGGCAGGAAAAAGAGTGGGAGCGCTATAGTGATAGGGGATTCTATTGTAAGGGGAATAGATAGACATTTCTGCGGCCGCAACCGAGACTCCAGGATGGTATGTTGCCTCCTTGGTGCAAGGGTCAAGGATGTCTCGGAGCAGGTGCAGGACATTTTGAAGAGAGAGGGTGAACAGCCAGGTGCATATAGGTACCAACGATATAGGTAAAAAACGGGATGAGGTCCTACAAGACAAATTTAAGGAGCTAGGAGCTAAATTAAAAAGTAGAATATCAAAATTAGTAATCTCAGGATTGCTACCAGTGCCACGTGCTAGTCAGAGTAGGAATCACAGGATAGCTCACATGAATACGTGGCTTGAGGAGTGGTACAGAACGGAGGGATTCAAATTCCTGGGACATTGGAACCGGTTCTGGGGGAGGTGGGACCAGTACAAACCGGACGGTCTTCACCTGGGCAGGACCGGAACCAATGTCCTCGGGGGAGTGTTTGCTAGTGCTGTTGGGGAGGGGTTAAACTAATATGGCAGGGGATGGGAACCTCTGCAGGAAGACAGAGGGAAGTAGAATGGGAGCAGAAACAAAAGATAGAAAGAAGAAAAGTAAAAGTGGAGGGCAGAGAAACCCAAGGCAAAAAGCAAAAAGATCCACATTACAGTAAAATTCTAAAGGGGCAAAGGGTGTTAATAAGACAAGCCTGAAGGCTCTGTGCCTCAATGTATTTGGAATAAGGTGGACGAATTAACTGCACAGATAGCAGTTAACGGATATGATGTAATTGGCATCACGAAGACAGGACTCCAGGGAGTCCAAGGCTGGGAACTCAACATACAGGGGTATTCAACATTTAGGAAGGACAGACAGGAAGGAAAAGGGGGTGGGGTGGCATTGCTGGTTAAAGAGGAAATTAATGCAGTAGTAAGGAAGGACATTAGCTTAGATGATTTGGAATCGGTATGGGTGGAGCTACGGAATAACAAAGGGCAGAAAGCGCTAGTGGGAGTTGTGTACAGACCACCAAACAGTAGTAGTCATGTTGGGGACAGCATCAAACAAGAAATTAGGGGTGCATGCAATAAAGGTACAGCAGTAATCATGGGCAACTTTAATCTACATATTGATTGGGCTAACCAAACTGGTAGCAATGCGTTGGTTGTGGATTTCCTGGAGTGTATTAGGGATGGTATCCTAGACCAATATGTCGAGGAACCAACGAGAGGGCTGACCATCCTGGACTGGGTGATGTGTAATGAGAAAGGACTAATTAACAATCTTGTTGTGCGAGGCCCCTTGGGGAAGAGTGACCATAATATGGTAGAATTCTTTATTAAAATGGAGAGTGACACAGTTAATTCAGAAACTAGGGTCCTGAACTTAAGGAAAGGTAACTTCGATGGTATGAGACGAGAATTGGCTAGAATTGGCTAGTGAAAACAATCGTAGGTCCCTTGCAGTCAGATTCAGGTGAATTTATAATGGGGAACAGCCGGACGCGCAGCGGCAGAAGTTTTAAGAAGTTTTAAAAAGTTTTGATCGGTTCCTATGGACTGGAGGATAGCTAATGTAACACCACTTTTTAAGAAACGAGGGAGAAAGAAAACAGGTAATTATAGACCAGTTAGCCTGACATCAGTAGTGGGGAAAATGTTGGAATCAATTATTAAAGATGAAATCGCAGCACATTTGGAAAGCAGTGACGGGATCGGTCCAAGTCAGCATGGATTTATGAAAGGGAAATCCTGCTTGACAAACCTCCTAGAATTTTTTGAGGATGTAACTGGCAGAGTGGATAAAGGAGAACCAGTGGATGTGGTGTACTTGGACTTTCAAAAGGCTGTTGACAAGGTCCCACACGAGAGATTGGTGTGCAAAATTAAAGCACATGGTATTGGGGGTAATATACTGACGTGGATAGAGAACTGGTTGGCAGACAGGAAGCAGAGAGTCGGGATAAATGGGTCCTTTTCAGAATGGCAGGCAGTGGCTAGTGGGGTGCCGCAGGGCTCAGTGCTGGGACCCCAGTTATTTACAATATATTGTTAATGATTTGGATGAGTGAATTGAATGTAATATCTCCAAGTTTGCAGACACTAAGCTGGGTGGCAGTGTGTGCTGTGAGAAGGACGCTAAAAGGCTGCAGGGTGACTTGGACAGGTTAGGTGAGTGGGCAAATGCATGGCAGATGCAGTATAATGTGGATAAATGTGAGGTTATCCACTTTGGAGGCAAAAACACGAAGGCAGAATATTATCTGAATGGCGGCAGATTAGGAAAAGGGGAGGTGCAACGAGACCTGGGTGTCATGGTGCATCAGTCATTGAAAGCTGGCATGCAGGTACAGCAGGCGGTGAAGAAGTCAAATGGTATGTTGGCCTTCATCGCTGAAGAATTTGAGTATAGGAGCAAGGAGGTCTTACTGCAGTTGTACAGGGCCTTGGTGAGGCCTCATCTGGAATATTGTGTTCAGTTTTGGTCTCCTAATCTGAGGAAGGATGTTCTTGCTATTGAGGGAGTGCAACGAAGGTTCACCAGACTGATTCCCAGGATGGCAGGAGTGACATATGAGGAGAGACTGGATCGATTGGGCCTGTTTCCACTAGAGATTATAAGGATGAGAGAGGATCTCATTGAAAAATATAAAATTGTGATGGGACTGGACAGGTTAGATGCAGGAAGATTGTTCCCGATGTTGAGGAAGTCCAGGACCAGGGGACATAGTCTAAGGATAAGGGGTAAACCATTTAGGACTGAGATGAGGAGAAACTTCTTGACTCAGAGAGTTGCTAACCTGTGCAATTTCCTTCCGCAGAGAGTTGATGACGCCAGTTCATTGGATATATTCAAGAGGGAGTTAGGTATGGCCCTTACGGCTAAAGGGATCAAGGGGTATGGAGAGAAAGCAGGAAAGGGGTACTGAGGGAATGATCAGCCATGATCTTATTGAATGGTGATGCAGGCTCGAAGGGCCGAATGGCCTACTCCTCCTATTTTCTATGTTTCTATACTGTGGAAATGTCAGAGAAACGGGGCAAAATTGCCCTTCATTCATAGACGCGTTCGTGTGTCTGGGGGTGCTAACAGGGCACAATGGCATTTTCACCCGGGCAGGGGGTGCTACCACCTCCTGGGAAGTTGCCCCGGAGTTTTGTGGCGGGGGGGGGGTTGCTTCTCTGGCATGCGCCCCCCATGACTAGCCCCCTGGGCCGGCGTGCAACTGCCGATGACCTTATCGGCGTGTGTGCTGACCCCTCACCGTCCCGCAGGGGAAATCGAGCCCCGAGGCTGTTGCGGGCGGATGTCAATGCCGGGACGCCCTTCAAAGGGGAGGCGTTTAGCGCCCCGGGCCGCCATCTTTACTTGTTGCCCGACAATGGCGGCTCTCTGGTCGAGCGGGCCGCCAACGTGCAGCCAGGCATTCCGTTTTGGGTGCTGGGCTGCTGGCCTGGTCGATTGCGTCCCTGGTGGCACACCAAAGGGCCTGCAGGGCGCGCAGCGGCCCCTTACCCCTTAATGGAAGGGAGGGGGTCGGCGTTGTAGTGCGTCACGTGGCACGTCCGCGTAGCGCTGGCCTGCTCCGTGCGCCGATGGACTCCGCATATTCCGCCGCCCCGGGAGCGCCCTCCATGGGAAGCGGAGCGCCGGAGACAGAGTCCACTTCCGTTGAGGGGCACACACCCCAATTCCATGTCGGGGGGTGGGAGGCGGGCACAGGATGTCCTGGCCCTGGAAGGAAACCGCCCCCAATCGGGGCGAAGGGCAATTTCTCGCCCGTAGTTTTCATTTAAACATTACTTAGCCTTAAATCTGTGCATTTTTCCCTTGATTTACAAATTATGCTAATCAGCTCACTCCAAAACAACAAGTCAGATATTGTATTCAGGGCTTGGGGCTGCTGAGACACGAGACTCGGGTAAATGCAGTAAACCGTGGGCAAATGTCAGGTGATCAAATGTCAAAAGATCTTGGAATTTTAACCGCAAATTGTGTTCAACCGTTGTTCGAGTTTCCGTGATCTTCCTGGTTTTAAAAGCATCGTGCTAGAAGTGGGCCCCGCCCACAAGACTGGCCACGCCCTCCCTCCCCCCCAGGGTGAATGAATCACCATGGCGAGTTTCCGCTCATTTGCGGGCCTTTCGAGAAGACTTCAGAAATGAACTTGGATCCTTTGGGCGCAAGGACATTAATTTCTCCGTATCTACCCTTTTTTGAAAGGTTTTGAATTATTTTTTTGGAACTCACTACTGTACCCCAATCTAACTAGAAAATAGTTTGTACATTCCTTAAAAGTCATTTTCAGTCATTTTAAATCAGGATCATAAGAACATAAGAACTTAAGAAATAGGAATAGGAGTAGGCCATAAGGCCCCTCGAGCCTGCTCCGCCATTCAATACGATCATGGCTGATCTGATCATGGACTCAGCTCCACTTCCCCGCCCGCTCCCCTTATCCCCTTATCATTTAAGAAACTGTCCATTTCTGTCTTAAATTTATTCAATGTCCCAGCTTCCACAGCTCTCTGAGGCAACGAATTCCACAGATTTACAACCCTCTGAGAGAAGAAATTTCTCCTCATCTCAGTTTTAAATGGGCGGCCCCTTATTCTAAGATTATGCCCTCTAGTTCTAGTCTCCCCCATCAGTGGAAACATCCTCTCTACATCCACCTTGACAAGCCCCCTCATAATCTTATACGTTTCGATAAGATCACCTCTCATTCTTCTGAATTCCAATGAGTAGAGGCCCAACCTACTCAACCTTTCCTCATAAGTCAACCCCCTCATCCCTGGAATCAACCTAGTGAACCTTCTCTGAATTACCTCCAAAGCAAGTATATCCTTACGTAAATATAGAAACCAAAACTGCAAGCAGTATTCCAGGTGTGGCCTCACCAATACCTTATATAGCTGTAGCAAGACTTCCCTGCTTTTATACTCCTTCCCCTTTGCAATAAAGACCAAGATACCATTGGTCTTCCTGATCACTTGCTGTACCTGCGTACTATCCTTTTGTGTTTCATGCACAAGTACCCCCAGGTCCCGCTGTACTGCGGCACTTTGCAATCTTTCTCCATTTAAATAATAACTTGCCCTTTGATTGTTTTCTGCCAAAGTGCATGACCTCACACTTTCCAACATTATACTCCAAAGCGGAAACTTTATCCCGATGTTGCTCGGGTTCTCCAGGAACCAGTTGCCAAATCCTCAAGACACTTGAGATTAATAATAATTAATCCAATCTTTTTTATTGTTTGGAGATTAAAAGGGATCAGTGACGCCAAGACACTTGACGAGGTTTAATGTCTGAGGCCTTTTAATCATCTAAGTCCTCCACATTCATGAAGAGATTCAGGCAAATTATAAAGTACAGTGATACCATGGGACCCAGGACTGCGAGACTGCCATCATTTTATGCACTAATTATCCTCAGTAAATTGGATGCCAATGATTCAGTGGAACAAAATAAGCCACGGACTTTTAATCTTATTAGTGACACCACCTTCATGAAAAAGGTATATGGTGCATTTTTGTTGACAAATTGCATGGCCTTAATTGTATGGTAAAGGTGATGGTTTTACAATTTTTCTTTTATTCATTCACAGGATGTGGGCATCGCTGGCATCTTCTCCTTCCTTAAAACAAAAGGCTCTGCTAAATACGATAGGCCGAATCAATCACTACGCCTTTAAAGTATTTTTTGAAAGGCTATTTGACTCTTGTCTGCCATTGTTCTTGCCTTCTGCTGGGTTATGCTTCCACACGTGTTAATAACCGTTTGGTACCTTGCCTCAAGTGGCCAATTTTTGTGTGTTAATCCACGCAGTGAGTTCAATGGGCTATTCAACTTGGCGGTGCATCACAGCCAAACATCTTAACCGATGTTTACACACCCGCATTTTGCAGTAGGGGTCAATGGATAGTGATTGGGAGCAGGAGCACTTTGGTTTGTTTGCTCTGATCCCAAGCCCAGAGCTCCCAATTGTACGGGAGCTCGGTGGTTCGGTCAGTGGATGAGTAAACGATAGGCCTGGGCTAATGATCCAAGAGACATGAGTTCAAATCCCTTCATGACAGCTGGGGAATTTAAAATCAGTCAATTAAGTAACTCCGGAATAAAAATAGCTAGTATCACGAAACTACTGGATTGTCGTAAAAAGCCCCATCGGGTTCACTCGTGTCCTTTAGGGAAGGAAATCTGCTATCCTTAGCCGGTCTGGCCTATATGTGACTCCAGACCCACAGCAATGTGGTTGACTCTTAACTGCCCTCTGAAATGGCCCAGTGAGCCGCTCAGTTGTAACAAATCACTGAGACCTTCAGCACACAGACTGCAGCAGTTTAAGAAGGCAGTTCACTACCTTCTCAAGGGCAATTAGGGATGGGAGATAAGTGCTGACCTTGCCAGCGACGCCCACATCCTGTGAATGAATAAAAGAAGAATTGGTGAACCATCCACTGCTGCCCAGCTAACTCAGTCTAAATTGCAGGGGTTGTACTTGGGACCTGCTTGGTCTATTTAGCTCAACAGTACCTGATATAGTGCATTAAGCCATTCGGTAGGAGCCCTATAAAGTAGGTTTTTTAGCAACAACAAAACATTGTGTTCGTGTGTCAGCTGTGGCTCAGTGGGCCGCACACTCACTTCTGAGTCAGAAGGTTGTGGGTTCAAGTCCCACTCCAGGGTCTTGAGCACATAAATCTAGGTGGACACTCCAGTGCAGTGCTGAGACTCTTAAATGACAAGCACCACAGGTGAGGGGAATTCTAAAAATTGTGACTGTCCTTTAATTTCTTACTTTACTTGCCAGTTTTTGCAAGTTATTTTCTCGTATGCTAGTGAAATTAACGTGGCAGTGAAATTAATCTAATGCAATTTAACATTCGTGCCACACAAGTGCCAGGCAATGACCATCTCCAACAAGCGAGAATTTAACCACAGCCAACATCCTGGGGGTCACCCTTGACCAGAAACTTAACTGGACCAGCCACATAAATACTGTGGCTACAAGAGCAGGTCAGAGGCTGGGTATTCTGTGACGAGTGTCTCGCCTCCTGATCCCGAAAGCCTTTTCACCATCTACAAGATACAAGTCAGGAGTGTGATGGAATACTCTCCACTTGCCTGGATGAGTGCAGCTCCAACAACACTCAAGAAGCTCAACACCATCCAGGACAAAGCAGCCCGCTTGATTGGCCCCCCATCCACCACCTTCAACATTCACTCCCTCCACCACCGGCGCACCGTGGCTGCAGTGTGCACCGTCTACAAGATGCACTGCAGCAACTCGCCAAGGCTTCTTCGGCAGCACCTCCCAAACCCGCGAGCTCTACCACCTAGAAGGACAAGGGCAGCAAGCGCATGGGAACACCATCACCTGCAAGTCCCCCACCAAATTACACACCATCCTGACTTGGAAACTCATCCTTCATCGTCGCTGGGTCAAAATTCTGGAACTCCCTAAAAATCAGCACTGTGGGAGTTTCTTCATCACACGGACTGCAGCGGTTCAAGAAGGCGGCTCACCATCTTCTCAAGGGCAATTAGAGATGGGCAATAAATGCTGGTCTTGCCAGCGACGCCCACATCCCGGAACGAAGAAAGAAAATCTGTAATGGTTAAATTAGACAATTAGATTATAGCATTCTGTTGCTGTCTTTCACGTCCGCCATGAAACCGACTGTGAGCCAAGAAGCTAAAAATGGCCCCTCACTTACTGATAACAGTATTTCTCTACCAGTTCCCCCTACTTCATTAAGTACGGCAAAAGCTAACCCTATATCTTTCAAGATCACAACCCGTCTGAGGTCAGTGAGCAGAACGTGAGGTGACATTCATAAGCTGTTCAGCTTCAGTCTTCATGTGTGTGACATTGTCTAAATCCCTTATTCAGTTACAGCCCAGTAATTCGTTCCTTTGTGCACTTTCCTTTCTTTAATCTTTAATGTCACTAAATTATACCGCAAGGAGACATCAGTCATTGGCTGCAATGACTTCACTCCAGAGAATTTGTTGTATCCAAGCGCTGTTGATCTACATTGGCTCCCTGTTCCCAAACTCCATTTATAAAAAATGTTCATCCTCCATTTCAAGCCCCTCCCTGGCCTTGCCTCTCCTTATGTCCGTAATGGCCTCCGGCCTCTGACATCTCTACATTCCTCCAACTCTGGCCTCTTGAGCATCCAGCACTTCCTTCGTCCAACATTGGCGGCCGTGCCTTCAGCTGCCTCGGCCCTAAGCTCTGGAATTCCCTCCCTTTGCCTGTCTACCTCGCCCTCCTCCTTTAAGACCCTCCTTAAAACCTACCTCTTTGACCAAGCTTTTTGTCACCTGTCCTAATATCTCTTTATGTGGCTCAGTGTCACATTTTGCCTCATTATGCTCCTGTGAAGTGCCGTATGGCATTTCACTATGTTAAAGGCGCTATATAAATGCAATATGTTGTTGTAATGTTTGCATACTCACAGGTTTGAAGAGCTGTTGCCCCAATGGAGTGTTCTCTATGCGGGAGTCCTCCTTTTATCTATTGGGGACTTGGCCTGGAGGGTGTTGCACTGGGGCAGTCCCATGCAATCGTTTTTTAAGTCGGTTCATGGAATCCCAGGCCGCCTGTAATTTCTGCGGTCTGGAAGAGTCCGTGTCCCTTGTTTTTATGTGGAGTGTGTCAGGTTGCAGCCCCTGTTCCAATATTTGAAGGGGGGGCTGCTCCTCAAATTCTGGTTGCACTTCAGTCCCACGCTCCTGATCTTTGGGCACCATGTGCGGAGGGGAGCGGGCAGGTCGGAAGGCCTCCTCGTAGGACTGCTCCTGGACCTGGCCAAGGGGGCCATTAACCGGTCTAGGCAGCGGGCGGTCGAGTGGGTCGTTCAGCCCGACTGCCTGCCTCTCTTCAGCGGTTACATTCGAGCCAGGGTGTCCCTGGAGATGGAGCACGCGGTGTCCACCAGTATGCTCGCGGCTTTCCACGAGAGGTGGGCGCCGGAGGGACTGGAATGCATCATCACCCCCGGCAACCAAATTTTAATTTGATCCAAGTTTCCGTTAAAGTTTGATTTGGAAATTTGTGGGTTCTGGTGCCAAAAGAGGGCATCTGAATGTTTCTGCTTAAAATAGTTGTAGAGCTGTTGCTTTGTGAGATCCACGATGAGGCATGCAGTTGTGAGTCTAGTGGATGAACTGGTAATGTGTCGTGTGATTGTTAAACCTTTGCTAACAAACCAACTAGTTCCTAGAAGCAATGTGTTGCTAAGAATTCTTTAGCAAAGAACCCGCGAAGCAAATACATTACGGTTGCCATGTTAAAAGTGATGCATGTGTCATCTTCCTCCTTAAAACAAAAAGGTCTGCTAAATACATTTCACAAATAGCATTTGCCTTTTAACGTACTATTTTTTTTGCTTGCTTATGCTCCTGTGAAGCACCTCGGGACATTGGACTATGTTAAAGGCACAATATAAATGCAAGTTGTTGTTGTTGTTGTTGCTTTTGGAATGACTGAAAAGCAGATCGCCCCAAGAAGCCGTCTGCATTTTTAGTGTTGTTATTTCCTGAAGCGATAGTTGGTAACCAAATGTGGAAAATTTGCTACAGACAGGGAAGAAAACTATTAATCAAAGAAATTCATTTCCCGGGGATACCTAAATAATTTCGAGCAGCAGGAGGATGTTTGCATTGGAAACTGCTGTTTCCTCCGGTTTCATGACGAGAGACACCCGCTTTTCAAATTGCTGTTTAAAATTGCGGCTTACAAAATTAGATTTTGCAGAATAATATTATTTTGACTCATTGCTTCATTTTTTTTTCTTAATTGTTTCAGGACAATCAATTACTTTTGTGCTTTCTGAGATGTTCCCACATAAATGGCACACTGTGGGGCAGTGAATAACAGTTTGAAGCAGCGAAAGAAGTTCGTGACCTGACAGGGAAGTCTAAGAACATAAGAATTAGGAGTAGGCCGTTCGGCCCCTCGAGCCTGCTCCGTCATTCAATAAGACCATGGCTGATCTTCCACTTCAACTCCACTTTCCCGCCCAATCTCCACATCCCTCGATTCCCTTAGTGCCCCGAAAATCTATCGATCTCAGTCTTGAATAAACTGAATGAGTATATTTCGGAGGAATTTAAATTGTGAGGCAAAGGCTAAAAAAGTTGAGTTTGTCTTCCTTGGGGAAACTGGGGACTTCGAGGTGACTGAACTGCAAGTTTCAAGATTAAAAAGGCCACGCACGCATTGTTGAGATGCGAGTTTAAAAATGAAGGAGTTAGGTGTAAGCAGGAGAGTCAAATGGACCCTTTCCCTCACCAGGGGAATAAGTTACCTGAGAGGGCCATGGATAAGAACATAAATAGGAGCAGGAGTAGGCCATACAGTCCCCCTAGCATGCTCCGCCATTCAAAATTTCCCACCGATCCCTATATTCCTTGTTTTCCCTAGAGTCCAAAAATCTATCAATCTCGGCCTTCAATGTACTCAAAGACTGAGCCGCCACAGCCTTCTGGGGTAAAGAATGCCAAGATTCAACACTCTCTGAGTGAAAACCATTCTCCTCATCTCAGTCCTAAAGGTGACCTGACAGAGGGAGGAGATTTGAGAAGCGGGGAGATAATGAAACAAACTAGAGGAGTTCTGCCCAATGTCCTGGCCAGGGTGAATGAATGGCAACAGGACACGGTTGAACAACATAGATGTGAGCATGAAGAATAACTTGAACCTTTGCTCAATAATCGTTTGAGGTTCAGGACGTATTTGCAGCAGATTTCTCTCGGGAGATTAAGTGGATGGGGGAGTGTAGGTGATAGGGTAAATGCTTGTTTTCATTTCACATGTTTTTACGTTATTACTGTATTGAAGGAATATTTTGAGTGACAAACAGACACAGTGAGGTAGGGAAATAGGAGAAACTTTCTTATCCAAAGAGTGGTGAGAATGCGGAACTCACTACCACAGAGAGTCGTAGCAAATAGCATAAGTGCATTTAAAGTATAGTAGTATTAGGCAGCCCTCATGTCAAGGATGACACTTCCACACTAAAAAAGAATAAGTTTACAGGTGTTTCAAATAGGTGTTTCAAATAGGGAACCTGACATTCCAGGTCCCGAACAACATCTTGAAGTGTGGAAGAATTCTTTTAACGTGGTTGGCCGTTGCACACCAGCCACCACACAGATTTGACAGAGCAAGGTCTAGGTCCAGGCAAGGATTAACCAAGACGACTGGAGACCAAGTTCTGCTGCATGGACCTAGCGCACGCACACACATATCGCAGTGTGGGCTGGCTCATGCTGCACCCTCCCCGGGCCCTGACCCCGCTGTTGTTATCTGCTCTGCCACCCCTGGACCTCTGCCTCGCTGCTGGGCTCCTCGAACCTGACCCCTCCCCGCTCCTTGACCCCGATCCCTCCCTGATCACGCCCCCACTCCTCAACCCCGACCCCCCCTCTCCCCCACCCCCGCTCCTAGGCCACGACCCCACCTCCAACCTCGCCGCTCCTAGGCCCCGAACGCTTTCCTCGCCCATTTAGAGAGAGGCTAGATAAATACATGAGGGAAAAGTGACTAGAGGGTTATGCTGATAGAGTTAGATGAGGAAAGATGGGAGGAGGCTCAAGTGAAGCATAAACACCGGCATGGACTGGTTGGGCCGAATGGTCTGTTTCTGGGCTGTACATTCTCTGTCGTGTAAAATGGGCGATCGTGAGTTGGCAGACCTCTCGCGATTTTTAAATTCCATTTCGGGAGAGATGTGGAACAGGCTGCCGACTCACTATCACCCATTTTACACTGTCGCACAAAGTCGTAATCTAGACCAGAGAGCGAGGACTGAACGTGAGAAAAGGAGGTGATTTTTATTTGTAAAAATAATGGTGGAAGGAGATGTGCCGTGCGCAGGCCCACATGTGGATCAAATAAACAGCCAAAGCTCAACGCTCGACCTTTCGGATGGTGCAGAAGTAGACCGTCGAACCTCCTGAGATACAAGCGTCTTTCAGATTGGGTCGCTGAGGCGTGAGTCCGGGGATCGGCAGAGGCCTATAAAGGCCGCGAGAGGCAGCGGGAGTTCGTGGTCGCTGAGGCGTGAGTCCGGGGATCGACAGAGATCTATAAAGACCGCGAGAGGCAGCGGGAGTTCGTGGTCGCTGAGGCGTGAGTCCGGGGATCGGCAGAGGCCTATAAAGGCGTGCTTGTGCAGCTACAGGGAGAAGGTAAAAAAGAAGTAGAAAGAAAACGAAAGGTGACATCACAGCCAAGGGTGTAAGTGATTGGCTGGTGATTGGTAAGTAGTTTTTCTTTTCTTTTTATATCAGTAAGTAACCTTTTAACATTGTTGTTGCCAATTTAAGTGTATCTAAGGGTTAAGTCATGGCAGGAGAGCTCGGACACGTGTTATGCTCCTCCTGTACTATGTGGGAAGTCAGGGACGCTTCCGGTGTCCCTGATGACTACGTGTGCGGGAAGTGTATCCACCTGCAGCTCCTAACAGACCGCATTGCGGCACTGCAGCTGTGGGTGGATGAACTCTGGAGCATCCTTGATGCTGAAAATGACGTGAATAGCACGTTTAGTGAGTTGGTCACAACTCAGGTAAAGGGTACACAGCCAGATAGTAAATGGGTGACCAGCAGGAAGAGCAATGCAAGGAAGGTAGTGCAGGGGTCCCCTGCGGTCATCCCCCTGCAAAACAGATACACCGCTTTGGGTACTGTTGAGGGGGATGACTCATCAGGAGAGGGCAGCAGCAGCCAAGTTCATGACACCATGGCTGGCTCTGCTGCACAGGAGGGCCGGAAAAAGAGTGGGAGAGCCATAGTGATAGGGGATTCAATTGTAAGGGGAATAGATAAGCATTTCTGCGGCCGCAACCGAGACTCCAGGATGGTATGTTGTCTCCCTGGTGCAAGGGTCAAGGATGTCTTGGAGCAGGTGCAGGACATTCTGAATAGGAAGGGTGAACAGCCAGTTGTCGTGGTGCATATAGGTACCAATGACATCGGTAAAAAATGGGATGAGGTCCTACGAGATGAATTTAGGGAGCTAGGAGTTAGATTAAAAAGTAGGACCTCAAAAGTAGTAATCTCAGGATGGCTACCAGTGCCACGTGATAGTCAGAGTAGGAATCGCAGAATAGCTCAGATGAATACGTGGCTTGAGAAGTGGTGCAAAAGGGACGGATTCAAATTCCTGGGACTTTGGAACCGGTTCTGGGGAGGTGGGACCAGCACAAACCGAATGGTCTGCACCTGGGCTGGATCGGAACCAATGTCCTAGTGGGAGAGTTTGCTAGTGCTGTTGGGGAGGAGTTAAACTAATATGGCAAGGGGCTGGGAACCTATGCAGGGAGACAGAGGGAAATAAAATAGAGTCAGAAGCAAAATATAGAAAGGAGAATAGTAAAAGTGGAGGGCAGAGAAACCCAAGGCAAAAAACAAAAAGGGCCACATTACAGCAATATTCTAAAGGGGCAAAGTGTGCTTAAAAAAACAAACCTGAAGGCTTTGTGCCTCAATGTGAGGGGTATTCGGAATGCAGATAGCAGTTAATGGATACGATGTGATTGGCATCACGGAGACATGGCTCCAGGGTGACCAAGGCTGGGAACTCAACATCCAAGGGTATTCAGCATTTAGGGAGGATAGACAGAAAGGAAAAGGAGGCGGGGTGGCGTTGCTGGTTAAAGAGGAAATTAATGCAATAGTAAGGAAGGACATTAGCCTGGATGATGTGGAATCGGTATGGGTGGAGCTGCGGAATTCCAAAGGGCAGAAAACGCTAGTGGGAGTTGTGTACAGACCACCGAACAGTAGTAGTGAGGTTGGGGACAGCATCAAACAAGAAATAAGGGATGTGTGCAATAAAGGTACAGCAGTTATCATGGCCGACTTTAATTTACATATTGATTGGGCTAACCTAACTGGTAGCAATGCGATGGAGGAGGATTTCCTGGAGTGTAATAGGGATGGTTTTCTAGACCAATATGTCGAGGAACCAACCAGAGAGCTTGACCATCCTAGACTGGGTGATGTGTAATGAGAAGGGACTAATTAGCAATCTTGTTGTGCGAGGCCCCTTTTGTGGAAAAGTGACCATAATATGGTAGAATTCCTTATTAAGATGGAGAGGGACACAGTTAATTCGGAAACTGGGGTCCTGAACTTAAGGAAAGGTAACTTCGACAGTATGAGGCGTGAATTGGCTAGAATAGACTGGCAAATGATACTTAAAGGGTTGATGGTGGATAGGCAATGGCAGACATTTAAAGATCACATGGATGAACTTCAGCAATTGTTCATCCCTGTCTGGAGTAAAAATAAAAATGGGAAGGTGGCTCAACCATGGCTAACAAAGGAAATTAAAGATAGTGTTAAAGCCAAGGAAGAGGCATATAAATTGGCTAGAAAAAGGACTGGAAGAAATTTAGAATTCAACAGAGGAAGACTAAGGGTTTAATTAGGAGGGGGAAAATAGAGTATGAGAGGAAGCTTGCAGGGAATATAAAAACTGACTGCAAAAGCTTCTATAAATATGTAAATGGAAAAAGATTAGTAAAGACAAACGTAGATCCCTTGCAGTCGGATTCAGGTGAATTTATAATGGGGAACAAAGAAATGGCAGACTAATTGAACCAATACTTCGGTTCTGTCTTAACAAGAAAGATACAAATAACCTTCCGAAATACTAGGAGACAATGGGTCTAGTGAGAATAAGGATATCCTTATTAGGTGGGAAATTGTGTTGGGGAAATTGATGGGATTGAAGGCCGATAAATCTCTAGGGCCTGATAATCTGCATCCCAGAGTACTCAAGGAAGTGGCCTTAGAAATAGTGGAAATATTGGTGATTATTTTCCAACAGTCTATCGACTCTGGATCAGTTCCTATGGACTGGAGGGTAGCTAATGTAACACCACTTTTTAAAAAAGGAGGGAGAGAAAATGGGTAATTATAGGCTGGTTAGCCTGACATCAGTAGTGGGGAAAATGTTGGAATCAATCATTAAGGATGAAATAGCAGCACATTTGGAAAGCAGTGACAGGATCGGACCAAGTCAGCATGGATTTATGAAAGGGAAATCTTGCTTGTCGAATCTTCTGGAATTTTTTGAGGATGTAACTAGTAGCGTGGATATGGGAGAATCGGTGGATGTGGTGTATTTGGACTTTCAAAAGGCTTTTGACAAGGTCCCGCACAAGAGATTGGTGTGCAAAATCAAAGCACATGGTATTGGGGGTAATATACTGACGTGGATAGGGAACTGGTTGGCAGACAGGAAGCAGAGAGTCGGGATAAACGGGCTCTTTTCAGAATGGCAGGCAGTGACTAGTGGAGTGCCGCAGGGCTCAGTGCTGGGACCCCAGCTCTTTACAATGTACATTAACAATTTAGATGAAGGAATTGAGTGTAATATCTCCAAGCTTGCGGTTGACAATAAACAGAGTGGCGGTGTGAGCTGTGAGGAGGATGCTAAGAGGCTGCAGGGTGACTTGGACAGGTTAGGTGAGTGGGCAAATACATGGCAGATGCAGTATAATGTGGATAAATGTGAGCTTATCCATTTTGGGGGCAAAAACACAAAGGCAGAATATTATCTGAATGGCGGCAGACTAGGAAAAGGGGAGGTGCATGGTCATGGTTCATCAGTCACTGAAAGTGGGCACGCAGGTACAGCAGGCGGTAAAGAAGGCAAATGGTATGTTGGCCTTCATAGCTAGGGGATTTGAATATAGAAGCAGGGAGGTCTTAATGCAGCTGTACAAGGCTTTAGTGAGGCCTCACCTGAAATATTGTGTTCAGTTTTGGTCTCCTAATCTGAGGAAGGACATTCTTGCTATTGAGGGAGTACAGCGAAGGTTCACCAGACTGATTCCAGGGATGGTTGGACTGTCATGAGGAGAGACTGGATCAACTGGGCCTTTATTCACTGGAGTTTAGAAGGATGAGAGGGGATCTCATCGAAACATATAAGATTCTGACGGGACTGGACAGGTTAGATGTGGGAAGAATGTTCCCGATGTTGGGGGAAGTCCAGTACCAGGGGACATACTCTTAGGATAAGGGATAGGACATTTAGGACTGAGATGAGGAGAAACTTCTTCGCTCAGAGTTGTTAACCTGTGGAATACCCTGCCGCAGAGAGTTGCTGATGCCAGTTCATTGGATAGATTCAAGAGGGAGTTAGATATGGCCCTTATGGCTAAGAGGGTCAAGGGGTATGGAGAGAAAGCAGGAAAGGGGTACTGAAGGAATGATCAGCCATGATCTTATTGAATGGCGGTGCAGGCTCGAAGGGCCGAATGGCCTACTCCTGCCCCTATTTTCTATGTTTCTATATTTCTATGTTTCTATGGGAGGGATGAGAACAAATTCTGAACTCACTTGTCTAAAACGTTTACGTAACGCCTCGGTTGAAGCCTGAGAAGAGTGATTTGGGTAATGCAGTGTGCAAGAAAATGATTAGATGGAACACATGATTGGTTCAGTTGCTGTGTCATGTGCAGGAATTGTAGAGTTTCTGCATTAATAAGCAATACTTGGAAATCAAAATGGCATTTGGGAAAAGTGCGAGCTTGATTATGTAATATGTATGTAGCCTGCCAAAAGTAAGTGAGAATTTCCAGTGGATGTGATGTTTGGAGAGCTGCAGTCTCCAGTGGCCACTGTTCTTGCGCGCTTCAGTCCAAGAGATTGATTTCACTCCTGGATCAGAGAGGACGAGGAGGAGTCCAGTGGGAAGTGGACACAGGTTGATTGAGAGGCTCCTGATGATCTCACCTCTCGTCACCTGAGGAGATGTCATGGATTGTGGCAAGCTTTGCAGCTAATTGATGTGAGAAATCACGTGTGGAACAAGCAAAGTACTATTTGAGCCACTGAGACCACTTATTCCTTACCTCAACCCTTTCATTTCTTGAAGGGAAGTTTTGCCCAAGTGCTCCCTAATTCTCAAAGGTCATCGAGTCGAGACTGAGAATACTGATTTTCAGTGACTGCGCTTTGTGGCCCTCTTTTTGACACGTCGGGGTAATGGATGGGTGACCCTTACCGGGCACCGTGTGCCATCTTGCAGCCAGGTGGTGCCAGCCACACTGTGGGCCTGCACGCCTAGCCTCATCAAGGCTCTGCACATTACTGAAACGATCACATACTATTGGGGTGGATTTTCAGCTTGGCCCTTTTCAGGGGCGGTAATGGCGGCAGGGCAGGAAAGTTTGCGCCCGGGAACAGTTTGTGCCTCAGTCAGCAAAATTGGGCAGCTGGGCCCTGAATGTGGGGCGGAGCGCTCAGGGAGGTCTTACTGCAGTTGCACAGGGCCTTGGTGAGGCCACACCTTGAGTATTGTGCTCAGCTTTGGTCTCCTAATCTGAGGAAGGACATTTTTGCTATTGAGGGAGTGCAGCGAAAGTTCACCAGACTGATTCCCGGGATGGCAGGACTGACAAAAGAAGAAAGACTGGATCGACTAGGCTTATATTCACTGGAATTTAGAAAAATGAGAGGGGATCTCATAGAAACATATCATATTCTGACGGGACTGGACAGGTTAGATGCAAGAAGAATGTTCCCGATGTTGGGGAAGTCCAGAACCAGGGGTCATAGTCTAAGGATAAGAGGTAAGCCATTTAGGACCGAGATGAGGAGAAACTTCTTCACTCAGAGAATTGTGAACCTGTGGAATTCTCTACCACAGAAAGTTGTTGAGGCCAGTTCATTAGATATATTCAAAGGGAAGTTGGATATGGCTCTTACGGCTAAAGGGATCAAGGGGTATGGAGAGAAAGCAGGAATGGGGTACTGAAGTTGCATGATCAGCCATGATCATATTGAATGGTGGTGCAGGCTCGAAGGGCCGAATGGCCCACTCTTGCACCTATTTTCTATGTTTCTATGTTGCACTTGGGGTGCTAGGCCGGCTGAGTATGGGAAAATCCCGAGCTAAACAGCCGCCTGAGAGAGGCCTGGGGAGAAAAAAAGAACTGAAAAAAAACCCCCACCAAAAACATTCCCTATACGTTGCCCACGCCACCACAACATAAATCGCAAAAAAAAAAACAATCACACTTGCCTGAGGTCGGCTTTACTTACCTCACTGCGGTCGCTGCAGATCAGACCGCCCGCTTTCACAGGCAGTGCCAGCAGGGGGCGCTACAGAGCGCTACGGATCGGGCGAAAGCCAAAAATTGAGCCAGTGTCGCAACCAGGGGCGTTGCACACCGGCTCGTCTCTCCCGGGCGGTAATACTCCATGCCAGAGGCGGCACCAAGCAGAAAATTCGGCTCAAATGTTCACAGCGCCTGAATACCGCCGTGTAAAGCTGGCACTGGCTGGTCGGCCTCTCCGGCAGTATCGGTGCCTTTTTTTTTTAAAAGGGAGGCTGCTTAACGTTTGGGACCCGTTGCCTTGGCTGTTTTCATTGGGTTTCCCCACTTGAGGTACCCCCAGAACCTACCGAAACTACACCTCACCTCTCAGCTGGGCGTGATTGCCAGAGCATCGGTGTCGCCTGCAGTAATCCCACTGGGGTTCTCCGACACTCCCATGTGCAGGTCCTGGAGGACCCCCAGGGGACAAATGCAAGGCTGGCCAATATAAACCGACTCTGCGTGAGTTTACCCCCCCCCGCCCACCGGGTCCGGGTGGGCACATCAGGCGCTGCCAAAACCTATGCCGTTAAAATCTGAGATCCCACCATTTTACCTGCTCACCCACTCCCTCTGTCTTCACCGAACGGGGAGAGTTAAAATTACCCGTCCGCCCCCACACCCACCTCATCCCCAACTTGTGACTGTTTCCCACCACGGTCAATCCAGACATGATGGACTGCCGTGGAACTCGAGGCCAACATCTCTACAGCTACAAATCAGAGCCTTTGTCAAGGAGTTAGATGTAGTCCTTACAACTAGGGGGATCAAGGGGTATGGCGAGAAAGCAGGAATGGGGTACTGAGGTTGCATGTTCAGCCATGAACTCATTGAATGGCGGTGCAGGCTCAAAGGGCCGAATGGCCTACTCCTGCACCTATTTTCTATGTTTCTATGTTTTTATGGAAGCTGGGTTTTCAGCTAAGGTGGCTCAAAATTCAGGTTGCTGCCCCGTTGCAGTGCTGTGGGAGCCCCGCACTGTCGGAGGTTGCGTCTTTCCTGTTAAACCGAGGCCCCGTCTGCCCTCTCGGGTGGACTGTTTCGAGGAAGAGCAGATCCCCCTGGTGTCCTGGCCAATATTTGTCCCTCAATCAGCATCATTAAAACAGATTATCTGGTCATTACCACATTGATGTTTGTGGGAGCTTGCTGTGCACAAATAGGCTGCTGCTTTTCCCACATTACAACAGTGACTGCACTTCAGAAGTACTTCATTGGCTGTATGTGGCTTCGGGATGTCCTGAGGTTGTGAATGACGCTATATAAATGCAAGTTCTTGCTTTAACTTTAAGAAATCACTATAAACTCAGCTCCAGGTGCCGACAAATCTATCAGGTTATCTCTCGAACTTCACGAGGCCCAGTGTATGTTGAGTGCTGCAATTCTGCAGTCTAATTCAGAATCTGACATGGCAGCAATACTACAATCGAGCCCCGAGGCCCCAAACGACATTAGCAAATGATTCCCAGACTTTGCGTGCCCTGCTTTGTCTGGTGGCTGTTCGCTCTGGAATCCTTTTTGCTGGGACATTCTTCACAATGTAAGAACTTCAACAACAAACACTGCTGCTCACCAAGGTCACGAACCTAGCCCTGTATTGGGCCGAGAGATTCCATACATTTCATCGCCAGTAGGTGACTCCCGACTGAGCAAGAGCAGCTATCCCCATGCACTTGGCTTAATGCACTGCAATTTAATGCAGTGCTGAGGGAGCGCTGCACTGTCGGAGGTGCCGTCTTTCGGATGAGATGTTAATCCGAGGTCTCGTCTGCCCTCTCGGTTGGATGTAAAAGATGCCACAGCACTATTTCGAAGAAGAACAGGGGAGTTCTCCCCGGTGTCCTGGGCCAATATTTATCTCACAATCAACAAATTTCTTCTCCGAGGGTCGTAAATCTGTGGAATTCTCTGACCCAGAGAGCAGTGGAGGCTGGGTCATTGAACATATTTAAGGCGGAGATAGACAGATGTTTGAGCGATAAGGGAGTAAAGGGTTACGAGGAACGGCAGGGAAGTGGAGCTGAGTCCATGATCAGATCAGCCATGATCGTATTGAATGGCGGAGCAGGCTCGAGGGGCCAAATGGCCTACTCCTGCTCCTATTTCTTATGTTCTTATGTTCCTAACATCACTTAAAGCTGGGTTATCTGGTTATTTATGTCATTGTTGTTTGTGGAAGCTTGCTGTACGCAAATTTTTTGTTGCATTACCTGCATTACAACAGTGACGACATATCAAAAAGTAATTCATTGGCTGTTAAGGCGTTCTGAGGTTGTAAAAGACGCTATATAAATGCAAGTTCTTGTATGGCCAGAGCCTACTCCGACTTTTGTTTATATGTTTACAGAAATTATAGTCTATCTGGTTGGTCTTGACTCCCAAAATTGCATTTTTTTTTTAAATTAAGAAGAAACCGAAGAGTATTCTCGCTATCTCAGCAGGACAGGGCTGGTGAAGACTGCAAGTGTGCGACTTCTCTCACAAGTGCTGCCTGGCCAGAGACCACCCTCAGAGCCAGTAACCAGTGGGCTCCGTACAACATCTGGCTGGAGGGAGGCAGGAGCTGGCTGGGTGAGTGGCACATCAAAGCAAGACTGTCCCTTGAAAGTTTCCCTCCAGGGCTTGGTACACCCCCTGTGCTCGCTGACCTACATTGGCTCCCGTTTAAGCAACGCCTCGATTTCAATATTCTCATCCTTGTTTACAAATCCCTCCATGGCCCTCGCCCCTCCCTATCTCTGTAATCTCCTCCAGACCCACATCTCCCCCCACCCCGCCAACCCCCAACCCCCGCCCCCGAGATGTCTGCACTCCTCTAATTCTGCCCTCTTGAGCATCCCTGATTATAATCGCTCCACCATTGGTGGCCGTGCCTTCTGTTGCCTGGGCCCCAAGCTCTGGAACTCCCTCCCTAAACCTCTCCGCCTCTCTAACTCTCTTTCCTCCTTCAGGACGCTCCTTAAAACCAGCTCTTTGGTCACCTGCGCTAATTACGAGCTATGTGGCCCGGTGTCAAATATTTTATCTCATAATACTCCTGTGCAGCGCCTTGGGAAGTTTCACTACCTTAA
The DNA here is from genome assembly GCF_044704955.1 of Pristiophorus japonicus. NCBI lineage: Eukaryota > Metazoa > Chordata > Chondrichthyes > Pristiophoridae > Pristiophorus > Pristiophorus japonicus. The sequence goes on from NC_091984.1 coordinate 228,519,880, forward strand.
AGGCGCTATATAAATACAAGTTGTCGTTGTATGATATGCCTCCATTAAAAATGATATCGTGACGTAAAGATTTTTTTAAAAGATACTTTAAACGTTGTTCTGATTGAATTCGTATTTCCACAGCCAAACACATTTAAACTAATCGTGCTGAATCATAGTTTTACTGTTTATTCGAATGATTCCATTAGGATGACACTTCATCTGTTCCCAAGGCCATAACAGGCTTGTATTGATGGTTGTAAACCGAAGACTAATCTCCTATTCAAAAAAACCAGTTGACCTTGGTATTAACTGCACAGCATGTTCCAATGGAGAGCAGACTTCTGAGATCTTGCTCTCCCTCTCTGTCCTTTCTTCTCCGATTCCTTTATAATGGAGATGTATTTTTTTTGGTGCAGATTATAATTTAAATTGGAACATTTGCTGCACAGGTTGTTGTGGCTTGGCTGGCTAATGTGCGTAACCGCTTTGTTTCCTTTGCCTTCAAATGTTGGCAAGAACATAAGAATTAGGAGCAGGAGTAGGCCATATGGCCCCTCGAGCCTGCTCCGCCATTCAATGAGAGCACGGCTGATCTTCAACCTCGACTCCACGTTCCCCGCCCGATCCCCATATCCCTTGATTGTTAGAGTCCTAAAATCTATCCCTCTCAGCCTTGCATATACTCAATGACTCAGCATCCACAGCCCTCTGGGGCAGAGAATTCCAAAGATTCACAACCCTCTGAGTGAAGAAATTCCTCCTCATCTCAGTTTTAAAAAGCCGACCCCTTATTCTGAGACTGTGCCCCCTCATTCTAAACACTGCAGCCCCAGGGGGAAGCAACCTCACAGCATTTACCCTGTCAAGCCCCCTCAGAATCTTATAGGTTTCAATGAGATCACATCCCATTTTTCTAAACTCCAGAACACATCGGACAAAGCTACTCAATGAATTTGAACTCTTCTGCCATTTGAGCTTTGGGTTGCCAACTCTAATTGGAGATTTCTTCATTTGGCCTCCCACCTCCAGCCGCCCCACTCAGTAAAACACCCTTTTTTTTGTCCCCCGTTTCCAATATTTTTTTATAACAAAGAAAATGGGGGAAAATAAATTTTTTTATAGCGACCCTATGATTTTATTTTTCTCCTGAGTTTGCTCGCAGCAATGTCCCGGAGATTAAGATTTAATTCCAGGAGACTCCAGACCAATCCTGGAGGATTGGCAACCCTAGTTTGGTGTCTCCATAAGAACATAAGAAATAGGAGCAAGAGTAGGTCATATGGCCCCTCGAGCCTGCTCCGCCATTCAACAAGATCACGGCTGATCCAATCAAGGACTCGATCCACTTCCCTGCCCACTCTCCATAACCCCTTATTCCCTTATCCCCTTATTGGATAAGAAACTGTCTATTTCTGTCTTAAATTTATTCAATGTCCCAGCTTCCACAGCTCTCTGAGGCAGCGAATTCCACAGATTTACAACCCTCAGAGAAGAAATTTCTCCTCATCTCAGTTTTAAATGGGCGGCCCCTTATTCTAAGATCATGCCCTCTAGTTCTAGTCTCCCCCATCAGTGGAAACATCCTCTCTGCATCCACCCTGTCAAGCCCCCTCATAATCGTACACGTTTCGATAAGATCACCTCTCATTCTTCTGAATTCCAATGAGTAGAGGCCCAACTACTCAACCTTTCCTCATAAGTCAACCCCCTCATCCCCGGAATCAACCTAGTGAACCTTCTCTGAACTGCCTCCAAAGCAAGTATATCCTTTCGTAAGATTCTTACAATGTTATGAACGTTGAAGGTTGTCACTGTAGCAACAGTCGGGGATCAAGGGGTATGGCGGGGGATCAAGGGGTATGGCGGGGGATCAAGGGGTATGGCGAGAAAGCAGGAATGGGGTACTGAAGTTGAATGTTCAGCCATGAACTCATTGAATGGCGGTGCAGGCTAGAAGGGCCGAATGGCCTACTCCTGCACCTATTTTCTATGTTTCTATGTTTCTATGTTTCTAATGGCCAAAGGTTGGGGAAACAATCAGCTGGGCGAGCATCTTCGCTATTGACTCACGGGGCTGAAAGTGTGCGTTTGAGACTGGCAACTCATGGCTAAACGGAGGCAGCACACGCGAGAGGTTCCACTCACACTTGGGTTTCCGAAAACCACTGAATTATAGCAGCAATTGAAGGGCGGAGACTCGAGGTTTCTTGAGTGTTTCTGTAGCCTTCAGATGCTGTGCATGTTTGCTGCGGGTCAGAGGTACTCTTGGACTTCCTGTCCGAGGCACTCCCATAATGCAGCACAAGCTTCTCACTGACTTAGTGCCTGGAGTAAACAGAGCTGTGGCTCACTGGTAGCACTCTTGCCTCTGGGCCAGAAGATTGTTGCAATGTATTTGGCTTTTGCGTTCTTTGCTTAAGAATTCAAAGCAACATGTTGCTATTAAGAACTAGTTGGTTTATTAGCATAGGTTTATCCACTAGGCTCACAACTGCATACCTCATCGTGGATGACCTAGACCCAACTGGCTGGGGTTTTATTGAGTCTTGTGAACAACACGTGACTGACGAAGCCACTCACAATGCAACAGCTCTACCAGCCTGTAAGCTTTCTCACAGGGGCATATGTCATAGAAACATAGAAACATAGAAAATAGGTGCAGGAGTAGGCCATTCGGCCCTTCGAGCCTGCACCACCATTCAATAAGATCATGGCTGATCAGTCATGTATGTATGCTTGGGGTTACTAGCCACCAGGGGGCGGCCCTCTCGGAGGTCATCGGGCTGTAAGCACGTTTGTGCGGGCCAGGTACATAAAGCAAGCCACCATTTAATGTAGGCACTTTGGGCCCGAATAAAGTTGAGCTAGGTTTGCACCTGAGTGAGTTTAAGTATTCAGTATATCTAGTTAATACATACATAACAGCATACATTACAGCACTCCGGTGCAGCACTGTCGAAGGTGCCGTCTTTCGGATGAGATGTTAAACCGAGGCCCCCTCTACCCTCTCGGGTGGACGTAAAAGAACCCATGGTATTATTTTAAGAAGACCAGGGCAGATCAGCCTGATCTCCTCGCCAATAGTGATCCCTCAACTAACATCGCTAAAACTGATTATCTGGTCATTCTCTCGATGTTTTTTGTGGGAGCTTGCTGTGTGCAAATTGGCTGCCGCGTTTCCTACATTACAACAGCGACTACACTCCACAGGTACTACTTTGTTCATAAAGCATTTTGGGATGTCCTGAGGTTGTGAAAGGTGCTATATAAATGCAAGTGTTTTTCTTTCATTTATCTGTTTTGCAAGATAAAGCCCCCATCAAGTATTCAACTCTCCATTGTTCACGTGAGGAATGATTGTTATATATACTGGCTTAAAGAGCAGAAACTAATTAACCATGTCTATTATCATTTGTTTTTAAACTAAGGACTCCAGGCAACGTTCCCATTAAGCTGTGAGGTCGTGTAGTGGTCTGAAGGTCCCTCACAGGCCACTCACCAGCTTAAAGGGACCGTGCACCAAAATAAAAGAGGGAACATTCGGCTGGAAATTGCTCTCCACCTGTTTGGGGCGGATAATTCGAATTACTGAGGGAGCACTGCAATGCCACAGGTGCAATACTGAGGGAGCGCTGCACTGTTGGAGGGCAGTACTGAGGGAGCATTGCAATGGCGGAAGGGCAGTACTGAGGGAGTGCTGCACTGTCAGAGGGGCAGTACTGAGGGAGCGCTGCAATGTCACAGAGGCAGTACTGACGGAGTGCTGCCAGGGGTAACGGAAACGCCATGCCCTGACTTCCCATCCCACCCGACGGGAGTTGGAGGGAAGAGGCGAAAAATTCGTCACTTTAACTTTGCCAGTGCCTCCCAGCGCTTTGGGATGCTGTTTGAGGCGGTGTAGGGGCGGGTTTGCGTCGGGAAAGGGCGGTGGTACTCAGTGCAGTGCTCCCTCAGTACTGCCCCTCTGACAGTGCAGCACTCCCTCAGTACTGCCCCTCTGACAGTGCAGCACTCCCTCAGTACTGCCCCTCTGACAGTGCAGCACTCCCTCAGTGCTGCCCCTCTGACAGTGCAGCACTCCCTCAGTACTGCCCCTCTGACAGTGCAGTGCTCCCTCAGTACTGCCCCTCTGACAGTGTAGCGCTCCCTCAGTACTGCCCCTCTGACAGTGCAGCACTCCCTCAGTACTGCCCCTCTGACAGTGCAGCACTCCCTCAGTACTGTCCCTCTGACAGTGCAGCACTCCCCTAGTACTGTCCCTCTGACAGTGCAGCACTCCCTCAGTACTGTCCCTCTGACAGTGCAGCACTCCCTCAGTACTGCCCCTCCGACAGTGCAGCACTCCCTCAGTACTGCCCCTCTGACAGTGCAGCACTCACTCAGTACCGCACCTCCGACATTGCAGTGCTCCCTCAGTACTGTCTCTCTTACAGTGCAGCACTCCCTTAGTACCGCACCTCTGCCATTGCAATGCTCCCTCAGTACTGCCCCTCTGACAGTGCAGTGCTCCCTCAGTACTGTCCCTCTGACAGTGCAGCACTCCCTCAGTACTGCCCCTCTGACAGTGCAGCACTCCCTCAGTACTGCCCCTCCGACAGTGCAGCACTCCCTCAGTACTGCCCCTCTGACAGTGCAGCACTCACTCAGTACCGCACCTCTGCCATTGCAGTGCTCCCTCAGTACTGTCCCTCTGACAGTGCAGCACTCCCTCAGTACTGCCCCTCTGACAGTGCAGCAACCAAGCTCATGGTCTACAGGGCTGTAGTAATACCTGCTCTCCTGTATGGCTCAGAGACATGGACCATGTACAGTAGACACCTCAAGTTGCTGGAGAAATATCACCAAAGTTGTCTCTGCAAGATCCTACAAATCCCCTGGGAGGACAGGCGCACCAACATCAGCGTCCTCACTCAGGCTAACATCCCCAGCATTGAAGCACTGACCACACTCGATCAGCTCCGCTGGGCAGGCCACATAGTCCGCATGCCAGACACGAGACTCCCAAAGCAAGTGCTCTACTCGGAGCTCCTTCATAGCAAATGAGCCAAAGATGGGCAGCGGAAACGCTACAAGGACACCCTCAAAGCCTCCCTGATAAAGTGCAACATCCCCACTGACACCGAGGAGTCCCTGGCCCAAGACCACCCTAAGTGGAGGAAGTGCATCCGAGAGGGCGCTGAGCATCTCAAGTCTCGTTGCCGAGAGCACGCAGAAATCAAGCGCAGACAGCGGAAAGAGCGTGTGGCAAACCTGTCCCACCCACCCCTTCCCTCAATGACTATCTGTCCCACCTGTCTGAGTCTGTGGCTCTCATATTGGACTGTTCAGCCACCAAAGAACTCACTCCAGGAGTGGAAGCAAGTCTTCCTTGATTCCGAGGGACTGCCTATGATTGATTGACTCCCTCAGTACCGCACTTCTGCCATTGCAATGCCCCCTCAGTACTGCCCTTCCGACCATCTTAGAGGCAGTGACGGTCCTTAAAAAAGGGGGCAACTTCAGCCCCACTGACCCGAAAGGAATCGCCCCAGCTCACAACTTTTTATCGCTCAAGGGGCAGCTCATATCATAGATTAGAAGCTAGAGCAGGTAAGGGAGCTGGTACTGTTGGTAAGTTGGTAACAAATAGTTGCAGTTCGAGTCTCGGAAATTATTGGGAATGTTTTGCTGAATTTTGTTTTGGAAAATAAAATTGTTTGACCGCTCAAAGTTCGTTCCTGTGAGTGTTTGCAACTTCTTGGAGTGGGAGGATGTCATGTGAGAGAGCGTGACTTCTGTATTAGGGAGTCAAGGTACAGAGACCTTGAGGAAGTCTTTCTGAGACAGCTGTGGATGGGGGAAGAGGACAGATGGAGGGTGTGTTTTATTTGGCTCATCTGCTTTCATTTTCTGGAATCAGTGTATGTTGCTGCCTCCTCTCTCTGGCTGATGGCTCTCCTGCTCCATCTCATCTCCTTCCTGTGGATCATCCCCCTGAGGCAGGCATGGAGGGCCACCTCTCTCTCTTCATCAACGTCACCCCATTCAGTTTCCATTGCACGTTGATATTATGCAGAATACGGCAGTAAACGATGAATCTGGAGATGCTGTGGGACTCCACTAGATTTGTCCAAGCATCTAAACTGAGCCTTCGGAATGGCTATAGCCTGGTCTGTTAAATCTCCTGTGGTTCCATGGGTCTCATTACATTTATTCTTCCCTCCTGCAGCTGCCTTACAGGGCATATCCTGATCCCCCCAAAGGTCCATGAGGATGCATGGTTTTGAATCACGAAGCCTGCTACAGTGAATAGTTGTATGATAAAGACATCGTGGCCAGTTCCTGATGTGACGTATTTGCTTCATGGGTTCTTTGCTTAAGAATTGACAGCAACACATTGCTATTAAGAACGAGTTGGTTTATTAACAAAGGTTTAACAATCACACTGCACATTACCGGTTCATCCACCAGGCTCACAACTGCATATCTCATCGTGGGTGACCCAGACCCAACTGGCTGGGGTTTTATTGAGTCTTGTGAACATCATGTGACTGGCTAAGCCACTCACAATGTAACAGCTCTACAAACCTGTGAGCACACCCACAGGGGCATACATTACCACCTGGGTAGCAGGTATTAACCTGCCTGTTGAGGTGCTTGTCAGCATACACCATGTAGTGAACCCTTCATAACCCGTCATTATCTTGACCCTTTAACCATCTCAGCCTTAAACCTCCCCAGTCTCTCTTCATCACTGTGACACCCCTCATTCTTGACTACAGTAAGGAGGAATCTGCATGGGGTTGCTCCATGAAAATTGGGTGGGATTTTAATGGCCCCAAATTCTTATATACAGATGACTGTGTAATAGGGTAATATTAAGACATCCATTAAATGAATCACATGCATTCTACAGGAGCGGAGTATCAGAAAGAAAGGAAAAAGAAAAACTTCGATTTATACAGGTCTCGCTTCTTTTACACCCACCGAAAGTCTCAAAGTGCTTTACAGCCAATGACGTACTTTTGAAGTGTAGCCGCTGTTGTAATGTGGGGAACGCGATAGCCAATTTGCGCACAGCAAGCTCCCACAAACAGCAATGTGATAATGACCAGATAATGTTTTGTTTATTGGCCAGGACACCAAGGATAACTCCCCTGTTCTTTGAAATAGCGCCATGGGACCTTTTATGTCCACCTGAGAGAGCAGGCGGGGCCTCGGTTTAATGTCTCATCCGAAAGACAGGTCAGCTACACTCTTTGTGAAGGAGCGTGTATATTATTTATGCGGTTACTGTACCAATGGATATTCGTGTGACAAGAAACCTTTAGTTTTAGATAGGTTCCAGATGGAACCTGCTCCCTTTGCTAAGTACAGAGTACCAGAGACACTTAATGTGAACCAGACAGCTGATAAAGGATTCGCTTTGATGGCTGGTGCAGTGTGTTCAAGATGTTAATGGTGGCGGCACTTTGTTAGACAGAAATATATTTTCCAATTATTGTCAGCTGTTAAAATATACAGGCTATTCTAAAGAAAGACAGACTTGCATTTATATAGCGCCTTTCATGACCACCAGACGTCTCAAAGCGCTTCACAGCCAATGAAGTACTTTTGGAGTGTAGTCAATGTTGTAATGTGAGAAATGCCCATTTGCGCACAGTAAGCTCCCACAAACAGCAATATGATAATGACCAGATAATCTGCTTTTATTGTTATGTTGATTGAGGGATAAATATTGGCCAGGACACCAGGGATAATTCCCCTGCTCTTCTTCGAAATAGTGCCGTGGGATCATTTACATCCACCTGAGAGAGAAGACAGGACCTCGGTTTAACATCTCATCCGAAAGGCAGCACCTCCGGCAGTATAGCACTCCCTCAGCACTGCACTGGAGAGGCGGCCTAGATTTATTGTGCTCAAGTCCCTGAAGTGGGACTTGAACACACAACCTTCTGACTCAGAAGCGAGTGTACTTCCCACTGAGCCACAGCTGACACCATTCTGATGAGAAAGCACTCACTGAGAAGAAATTATCCAGTTGTCGACCAAAGGTACGAAGATGGTTAGCAGTTTATTTGCTGCAGAAAAAAATGACTTGCATCATAGAAGTGGCGTGGAATAAATATCCCAGTTTTGAGCAGGAGATGTAACAACCTGCATCTCTGTTACAGCTTGTGCTGCTGCCTGATACTAACTCTTCAGCTATTTATCCGTTTTAACCCCCACAGGAGTTAATATTGAAACATCGACAGGCCTTCCATCCCTACGTGTGTGTTCTGTGCTCGGGCGGCTGGAACATACGATCCAATTAGGCTTTTATCAGTACAAAAGCAAAACACTGCGGATGCTGAAAATCTGAACTAAACACAGAAAATGCTGGAAACGCTCAGCAGGTCGGACAGCATCTGTGGGGGGAGAAAGTTGGATGACCTTTCGTCAGAACTGGAAGAAGTTAGAGATGTAACAGCAAGTGCCGGGGCGGGGAAAAGAGGGGGAGGAAGAAAAGAGGAGGAAAGAACAAAAGGGAGAGGTCTGTGATGGGAGTGATTACATGACTAAAGGGATGATGGTGCAAGGCAAAAGAGGGAAGTAATGGAACAAGAAAAGGAACAAAAGATGGGTCTCGAGGAGGTGTAAACAGCAACAATGGAACCATTACCAGCATCTGCTGTCTGAAAAAATGGGAGTAGAGGTTATGATCTGAAGCTGTTGAACTCAGTATTGTGCGGAAGGCCGTTAAGGGCCTAATCCAAAGATGAGAGGCTGTTCCTCGAGCTTCGGTTGACCTTCGAAGCAACACCTGAACATGAAAAGGCCCAATGCATGCAGCGTTTATGGTCGGTAAACAGCTGACCAATTGCCCTGCTAAAGTACCAGTTGATAGCTCAGTGGGCGAAGGAGCGGTGAGGTCAGGGGCGAAGGAGCGGCGAGAGATCGCAGAGGGACGTGATCGGGGGCCCGGGAGAGGTGTGAGTTATGGGGCCCTGATAGAGGCGAGGGCCCAGGGGCAGCACGGGCCAGCCCGCACTGTGATGTGCGCGCGCGCTAGGTCTGTGCAGCAGAGTCTCCAGAAGTCCTGGTTAATCCCTGCCACTGGACCAAGACCCAGCTCTAGTCAAGTCCGTGTGTGCAACGGCCACCACACGTTAAAAAAAGCCACGCACAGGCATCTACCACCCTTCAAGATGTAGTTCGGGACCTGGAATATTGAAACACCTGTGAAGTTTTTGGCGTGGAAGCAAGTCATCCTCGCTTCGAGGGACTGCCTATGACGATGATGACGATGGGTAAATAGACCACCTCGTGAGGTATTGGCCCAGAATTTACGGTCAGCGGTGAAGCGACGGCGATTGCCGTTGACCTCAAAGAAAGCGACTCACAATCTCGGTGCTGAAAACTTTAGGCTTCTTGATGTTAAACTGATTGTAGCGCTGTTAACAGGAATTCCTAGCGTAAAGCAGCAATGTTATCGTCAAACTTTCGAAGCAGCCAATCACATTGAAGAATTCTCGCAGACAGCAAACCAGGAAATAAAAGGCACGGACTCAAATCACTTTTCAAACATTTTAGAGAGCAAAATAAAGATTGGGACATACACATGGGGTTAAGCTAGAAGCTGAACTATCATCAGCAAACTTGAAAGCAAAATTGAAAATATGCTTTTATCATTTTAAAAATCTAATAATTTTCTATCCTAAGGAGAAATTTGACATCCCACAAATATAAAGTTTGTTTTTCTGGGCCAAAATGGTTGTTCAGCAGTCAATACATTGTTAAACCTCCAGTTACTCCTAATCCAAAAAAGCTTAACTTTTAATGGGGTGTTTGACAACAGCGTAATTAGGTTGGATTTGTTATGGCGGTTCAACAGATTCAGCAGATTGCTGGCTCTGGGGAGTTCCGCAGTGCGACATGTGTCGGAGCAAGGAATGACTAACCGCAACATCAGGATTCCCGCGGTCAGATGCGCAGGCGCTGAGTCCTGAAGTTGCGGTCAGTTTTGGAGGGGGGGGTCATGATGCCGACTGCTGACACTTTCCCGGTCATTATCGGCGCATGTAGGCTGTGGTGATCCCGGTATGTGTTTGGCGCGCTGATCTCGGCTAACAATCAGCATGCAGTACGGGCGAGAGACGGAACATACCCAACCTGGCGAGGATGGGGAGGGGCGACGGGGGGGGGGTCCTAATTCAGCATAACTCTAATTTTGTAACGAGCTTTAATTTATTAGTTTAAAATTCACTGCCTATATATCAACAGGGGGCAACTTATATAATATTAAGCCTCTGTATGGGAAAGGAAGCTGTTCCTTGATTTATTTTCACTTGAGAGACCTGTAGATTAAGAATGCCTCAGTGAAGTGGTCCCATTGACCGGACTGCTCTTGTTTATGAACCCGTGAATCTCGTGTCATCAGCACGACCAGCAGCCCTGTGCGATGGCCAGTGGAAGGATGCCCATTGGTTTCAGTGTTGCTCGATTCCTTTAATGTCTAGGATTGCTCTTTCATTGAATCCAGCTCGCTCTGCTTTTAATTTTTTTTTAAACTGTGTCGCACAGCAGCTGTTTGAATTCTGTCTCCGGGCTACGTTGCAGTGATCAACATCAGATGTGCTTCCCTGTAATTATTCCCTTCACTAAAAGCTCTCCGCTTGCAGCCCGCACCATGGTCAGATCAGGCTGCCGCGTTACAAACACCCGTCTCTATCCCGCACCAGTGTTGTTGAAATGTTGTCTCTTCCTCGCCCCGATTTTTCTAATCCTTTAGTTTTCAAATCCCTCCATGGCCTCGCCGCTCCCGATCTCTGTGACCTTCTCCAGCCCCACAACTCCTCCGAGATATCTGCGCTCCTCCAATTCTGCTCTCTCGAGCATTCCTGATTTTATTCAGTCCACCGTGCCTTCAGCTGCCAAGGCTCGAAGCTCTGAAATTCCCTCCCTAATCTCTCCACTTCTCTCTCCTTTTTTTAAAAATATTCATTCATGGGATGTCGCTGGTAAGGCCAGCATTTATTGCCCATCCCTAATTGCCCCACAGACAGAGGTGGTGAGCCACTGCCTTGAACCACAGAGGGGAGTTAAGAGTCAACCACATTGCTGTGGGTCTGGAGTCACACATAGGCCAGACCGGCTAAGGACAACAGATTTCCTTCCCGAAAGGACATCAGTGAACCAGATGGGTTTTTATGATAATGTAGTTTCATGGTCACCACTACTGACACTAGCTTTTTAATTCCATATTTATTTAATTAACTAAATTTAAATTCCCCAGCGGCCGTGGTGGGATTTGAACTCGTGTCTCTCGATCATTTGTCTGAGCTTCTGAATTATTAGTCCCGTAACGTAACCACTATGCTACTGTACCCCTACATTTAAGACACACCTTAAAACATATCTCTTTAACCAAGCTTTTGGTCACCTTTCCTAATATCTCCTTCCGTGGTTCGGTGTCGAATTTTGATTGATAACGCTCCTGTGGAGCATCTTGGGACATTTCACTGCATTAAAGGCGCTACATAAATGCAAGATGTTGTTGTAAGTTGTTTGGGTGTGGTCCCATCTGCACCAGCAGCTTTCCAGTGCCTCACTCAAAATAGGCCATTCTTTAAGGGTAAGCCCTGAAGTGAGTATTGAGGAGCTATCTGGCCATGGAGGGCATCACAGCTGAATTTTCCCAGATTTTTTCTCCTTTAAATTGGCCTGGGTTTTTATCTAGTTTTTGCCTCTCCCAGGAGATCACATGGTCCGGGTTGGGGTGGAGTGTAGAATGTTTCAGTATAAGGGGTGTCGCAGACGTGTGGGGCGGACTGGTTGGGCTGGGTGCTCTTTGCCTTTCCGCCATTGTTCCTTGTTCATGGGTTTATATGTAACCTTCAGGGCTGCTGACCGAGGGCCGTGCGGCTCTTTGTCGGCCGGCGCGGACACAATAGGCCGAAATGGCCTCCTTCTGCGCTGTAAATTTCTGTTTCTATGTCTTCACTCAATGTTCACACACACGTGGACTTTCCAACTCTCAACTTCTCGAGTCAGAAGGTAGCGGGTTCAAGTCCCAGTCCAGAGTTTCATTGGCTGTCGCGCACTTTGGGATGTCCTAAGGTCAAGAAAGGTGCTATATAAATGCAAGTTCTTTCTTTAAATTTCCTGAAGTGTGCGTGTTTCCCACCCCACCCCCCCCCCCACCCCCCATCTGGAAAGTTTTGTAAACCCAAGGCAAAAATGTCTTGCTTCGACCCAGTTAGAAAGTCAACACGATCGAGATTGAAGTTAATTAGGTCAACTGATACATTCAAATCGTGCCTGCAGTGGGGGGGAATATTAATGCGGTTTTCCGTTGTGAAATGCTTTGTATTTGCCACATCTCTTGCCTTAGTGGAAAGTTCAGAGAAACGTGCCAAGAGTGTGGGAAAGTTTACTGGTTGCAATTAGGCTGCAAGTGCTACTGAATATTAATTATGATCAGCCCATTTGATTTTGTTTGCACAGCGGACCAGAATGAGCAGGCCAGAGTCCCAATACCCACGCTGGCGCTTGGCCAAGCAATGCTCGGCTTCAGTCAGGATTACACTGGGATCGGGATTTCTGTACACTCCATGCAAAATAAATCAGCCAATTTACAGATATTTGTCCCGCAGCCCATTAGGCCTATTCATTCGGCGACTCGATTGAAACAAAGATTGACAGAAAGCACTGAATTAAAAAAAAAATGTTGGTGCACAGGGCTGAATAGACTTTTAATCTGGGCTGCTACCTCTCGGAGACATTTGGCTGCATGCTGACTGGCTCTGGTGTGTGGACCATGAAAAGCAGAGTAAATTTATGTTTGCATTTGAATCCCATGTTTGTGTGCTGTTTGGATTAGAGACAAAGACTTGCACTCTCCTTCTTTCGTATGGTAGTAGCAGAGCAGATCAAATGTTAATATCCAAATGTCAATATCCAATAGGGTATTGGTAAGGCCGCACCTGGAGTACTGCGTGCAGTTTTGGTCACCTTACTTAAGGAAGGATATACTAGCTTTGGAGGGGGTACAGAGACGATTCACTAGGCTGATTCCGGAGATGAGGGGGTTACCTTATGATGATAGATTGAGCAAACTGGGTCTTTACTCGTTGGAGTTCAGAAGGATGAGGGGTGATCTTATAGAAACATTTAAAATAATGAAAGGGATAGACAAGATAGAGGCGGAGAGGTTGTTTCCACTGGTCGGGGAGACTAGAACTAGGGGGCACAGCCTCAAAATACGGGGAAGCCAATTTAAAACCGAATTGAGAAGGAATTTCTTCTCCCAGAGGGTTGTGAATCTGTGAGATTCTCTGCCCAAGGAAGCAGTTGAGGCTAGCTCATTGACTGTATTCAAGTCACAGATAGATAGATTTTTAACCAATAAGGGGAATTAAGGGTTACGGGGAGCGGGCGGGTAAGTGGAGCTGAGTCCACGGCCAGATCAGCCATGATCTTGTTGAATGGCGGAGCAGGCTCGAGGGGCTAGATGGCCTACTCCTGTTCCTAATTCTTATGTTCTTATGTAAGTCGGATATCCAGGCCGAAGCTTCCGCTGTAACAGCGTGGATATCTTGTAGGCTGCCTGTGAATTCCCTCTGAGGGCAGTGCTCAGTGATGTGCTCCAGGGTCTGATTAGGAGCTCCACAGTCACATGATGGGAGGCTTTAATCTTCCACCTCTGGGGAAGGTGGCAGCGTCGACCGTGACCGGTTCTGAGGCGGTTGATGGTTGCCCACTCTTTGCGAGGAAGGATTGATCCTTCAGGTTGTACTGTGGGGCCCTCTATAAGGAACCCATTCCATATGTCGCAGTTCTTCTAAGCATTTCGCCGTCAGTCATCAAGGCTGAAGGGGAGATCGCTGAAGGGCTTCGGTGACAGTCCAAAATGGCCTTCTAGATTTGAGACGGTTTGGTGGTAGGTTGTTCAGGTCGGCCTGGATCAACATGTCTTTACTGGTGTAGCGGTTGTATTCTCTGGAGACTGCGTATTCGCAGCAGAGGTGTGGTGTTGCAAGCACGAGCAGCTAAGGTATTGGTGTCGATAAAAGCGTAGTGGTGATAATTCTCATAGTCGAATTCAGCTGGACATCAACGGATTTGACATGTGGGGTTGATAGCCATGCCGGAGAGCAGTACTCCGCTGTAGAGTACACCAGGGCGAGTGCTGTTGTACGGAGGGTTTGAGCGTCTGCTCCCCATGTGGGTCCGGTGAGTTTCTGGATCACGTTGACCCTGCTCTTTAGTTTCTTCCCCAGGTTCTGGAGATGTTGTCTATATGACAGGGTGCGATCAAACGTGACTCCCAAGTAGGAGGTTTTTGTTTGGCATGGTTTACCTCTGCGCCACAAAAGGAGACGTTCAAAGCTTGGTTTGCTTGATGGGTGTTGAGGTGGAATGCCGAGGTGACGGTCTTTGGCGGGTTTGGCCGGAGTCGCTATCGGTGGAAGTTGGCCTCCATCCTCTGTAAATCCCTGGTTAGGGTCTCCTCGGTGATGGACAGATTCATCTTTTGCGTGGCCGAGGCAATGTCATCAGCGTATACTCTGCGGGACTCTGTTTTGGGCGGTTCACTGGTGTAAACGTTGAATAACATGAGTGCTAGGACGGAACTCCAATATTCTATATCTGCTCTTCTGGGTGCCAGCGTACACACGGAACCACCGGTTGCTAAGCATGAAGTTGAGAGGATGGATCGTTGTTCAGCAGGATAAAATGGTGGAGAGCTTAAAAAGCCATCCATGCTTCCATACTGTGTCATACACCGCTGACAGGTCCAGGAGTGCTGCGGTGGACTTGAGCCTGTGCAGGAAGCCTGCTTCGATGTGCTTTGTTAAAGCAACCACTTGGTCGCAGCAGTTTGCATTTATATAGCCCTTTTTAGAACCTCAGGACTTCCCAAAGCACTATTCACTGCTGTAATGTGGGAAATGCGGCAGCCAATTTGTGCACAGCATGGTCTCTCAAACTTCAGTGCGATAAGGACCAGATAACCTATGCTTATTGATGTTGGTTGTGGGATAAATACAGGCCAGGACATCAGGGAGAACTTCCCTGCTCTTCTTCGAGAAGTGGCATGGGATCTTTTACGATCACCTGAGAGGACAGCTGGGGCCTCGGTGTGATGACTCAACCGAAATCAGCTTAAAAATTAAGTACTCTGTTAATTAACCTAGTTGCTTGTTGAATTTTGGGGGGTAGGGTAGCATAGTGGTTATGTTACTGAGGCTTGGATTAATGACCCGGAGACGTGAGTTCCAATCCCATCTCGGCAGCTGGGGAATTTATATTCAAACAATTAAATAAATCTGGAATTAAAAAAATCTAATGTCAGTAAGTAATAGTGACCATGAAACTACCCATGAAATTGTTGTAAAGCCCCATCTGGTTTACTAATGCCCTTCAGGGAAGGAAATCTGCTGCCCTTACCCGGCCTGGCCTGTATGTGACTCCAGACCCACAGCAATGTGGTTGACTCTTAACTGCCCTCTGAAATGGCCCAGCGAGCCACTCAGTTGCATTCAAGAAGGCGGTTCACCATCACCTTCTCGAGGGCAATTAGGAATGGGCAATAAATGCTGGCCTTGCTGACGACGCCCACATTCTGTGAATTAATTTTTTTTAATTGGCTGCGGTATTCGAGGTTGAAAAGTAGGCAGTTTAGCTGTTTTTTTCCTAATAGTTCTTTGAGGCTATCAAACGTTTCAATGATTTTACTCCTTTTCTGGCCTTTTGGTTGATGTGACATCAGACAGGTTTGTGAAGCGTGCACCCCAAGCTTGAGTAATATTAATAGCCACATGTCAAGCAAAGTTAAAATATTGAATAGTTTGGTGAACTTTCTGGTATTTCTTTGCAATTATTTTAAAATAAAATGCTGCTGAATTAGTTTTGAATAATATGATTTTCTTTTTAAGATGGCATACGCCACATTTGGTTCACTGTCCGCTGTGGCTCAGTGGATAGCACTCTCTTGCCTCTGAGTCGGAAGGTTGTGGGTTCATGTCCCACTCCAGGGACTTGAGCACATAAATCTAGGCTGACACTTTAGTGCAGTGCTGAGGGTGCTGCACTGTAGGAGGTGCCGACTTTCAGTTAAACCGAGGCCCCATCTTCCCTCTCGGGTGGGCGTAAAAGATCCCATGGCACTATTTCGAAGAAGAGCATAGAATCATAGAAATTTACAGTACGGAAGGAGGCCATTTCGGCCCATCGTGTGTCCACGCCGGCCGACCAAGAGCTATCCAGCCTAATCCCACTTTCCAGCTCTTGGTCCGTAGCCCTGTAGGTTATTGTACTTTAAGTGCACATCCAAGTATCTTTTAAATGTGGTGAGGGTTTCTGCTTCTAACACCCTTTCAGGAAGTGAGTTCAAGACATTCACCACCCTCATATCTCATCTAAACCTCCCCCCAATTACTTTAAATCTATGTCCCCTGGTTGTTGACCTCTCTGTCAAGGGAAACAGATCCTTCCTATCCACTCTATCCTGTCTTGTAAATCTCCTCTGCACCGTTTCCAGTGCAATCACATCTTTCCTGTAATGTGGTGACCAGAACTGCACACAGTACCCCAGCTGCAACCTAACCAGTGTTTTATACAGTTCGCGCATAACCTCCTTGCTCTTGTATTCCATGCCTTGACTTATAAAGTCAAGTATTCCATATGCCTTCTTTACCATCTTATCTACCTGGCCTGCTACCTTCAAAGATCTGTGGACCTGCACTCCAAGGTCGCTTTCTTCCTCTACACTTCTCAGTGTCTTACCATTTAGAAACATAGAAACATAGAAAATAGGTGTAGGAGTAGGCCATTCGGCCCTTCGAGCCTGCACCACCATTCAATATGATCCTGGCTCATCATGCACCTTCAGTACCCTATTCCTGCTTTCTCTCCATACACCTTGATCCCTTTCGCCGCAAGGGCCACATCTAACTCCCTTTTGAATATATCTAACGAACTGGCCTCAACAACTTTCTGTGATAGAAAATTCCACAGGTTCACAACTCTGAGTGAAGAAGTTCCTCCTTATCTCGGTCCTAAATGGCTTACCCCTTATCCTTAGACTGTGACCCCTGGTTCTGGACTTCCCCAACATCGGGAACATTCTTCCTGCATCTAACCTGTCCAATACTGTCAGAATGTTATATGTTTCTATGAGAACCCCTCTCATTCTTCTTAATTCCAGTGAATACAGGCTTAGTCGATCCAGCCTTTCTTCATATGTCAGTCCTGCCATCCCGGGAATCAGTCTGGTGAACCTTCACTACACTCCCTCAATACGAAGAATGTCCTTGCTCCGATTAAGAGACCAAAACTATACATAATATTCAAGATGTGGTCTCACCAAGGCCCTGTACAACTGCAGCAAGACCTCCCTGCTCCTATACTCACATTCTCTCGCTATGAAGGCCAACATGCCATTTGCCTTCGTCACCACCTGCTGTACCTGCATGCCAACTTTCAGTGATTGATGTATCATGGCACCCAGGTCTCGTTGCACCTCCCCTTTTCCTAATCTGTCACCATTCAGATAATATTATGCCTTCCTGTTTTTGCCACCAAAGTGGATAACCTCACATTTATCCATTTTGTACTGCATTTGCCCACTCACCTAACCTGTCCAAGCATCCTCCTCACAGCTCACACTGCCACCCAGCTTAGTGTCATTTGCAAACTTGGAGATATTACGGTCAATTCCTTCGTTCAAATCATTATTGTAAATAGCTGGGTGCCCAGCACTGAACCTTGCGGTACCCCACTAGTCACTGCCTGCCATTCTGAAAAGGACTTGTTTATTCCTACTCTTTGCTTCCTGTCTGCTAACCAGTTCTCAATCCACGTCAATACATTACCCCCAATACCATGTGCTTTAATTTTGGACACTAATCTCTTGTGTGGGACCTTGTCAAAAGCCTTTTGAAAGTCCAAATACACCACATCCACTGGTTCTCCCTTGTCCACTCTACTAGTTACATCCTCAAAAAATTCTAGAAGATTTGTCAAGCATGATTTCCCTTTCATAAATCCATGCTGACTTGGACCGATCCTGTCACTGCTTTCCAAATGTGCTGCTATTACATCTTTAATAATTGACTCCAACATTTTACCTACTACTGATGTCAGGCTATAATTCCCTGTTTTCTCTCTCCCTCCTTTTTTTAAAAGTGGGGTTACATTAGCTACCCTCCAATGCATAGGAACTGATCCAGAGTCTATAGAATGTTGGAAAATGACCACCAATGCATCCACTATTTCTAGGGCCACTTCGTTAAGTACTCTGGGATGCAGACTATCAGGCCCTAGGGATTTATCGGCCTTCAATCCCATTAATTTCCCTAACACAATTTCCTGACTAATAAGGATTTCCTTCAGTTCCTCTTTCTCGCTAGACCCTCGGTCCCCTAGTATTTCCGGAAGGCTATTTGTGTCTTCCTTAGTGAAGACAGAACCAAAGTATTTGTTCAATTGGTCTGCCATTTCTTTGTTCCCCATTATAAATTCACCTGATTCTGACTGCAAGGGACCTACATTTGTCTTCACTAATCTTTTTCTCTTCACATATCTATAGAAGCTTTTGCAGTCAGTTTTTATGTTCCCTGCAAGCTTACGCTCATACTCTATTTTCCCCCTCCTAATTAAACCCTTTGTCCTCCTCTGTTGAATTCTAAATTTCTCCCAGTCCTCGGGTTTGCTGCTTTTTCTGGCCAATTTATACGCCTCTTCCTTGGATTTAACACTATCCCTAATTTCCTTTGTTAGCCACGGTTGAGCCACCTTCCCCGTTTTATTTTTACACCAGACAGTGATGTACAATTGTTGAAGTTCATCCATGTGATCTTTAAATGTCTGCCATTGCCTATCCACCGTCAACCCTTTAAGTATCATTCGCCAGTCTATCCTAGCCAATTTATGTCTCGTACCATCGAAATTACCTTTCCCTGAGTTCAGGACCCTGGTCTCTGAATTAACGGTGTCACTCTCCATCTTAATGAAGAATTCTACCATATTATGGTCACTCTTCCCCAAGGAGGCTCGCACAACAAGATTGATAATTAATCCTCTCTCATTACACAAGACCCAGTCTAGGATGGCCTGCTCTTTAATGTGTATTCCCTTTCCTTTTAGCCCTCCCCAAATGCATTACCTCACACTTTTCCAGATTGAATTCCATTTGCCACTGTTCTGCCCACCTGACCAGTACATTGATATCTTCCTGCAGTCCGCAGCTTTCTTCTTCATTATCAACCACACGGCCTATTTTAGTGTCATCTGCAAATTTCTAAATCATACCCCCATTATTTAAGTCCAAGTCATTGATATATACCACAAAAAGCAAGGGACCCAGTACTGAGCCCTGCGGAACCCCACTAGATACAACCTTCCAGTCACAAAAACACCAATCAACCATTAATCTTTCCGTCCTGCCTCCGAGCCAATTTTGGATCCAACTTGTCACTTTAGCCTGGACCCCTTGGGCTTTTACTTTTGTGACCAGTCTGCCATGCGGGATCCTATCAAAAGCTGTGCTAAAATCCATATACACTACATCATACGCACTGCTCTCATCGAGCAGAGGAGTTATCCCCGGTGTCCTGGCCAATGTTTATCCCTCAATCAACATAAACAAAATACATTAACTGGTCATTATCACATTGCTGTTTGTGGGAGCTTGCTGTGTGCAAATTGGCTGCCACATTTTCCACTTTGCAACAGTGACTACACTCTAAAAGTAGTTGATTGGCTGTAAGGCACTTTGCGATGTCCAGCAGTCGTGAAATGCGCTATATAAATGTAAGTCTGTCTTTTTTCTTAACACCATCTCTGCACTGGGATGAGATCTGGGTTGTGTTAGTTCTGCCCTCTCTGTCTCACGGGACCGTATTACACATTCCTGGCTGCACATTTGAAGTCCGATGTAACTAATCCGCACTTGCTTGGCTGAATACTGTAGTTGAATGCGAAAGGGAAAAATATTCAAGATTTTTAAAAAAGTTTTTTTTTTCTCTTTTGAGCCAGCTCTCTAGTGCTGGCAGCTGACGCATTAGACAGTCACACGAAGAATAATACAATGTATATTATAATTCCTCGATCATATTGTTTGGCGCACGAGGCTGGAAAATAGCAGGCAAATGTTCCTAATGAGTTCCTGTGACATCTCTCTGACCAGTACTTTAACAAAGACATTAACCTGTTTAATTTAAAATAACAATTCATTAACTTTAATTGTGTGCCTGTGGTTTTGAAGTATGTCATTGGCTCGGATATTCGGGTGCAGAGTACACTCTCTGCCCCTGTGAACGGACACGGGTTTTGTTGCTGTGATTGTTGGGTGGACAATATGTCAGTATATGAGGAGCGGCGAGAGATCGTGACGGAAGAGCGGCGAGAGATCGTGACGGAAGAGCGGCGAGAGATCGTGACGGAGGTGCAGCGAATGAGGGTACGGGGCCCAGAAGAACCGAGGGCCCTGGGGCAGCACGGGCCAGCCCACACTGCAATATGTGTGTGCACTAGGTCCGTGCAGCAGAGCAGGTCTCCAGTCAGCCTAGTTAACCCTTGCCACTGGATAAAGGCCTAGCTCTGTCAAGCCCATGTGGTGGCTGATGTGCAATGGTCACCACACATTAAAAAAAATCACAGGCACAGGCACCTTCCACCCCCTCAATTGGAGTTCAGGACTGGAACATCGGGTCCTTCATTGAAACATCTGTGAACTCTCGTGGAAGCAAGTCATCCTCGTTCGAGGGACCGCCTATGATGACACGTCCTGTGCCTGAATGGTGAGGCCCAAAGCGCCCTTGTTGACATTGAGATTGTGGGGTCATTAGGAATACTACTGCACCTCCTAGCACCACATTCTGGTAAGGATATGTTAAAATCTTACCTGGTTAGTTGCAGCCTGCTTGTGGGGCTCCTCGGGGAAAACCCAATCTTGCAGTGGGGTCCTCAAACACGAATCACTGAAAGTTAACATGTAGGTACAGCAAGCAATTAAGAAAGCAAATGGTATGTTGGCCTTTATTACAAGAGGATTTGAGTATAAGAGTAAAGACGTCTTACTGCAATTATATAGGGCCCTGGTGAGACCACACCTGAAGTATTGTGTGCAGTTTTGGTCTCTCTACCTAAGGAAGGATATACTTGCCACAGAGGGAGTGCAATGAAGGTTCACAGACTGATTCCTGGGATGGTGGGATTGTCCTGTGAGGAGAGAATGAGCAGACTAGGCCGGTATTCTCTCGAGTTTAGAAGAATGAGAGGTGATCTCATTGAAACATACAACATTCTTACAGGGCTTGACAGGGTAGATGCAGGGAGGATGTTTCCCCCTGGTTGGGGAGTCTACAACCAGGGGTCACAGTCTCAGAATAAGGGATCGGCCAGTTAGGACTGAGATGAGGAGAAACTTCTTCACTCAGAGGGTGGTGAATCCAACAGTTTTCCCTGCTTTGATCATTTGACCACAATGGATGTTTTTCAGAATTAGCCACTATGCTTCTCCTTCCTCTTGGCCTTTTTGTCCTCTCACTGTACAGATGAAGGATGGGTTTAAGAATATAGTACGAGCAAGCGGCCTCAACTGCGTTGCAGCACACAGATTCCTAATGCTGAGAATCGGGCACATTGAACCACAGCGGAAACCTTCGAAGACCACAATCCCTATTAAGGCTACTGTGTGTGATTGAGTAGGTTGTGCGTTTGTGTGCCAGAGGCGAGGACAGAGAGCTGATTAAAGGACGAAGCAGTAGCCAAGTGCTTTAATCAACTGGAATCCTTCTAGTCCGGAGTCTCGGTCTACTAAATCACACGATCAAGCTATCAGTCAGTGGCTTGGGAAAAACCATTTGTGTCTCTGTTTAGAGGTAAACTGATTTTGATGTGTTTTATTTTATTGAATCTGGCCAACCCTCGGCATGTTTCAGGGATGACTAATGGCTAATTGAAAGCCGTTCACTGTGAATTTGCATTTTATATTGGGGATGAGAGTCGGCAACTCTGGGCGTATTCCTGGAGCTTTCACATCACATGACCTCCCGCCTCCAACCAATCAAATATTGTTCTAACTCATAAACGAAAGTCGTCAACGATCATGGGGAAAAAAAACACAACCTCTTTTGGTACCCCTGTGATCCTTCTGCTGGGTTACCAGTAGCAGTGTGCCAGAGTTTAACCTTCAATTCCTGGAGTGCCAAGGAAAGAAATACTTGCATTTATAAGAACATAAAGAACAATAAGAATTAGGAGCAGGAGTAGGCCATACGGCCCCTCGAGCCTGCTCCGCCATTCAATAAGATCATGGCTGATCTGATCATGGACTCAGCTCCACTTCCCCGCCCGCTCCCCATAACCCCTTATCGCTCAAGAAACTGTCTATTTCTGTCTTAAATTTATTCAAAGCCCCAGCTTCCACAGCTCTCTGAGGCAGCAAATTCGACATAGCGCCTTTCACAACCACCGAAATGTGCTTTACAGCCAATAAGTTTATTTACTGTTGTAATGTGGGAAATGCGGCAGCCAATTTGCGCACAGCAAACTCCCACAAACAGCAATGTTATAATGAATCCGTTTTTGATAAGTTGATCGAGGGATAAATATTGACACCAGGTATAACTACCCTGCTCTTCTTCAAAATAGTGCCGTGGAATCTTTTACGTCAACCCGAGAGAGCATACGGGGTCTCAGTTTAACGTCTCATTAGACGGCACCTCCGACAGTGTGGTGCTCCCTCGGTTGTCTTTCTTCTGGTACAGGATAGTCGCAAAGCAAATTAAGCGTCAGTATCCAAGTTGGATGTCCAGGCCAAAGCTTCCGGTGTAACAGTGTGATATCTTGTAGGCTGCCTGCGAATTCCCTCCGAGGGCAGTGATCAGTGATGTGCTCCAGGGTCTGATTAGGAGCTCCACAGTCGCATGATGGGGATGCTTTAATCTTCCACCCATGGAGAAGGTGGCAGCATCGACCATGACCGGTTCTCGGGCTGTTTACGGTTGTCCACTGTTTGCTCCTTCAGCACTGTATAGTCACTGTATAGTTGCACAAGATGGAGACTTGTTACCTGATATACTGTCAATAAAGTTTACACTGTGTATACACAATGCTGGCACCACTAGAGGGTGCAACTGCTGGAGACCGGGGTTTCCTGCCCCTGTGGCAGAGGCTGTCCACCAGAGGGCACTGCGGTGGGAGACCTGAGGGTCACCTGTATAGGTGCGCAGGACCCAGTATAAAAGGCTGCCCACCATGCTTGTGCCTCACTCTGGAGTTACGAATAAAGGACCAAGGTCACTACAGTTTGAGTACAACACATTGCCTCGTGGAGTCATTCATAAGTGCATTACAGACAGAACAGGGAGCATCAGCCGAGATTTTTGTGCTCAAGTCTCTGGCGTGGGACTGGAACCCGCGACCTTCTGACTCAGGCGAGAGTGCTGACCACTGAGCCACAGCTGACGCAAGTACTGGATGGAGCGTGGGCAACCTAATTGGGAAAGGTAGGTAAGAGGACTTGGTCCATAGTGTAGGCCACAACCAGAAGGCGCAGTGATAACAAACCTGGCTTTTAAAAGATTGGGAGACAAAAGGAGGAAGTAGATTGGCCCAGGAGTTTGATGTGGGTTTTTTTTTCTGTGGATTTACAAGGTGGCAGTCTGTAAATCCGGATGGCTGGGCAACTAATGAGATTCCTGGAGTTTGCTTGATCATCAACAAATATTCAATCGAATGCTGCAGTGATCGGCACATGTAAAGCCCTGACACTATCTAAAAGTCAACACCAACTTTTAATAACCGCAATGAGTGAGCTCAAGAGCCGCTCTCTGTGGCCAGACCATTTCCTGTGGTGCACTGTTGCTGATGCAGACCTGCTTTTCTTTTTGAGGTGTCGTTGGGGATCAGTGAGTCTGTCCCTGAGTCAGACCAAACACACACACAACGTGGCGCTTAGGTCTGCAGAATTCGAAGAGATAAAGAAAGAAAGACTTGCATGAATCATGGAAATTTGCGGCACAGAAGGAATCCATTTGGCCCATCGTGTCCGTGCCGGCTGACCAACAGCTACCCAGCCTAATCCCACTTTCCAGCTCTTGGTCTGTAGTCCTTGTAGGTTACAGCATTTCAAGTGCCTATTCAAGTACTTTTTCAATGTGGTGAGTGTTTCTGCCTCTACCACCCTTTTCAAGCAGTAAGTTCCAGACCCTCACCACCCTCTGGGTGAAAAAAGTTCACCTCATCTCCCCTCTAACCCTTCTACCAATTACTTTAAATCCATGCCCCCCTGGTTATTGTTTTTTCTCCCATAGGTCCTTCATATTCACTTGAAATAGGTCCTTCATATTCACTTGATCTTATACACCTCAATTAAATCTCCCCTCAACCAAAAGAAAACAAAGTTTAGCTTATCCAATCTTTCCTCAAAGTTATAATTCTCCAGTCCTGGAGAACTTACCGTTATAAACTATACCGGTTAGTGCTTTGGAATTAAAATCCCTCTGTGCCGGATCCAATATAGAGATCAGGTGAATAATAATTATCAATATATAGGGACAGAAGATGTTATGTATGCAACCCTAGGTAACCTGTATCATGCCGCCACCAGAGGGCATACCTGTTGGAGTCCTAAGGGATCCCAGCATCCCTTGGGAGCACTGTATATGAGCAGGCCTCCCATGCTGTACCAACACTCTGGAGTTTGAATAAAGGAGCTAAGGTCACACTTACTCATTGCATGTAGTACTCAGTTGCATTACTTTATTATGAGCTTAACAGAATTTATATAGCGCCTTTCACGATCACCGGATATATCAAAGTGTTTTACAGCCAATGAATTACCTTTTGGAGTGTAGTCACTGTCATAATGTGGGAAACGCAGCAGCCAATTTGCACACAGCAAGCTCCTACAAACAGCAATGTGATAATGACCAGACAATCTGTTTTTGTTATGTTGATTGAGGGGTAAATATTGGCCAGGACACCAGGGATAACTCCCCTGCTCTTCTTCAAAATAGTGCCAAGGGATCTTTTACATCCACCTGAGAGAGCAGACATGGCTCTTGTTGGGGTGGTGTGTAGAACGTTTCGGTGCAGGGGGTGTCGCAGTTGTGTGGGGTGGACTGGTTGGGCTGGATGCTCTTCACCTTTCCGCCATTGTTCATTGTTCATAGGTTTATATGTAACCTTCAGGGCTGCTGACCGAGGGCCGTGCGGCTCTTTGTCAGCCGGCCCGGACACAATGATGCCGAAATGGCCTCCTTCTGCGCTGTAAATTTCTATCTTCTATGTTTGACGTCTCGTCTGAAAGACCAGGCATTGAATGTGGGGCCTTTCCTGGTGTCTGTGGCTTAGCAACTCCGTGCATAAGCCCCTGAGCCATCAGGGTGTCTGCATCTTCTGTTTATAACCAAATATTGACTTTTAGAAACTGCAGTAGCACTTTTCAAACAGGATAAATCTGTAAATGAGCGACTGCGTCTATTTTGTGCTCATAACTGAATCCATATTTTTTAATCATTCTTCCTTTTCCAAAGCATTCGTTTAATTTTGGGTAAGAAAACAATTATGTTCAAAGCACTCTTTCAAGAGGTGCGTGCTTAGAAATGTTTACAGATGCTCCATGGACTTTTTAGAGTCTGCAGTGGTACTTCTCTATAATGGGTTTGTTGCACATCAAAGCAGTGCATGTCAGTGTTAAAGTTGAGGCTCTCAGCTAACGCTGATGTTCACAACAAAGAATCACATTTTCATTAACAGGCCAGTCTCCTATGAACTGAAACTTGCATCCTTAGGTGTCATGAGTGCACTAATAGTTACCCCATTACCACAGGATTCTGCACCGGAGACATGGGCATTGCCTGCTGCAGATATAAATCCATTACGTTCAGTCTAAAACAAATCACCTGATTTATTTGTGAAACATCAAGTAGACAGCATTATGATACTTGACTTACACAATGTATTATAGGCAATCCCTCGTGACGAGGATGATGCTCATCACACCAAAAAAAAGATGGGCTCACAGGTGTTACAATGAGTTACAGCTTAAAGGGTGGATGCCTGTGCGTGGATTTTTTTAACGGGTGGTGACCATTGCACACCAGCCACCACACGGGCTTGACAGAGCTAGGTCTTGGTCCAGTGGCAAGGGTTAACCAAGATGACTGGAGACCTGCTCTGTTGCGCCTCACCTGGGCCACGACCCTGCCGATATTAAATGCTACGCTGCCCCTCGCCGGGTTCGACCTCTGCCCCTCCCCCCCACCCCGCCTCAACCTCCACACCCTGCTGGGCTCGACCTCAGACCCTCGCTGGGCTCGAATGACGCCCTTTGCAATGTAAGTTAGATATCGTTCTTGCTACTAGGAGGATCAAGGGGTATGGCGAGAAAGCAGGAATGGGGTACTGAGGTTACATGTTCAGCCATGAACTCATTGAATGGCGGTGCAGGCTCGAAGGGCCGAATGGCCTACTCCTGCACCTATTTTCTATGTTTCTATGTTAAGAGCAGGTCAGAGGCTGGGTATTCTGCGGCGAGTGTCTCACCTTTTGACTCCCCAAAGCCTTTCCACCATCTACAAGGCACAGGTCAGGAGTGTGATGGAACACTCTCCACTTGCCTGGATGAGTGCAGCTCCAACAACACTCGAAGCTCAACCATCCAGGACAAAGCAGGCCGCTTGATTGGCACCCCATCCACCACCTCAAACATTCACTCCCTCCACCACCGGCGCACCGTGGCTGCAGTGTGTACCATCTACAAGATGCACTGCAGCAACTCGCCAAGGCATCTTCAGCAGCACCTCCTAAACCCGCGACCTCTACCACCTAGAAGGACAAGGGCAGCAGGCGCATGGGAACACCATCACCTCCACATACCCCTCCGAGTTACACACCATCCTGACTTGGAAATATATCGGCTGTTCCTTCATCGTCGCTGGGTCAAAATCCTGGAACTCCCTCCCTAACAGCACTGTGAGAGTACCTTCACCACACGGACTGCAGCGGTTCAAGAAGGCGGCTCACCACCACCTTCTCGAGGGCAATTAGGGATGGGCAATAAATGCTGGCCTTGCCAGCGATGCCCACATCCCAGGAACAAATTTTTTAAAATACTCACACTGTTCCAAAAACAGTAATGAGCCCAAAATCTTCTTTTTCAGTTGTTCATTTTTGTAACTTCCAACTCAGTTATTGATAAAATGGCATGTCGATGGTGACTCCATGAAGCCCCTCTTTGGACAAGTGCAAAGCAGGACTGCCACCCATTAATATTCCTGTCATTTTTTTAAAAGTCCAGACTGTTGCACTTGAAGATCAGATTCTCCACGATGATCAGGCAGTAAACATGACGACCAATTTCTGTCACACAGTCGGTAATGTTCAAACAGCAAATTCCCGATAGGTCAGATTTGAGATGATGAATGTGTTTCTTTCCCGAGTTTTTTTTTAAACTCACATACAATATCATCTCACAGGAGGTCATTGTGTAATCTTCTGACACAATTAACTTATTACTACAGGCCTCCAGCTGCTTCAGCTGCTTCATACATTGGCTCCTTCATCACATCAACAGCAGAACTGATCTTCAAAGCTGTAACTAATCTGAATATAGCTTCCGCTGGTTTGCTCTGGTTTTGTCATGTATGTAACCACAATGTAACACCACTGTATTACTGTATACACTCAACCTAGATGCACACCTTGACCACAAGGGGTGAACTTGTGGGAGACACTCCTTACCTGATCACACAGGTATAAAAAGGGAGGTCCCACGCAGGGTCATTGTCTTTGGAGTCCTGTGAATAAAGAGTTAAGGTCACAGAGTGACCTTGTCCCCAGAATGCGCCTCATGTGGTTTCATACTGTAGAGTAAGGACTTTATATTGGCGACGAGAAATGGGAATTCACGACCCACGAGAATGGCCACCAGTAGCACAGAGGATCGGTACTGTGTTGGGGAAGACTGGGACGATTTTGTGGAGAGGCTTCAGCAAAACTTCGTTGTGAAAGAATGGCTGGGGGATGCAGCGGCCGACAAGCGAAGGGCTCATCTTTTGACCAGCTGCAGACCAAAGACTTGCGCGCTCATGAAGGACTTACTAGCACCCGAAAAGCTGGCGGACAAAACCTTTGAAGAACTTAGCAAATTGATCTGGGAGCACCTCAAACCAGCGAATAGCATACATATGGCCCGACACAGATTCTACACCCACCGACGTTGTGAAGGACAGAGCATACCGGACTTCGTAGCGGACCTCCGGCGTTTGGCCAGCCTCTAAGTTCACAGACCCCTGCAGGGGGGGGATGCTAAGGGAATTCTTTATCGTGGGCATCGGTCATGCGGGAATTTTCTGCAAATTAATTGAGAACAAGGATTTGACCTTGGAAGCGGCGGCGTTGATGGCTCAAACTTTCATGGCAGGGGAGGAAGAGATCAAAATAATATACGCACGCAATTCTGCCTCTAACGCGGCGATGGATCAGGGAGTCAACATCATCAATGTGACTCAGAGCCCCGCAGGCAGGCAGGGGCAGTCCGACACTCCCCAGGCAGCAATAGGACCCAGAGTAGGACTTCAACTGAGACAATGGCAGGCTGAACGGACATTCACGCCATCACAGTGGACAATGCGGCCCGGGATGGGGCCATTGACACCCACCAATAGGGCACTTAAGAGCAGTCAAAGGGACAGTCAGCGCGGAATGCCTGGCCATAGTCCCTTTGTTCCCAACAATGGAAACTTTAACTCGTGCTGGAGATGTGGGGGAAAACACTCAGCTAGATCTTGCAGATTTCAACAGTTTATCTGCAGGAACTGCAATCTCAGTGGCTACTTAGCTCAAATGTACAGGAAGTCTGCAACCAGACTAATATGAGGTGGATGGACCAGAAGAGGGTTCTTTGAGTCAGGATGACTTTTGGGGCAAATCGATGGATGCCGAGGTTCAGCGGGTCCATGTGGGGAATATTCACAGTTCATACACCAAAACGCCACCAATGATGATGAAGGTTTTATTAAACAGTATCCCAGTATGCATGGAGCTGGATACTGGGGCCAGCCAGTCACTCATGGACGTTCAGCAATTTGAGAAGCTATGGCCACTTAAAGCCAGTAGACCCAAATTAGCACGTATTGAGACACAATTACGGACTTGCACTAAATAAATCATTCTGGTGCTAGGCAGTGCAATGTTGGCTGTCACACCCAATGGGTTAGTGAATCAGCTGCCACTCTGGATTATCCCGGGCAATGGTTCCGCACTGTTGGGGAGGAGCTGGTTAGCCGAGATGAACTGGAAATGACACGCAATGTCATCTGTGGAGCGATGTACGTGCTCACAAGTCCTACAACAATTCGATTCACTATTCCAACCTAGCGTCGTACAAAGGCACTAAAGTAGTGATACACATCACCCCGGACACCAGGCCAGTGTACCACAAAGCCAGAGCGGTGCCGTATGTGATGCGTGAAAAGATCGAGAGCAAATTAGACTGGCTGTTGAGAGAGGGCATCATCTCGCCTGTTGAATTCAGCGACTAGGCGAGCCCCATCGTTCCCGTCCTAAAAGCGGATGACTCTGTCAGGATCTGTGGTGACTACAAGGCCACCATCAATCGGGTGTCCCTACAAGATCAATACCCGCTCCCGAGAGCGGAGGACCTCTTCGACACACTGGCAGGCGGCAAGCTGTTCACCAAGTTGGACCTCACTTCAGCCTATATGATCCAGGAACTGGCCGACGAATCTAAACTACTGACCACCATCACCACACACAAGGGACTGTTCGTTTAGAACAGGTGCCCGTTTGGCATTCGATCAGTGGCCACGATTTTTCAACGAAACATGGAAAGCCTGCTTAAATCCATTCCTGGAACGATCGTGTTCCAGGACGACATCCTCATCACGGGTCGAGACACCGAGGAACACCTCCACAACCTGGAGGAGGTGCTACGCCGACTGGACCGGGTAGGCCTGCGACTCAAGAAGTCGAAATGTGTGTTCTTAGCTCCTGAGGTTGAGTTTCTGGGCAGGAGGGTTGCTGCAGATGGGATTCGGCCCACCGAATCCAAAACAGAGGCGATTCGACGAGTACCCAGGCCCTGCAACACATTGGAATTGCGTTCATTCCTGGGACTGTTGAACTATTTCGGGAACTTTCTGCCGAAGTTGAGCACGTTGTTGGAGCTGCTACACGTGCTCCTGCGTAAGGGTTGTGATTGGTTTTGGGGGGGGGACTGTCAGGAACGGGCTTTTGATCGGGCACGAACTTTACTTTGTTCAAACAAGTTGTTGACCCTGTACGACCCCTGAAAAAAATTGGTTCTGACATGTGATGCATTTGTCCTATGGGGTTGGGTGCGTGTTGCAGCAGGGCAATGCTGAGAGTCAACTACAACCTGTGGCTTATGCCTCCAGGTCACTCGCTCAAGGAGAACGGGGATATGGGATGGTTGAGAAGAAAGTGCTTGCATGTGTCTATGGTGTAAAAAAAATGCATCAGTAGCTCTTTGGTAGGAAGTTTGAATTAGAGATGGACCACAAGCCATTAACATCCCTGTTGTCAGACAGCAAGGCTGTCAATGCCAACGCATCAGCTCGCATACAGCGATGGGCTCTCACACTGCTTATGACTACTCCATCCGGCACCAGCCCGGCACTGAAAATTGCGCTGACACACTCAGCAGGTTTCCACTGGCCACCACTGAGGGGGCAGTGGAGCAAAGCACCGAGATGGTCATGGCTGTCGATGCCTTTGACAGCGCAGGCTCCCCCATCACAGCCCGCCAGATCAAAATCTGGACAAACAGAGATCCCCTCCTATCTCTGATTAAGAAATGTGTCCTGACTGGGGATTGGGCGCCCGCACACAGAGCATGCCCTGAGGAGGTCAGACCGTTCCACAGACAGATGGATGAGCGCCCCATCTAAACCGACTGCCTACTATGGGGCAGCCAGGTAGTTATGTCCCAGAAGGGCAGGGAGGCATTCATCAGGGAACTCCACAGTGAGGTCCCAGGCATTGTGCTGATGAAGGCCATTGCCCGGTCACACGTTTGGTGGCCTGGAATTGATTCAGACCTGGAACACTGTGTTCGCAGGTGCACGACGTGTGCCCAGCTGGGTAATGCCCCCAGGGAGGCCCCGCTCAGCCCGTGGCCCTGGCCCACGAGGCCATGGTCACGCATTCATGTTGACTACGTGGGCCCATTCATGGGTAAGATGTTCCTTATTGTGGTAGATGCGTATTCGAAATGGATCGAGTGCATCATTCTGAATTCATGCATGTCATCCACTACCATGGAAAGCCTACGTGCGATCTTTGCAACCCATGGCTTGCTGGACATCCTGGTTAGTGATAATGGCCCATGTTTCACAAGCTACGAATTCAGAGAGTTTATGTCGGGCAATGGCATCAACCACGTCAGGACTGCGCCGTTCAAGCCGGCCTCCAATGGCCAGGCGGAACGTGCGGTCCAAATCATTAAGCAAGGTATGCTCAGGATTCAAGGACCCTCTCTACAATGCCACCTATCGCTTCTCCTGCTGGCCTATAGATCCCGACCGCACTCGCTCACGGGGGTCCCGCCCGCAGAGCTAATAATTAAACAAAACTCGGTTGTCCCTCATTCACCCAGTCCTGACCGACATAGTTGAGGGCAAGCGCAAGTCACAAAATGAGTACCATGACCGTAATTCGAGGGGGAGATGTATAGAAATAAATGATCCTGTATTCCTCCTCAATCACGCCATGGGGCCCAAATGGCTTGAGGGCACTGTAATTGACAAAGAGGGGAATACGGTCATTGTGGTAAAACTCAACAATGGTCAGATATGCCGTTAGCATCTGGACCAAGTAAAAAAAGGTTCAGCATCGACACGGAGGTACCTGAAGAAGACCATGAGATGGAGCTCACAACACCGCCAGTGAACGAGCAACAAGAGCAATCAGAAGAATGCACCGTCCCTGCGGTCAGCCCGGACAGGCCGGCATCACCACAGGTGACAGACACTCACGTCAGTGTCCAACAACCAGAGCCCCAACTGCGGCGCTCCACGAGGGAGCGTAGACCACCTGAAAGACTAAACCTATGATCCCAATAAGACTTTGGCGGGGGGGGGGGGGGGGGAGGTGATGTCATGTATGTAACCACAATGTAACACCACTGTATTACTGTATACACTCAACCTAGATGCACACCTTGACCACAGGGGGTGAACTTGTGGGAGACACTCCTTACCTGATGATCACAGGTACAAAAAGAAAGGTCCCACGCAGGGTCATCGTCTTTGGAGTCCTGTGAATAAAGAGTTAAGGTCACAGAGTGACCTTGTCCCCAGAATGCGCCTCATGTGGTTTCATACTGAAGAGTAAGGACTTTACAGGTTTTATCAGTGCAATCCAGGCACGATCGGCCACAGAGTTCTCCGAAACGCAAGCGTAAGTTACGTCAAACGGAAATCCAGTTTCCGTGATCTTTACCGTTGGTTTAAATTTACCTCTCCCCCAGAAAGAATATGCCTCTAGGCGGTTTCATATTTTGTCTATCCTGATCACGGAGATATTAGAGGGCCGAAATTGCCCACTTTTTTTAAAGGCCTGTTAGCGTTTCTAAGAGGTTGTAACAGAGCGGTAAGGACTTACCAACCGGGGCAGGTGGTTGGGCCGCCTCTCTGCATTCATCCCCGGGGCAGGGGTGGCAAGAATGGGTTTCCGCCCTGCCTGGTGCTCCGACCCCTTGTCGGCCGCACTCCGACCCCTTACCACCTGGCGGCGACTGCTTTTTGTGCCCAGCAAGGGAAATTGCCCCCACCCCCCCCCGTGAGCACGGTTTCCGCCAGTCGGTGCCCCCGACAGCTTGGTGCGGCGGGAAGCTGCCAGTGGCTGTGCGGTGCGGCCGCCCTTAAAGGAGAGGGCGCACCGCCGCGGCCGCCATTTTGTTTCAGTTGTCGCCAGACTCTGCAGTCGGCCCGACAACGGCGACCGCTAGTTTGGCCGGACCGCCAACAGGCAGCCCAGCAACCTCCCCCCCCCCCCCACCACCCCGCTTTGGGTACTGGGCCGCTGGCCTGGCCAAACCCCTCCCTGGTGGCTCACTGGGCACCATGGAGGTTTCTTTCAGCCTTGCAGCGTCCCTCCCCTTTAACTAAAGGGGGAACGACATTGCTACGGGTCAGCGCAACGCTAAATGACTCCGCCCGCCTCCGCCCCTCAACCGCCCCCATTCATTTTTTCACAACAAAAGGGACGAATTTCGATCTATTCTGGCGGTAAATCTCCATTTAATTCGAATTATCTGCCCTAAACGGGGAGGAGGGGAATTTCCAGCCCGACAACTGTTTTTCGAAGATACAGCTAATCCTTAAATCACAGTATCCTGTTTATCTAAAGTCACACACAAATTAGAAACCATAAATGTTCCGGTTCGAGGGTATCGTGGATCTTTACCGTGTTAGTCATCTTCTAGCAATGCAATGTTTGTATAATGAAAGCAGAAAATCAGGCAGCACAGAAAGAGGCCATTCGGCCCATTGTGCCTGTGCCTTTGAAAGCGCTCTTTGAAAGAGCGATCCAATTTTCCCACTCCCCCCTGCTCTTTCCCCACAGCCCTGCAAACCTATCCTTTTAAAGTCAATATCCAATTCCCTTTTGAGATTTATTATTGAATCTGCTTCCACCGCCCTTCCAGGCAGCGTGTTCCAGATCACAACCTCACCCGCTGTGTAGAAACAAAAAATTCTCTTCTCTTATTTTCCCTCTGGCAAGAGCCAATCACCTTAAACCTCTGTGCTCTGGTCAGCGAGCCCGCCCAGAAACAAGTTTCCCTGATTTACTTCCTCAAAACCTTTCATGATGTCGAGCAGTTCTTTTCCCAGAGGTAGCAGGAAGCATTCTCAGGCTGGCCCGAGTATAGATTAGGTATAGAATAAAGTTCTCGAGTATTCGCAGGAATCTAACCTTGCTCAAAGTTCAGACTCTAACGTGTGCATAATGCCGAATAGTATCCACCTACATCGACATCAATGGTCGCAACTCAACATAAGAAATAGGAGCAGGTGGAGGCCTTTTGGCCCCTCGAGCCTGCTCCTCCATTCAATAAGATCATGGCTCATCGGATCTTGGGCTCAGCTCCACTTCCCTGCTCGCTCCCCATATCCCGTGACTCCCTTATCGTTCAAAAATCTATCTCCACCTTAAATATATTCAATGACCCAGCTTCCACAGCTCCCTGGGGTAGAGAATTCCAAAGATTCACGACCCTCTGAGAGAAGAAATTTCTCCTCATCTCCGTTTTAAATGGGCGACCCCTTATTCTGAAACTGGCCCCTAACCCCCTCAAAATCTTTTATGTTTCAATGAGATTGCCTCTCATTCTTCTAAACTCCAATGAGTATAGGCCCAATCTGCTCAACCTTTCTTCATAAGTCAACCCCCTCATCTCATGAACGTTCTCTGAACTGCCTCCAATGCAAGTTGGTGTATCTCGACGTATACACCACACCTGTTTGAAACATAAGAACATAAGAAATAGGAGCAGAAGTAGGCCATTTGGCCCCTCGAGCCTGCTCCGCCATTTAATAGAAGCCTGGCTGATTCGATCATGGACTCGGCTCCACTTCCCTGCCCGCTTCCCATAACCCTTTATTCCCTTAGCGGTTAAGAAACTGTCTATCTCTGTCTTAAATATATTCAATGACCCAGCTTCCACAGCTCTCTGAGGCAGCGACTTCCACAGATTTACAACCCTCAGAGAAGAAATTCCTCCTCATCTCAGTTTTAAATGGGCGACCCCTTATTCTGAAACTGGCCCCTAACCCCCTCAAAATCTTTTATGTTTCAATGAGATTGCCTCTCATTCTTCTAAACTCCAATGAGTATAGGCCCAACCTGCTCAACCTTTCTTCATAAGTCAACCCCCTCATCTCATGAACGTTCTCTGAACTGCCTCCAATGCAAGTTGGTGTATCTCGACGTATACACCACACCTGTTTGAAACATAAGAACATAAGAAATAGGAGCAGAAGTAGGCCATTTGGCCCCTCGAGCCTGCTCCGCCATTTAATAGAAGCCTGGCTGATTCGATCATGGACTCGGCTCCACTTCCCTGCCCGCTTCCCATAACCCTTTATTCCCTTAGCGGTTAAGAAACTGTCTATCTCTGTCTTAAATATATTCAATGACCCAGCTTCCACAGCTCTCTGAGGCAGCGACTTCCACAGATTTACAACCCTCAGAGAAGAAATTCCTCCTCATCTCAGTTTTAAATGAGCGGCCCCTTATTCTAAGATCATGCCCTCTAGTTCTACTCTCCCCTATCAATGGAAACATCCTCTCTGCACCCACCTTGTCAAGCCCCCTCATTATCTTATACGTTTCGATAAGATCACCTCACATGCTTCTGAATTCCAATGAGTAGAGGCCCAACCTACTCAACCTTTCCTCATGAGTCAACCCCCTCATCTCCGGAATTAACGTAGTGAACCTTCTCTGAACTGAAACCAATCCCTTCCTCCCCGCACCCCCAGCCTCAGTTGAACAGTACGCGCTTGCAGCTTTAAGGAATGTGCAAGCTGAGCTTTAAGGCCTGAGAGAGTGAGCGGGACTGCACCATGTTTATTTTGTCTAGCGCTGAGCTCCGCCTGGGTTTTCAGGAAGGTGTAGGCAGCTGTTGGACTGGGCGACAAACATTTAAAATTCTGATGGGTTTAGACAGGTTAGATGCAGGAAGAATGTTCCCAATGTTGGGGAAGTCCAGAACCAGGGGTCACAGTCTAAGGATAAAGGGGTAAGCCATTTAAGACCGAGATGAGGAGAAACTTCTTCACCCAGAGAGTGGTGAACCTGTGGAATTCTCTACCACAGAAAGTTGTTGAGGCCAATTCACTAAATATATTCAAAAAGGAGTTAGATGTCGTCCTTACTACTAGGGGGATCAAGGGGTAATGGCGAGAAAGCAGGAATGAGGTACTGAAGTTGCATGTTCAGCCATGAACTCATTGAATGGCAGTGCATGCTCAAAGGGCCGAATGGCCTACTCCTGCACCTATTTTCTATTTTTCTATGTTTCTAACTGTTCGGTTGTTTTAGGATCATGGCAAAACACAAAACTCGTCTTCAGCCCTCTGAGCTTGTTAATGCTGCTACAAATGACTGAATACAACTGTCGGACTGAGCTCACATTGCGTGGAATGCACACCACAGAAACAGGCTATTCGGCCGAACGGGTCCGAGCCGGTGTTTATGCCCCACACCAGCCTCTTCCCACCCGTCTCCATCTCATCCTCTCCGCATAACCTTCTATTGCTTTCTCGCTCATGTGTTTATCTAGCTTCCCCTTAAATGCATCGATGCTGTTCGCCTCAACTATTCCTTGTGGTAGCGAGTTCCACGTTCTCACAGTCTCTGGATAAATGTGTTTCTACTAAATTCCATATTGGATTTATTAGTGACTATCTTATATTTTTGGCCGCACAGAAGTGGAAACATCTTTTGTACGTCAACACACTTTGGTGCCATAGTTAGATAACACTGCCCAGAGTTGTTATTCCCAATAGATTGTTTGACATTTTTGAATTATTCTTTTATTTAGAAAGAAAAATTCTCCCTTGCATTGTAAGCCTGAAAAAGACATTACCATATTTGTACACCATGGATTTCAATGGTGTAACCAGTCAGTGTGAAGGAATTGTAGCTAGGAAGGAATTCTAGCCTTGAAGGGCCAACCCTGGATAAGTTACTTTATAACTTCTTAAAATAAGCCAATTTTTGAAACAGCAACCTGCTAAATTGACTAACAAAGAAAGGACATCTGCCCATTGACCATAGCGTGCTAATCATAGCAAAGGTGCTAGGATTGTAATAATCACCACATCCAGTCTTCTGGGTCTGTGCGTTCCCTTATTTGGAAGGGTTTTATAATCACTAAAGGTTTATCAATCAACAAGGAAACTCGCATAGCGTTGTAATGTATGCAACTGTGAGTATGTTTACAGCTTGGTAGAGCTGTTGAGTTGGGAGTGGCTTAGCCAGTCACATGATGTTCACACGCCTCAATAAAACCCCAGCCAGTTGGATTCAGGGGATCGACGATGAGGCAGGTGGTTGTGAGCCTGGTGGATGAACTGGTAATGTGTCGTGTGATTGTTAAACCTTTGCTAATAAATCAACTAGTTCTTAATAGCAATGTATTGCTATGAATTCTTAAGCAAAGAACCCATGAAGCAAATACATTAGACATAGACATAGACATAGAAAATAGGTGCAGGAGTAGGCCATTCGGCCCTTTGAGCCTGCACCGCCATTCAATGAGTTCATGGCTGAACATGCAACTTCAGTACCCCATTCCTGCTTTCTCGCCATACCCCTTGATCCCCCTAGTAGTAAGGACTACATCTAACTCCTAACTACATTACAGTGCGACATACAAAATCCAGAGTTCTAGAATCTGGAGTGTTCCGGAATCTAGACACCGGGCCGATCCGTGGCGGGGTCACCCGGAAATTGGAAAAAATTCTGAAGTCAGGCCGCCCGGCCTCGGTCCGACCTTCCCCCCCGACCTCTGACTGCCCGACCTCCGGCCGCACAACCTCCCCCGGCCACGCCCCGACCTCCCCCCCGACTTCCGGCCGCCCGACTCCCCCCGCCCCCCCCCCCCCCCCCCCCCGCCCCCCCACCCCCACAACTACCTTCCTCAGCCCAGGCAAAGACGTTCCGGGTATTTCTGGATTTCGGAATGGCCTCGGTCCCGAGGTTCCCGGATTTCTGACGTCATGTCTGTTCAAGCATATTTATGACGCTGCTTTTTTTTTTTCAAAGTTTTTGTTTTTCTTGCCAACGGTGCGCGAAAGTCTCCTCAGCAGCCAGGAAGCTAATGGAAGGAGCCCTGGTGAGTGTCTTGATGGATGGTCGGGTTGCTGTTCCTGCGACCGCCGGGCATTCTGTGTGAGATTATTCTGCAAAGGCGTCCTGACATGAAGCTGAGCTTGCACAAGCTGCGAGCTACGGTTTAAAATGGCAGAAGAAGCAAATCGGGCAGCCTATCCGAGTCTGCAAAGGAGATCCTTCTTTTTAAAAAAAAAAAAAAAATATCCCCAGGCTTCTGTCGGCTCTCGCGCAGCATGAGAAGTACCAGGAGAAAAGACGGGACAAATTCTCTGATATAATTTATCTTTGGAATCTGTGCGGGGATAAAGCAGCACTCTGCAGCCCGAAACTGTGTACTGTGGGACAAAGGCAGCTTTTTTGTTGTGTGTCATCAAACTTGTCCATTTTAGTCTCCTCGCCATCTCTTGCGGGCTGCCCCCCCACCCCCCCCCCCCCCCACCCCCACCGTTACAGTTGCCAACTCTCCAGTTTTGCCCTGGAATCTCCAGGAATTAAAAAAACTCATCTCCATTCTGTGAGTAAACCCAGGAGGAAAAAAATCAGTTTTAAAAAAAAAAAAAATTTTTTTTTTAAATAAAATATACATTCTTTGAACACTTTGTGTTAAACTCATAATAAAGTAATGTAACTGAGTACTGTAGACAATGAGTGAATGTGACCTTAACTCCTTTTATTCAAACTCCAGAGTGTTGGTACACCATGGGAGAGGCCTGCTCATATACAGTGCTCCCAAGGGATGCTGGGATCTGTTGGGACTCCAACAGGTAGGCCCTCTGGTGGCCGTATGATACAGGCTGCCTAGGGTTGCAAACATAACACTTTGGTTATGAGTAATAAAAAAAATATCCGTGATGAGACAAAAGGCTGTGTGACTGACGGCCAATCTGGTAATGGAGACTCTATTCGTCTTCTCATTGGGTGTGGTGAAGCGGGGCGCCGTGGGGGTGGACAAGTTGGGCGACCAATGGCGGGGGAGTGGGGATGGGGCAGTTGGACGTGGGAGGTCATTTAATTACATCTCCAGGAATACGTCTAACCAGAGTTGGGAACCCTACCACCAGCACCTCAGTTTTAGTCTCCTTACTTAAGGAAGGATATACTTGCCATTGAGGGAGTACAATGAAGGTTCACCAGACTGATTCCTGGGATGGGGGGATTGTCTTATGAGGAGAGATTGAGTCGACTCGGCCTTTGTTCTCTCGAGTTTAGAAGAATGAGAGGTGATCTCATTGAAACATACAAAATTCTTACAGGGCTTGACAGGGTAGATGCAGGGAGGATGTCTCCCTTGGCTGGGAAGTCTAGAACCAGGGGTCACAGTCTCAGAATAAGGGGTCAGCCATTTAGGATTGAGATGAGGAGAAATTTCTTCACTCAGAGGGTTGTGAATCTCTGGAATTCTCTACCCCAGAGGGCTGTGGAGGTTCAGTCTTTGAGTATATTCAAGACAGAGATCGATAGATTTTTGGATAATAAGGTGATCAAGGGATATGGGGATAGTGCAGGAAAGTGGAGTTGAGGTAGAAGATCAGCCATGATCTTATTGAATGGCGGAGCAGGCTCGAGGGGCCGAATGGCTTACTCCTGCTCCTAATTCTTATGTTCTTATCTACCTCCGGGAAGTAGCCATTCTTCACGTGTGAGCCCAGACAGAGTGTTCACAAGTTGTTCCACGGCACATGGCATTGCACACCATGACTGATCCAGTCCTCACTCGAAGTCTGCACAAGTTATTCCACTGCAAAGGTTGTTGACGTCAATATTTAGCGGCTAAGATATGTTGATCGGGTGAGATGAAGTAAGGTAGGAGGAAGCTCGTGTGGAGCATAAACACCGGCATGGATCTGTTGGGCTGAATGGCCTGTTTCTGCGCTGTTAATACCATGTAACTCAGTACGGATCTAGGATCAAACCGAGGACTTCCCTGATCTGTATGGTAACAGACCATGCTTGGCCTTCAGGGAAGTTCTGTCACAGTTTGAGCTGATAGGTGCAAAAAAAATCTAAGAAAGAAAGACTTGCATTTATATAGCGCCTTTCACGGCCACCGGATGTCTCAAAGCGCTTTACAGCCAATGAAGTACATTTAAAGTGTAGTCACTTGTAATGTGGAAAACGCAGCAGCTAATTTGCACACAAGCAAGCTCCCACAAACAGCAATATGATAATGACCAGATAATCTGTGTTTTTGTTATGTTGATTGAGGGATAAATATTGGCCAGGACACCGGGGATAATTCCCCTGCTCTTCTTCGAAATAGTGCCATGGGATCTTTTACATTCACCTGAGCGAGCAGACGGGGCTTCTGAAAGACGGCACCTCTGACAGTGCAGCACTCCCGCAGCACTGCACTGGGAATGTCAGCCTTGATTTATGTGCTCAAGTCCCTGGGGTGGGACCTGAAGTCACATCTTTCTGCCTCAGAGGTGAGAGAGTGCTGCCCACTGAGCTATGACTGACAGAAACAAAGATGGTAAATGCAATTAACTATCATAGGGGTATCTCCCGTGGTGTTGCTCAGAGTGAGTCAGCAGAAGTAATATAAGGTCAGCAACAATTGAACCTGTTGAGGCACAGTGTATTATAAAAGCAATATGCTGCGGCTGCTGGGATCTGAAATAAAAGCAGAAAATGCTGGAAATACTCCACGGGTCAGGCAGCGTCTGCGGAGAGAGAAACAGAGTTAACGTTTCAGGTCACCCAACTCTCTGCCCGTGGAGGCCCTTCACTTTCGCATTCGTACAATCTGTCAAAAAATATTCTCGGGTGCACGCTTAAACCCAGAACTTGCGGGGACCTCTTCCTGCGCGCGCGTGCATATTGTACGCACTGGAGAGGCCGCAATCTATGGCGCTTTGTTCAGGTCGATGACCTTTCGTCAGAACCGGAAGAAGTTAGAGATGTTCCAGTGTTTAAGCTGCTGCAGTTCTTGCTACAACTGTACAGGGTGTTGGTGAGGCCACACCTGGAATAATGCATGCAGTTTTGGTCTCCGTATTTAAGGAAGGATATACTTGCATTGGAGGCTGTTCAGAGAAGGTTCATAGAAGCATGGAAACATAGAAAATAGGTGCAGGAGTAGGCCATTCAGCCGTTCGAGCCTGCACCACCATTCAATATGATCATGGCTGATCATGCAACTTCAGTACCCCATTCCTGCTTTCTCTCCATACCCCTTGATCCCTCAAGCCGTAAGGGCCACATCTAACTTCCTTTTGAATAACAAACTGGCCTCAACAACTTTCTGCGGTAGTAAATTCCACAGGTTCAGAATTCCGAGTAAAGAAGTTTCTCCTCATCTCGGTCCTAAATGGCTTGCTCCTTATCCTGGACTTCCCCAACATCGGGAACATTCTTCCTGCATCGAACCTGTCCAATCCCGTCTGAATTTTATATGTTTATAGGTTGATTCCGGAGATTGTGATTGACTTATGAAGAAAGGTTGAGCAGGTTGGGCCTATACACATTGGAGTTCAGAAGATGATTGGTGATCTTATCGAAACATATAAGATAATGAGGGGGCCCGACAAGGTGGATGCAGAGAGGATATTTCCACTCATAGGGGAAACTAAAACTAAGGGACACAGTCTCAGAATAAGGGGCCAACCATTTAAAACTGAGATGAGGAGAAATTTCTTCTCTCGCAGGGTTGTAAATCTGTGGAATTCTCTGCCACAGAGAGCTGTGGAGGCTGGTTCATTGAATATATTTAAGGCGGAGATAGACAGATTTTTGAGCGATAAGGGAGTAAAAGATTATGGGGAACGGGCAGGGAAGTGGAGCTGAGTCCATGATCAGATCAGCCATGATATTAAATGGCGGAGCAGGCTCGAGGGGCCAAATGGCTTACTCCTGCTCCCATTCTTGTCTTGTGTTCTTGTAAGCAAGTGCAGGGGCGAGGAAAGGCAGGGAGAGGAGAGGAAAGGCAGGGAGAGGAGAGGAAGGAACCTTACATCTTTCTCTGCCTCCATACTTCCTTAAAACCTGTTACATCTCTAACATTTTCCAGTTCTGATGAAAGATCATCGACCATGAAACTTTAACTCTCTTTCTCTCTTTCCACGGATACTGCCTTGACCTGCTGAGCAGTTCCAGCAATTTCTGCTGCTGTTTCAAATTTCCAGCGTCCGCAGTGTTTTGCTTTTAAGTTAGTTCACAGAGCTCGCAGCTGTGAGATCTCACCACTTTGACAATCGTGCGGGGAATTCATCCTCGAATGCATTGCGTTTGCTGCCTTGTGAGGTTATGGCCTCTTCATCCTGTGATTTCCTTTGTGCAGTTGTTCAAATAAGAGTTGACTAGTTGCCACTGAATGAAAAGCCGTTGAAAAATCCACTCGGCCCACGAGCACAGATTTCCTTTTCTGTGCTTCTTGTTCTGTCCACGTGAGAGACAAAGAATTTGGAAAAGTAAGAAAGAAAGCCTTGCATTTGTTTAGCGCCTTTCACAACCTCGGTGTCCCAGAGCGCTTTACAGCGAAAGAAAAATACTTTTGAAGTGTAGTCACCCTTGTGACGTCGGAAGCACAGCAGCCAAGGTGCGCACAGCAAGGTCCCACAAACAGCATTGCGATAAATGATCCGTTTCAGTGATGTTGATTGAGGGATAAATATAGGCCAGGACACAGGGAGAATTCCCCTGCTCTTCTTCAGGATTATGTCACGGGATCTTTTACATACACCCGAGAGAGCAGGTGGGGCTTCGATTTAATATCTCATCCGAAAGAGGGCACCTCCAACAGTATTGCACTGAGGTATATAGATTATCCAAAGCCAAATGGTGGAACACTGGTTGTACAATAACATGTTTATGCGAGCAGAGTAGGCTTTGGTGGCCTGACATATATTGGTCCAGTCTACTCCCGTCTCTCCATCACTTGCCAACAGTACAGAAACTGGGAATGGTCTTATCAATCAGAATCACCTCACCAGCCTAACTTCTATTCCAGTCAGAACTTTCTTTAACTGGTATTGTTTAGTTGTTAAGCAACGACACTAATGTCTGCTGACTGTGCTTGCTACCTCATTTTCTCAACTGTACTGTATTTGCTTCATGGGTTCTTTGCTTAAGAATTCATAGCAACATGTTGCTATTAGGAACTAGTTGGTTTATTAGCAAATGGTTTAACAATCACACTGCCTATTCATCCACCTGGCTCACAACCACCTGCCTCATCGTAGATTCCCCTGAACCCAACTGGCTGGGGTTTTATTGAGTCTTGTGAACATCACGTGACTGGCTAAGCCACTCCCAACTCAACAGCTCTACAAAGCTGTGAGCATACTCATAGGTGCATATGTTACATCAACAACAGAGGGAATATTGGCTTATGGAGTGACATTGAAGCCCTTCTTTTTAGTTCAACGAGACATCAATAACTGGTACCGACGGAATGAAAGCAGACACCCAATGGAGCATAAACCAGTCATAGTTTGTAATCTTTTCCTTTTTTCTCAGAGAACATAATTTCATAAGAATGCTTCCTGGCCTGGTCACCAGATTGTGTTGTGCAACCAGTTGGTCAACAACACCCAATGTTGCGATTTTTTTTCAAGGAAACCAATGTCTTGCCACAACATCTGTAATTTACGCCAATTTTGATGCAATATATTTGAGTCAGAAAGCTGTGGGTTCAAGTTCTACGCCAGAGACCTGGAACCCCACTGGGCGCAAATTGGCTGCCATGTTACAGCAGTGACTACACTTCAAAAAATACTTCATTGGTTGTAAAGTCCTTTGGAACGTCTGAGGCTGTGAAAGGCACTATAGAAATGCAAGTCTTTCCTTTTTTTAAAAAGAAAGCTCTGTGTCTATGACCATGTGTAGCAGATTATTCCAGACATATATTGCCCTTTTCAGGAGAAAGATCTTTCCGATCGAAAACTTGTTTATCGTAATGATCTCCGGTTTTGCTGTCTTGCCTAATGTTACAGTAATAGTCAGGATATACCTTACCGTAGCCGTTTAATATTTGATGTACTTTCCACCGTCCCCTCTTAACAGCCTTCTCTTCGGGCTGCAGAGAAAAGGCTTTTTAAAAATGTAACCTTTCCTCATCTTTCATCCCTCTTTATTATATTTGGAATCATTCTTGTTACCCTTCTCCGCGAATCCCTGTTAAATGGCATCTT
This sequence comes from Pristiophorus japonicus, assembly GCF_044704955.1. NCBI lineage: Eukaryota > Metazoa > Chordata > Chondrichthyes > Pristiophoridae > Pristiophorus > Pristiophorus japonicus. The sequence continues at coordinate 228,563,856 of NC_091984.1, forward strand.
CAGATGTGGCTCAGTGGGCAGCACTTCTGAGTCAGAAGGTTGTGGGTTCCTGTCCCACTCCAGGGACTTGAGCATAAAAAAATCCAGGCTGACACTCCCAGTGCAGTGCTGAGGGAGCACTGCACTGTCGGAGGTGCCGTCTTTTGGATGAGACGTTAAACCGTGTCCCCGTCTGCTCCCTCAGGTGGACCGAAAAGATCCCATGGCACTATTTTGAAGAAGGGCAGGGGAGTTATCCCCGGTGTCCTGGCCAATATTTATCCCTCAATAAACATAACAAAAAAACAGATTATCTGCTCATTATCACATTGCTGTTTGTGGGAGCTTGTTGTGTGCAAATTGGTTGCCGCATTTTCCACATTACAACAGTGACTACACTCCAAAAGTACTTCATTGGCTGTAAAGTACTTTGAAAAGTCTGGTGGTGATAAAAGGTGCTATATAAATGCAAGTCTTTCTTTCTTCTAGTGTAAACTGGGTGACAGGATGAGTTCACAGGAAGAAGTACAAAAGGGATACAGAGGCACTGGAGAAAATGTTAAAAAGGATTTATTAGGGTGATAAGGGACCCGATGGCGGTCTTTAAAATGATGACAGGGTTGATAAGGTAGACGTAGGGAAAATGTTTCCAAATTGTGGGGGAGACAAAAACTAGGGCTCACCAGTGTTAGATAGTCACTAATAAATTAAAATGGAATTCAGGAGATGTTCCAATCTCCAAGAGTGGGTAGAAGGTGCTGCCACTTGGAGTGGTTAAGGAGAATTGCAGAGAGTCATTTAAGGGGAAACTGGACAAATACATTAGGGAGAAATTAATAGAAGGAATAATGTGTGTCCGGAGCTAGGAGAATCTACTAAACGGAGTGGCGACAGGAATTTGGTGAGAATGGTAAATCATTCGGACAGTGTGGGCTAGAAATTCGGTATCGCCCCTCTTTGAGGCGGTGACGGTGCTGGGGCGCTACCCCAATAGCAAAATAGCAAGTGATCAGGAAGGCCAATGGTCGCTTGGCCTTTATTGCAAAGGAGATGAAGTACAAAAGCAGGGAAGTCTTGCTACAGCTATACAAGGTATTGGTGAGGCCACACCTGGAATACTGCGTGCAGTTTTGGTTTCCATATTAACGCAAGGATATTCTTGCTTTGGGGACAGCTCAGAGAAGGTTCACTAGGTTGATTCCGGGGATGAGGGGATTGACGATTGAGGAAAGGTTGAGGAGGTTGGGCCTCTACTCATTGGAATTCAAAAGAATGAGAGGTGATCTTATCGAAACGTATAAGATTATGAGGGGGCTTGACAGGGTGGATGCAGAGAGGATGTTTCCACTGTTGGGGGAAACTAGAACTAGAGGGCATGATCTTAGAATAAGGGGCCGCCCATTTAAAACAGAGATGAGGAGGAATTTCTTCTCTCTGAGGATTGTAAATCTGTGGAATTTGCTGCCTCAGAGAGCTGTGGAAGCTGGGATATTGAATAAATTTAAGACTGAAATAGACAGTTTCTTAAATGATAAGGGATAAAGGGTTATGGGGAGTGGGCAGGGAAGTGGAGCTGAGTCCATGATCAGATCAGCCATGATTTTATTGAATGGCGGAGCAGGCTCGAGGTGTCATATGGCCTACTCCTGTTCCTATTTCTTATGTTCTTACGTTTAGCGCCGGGCGATGTCTACTGCCTCAAAGTGGGATATTCAGATGTATCGCCCCAAGAGGAGAGTGGAGCGCTAAGGGAAACTTGCACACTCCTCTTAGGGCACTAGCGGAGCGATAACGCAGGAGCCCTACTCAATTTTTTTCTGTTAGCTGCCGGCATCCTAGCTCCTGAAAATGATGCAAAATATCCTGGGGTAAATGTCACTGAACCTCACCCACCACACTTCCCAACTCCTGCCACAAATAAATAAAAGTTTAAAGCTGAAATTTCAGCACTTGCCTTGCCCCCCCCGGACGATATCGCCCCAGGATCGTCACTGGACTGACTGCTTTTCCCCGCCGGTCTCTGCGCCCGGCGCTACTGCCGACAGGAGAGTGCATTCAGCAAATGCAGGGGGCGCTGCACACTCGGTGACATCACCCAGTGGGCGGGGCGAGCGCAACGCAAACTGTCAGCGCCGCTGTCAGGGTGCTGACAGCGCGGCACTCAGGCGGGAGCTGTTTGCGGCCCCTTAGCGCCCCTCTCTGGCGCCAACGGTGGAGCCAAACGGCCGAATTTCACCCCCCTATGTTTTTATCAAGCTGAAATTGAACATACTTTTCTTACTTCAAAACTTTAAAACTTCACTTTAAAACTGCAAGTCAGTGACGGTGAACAGTTAACAATCAATCGGCAGTAAGTGGGTACCTGACTAGGTGTGACTGGCAGGTGACTGACTGGTTGTAAGTAGCGTGTTTCCAAAAGAGAGATGCTGCCATCAGAGCTCGGAGAATCTACTAAACAGAGTAGCAACAGGAATTTGGTGAGTGTGGGAATTTGGTGCAGTGGGGGCGAGGAAGTACTAAGCAATTTTAAAACAAGGGGGATCAGTCAATCTATAAATAATCAGACTAATTATTTGGCATTTAGAAAAGTATGGGCTAATAAATGAACATCAGCACGGATTTGTTCAAGGCAAATCGTGTTTGACTATCTTGATCGAGTTCTTTGATGAAGTAATGGAGAGGGGTGATGAGGATACTGCGGATGACATGTATATGGACTTTCAAAAGGCATTTGACAAAGTACCACATCATAGACCTGTTAGAAAAATTAAAGCCCATGGGATTAAAGGGACAGTAGCAGCATGGTTATAGAATTGGCTAAGAGACAGAAAGCAGAGAGTTTTGGTGACCGGTTGTTTTTTAGGCTGGATGGTAGTATATAGCGGTGTGCCCCAGGGGTCGATATCAGGACCACTGCCCTTTTTGATATATATTAATAACCTGGACTGAGGGATACAGGACATCATTTCAAAGTTTGCAGATGATGTGAAACTCTGAATGTGTAGTAAACAATGAGGTAACCGACTTCAGGAGGACATAGACAGACTGGTGAAACGGGTAAACACTTGGCAGATGAAATTTAATGCAGACATTTTGGTTGGCAGAATGAGGAGAGCAATATGAATAGTTTTAAAGGGGGTGCAATAACAGAGACCTGGGGGTGCACGTACACAAATCTTTGAAGGTGGCAGGACAAGATGAGAGGGCTGATAAAAAAAACACATAGGAACCCTGACTCTATTAATAGAGAACAAAAGCAAGGAAGTTATATAAAATCTTTATAAAACACTGGTTGGATTTCAGCTGGAGTATTGTGTTTGTAATATCTTCTTTACGACATCACAAACACAAGATGGCTCTACAGGAACATGTCATCATGTGACTTGTCACATGATCCTTTTATTGTGTTTACATCAGTAGTTGCATTACCACAGTACTCCACTAGGGGCAGATCTATATTAGAGTCCAATTCTGGGCACCATACTTTAGAAAGGATGTCAAGGCCTTGGAGAGGGTGCAGAAGAGATTTACTAAAATGGTACCAGGGATGAGGGACTGTTATGTGGAGAGACTGGGGAAGCTGAGGTTGTTCTCCTTAGAGCAGAGATTGTTAAGAGGAGATCTGATAGGTGTTCAAAATCCTGAATGGTTTTGATAGGGTAAATAGGAGAAGCTGTTTTCAGTGGCGGAAGGGTTGGTAACCAGAGGACACAGAGTTAAGGCGATTGGCAAAAGAACCAGAGGCGACCTAGAAAACAGTTTTTTACACAGCGAGTTGTTGTGATCCGGAATGCGCTGTCTGAAGGGTGGTGGAAGCACCTTCAATAGTCTCATTCAAAGGAGAATTGGATAAATATTTGAAGGGAAAAAATGTATAGCGTTACGGGGATAGAGCAGGGGAGTGGGACTAATTGGACAGCTCTACCACAGGCACGATGGGCTGTGTCATTGTATGATTTTATGAAGATTTATGTTGATGGGGTTAGATGAAGTCGGGTGGGAGGAGGCTCGAGTTGGGCATGGACCAGTTGGGCCCAATGGCCTGTTTCTGTGCTGTCATTTCTATGTAAGGTGTTTGCTTTGTGATATGGAGACCCGTGGAAATGACCACATTTGTTTCAGTTGACGATGGCCGTCTTGTTGCGTTCACTCGCATCCCACTGCTGCGTTACCTGAGCTTCTCGTGCGCACTTTAGCTTGGGAACATTTCTGAACTAGCCTGATTCCCCAATCGGTGCTCCCGCCGAGCGTGACTGGTGATGTGCGTCGGCCTCGATGGATTTACCGTCTGCCTGCCTTTCTAAGAACTGCTGAGAAGTGCTGTCAATACGCTGCCTTTTTCATCGGTCAGTTCACTTTGTCGCTGGAGCAAATTTGATTATCGCACTGTTGGTCTTTTGAATGTCCATCTGCTTCAGTATATTATATTCCATCTGTACTTTAACAGAGGCACTGGTCTCAGTTCATAGGAGGCTTGTGCTCTGAAGTACTGTTATAAGCTGTGAAGACCAGAAGGTGATTTTGGTGATGGGAGGATGCCTGAACGCCACCTAAGAAGTAGCCAGCAGTGCAACATTTTAAAATTTTGCATGTCAGTCATCTCGTGACCTCGCTGGGTGAGCTGCACAATTGATGCCAAATTAAGAACATTTTTATATTGTGGGCCCATGGTAAAGTTGCCCAAACTCGTACAGGACAACTGCCGGCGTGTTAAGCTGCCCGTCGGTATTTTAAACCCCTGTGTCAACTCGTCAGCGCTTTATGTGAAAAATCAGCTCTGTCTCCACAATTGCAGGGCACCAATTTCAACCCATTAGATCTTTTGCATCATGAGAGTGACATCTATCGGAAGCAATCAGTAAATCAGAGGCTGTGCTGTCTCACTGCTAGCTGTACATTAAACTGAGCCATAAATGTTTTCAGATGAGCTGATGGCTTCTGAGAGTTGCAAGTGTGTTTATTGAATGTCGTTGAAGAAATTATCAAATCTCCGCTTAGCCTTCTCTGCTCCAAGGAGAACAACTCCAGTCTATTCACGTAACTATTCACCTAACTAATCCCTCATCCCTGGAACCATTCTAGTAAATCGCTTCTATACACTATCATTAATTATAATTCTTAGTGTTATGGAGACATGCAAGTCTATCCTCTAGAGAAAGCTATCTAGAGGTGCGGAATACGAAGGAAAGCATTATCATCATCATAGGCAGTCCCTCGAAATCGAGAAAGTCTTGCTTCCATCCCACAAGTGAGTTCTCAGGTGACAGTACAGTCCAATATGGGATTTGCAATCTCTGTCACAGGTGGGACAGACGTTGGAGGAAAGGGTGGGTGGGACAGGTTTGCCGCAGGCTCCTTCCGCTGCCTGCACTTGTTTTCTGCGTGCTCTCGGCGACGAGACTCGAGGTGCTCAGCGCTCTCTCCGGATGCTCTTCCTCCACTTAGGGCGGTCTTTGGCCAGGGACTCCCAGGTGTCGGTGGGGATGTTGCACTTTATCAGGGAGGCTTTGAGGGGGTCCTTGAAATGTTTCCTCTGCCCACCCTGGGGCTCGCTTGCCGTGAAGGAGTTCCGAGTAGAATGCTTGCTTTGGGAGTTTTGTGTCTGGCATGCGGACAATGTGGCCCGCCCAGCGGAGCTGGTCGAGTGTGGTCAGTGCTTCATTCAACATCCATGGAACCTCAGTGGAAATGAAAATTGGAAGAGATATAAAACTGGCTGCCGATTTGCTTTGACCTGCTTTACAGTAGCGCGCAGACTCAAAATGTTCTGCACCTCCCCCCAGTGCCCCCTCTTTCCCCCCCCCCCCCCCCATCTTCATCTGTCACACGGCCTATATTTCGAGCTGTTTTGGTTTGTCATCTCTTGGGGGATGGTGTTCGGTACCGTGAAGCAGTCTGTCAGCTTTTGCCGATTCTCTAGTTAGGGACGATTTTTACCTGGTTTTTGCCTCTCCCAAGAGATCACATGGCTCCGGTTGGGGTGGAGTGTCGAATGTTGCGGTGCAAGGGGTGTCGCAGTTGTGTGGGGCGGACTGGGTTGGGCCGGGTGCTGTTTGCCTTTCCGCCATTGTTCATTGTTCATAGGTTTATATGTAACCTTCAGGGCCGCTGACCGAGGGCCATGTGTCTCTTTGTCGGCCGGCGCGGACACGATGGGCCGAAATGGCCTCCTTCTGCGCTGTAAATTTCTATGTTCCTATGTTCCTAAACTTATATCTCACGGGGCAGTTGCAGCAACCGGGCTTTCGGTATTCATTCTCAATTTTCTCGCCCTTTGGCAACTTTGCAAAAATTGAGTTGAAATTCTCTGGGTTTTTTTTCCATTTAAAGGGAGGTGCCCGGAACATTGGGGTGAAAGGGAAAGTGGCAGAGCTAACGTTGGCCCAAGGGGGCCTCACCGCCGAGGCATTTTCAGAAGTGTGGATGAGTGTCGCCTGTAATTGAAAGGAGACGAGGCCAGTGTGTGCCGTGACTGTGAGTAGCTCTGATGGACGGGTTTAGTGCTGTGAAGCTGGGAGAATCTTGTGGACTGTCGACTTGCGTACACAACTCGCTCCCCCATTTGGTTTAAAGCACTGGGGCACAGAGCGGCAGGACTTCAGCTCAGGGTTGTAGACCTACTTGATGTACAGATCTTAGCCATTGCGGCTTTGGGGAGACTTGGTTGTTCCCTAGCAGCCAGATTTTGAGCAAGATGGTCGATCGGTTGTGAATTGTGCTTGGCCTGGGAATGGTGAAAAGCTAGAAGGATCCCTTTTGGCTGAGATCATGCGTAACTGACCTGACAGGGGAGTAACCATGACCAGAAAGTGGTTCTCCCTGGATCAGGAAGGTGGTTCTCCTATGCTTTTTGGAAATAGGAGGTGGGTGGGGGGGCACACATCCACCTCCATGGCACGAACCTGGTATTGCAGTACTTCCAGGAACGGTGCTTGGGCTCTAGGCCTTTTGGCTAAGAGCAAAAACATTGGCGCAGAGTGATCCTTGAATGGGCCCAAGGTGACCTCTGGCGTTTGTGATCTGACAAGTTGATCTGACAAAGAATTGGAAAGATTGGCAACGAATAAATAAAAAAAACTAAAAAAAAACTAGAAGGATTGGGAGAGGTAGATTCCTCAATAGAGGAAGCCTTTTTATCCTCCCTTCCCTCGCAATCCCAATCCTCACGCATGACCCTAGACAACAACGCCAACTTACATTGATATAGCGCCTTCAATGTAGTAAAGCATCCTAAAGCGCTTCACAAGAGCGTTATCAAACAAAAGTTGACACTGAGCCACTTAAGGAGATATTGGTCCTGAAATTCGAAATTCTTTCGGACGAATGCCTCCGACCGGAGAATTTTTCCGAAAGTAACTGATGGTCCGGGAGGAGTGTGGGATTCCGGTGGGGAGGCCTTCTCTTCCCGCGCTGCGAAGCACGCTCCCACCCTCCAGGTTCCCACGGAGACGGTGCAGTCACATGTGACTGCTCAGCCAATCAGGCTCAGTATTCCAGCTTTCTCATTAATAGCAATGGGAACTCCGTATCTACCAGTTCTCATTGTTATTAATGAGGGAAAAAAAAACACTGAATAAAAAATAAAAGAAACACCTCACATAATTAAAGTTAATTCAAATTAAAGTTAATAAATGTCTTAGAGAAAAAAAAATTCTGAGTTTTTAAAAAGTGTTTTTAATTATGGTTTAAAATAAATTTAACGTAGTTGGGCAGGGTTTTTTTTAAATAAAATGTGTTTTTTAAATTTTATTTTTTATGTTTTAAGTGTGTTTTAAAACTTTTACACCTGTAAAAGTAGGCTATGCGTCTGCTTTTATCAGGCGCAATAGTTTTGAAGACATTTGCTGGGCAAGATATGGGTAAATCCCGCAGTCTTGCCCTTGCAAATGTATTCGCTCCCGAGATACGGAAGATCTGTCCAGCTCCAGCTTGACAGATCGGAAAAGCCGATTTTCAGCGCATGCGCATTGTGCGCTGAAAACCGGCTTTTGCGATGCCTTCCCAGATCTGTACACACTCCGTATGGACCCGGAGAGGCCGGGATATCTGGGCCATTAGGACAGAGAAAGAGGTAGGTTTTAAAGAGCGTTTTAAAGGAGGAAAGAGAGGCGGAGAGCTTTAAGGAGGGAATTCCAGAGATTAGGGCCCAGGCAGCTGAGGACACGGCCGGCAATGATGGAGCGACTAAAATCTGGGATGCTCAAGAGGCCAGAATTGAACATCATCAAGTTATTGAGTCATGGATGCATCCTGTCTCGCCCAATACACAAGTTCCAGCTGGAGTCGTGGTATTTAGTGATCAGAACAGGGATCCACGGATTATTTTTCTTTTGTTGCCATCCCTAGCCGAGGGGAACTGATGCCAATCACCCCACCTCTACCCCTGATACCAACTAAGAGCAGCCATCTCAACCTCACCTTGAATATTCCTGGCCTGTATTGCTGACTTCCTTACCTGGATGTGTATTCACGAACTGAGCCATAGTCGATGCTTTTTAAAAAAAAAAATAAGATAAAGATTTTTCTAAGCTCCAGAGGTATGAGACGGGGGTTTTGAGAGGGAAACCGCAAAGGCTTAAACAAATTTTGACATTTCCCGTTTGATACTTGGCTAGATTTATCTTTTTATTGCACAAACGAGGAAACTCAGCTCTGTAGAAATCAGTGAGGTGATCGCCTCAATAACATTCAGGGCGGGCAGTTGCTGTGAAAACCCAAGATCCCTTTGTTAATTGTATTTAGATGATGTATATCAATTGGGTGTTGATCAATGTTGGCCGTAAGCTACGCGGCTGTGCAGAGCTCCACACATCCCTCGCAGCTGACTATTCTACGCAAAAACAAACGCGCGTGCGTGATATTTTGAATGGCCTGCGTGGCTCCTTAATACATTACAGAGGACCATTTGTAATGTATGCACCTGTGAGTATGCTCATCGGTTTGTAGAGCTGAAGGCCTCCTCGTAGGACTGCTCCTGGGCACGGCCAAGGGGACCATCAGCCGGTCCAGGCAGCGGGCGGTCGAGGGGGTCGTTCAGCCTGACTGCCTGCCTCTCTTCCGTGCTTACATCCGAGCCAGGGTGTCCCTCGAGATGGAGCACGCGGTGTCCACCGGTACGCTCGCGGCCTTCCGCGAGAGGTGTGCGCCGGAGGGACTGGAGTGCATTATCACCCCCGGTAACCAAATTTTAATTTGATTTTACATGTTTTAAAGTTTAATTTGTTTTAATTGCCGGGTTTTTAGTGTCCCCCTCCCCTTTTATAGGGGGCACTTGTAAATTATATGATTTTAATGCCCCAAAAAAAAACACAAAAAGAAAAGAGGGCAGTTAAAAGTGCCTGGAGTGTCCCCCAGATGGTGGGACACTTGATCTAACGTTTATTTTGTTCCCCCCCCAAAAGAGTTGCAGAGCTGTTGCAGGTCGAAAGGCCTCCTCATAGGACAGCTCCTGGGCACGGCCAAGATGGCCATTAACCGGTCCAGGCAGCGGGCGGTCGAGGAGGTCGTTCAGCCCGATTGCCTGCCTCTCTTCCGCGGTGACATCCGAGCCAGGGTGTCCCTGGAGATGGAGCACGTGGTGTCCACCGGTACGTTCGCGGCCTTCCACAAGAGGTGGGCACCGGAGGAACTGGAGTGCATCATCACTCCCTGGGAACAGAATTTTAAATTGACCATTTAAGCTCCACAAAGTTTTATTTGTTAATTTGTCGGTTCTAGTGCCCGTTTAATAAGGGGGCAGTCGGCTTTATAATTTAACTAAAATAGTTGTAGAGCTGTTGCATTGTGAGTGGCTTAGCCAGTCAACGTGATGTTCATAAGACTCAATAAAATCCCAGCCAGTTGAGGCATGCAGTTGTGAGCCTAGTGGATGAGCTGGTAATGTGCCGTGTGATTGTTAAACCTTTGTTAACTAGTTCTTAATAGCAATGTGTTGCTTTGAATTCTTAAGCAAAGAACCCATGAAGCAAATACATTGGTGTTAATTATATTCAGGTGGTGGGTATTAATTGAGGGCTCTCTCGTGTTGATATGGGAGCAGGCTCGGAAAGTGGGGGCAGCTTATGTTGTGGGGTGCACACTCGGTATGCAATGTGTGTCTCTGGAAATAAAGGCCTGTAAGCGACTGAAGAATTGGTTGTAGTATTCCATCCTTCAGCACCTGGCTATCCGACTTTTATTAGCTTGGCCGCCGAAAGAAATAGAACCCAACCCTATGACAAAATCAAAAGTTAGAATGATATTTCACAGTCTCTTCATCACTTGATTCATAGGCGTGATATATATATATATTTTTTACTTTGGGAGAGTGGCCAATAACAAAGCTGAGGACCTAAAGGCCATTTCTTTTGTGCCGAGTCCATAAATAGACTTCTTTGATGTATGTGTTGAAATCGTGGCTTCAGGGCTTGTGTACGGTGCTGAGAAAGTGATAGCCTTTCAGTGAGCTAGTAAATTTATCTCTTCTGTCAGCCTAATGCACTTTATTATTCTTTGCTGTAGGAGAGGTGTAATGCAATACTGATAGGAAAACATTCAGCCAGTCCTCGGGGTGGGGGGGTGGGTAGCTCCGATTTAAAATACAGCTTAGAAGAGACAACGGTGAACTGACTGGCAAAAGTTTGACCTGATTACTGATTTCTTTTGTTCCTAAGGAAAAGAGATGAGAGAAAAGCTGTCAAATTGTTTGACCCTTTCATATAAATAAAAAAAGCCACAAGCACTTTATTTAAAGGTTATTTTTGTTGTTGGAATTTTGACGTTGACACAATATTGGTTTGGGTTTACAAGATGGGAAACCAAATGTCACTTTATTTTCCCCTGGATCATCAAGGATCCTGCTGGCAAAAGCTTTTGTTTCTTTTCATCGTGTTTTCACATGGCCCTCATATATTTTTTTTCCTCTCCCTGTTTCGGAGGAATTTAAATTGAGAGGCAAAGGGTAACAAAGTTGTCTTCCTTGGGGAAACTGGAGAATTCGAGGTGACCTAACTGAAGGTTTCAAGATCAGAAAGGCCACACACACATTGTTCACCGCGATGAAAGGTTGAGATGCAGATTTAAGAAGTTGGGCGTAAGCAGGGAAGTCAAGATGATCTTTTTCCTCTCACCGGGTGGAATAAGTTACCTGAGAAGGCCATGGATAAGAACATGATAAAGAGGAGCAGGAGTAGGCCATGTGGCCCCTTGCACTTGCTTCGCCATTCAATAAGATCATGGCTGGTCTTCAACCTCAACTCCATTTTCCCGCCCGATCCCCAAATCCCTTGATTCCCCTACGCTCCAAAAATCTATCTATCTCAGCCTTGAATATACTCAGAGACTGAGCAACCACAGCTCTCTAGGGTACAGAATGCCAAAGATTCGCAATCCTCTGAGTGAAGAAATTCCTCCACATCTCAGTCCTAAATGGCTGACCCCACATCCTGAGACTGTGACCCCTGGTCCTGGACACTCCAGCCCGGGGGGAGGGGGGGGGGGGGAAACAGCCTCTCAGCATTTACCCTGTCAAGCCCCCTCAGAATCTTGTGGGGTTGAAATTGGGTTGTTGGCGTCGCCTGTTACTGTGCACGTGAGGCGGGAAATGGGCAGCAAAGGCCAACCTTCGACGGTAAGCGCCGTCGACGCCTGTGCCAGAAATTGAGTTGTCTCTTTGGCAGAAAGCGCCCAAGAGGCAACGCTGTGCCGGCTAACGCCAACCGCGTGGTGATGTCATCCAGCGTACAACGCCTTTTTGACGCCTCTGTCACGCCATTTGCTTTGTAAGGCTGACTTGACAGGCGGCTGTACAGCTTGAAAAAGTGGTGGTAAGCGATCGGATCTCAGGTGGAATCGCCCAGAAAGGAAGGTAAGTTTTTCTCTTTATTTATTCCTGCATATTTTCATTCGTTTTAAGAGTGGCAAGGGTGTGTGCGCGTGTGGGGATCGGAGTAGTTTTAGTTTTTTTCTCTTCCCTTTTTTTTCCGAGCATGGCGGCAGCCTCCCGTTGGGAAATTCAGTCGGCTTCCTGAGCTCCCGCGCGAGGATGATTGTGCAATGCCACGTTTTAGCACTGCTCTCTCATCTTTGGGCGTAAAAACTGAATTTAGCATTTTGAGGCTGATCCTAACGCCCGGTGCTAAATTCAACACTCAGGCGGTGACACCGCCTCAAAAACGGCCATAACGAATTTCAACCCCCATATGTTTCAATGAGATCACCTCTCATTCGTCTAAACTCCAGGTTTATTCGACTCAATCTCTCCTCGTAGGACAGCCCTCTCATCCCAGATAATACAAGTGAGTTCAAGACAATTGGACACATTTCTGGAAAGGGATCGAGAAAAATGCTCGGCAGGTGGGTCATTGGGGTCAAAAATTCAGTTACTTGAATAAATCTGGAAAAAATCTGGAATAAAAAGCTAGTATCAGTAATGGGAACTGTGAAATTACCGGATTGTTGTAAAAACCCATCTGGTTCCCGAATGTTCTTTTGGGGAAGGAAATCTGCCGCCCTTACCCGGTCTGGCCTATATGTGACTCCAGACTCACAGCAATGTGGTTGAGTCTCAACTGCCCTCTGAAATGGCCCAGGAAGGTGCCTCACCACCACTTTCTCAAGGTCAGTTAATAATGGCCAATAAATGCTGACCTTGCCCACATCCCGTGAATGAATAAATTTTAAAAATGGACAGGTTTATTGAACCTAAAGATCTTTTCCTTTTCCAAAGAAAAATTATACGTTCAATACTCTGTGCTTATCCAAGATTAGATTTAATAGCAGCCTCTCCTTTCCAACACCAATTATTTTTGAAGGTTCTCTGTGATAATGAGGATTAAAGCTGTAGACTGCAGGAAGATATCAATGAATCGTCAGGTAGGCAGAACAGTGGCAAATGGAATTCAATCCGGAGAAGTAGAGGTAACGCATTTAGAGAGGGCTAACAAGGCAAGGGAGTACACATTAAATGGTAGGACATTGAGAAGTGTAGAGGAACAAAGGGACCTTGGAGTGCATGCCCACAGATTCCTGAAGGTAGCAGGCCAGGTAGATAAGGTGGTTAAGAAGGCATACGGAATACTTGCCTTTATTACTCGAGGCTTGCAATGCAAGAGCAGGGAGGTTATGCTAGAAGTGTATAAAACACTAGTTAGGTCACAGCTAGAGTATTGCGTGCAGTTCTGGTCACCACATTACAGGAAAGATGTAATTGCACTAGAGAGGGTACATAGAAACATAGAAAATAGGTGCAGGAGTAGGCCATTCGGCCCTTCTAGCCTGCACTGCCATTCAATGAGTTCATGGCTGAACATGCAACTTCAGTACCCCATTCCTGCTTTCTCGCCATACCCCTTGATCCCCCTAGTAGTAAGGATTACATCTAACTCCCTTTTGAATATATTTAGTGAATTGGCCTCAACAACATTCTGTGGTAGAGAATTCCACAGGTTCACCACTCTCTGGGTGAAGAAGTTTCTCCTCATCTCGGTCCTAAATGGCTTACCTGTTATCCTTAGACTGTGACCCCTGATTCTGGACTTCCCCAACATTGGGAACATTCTTCCTGCATCTAACCTGTCTAAACCCGTCAGAATTTTAAACGTTTCTATGCGATCCCCTCTCATTCTTTTGAACTCCAGTGAATACAAGCCCAGTTGATCCAGTCTTTCTTGATATGTCAGTCCCGCCATCCCGGGAATCAGTCTGGTGAACCTTCGCTGCACTCGCTCAATAGCAAGAATGTCCTTCCTCAAGTTAGGAGACCAAAACTGTACACAATACTCCAGGTGTGGCCTCACCAAGGCCCTGTACAACCGTAGTAACACCTCCCTGCCCCTGTACTCAAATCCCCTCGCTATGAAGGCCAACATGCCATTTGCTTTCTTAACCACCTGCTGTACTTGCATGCCAACCTTCAATGACTGATGTACCATGACACCCAGGTCTCGTTGCATCTCCCCTTTTCCTAATCTGTCACCATTCAGATAGTAGTCTGTCTCTCTGTTTTTACAACCAAAGTGGATCACCTCACATTTATCCACATTATACTTCATCTGCCATGCATTTGTCCACTCACCTAACCTATCCAAGTCACTCTGCAGCCTCATAGCATCCTCCTCGCAGCTCACACTGCCACCCAACTTAGTGTCATCCGCAAATTTGGAGATACTACATTTAATCCCCTCATCTAAATCATTAATGTACAATGTAAGCAGCTGGGGCCCCAGCACAGAACCTTGCGGTACCCCACTAGTCACTGCCTGCCATTCTGAAAAGTACCCATTTACTCCTACTCTTTGCTTCCTGTCTGCCAACCATTTCTCAATCCACGTCAGCACACTACCCCCAATCCCATGTGCTTTAACTTTGCACATTAATCTCTTGTGTGGGACCTTGTTGAAAGCCTTCTGAAAGTCCAAATACACCACATCAACTGGTTCCCCCTTGTCCACTCTACTGGAAACATCCTCAAAAAATTCCAGAAGATTTGTCAAGCATGATTTCCCTTTCACAAATCCATGCTGACTTGGACCTATCATGTCACCTCTTTCCAAATGCGCTGCTATGTCATCCTTAATAATTGATTCCATCATTTTACCCACTACCGATGTTAGGCTGACCGGTCTATAATTCCGTTTTCTTTCTCCTTCCTTTTTTAAAAAGTAGCGTTACATTGGCTACCCTCCACTCCATAGGAACTGATTCAGAGTCTATGGAATGTTGGAAAATGACTGTCAATGCATCCGCTATTTCCAAGGCCACCTCCTTAAGTACTCTGGGATGCAGACCATCAGGGCCTGGGGATTTATCGGCCTTCAATCCCATTAATTTCCCCAACACAATTTCCCGACTAATAAGGATTTCCCTCAGCTCCTCCTTCTTACAAGACCCTCTGACCCCTTTTATATCCGGAAGGTTGTTTGTGTCCTCCTTAGTGAATACCGAACCAAAGTACTTGTTCAATTGGTCTGCCATTTCTTTGTTCCCAGTTATGACTTCCCCTGATTCTGACTGCAGGGGACCTACATTTGTCTTTACTAACCTTTTTCTCTTTACATATCTATAGAAGCTTTTGCAGTCCATTTCAATGTTCCCTGCAAACTTCCTCTCGTACTCTATTTTCCCTGCCCTAATCAAACCCTTTGTCCTCCTCTGCTGAGTTCTAAATTTCTCCCAGTCCCCAGATTCGTTGCTATTTCTGGCCAATTTGTATGCCACTTCCTTGGCTTTAATATTATCCCTGATTTCCCTTGATAGCCACGGTTGAGCCACCTTCCCTTTTTTATTTTTACACCAGACAGGGATGTACAATTGTTGTAGTTCATCCATGCGGTCTCCAAATGTCTGCCATTGCCCATCCACTGTCAACCCCTTAAGTATCATTCACCAATCTGTCCTAGCCAATTCACGCCTCATACCTTCAAAGTTACCCTTCTTTAAGTTCTGGACCATGGTCTCTGAATTAACTGTTTCATTGTCCATCCTAATGTAGAATTCCACCATATTATGGTGACTCTTCCCCAATGGGCCTTGCACAACGAGATTGCTAATTAATTCCCTCTCATTACGCAACACCCAGTCTAAGATGGCCTCCCCCCTAGTTGGTTCCTTGACATATTGGTCTAGAAAACCATCCCTTATACACTCCAGGAAATCCTCCTCCACCGTATTGTTTCCAGTTTCGTTAGCCCAATCTATATGCATATTAAAGTCACCCATGATAACTGCTGCACCTTTATTGCATGCACCCCTAATTTCCTGTTTGATGCCCTCCCCAACATCACTACTACTATTTGGAGGTCTGTACACAACTCCCACTAGCGTTTTCTGCCCTTTGGTATTCCGTAGCTCCACCCATACCGATTCCACATCATCCAAGCTAATGTCCTTCTTTACAATTGCATTAATTTCCTCTTTAACCAGCAACGCCACCCCGCCTACATTTCCTTTCTGTCTATCTTTCCTGAATGTTGAGTACCCTTGGATGTTGAGTTCCCAGCCTTGGTCACCCTCGAACCATGTCTCCGTGATGCCAACCACATCATATCCGTTAACTGCTATCTGCACAGTTAATTCGTCCACCTTATTCCGAATACTCCTCGCATTGAGGCACAGAGCCTTCAGGCTTGCCTTTTTAATACACTTTGACCCTTTAGAATTTTGCTGCAAAGTGGCCCTTTTTGTTTTTTGCCTTGGGTTTCTCTGCCCTCCACTTTTACTATTCTCCTTTCTGTCTTTTGCTTCTGTCTCCATTTTGTTTCCCTCTGTCTCCCTGCATTGGTTCCCATCCCCCTGCCATATTAGTTTAACTCCTCCCCAACAGCACTAGCAAACACTCCCCCTAGGACATTGGTTCTGGTCCTGCCTAGGTGCAGACTGTCCAGTTTGTACTGGTCCTACCTCCCCCAGAACCAGTTCCAATGCCCCAGGAATTTGAATCCCTCCCTGCTGCACCACTGCTCAAGCCACATATTCATCTGAGCTATCCTGCGATTCCTGCTCTGACTAGCATGTGGCACTGGTAGCAATCCCGAGATTACTACTTTTGAGGTCCTACTTTTTAATTTAGCTCCTTAAATTCATCTCGTAGGACCTCATCCTGTTTTTTTTACCGATGTCGTTGGTACCAATGTGCACCACGATAACTGGCTGTTCACCCTCAGACATCCTTGATCCTTGCACCAGGGAGGTAACATACCATCCTGGAGTCTCGGTTGCGGCCACAGAAATGCCTATCTATTCCCCTTACAATTGAATCCCCTATCACTATCGCTCTGCCACTCTTTCTTTTTCCTGCCCTCCTGTGCAGCAGAGCCAGGCATGGTGCCATGAACTTGGCTGCTGCTGCCCTCCCCTGATGAGTCATCCCCCTCAACAGTACTCAAAGATGTGTATCTGTTTTGCAGGGGGATGACCACAGGGGCTCCCTGCACTACCTTCCTTGCACTGCTCTTCCTGGTGGTCTTCCATTCCCTACCTGGCTGTGGACCCTTTATCTGTGGTGAGACCAACTCGCTACACGAGTACAGAGGAGATCTATGAGGATGTTGCCTGGACTGGAGAATTTTAGCAATGAGGAAAGATTGGATAGGCTGGGGTTGTTGTATTTGGAAAAGCGGAGGCTGAGGGGAGACCTTATTTTGGTGTACAAAATTATGAGGGGCCTAGATAGAATGGATAGGAAGAACCTGTTTCCCTTAGTGGGGGGGTCAACAACCGGGAGCATAGATAAGTAATTGGTGGGAGGTTTAGAGGAGATTTGAGCGGAAATGTTTTCACCCAGAGGGTGGTGGGGGTCTGGAACTCACTGCCTGAAAGGGTGGTAGAGGCAGAAACCCTCACCACATTTAAAGTGCTTGGATGTGCACTTGGAAGTGCTGTAACCTACAGGGCTACGGACCAAGAGCTGGAAAGTGGGCTTAGGCTGGAAAGCTCTTTGTCGGCCGGTGTCACGATGACCCAAAATGGCCTCCTGCTGTGCTGTAAATTTCTCTGATTCTTGATTGGACTCAGGAACCTGAGAGTGGGCTTCCCAGTTCAGTCACGGTGGTGGGAGGTACCTGTGGAGTTGAAGTACTCAGTAGTCAACACCCCCAAGACAGGAGGGGGGTTTGGGGGGAAGGGGGGAAGAATTTGAGGGTGGAGGACGATGCTAAAGAACAATTAGCACGTTCCCTAAAACGTAACAAATAATATATGTCAGTTGTGGCGCAAAAAAAGGACAACCAAGTTTACGGTCCTGCCCACACCTTTGACAGGTGCTTGATAAAGATCGGCATCGGAGGCTTTTGAAGAAGAATTACAAATTGGCTTGGGAACAGGAAGCAGAAGGTGATGATAAATGGACACAGCTCTATCGCGGGAGCACTGGCTGGTGCAGTTCGGCAGTGATCTATTTCTGGCCCTTGCTGCATAAACCATGTGGATGGTCTTCTGCTAATATGGAATGTACATCTGTATATATATATTCGAGATCTAATATTTTAAAATTAGCTGACGATGCCAAGTTGTGTGGCCTGCTATCCAAAGTAGGGAAGATTGATCACGTTCAAATTGAATGAGCAAATTAAGCAGATAAGCTGAGGAGTTCTTATGAATTGTAATGTAGGTAATGATCAAATAATGCACCTTGGTACAGTGATCATAAAAAAACATATATATACATGGATTCAGCACATGGGCCAAACCAGAAAGGTCCATGTTGTCAACCAGGCTTATCAAGTACAAGGATAAATCTTACGAGCATTTATTCGTTCACGGGATGTGGGCGTCGTTGGCAAGGCCGGCATTTATTGCCCATCCCTAATTGCCCTTGAGAAAGTGGTGGTGAGCCGCCGCCTTGAACCGCTGCAGTCCGTGTGGTGAAGGTACTCCCACAGTGAGTTTGTTGTAGCGGTTTGTTACAACTGAGCGGCTCGCTGGGCCATTTTTAGAGGGACAGTTAAGAGTCAATCACATTACTATGGGTCTGGAGTCACACATAGGCCAGGCCGGGTAAGGGTGGCAGATTTTCTTCCCTAAAGGACATTAGTGAACCCGATGGGTTGTTCCGTCAATCTGCTAGTTTCACAGTCACCATTATTGACACTGGCTTTTTAATTCCAGATTTGTTTAATTAACTGAATTTAAATTCCAGATTTAATTATTTGAATCTAAATTCCCCAGCTGCCATGGTGAGATTTGAACTCCCGTCCCTGGATTATTAGCCCGATATAAAACAGAGGTGAGGCTACATTTGGGATACGATGTGGAATTTTGGTCACTTGCCTTTGAAACGATGTGGATACATAGCAAGAGTTCCGAGAGGAGCAGAAAGCGTGTTTCTGAGATTTAAAACTAAGTTGTGAGGGAAGGTCGAGAGAATTAATCTTGTTCTAATTGGAGAAAACAACATTTAAAGGGGTCATGATCCGGGCCTTTGAAACGCTAAAAGGGATTGAGAAATTGAGCTGCCAGGAGAGTACATAAAAAAACTGGGCAAATCACATGAGGAAACAGAAGTACAAAAAACATCGAGTTAAAGTGAAAGATTTATTTTTTTCTTCAGTGCGGTGAATACGTGGAACAGAACTCCCAACAACAGCAGTTAACCGCGGTGCCAGTTCACTCTAGAAAGGAACTGACAAATAATTGGATAAGACGAGGCTTGAAGTTCACAGATAATTCGACACGTAGACGGCTGAATTCTGTGGGGAACAACGAGGTCCATGTCTTATTGACCACAGGAATGTAAGGTTAAATAACGGATATTGTTGGGGGTCAGGTTGAAATCCTGAAGGTTCCACCGGATTAGTGTATAGAATCATTAATTACTCCGAGGTTCTGTTTATGATTATACACTTCACTTTGGAGATTAAGCGAATTGATGAACATTCATGATGGGGTAAAAGTCCTATGCATCAATACCACAATGATTAAGCTCCTATTGCATCAATACCAGAATGATTATTAATCCTTTGAACCTGTTCAAAGCCTTCTGTTGCCTGGGCCCCAAGCTCCGGAACTCCCTGCCTAAACCTCTCCGCATCTCCACCTCTCTTTCCTCCTTCAAGACGCTCCTTAAAACCTACCTCTTTGACCAAGCTTTTAGTCACCTGTGCTAACTTCTACTTGTTGTGTATGTATAACATAAGTATACTCCCTGTACACTCAATGTACAGTTACATAACACTACTGGATGTACCTTCATACTGCATACACTATGCCTGTACCACCAGAGGGTGCAACTGGTGGAGACCTAGGAGGTCACCTGTACACGACAGGTAACCAGGTATAAAAGGGAGCTCACCATACTGTGCCCTCACTCAGGAGCTGTAATAAATAGATTAAGGTCACCACAGTTCAAGTACAATACCTTCCTTGTGGAGTCATTACTAGAGTGCTTACAGACACAATTTATGTAGCTTGGTGTCAATTTTTTAATCTCATAATACTCCTGTGAAATGCCTTGGGAAGTTTCACTACGTTAAAGGCACTATATAAATACATGTTGTTGGCCCTCCCAAGTTTCGCATATGCCACGCCTATTTTCTTTTTGCATCTCCAATGCATTTTTAAGATTTTTCACACCATCTCGTTTTTTTCCCAGGATCTCAAAACTTGCCTCTCTCAATCATCCTTTCCTCCTACAGTCAATGGGCTTTTAAAATTCATATCATCTCTCCTGCTTTTTTCAACGTTGAATGAATCCTGTACTGTTGACCTCAGCCTTACACATTTGTTACGCAAGTAAAATAAACAGAGTTTATTGGAGCCTACTGGGCTTAACGTGCTCAGGGCTTTTTACTTATTCCAAATACTTTGGGCCCAAGTTTCCACACGATAAAAAATGGGCGCCCCCCCGAGCTGGGCGCCCGTTTTTCGTGCCTAAAACGGCGCCTAAAAAAACACTCGCGATTCTGGAGCGCCCTGCAGCTCCTTGTCTGCCTGGCGCGGCGCCCAGGGGGGCGGAGCCTACACTCGCGCCGATTTTGTAAGTGGGAGGGGGCGGGTACTATTTAAATTAGTTTTTTTCCTGCCAGCAACGCTGTGCGTGCGCGTTGGAGCGTTCGCGCATGCTCAGTGTGAAAAAAACATTCGGCCATTTTTGTAGTTCTTTGTAGCTGTTTAATTTTTGAACATTTTTTAAATTAAAGCACATCGCCATCAGCACATCAGCACTTGCAGCCTTCTCACTGTCTCCTTCCCCCCCGCCCCCCCACGGGCAGAACAGGCGCCTCCTACCCCCCCCCCCCCCCGCGGGAAAGAACGGGCGCCTCCTCTCCCCTCCCCCTCCCCCCCCCGTGGGCAGAACGGGCGCCTCAGGCTGACTGCAGAATTCTCCGTGCCTGAAGCACTTTCACACAGGTAGGAAGATGGTTTATTTAATCTTTTCTTTGCTTATAAATGTTTATTCAGGTTGGATTTATTTGTATAATATTTGTAGAAGTATAAATAAGGATTTATTGTCGAATTTAATGAGTTCCCTTCCCCCCCCCCCTCTCCTCCCACCTCGTTCTGGACGCCTAATTTGTAAACTGCGCCTGATTTTTTAATGTGTAGAACAGGTTTTTTCAGTTCTACAAAAATCTTCACTTGCTCCATTCTACTTTAGTTTGGAGTACGTTTTCACTGTGGAAACTTTGAAATCAGGCGTCAGTGGCCGGACACGCCCCCTTTTTGAAGAAAAAATTCTGTTCCAAAGTCGAACTGTTCTACCTGACTAGAACTGCAGAAAAAAAAATGTGGAGAATTGCGATTTCTAAGATAGTCCGTTCTCCACCAGTTGCTCCTAAAAATCAGGCGCAAATCATGTGGAAACTTGGGCCCTTTATGTTTCTATTAATATCTCCTACAGTCATGAGTAGCAAAGCTACAATGAGCAATGGTGTGCTCGTGAGTAGAGATGTTTATCTGTGTCACACTGTTACTTGGCTACTTTTGCTATGCTTTGAATGAAAGAAAAGTATTTTATCGTCTTCCAAGTTCAATTGAAGCTACATTGCGCTGACACTTTCTCACAGTGATGCCAGAGAAATAGATTCTTCTTCTAGCTATGATGTTCTTTCATACAATGGAGGACATGTCACAGGAAGCAATCACGCTATTATAAATACCTTCATCAATCTGGTTGCCTGGATAGCTCTGAAAGAAAGAAAGATTTAGATTTCTATAGCACCTTTCATGACCACCGGACATCTCAAAGCGCTTTACAGCCAATGTAGTCACTGTTGTAATGTGGGAAACGCGGCAGCCAATTTGCACACAAGCAAGCTCCCAGCAACAGCAATGTGATAATGACCAGATAATCTCTGTTTTTTTCTGTTATATTGATTGAGGAATACATATTGGCCAGGACACCAGGGATAACTTGCCTGCTCCTCCTGGAAATAGTGCCATGAGATCTTTTACATCCACCTGAGGGGGCAGACGGGACCTCGGTTTAACGTCTCATCTGAAAGGGGGCGCTAAAGGAGCGCTGCTCTGGAATGTCAGCCTCAATTTTTTTTTTGTGCTCAAATCCCTGGAGTGAGACTGGAAATCACAACCTTCTGACTCAGAGGTGAGAGTACTACCCACTGAGCCACAGCTGACACTGTCTGGGCTGGCAATAAGCCAAGTGAACTATGGCCAGCCTCCGATTACTGACATTTGCCACATCTCATCGCTACCCATGACACACCCCACCATTATATATTTGAAAATATTATTTTAAAGGAATTTTGTTCTTGCCCTGTCACTTGAATGGCCACAGTTCCCAAGTCACAAGTATATATGTTTTTTTTTAAGATGTAAACAGAAGTGTAGAATCTCCAGAGTCATGTGCTAACCTGACACAGAATGAGGCTCCCTAAGAATAAGTCTCACGCCATTTTGCTCCAGAATCGATTTGGGCCTTGACTCCGGATTTGCATTACAACTTCCTGAGGGGGGGAAATTGGGTGCATTTGCGCCTCACAGTTGTGCTCCCCAAGGGGCACTAAAGGGGCGCAAGTGACTTTGCGACTGGGCACGGCACAACTCACGACTCCCGCTAAATTCGGCAGGGGTTTAGCGGCGGCGCTATGGCGTTGCGGCCCGATCTCCTGCGCCCGGAGGGTGTGACGCCTTCGGCGCGCACATCGTCCCATTAGCGCCCCAGCCACTAAATTGGGTATCACCCCTGAGGCTGCACTGGGCGGTGTATGACATCATGGATCGGTGCTGGGGCCTCAACTATTTACAATCTATATTAATGACTTGGATGAAGGGACCGAGTGTAATGTAACCAAGTTTGTTACAAAGATGAGTGATAAAGCAAATTGTGAGGAGGACACAAAAAGTCTGCAAAGGGACAGGCTAAGTGAGTGGCCAAAAATTTGGTAGATGGAGTATAATGTGGGAAAATGTGAGGTTATCCACTTTAGCAGAAATTATAGAAAAGCAAATTATAATTTAAATGGAGAAAAATTGCAAAATCCTGCAGTACAGAGGGACCTGGGGGTCCTTGTGTATGAAACACAAAAAGTTAGTATGCAGGTACATCATCATCAACTTAGGCAGTCCCTCGAAACGAGGATGACTTGCTTCCACGCCAAAAAAAAGATGAGTTCACAGGTGTTTCAATGAAGGACCTAATATTCCAGGTCCCGAGCTTGAAGGGAGAAAGATGCCTGTGCGTGGATTTTTTTTAATGTATGGTGGCCGTTGCACACCAGGAAGGCAAATGGAATGTTGGCCTTTATTGCAAGGGGGATAGAGTATAAAAGCAGAGAAGTCCTGCAACAACTGTGCAGGGTATTGGTAAGGCCACACCTGGAGTACTGCATACAGTTTTGGTCTCCATATTTAAGAAAGGATATACTTGCTTTGGAGGCAGTTCAGAGAAGGTTCACTAGGTTGATTCTGGAGATGAGGGGGTTGACTTATGAGGATGGGTTGAGTGGGTTGGGCCTATACACATTGGAGTTCAGAAGAATGAGAGGTGATCTTGTTGAAACTTATAAGGTAGTGAGGGCGCTCGACAAGGTGGATGCAGAGAGGATATTTCCACTCATAGGGGAAACTAAAACTAGGGGACATAGTCTCAGAATAAGGGGCCGCCCATTTAAAACTGAGATGAGGAGAAATTTCTTCTCCCAAAGGGTTGTAAATTTATGGAATTATGGAGAGCTGTGGAGGCAGGGTCTTTGAATATATTTAAGGCGGAGATAGCCAGATTTTTGAGCGATAATGGAGTAAAGGGTTATGGGGAGCGGGCAGGGAAGTGGAGCTGAGTCCATGATCAGATCAGCCATTATCTTATTGAATGGCGGAGCAGACTCGAGGGGCCATATGGCCGACTCCTGCTCCTATTTCTTATGTTAAACTATAGTTATAAGGAGAGACATGAGATATTGGGACAATTTCCACTGGAGCAGAGAAGGCTAACAGAAGACTTAATAGAGGTTTTTCTAAAATGATGAGGGCTTTTAATGGAATTAATAGGGAATGGCTATTTGTTCTGGTCGGGGAGTCAGTGGCAAGGGCTCCTGAATGGAAAGTGGTCACTATGAAAGTGAGGAGACAAGTTAGAAGAATAAATGTTTTTCACACACGGATTTGTTCAAGCATGGACTGATGGTAGTGTACAAAGCCCCTATGTAGCACATGCATGAGACTGGCCTCTATATCGGCATTTACATGGTGTATGCCTTGTGAACATGTCCCTTGGCAACTCCAGAAGTCTTGTGCTGCACCGCATACCACCAGTTCTTGAGTGTGTCAAACATAACAATACATTTGATTGGTAGTTTTGAGAATTGCGAGCAAAATGTCAATCTGATCAGCCAAGTTTTGGCAAACCAGTAGATTGTCATCCTGGGACCAAATTGCTGCACTAAGATTTTTTTAATCAGAATTGTCCAACCCAGAGGATCTTTGTTTTAGCATCGAAGGTCAGAGTGATTTTTAAAAATGTATTACAGGGTTGGTACTCTAAACAGCAAAATCAATATTGTGTGTCCTGCTGTACAGATCAATAGAAAGCGCAGGCATTTAACCAGACGCTGGGGCATTTTTATTTTCCAAAAGAAGAAAAATCAGCTGGAAGATGATATGTCCTGACTATACAGTACAAATGCACACGAGGCCCATACTTGAGAGAAGGTCGCTCTGTGACCAGTAACCTTTATTCCAGCACTGAAGTGATGAAGATGGGTGGAGCTTCCCCTATTATATCTGAAAGTCCAGGTTAGGAGTGTCTCCCACAAGATCACCACCTAGTGGTCAATGTACTCACGGTGTACAACTTAGATCAGTTTATACATGGGTTACAATGACAGTTGAACACATGACATCACCCCCCCCCCCCACCAAAGTCTTATTGGTTGAGTCTCTCTGGTGGTTTACGCTCCCTTGTAGAGTGCCTGAGTTGGGGCTCCGGTTGTTGGGCGCTGGCCTGAGTGTCTGCTGTTTGCGGTGCCTCAGGCCTGTCCGGACTGCCCACAGTGACTGGGCTCTCCTCCACTTGGTTCTGGTGTTCGGTCATCTGTGGCGGAGTGAACTCTACATCATGTTCTTCCTCTGCTTCGTCTATGGGGTTGCTGAACCTCCTTTTTCTTTGATTCCACGTATTTGCGGCAGATTTATCCATTGGTAAATTTAACTACCAGAATCCTAATCCCCTCTTTGGCAATCACAGTGCCTGCGAGCCATTTGGGCCCTGCAGCGTAGTTGAGGACAAAGACAGGGTCATTGACATCAATACATCGTGCCCTCGCATTCCTGTCATGATAGTCACATTGTGACCGGTGCCTGCTCTCAACAATTTCTTTCATGGTGGGGTGTATAAGGGCTAACCTGGTTTTGAGTGTCCTTTTCATTAGCAGCTCTGCGGGTGGAACTCCTGTGAGCGAGTGTGGTCGGGATCTATTGGCCAACAGGAGGCGTGATAAGCGGTTTTGTAGGGAACCCCCTTGAATTCTGAGCATTCCCTGTTTGCTTATTTGCACTGCTCGTTCTGCCTGGCCGTTTGAGGCCGGCTTGAACGGTGCCGTTCTGACGTGGTTGATACCATTTCCTGCCATGAAGTCCTGGAATTCAGTGCTTGTAAAGCACGGGCTATTGTTGCTGACCAAGACGTCCGGTAGACCATGGGCGGCGAACATTGCCTGTAGACTTTCTACCGTGGCAGCGGATGTGCTTGAATTGAGAATGTCACACTCGATCCATTTGGAGTAGGCGTCTACTACAACCAAAAACATTTTTCCCATGAAAGGACCTGCGTAGTCCACATGGATGCGTGACCATGGCTTGGCGGACCAGGACCAGGGGCTAAGGGGGGCTTCCCTGGGTGCATTGCCCAGCTGGGCACACGTGTTGCACCTGCGAACACAAAGTTCCAGGTCTGCATCTATCCCTGGCCACCAAACGTGTGACCTGGCAATTGCCTTCATCATGGCAATGCCCGGGTGCTCATTCTGGAGTTCTCTGATAAACACCTCTCTGCCCATCTGGGGCATGACTACTCGGTTTCCCCACAGTAGGCAATCGGCCTGAATCGAGAGTTCATCCTTGCGCCTGAGAAATGGTTTAAATTCCTCAGGGCATGCCCCATGCGTGGGTGCCCAGTCCCCATTCAGGACACATTTCTTGACTATAGACAGTAGCGGGTCTCTATTTGGCCAGACTTTGATTTGACAGGCTGTCACGGGTGAGCCTTCGCTTTTGAAAGCTTCAACAGCCATAACCATCTCAGGAGCATGCTCGGTTGCCCCCTCGGTGATGGCTAGTGGGAGCCTGCTGAGTGCATCGGCGCAGTTTTCAGTGCCCGGTCTGTGCCGAATTGTATAGTCATAGGCGGCTAACGTGAGTGCCCACCTTTGTATGCAGGCCGATGCATTTGCATTTATGACCTTGTTGTCAGCCAAAAGGGTGTTGCGGGTTTGTGATCTGTCTCCAGCTCAAATTTCCTGCCAAACATATATTGCATATACACATGCAAGCGCTTCCTTTTCTACCATCCTGTAGCCCCTTTCTGCCTGGAGGCATAAGCTGCCGGCTGTAACTGACCCTTGGCATTAACATGCTGCAGCACACACCCGACCCCATAGGGCGACGTATCGCACGTTAAAACAAGTTTCTTACATGGGTCATATAGCGTTAACAGATTTTTGGAGCATAACAAATTTCGTGGTCTATCAAAAGCTCTTTCATGGCTATCCCCCGAGACCCAATCATGACCTTTGCGTAGGAGCACGTGTAGCGGCATGCTCAATTTGGGAAGAAAGTTACCAAGTTAGTTCAGGAGCCCCAGGAACGAACGTAGCTCCGTCATGTTACGGGGTCTGGGTGCTCTCTGCATCGCTTCCGTTTTGGATGCAGTAGGTCTAATCCCGTCTGCTGCTACCCTCATCCCCAGGAAAATTCTACCTCTGGAGCTAGGAAGACGCACTTTGCCTTTTTCAGTCGCAGCCCTGCTGGTCCAGTCTGTGTAGCACCTCTTCCAGGTTGTGGAGGTGTTCTTCAGTATTGCAAGCCGTGATGAGGATATCGTCTTGAAAAACCACGCCCTTGGAATCGACTTGAGGAGGCTTTCCATATTTCGTTGAAAGATCGCAGCGGCTGAGTGAATCCCGAATGGACATCTGTTATACTCAAACAACCCCTTGTGTGTCATGATGGTGGTCAGCTTCTTCGACTCACTCGCCAGCTCCTGGGTCATGTAAGCTGAGGTCAGGTTCAATTTTGAAAAAAAGTTTGCCACCGGATAGCGTCGCAAAGAGGTCCTCCGCTCGGTAGCGGGTACTGGCCTTGGAGTGACACCCGATTGATGGTGGCCTTGTAATCAGCACATATCCTGACCGACCCATCCGCCTTGAGCACCGGCACAATTGGGCTCGCCCAGTCACTGAATTCTACTGGCGAGATGATGCCTTCCCTCAGCAGGCGGTCCAATTCGCCTTCTATCTTTTCCCGCATCACGTACGGCACCGCTCTGGCCTTGTGGTGTACTGGCCTGGCGTCCGGGTTTATGTGAATCACTACCTTGGCCCCCATGAAAGTGCCAATGCCGGGTTGAAATAATGAGTCAAATTTGTCCAGGACCTGTGAGCATGATACTCGCTCCACAGAGGAAATTGCATTGACATCGCCCCATTTCTAGTTCATGATAGCAAGCCAACTCCACCCCAGTAGTGCGGGACCGTCCCCTGGGACAATCCAGAATGGCAATCTGTTCTCCGAATCTTTGTGGGTCATGACTACCATGGCACTGCCTAGCACCGGAATGATCTCCTTTTGTATATGTCCGTAGCTGTGCGTCAATCGGCAATAATTTTGGCCTCCTGGCCTTGGACGCCCACAACTTGTCGAACTGTTTGATACTTATCCGGGACTGGCTGGCCCCCGTGTCTAGCTCCATTGATACTGGGATGCCATTGAGGAGCACTTTCATCATTATCGGTGGCGTCCTGGTGTATGAACTGTGTATGTGCTCAACATGAACTCGCTGAACTTCAGCTTCCAGCGATTTCCCCCCAGTATTCATTTGGCCTCGTAGGGCTTACATCGGACCCGTCCTCCTCGTACATCAACCTGGCTGCAGACGTCCTGCACTTACGCCCCAAGTGACCGCTGATGTTGCAGTTTCTGCAGGTATATTGCTGAGCTCTGGCTGGGTGTTTGCCTCCACACCTCCAACATGAGCTGTTGTTGGAAACAAAAGGTCCATTACTCATCGATCATCTCTGACTGTCTCTGTAACTGTCCTTAAGCGCACCATTGACAGGTGTTGATGGCCCCATTACTGGCCACATTGTCCCTTGCGATGGCATGAATCGCCGTTCAGCTAGCCATTGTCTCTGTTGAATTCCCCCTTTGGGTTTGACTACATGCTCGGGCATGTCCGATTGCCCCTGCATGGCTGGAGAACTGTGTCCTGCATTAACAATATTGACTCCCTGTCCATTTGCTGCATTTAAGCCAAGATTTTTGTCAAACATCATTCTGGTCTCTTCCTCCCGAGATAAATGTCTGGGCCATCAAACCGCCGTTTCCAGGGTCAAGTCTTTGGTCTCAATCAGTTTCCTGAAAACCCCAGCGTGCCCGATACCCTCAATAAAAAAAGTCTCGCAGTATCTCCGCTCTGCATGCATCTGGGAACTTACATCGGCTCGCCAGTCGCCGGAGGTCTGCCATGAAGTCTGGAATGCTTTGCCCTTCTCGCCACCGGTGCGTGTAAAACCGATGTCTCACTATGTGCATGCTGCTCGCCGGTTTAAAGTGTTCCCCGATCAACTTACTGAGCTCTTCAAAAGTCTTGTCCACTGGATTTTCTGCCGCTAGAAGGTCCTTCATCAGGGAGTATGTCCTGGATCCACAAACCATCAGGAGATGAGCCCTGCGTTTGTCGGTCGAATCATGTCCCAACCATTCCTTAGTAATGAAACTTTGCTGTAGTCTCTCAATAAAACCGTCCCAATCATCACCAACATAGTACCTCTCATCTGTGCTGCTGGTGGCCATGCTCGCGTGGTTTAAATCCCAGTTTCTTGTCGCCAATGATATGTCCTTACTATACAGTACAAATGCACACGAGGCCCATACTTGAGAGAAGGTCACTCTGTGACCAGCAACCTTTATTAGCCAGCACTGAAGTGATGAAGGTGGGTGGAGCTTCCCCTTTTATACCTGAAAGTCCAGGTTAGGAGTGTCTCCCACAAGTTCACCACCTTGTGGTCAATGTACTCACGGTGTACAACTTAGGTCAGTTTATACATGGGTTACAATGACAGTTGAATACATGACAGAAGAGAAGTACATTCAGGCAAACAGATCAGGAAAGCTCCAAGTTCGATCGCCAGTATGTGATACGTCAGCTAATCTCAGCCACGGTGATGTTGGCTGGAGAGCTACATTTGGCCCACTTGTCCCTGACTTAAGAACATAAGAATTAGGAGCAGGAGTAGGCCCATATGGCCCCTGAAGCCTGCTCGCCATTCAGTAAGAGCGTGGCAGATCCTCGACCTCAACTCCACATTTCCGGCCGATCCCCATCTACCTTGATCCCCTGAGACTTGCGGAGGACAGGGTTCCTGGTTCTGAAGAGCAGGGGAGTTATCCTCGGTGTTCTGGCCAATATTTGTCTCTCAGCCAACATCATTAAAACAGATTATCTGGTCGTTATCACTGGCTGTATCTGGGAGCTTGCTGTGCGCAAATTGACTGCCACGTTTCCTACACTAGAACTACGACTACATTTCAAAAGTACGTCATTGGCTGTAAAATGCTGTGAGACATCTGGTGGTTGTGAAAGGTGCTATATAAATGCAAGTCTATCTGTCCTTATCGCTCTTTGAAAGTGTGCATGAATGGACTTTGGGTGAGGGTAGGATTGGACTTGGTGGTGGTACCCTCATGGTCAAATGCTCTGCTGGTACTTATCACCATGCTCACACGTGAGGAATAACCCTTCAGGAAAGGCACCAGAGGGCAACTGCCACCTGTAGAACTCTAACCCCAGCACATAGTCAAAGAATTCAGGAGAGGAGGAGGAAGAGAATAACATTCGTGGTTAAAGGAAGGAGAGAAAAAGACACACAGGTTTTGTTCAAAGTTTATCTCTCTTTGTCTGAATATGTAACTGTCTTTTCGATCTATGTCCCTTATCTAGGCATGTCTATCCTTTAATGGACAGTCTATTCTGGTTTGGTTGGATCTCTTGTTATCACTTCTTGTTGATTCCACTATCATGAGTCTCAGTTGGTCATCAATCTCTTGAGGCATTGTAGACGGAGAAAGGAGGGGAAGACATGAAAGGAAAGGGTGAGCATGGACAGCGTCAGGGCAGAGAGGAGAAGAGAAAGAAGGGGGGGAAGCAGGAAGAGGATGGGGGCTGTTATGTATGTAAACCTGTAATTACCATGTCTAACCACCAGAGGGCTTATCCCTTGGAGTCCCAAGGGATCCCACAATCCCTTGGGAGCACCTGTATATAAGGCGGCCTCACAGGCTGGAGAGGCACTCTGAGATCTGCGATAAAGGTCATACTTACTTTGAGCTTGCAGTATCTAGTCTGACTTTATCCAAGACATAACAGGGGCCATGTTGGAAGGGGAGATTGGAAAAGGAAGATGGAGCGGTGAGGAGGTGGGAGGGGGGAGGTGTGAGGAGCGGGCAAAAAGCTGCGAATGCTATTGAAGGGGTGAGAGGGAGGGGGGAAGGGGTGGGAAGGGGGTAATTGGGGGAAGGGGTGGAAGGAAGGGAGGGGAGAATTGAGGAAAGGAAGATCGCCAAGGTCAAAGGTCAGTGGTGGAACATGATGCCCAAGACCAGAATGCCCCTTAGTGGAACTGCTAAATCCTGTCAGGTGGAGGTGGGGAGGCGGGTCGCGGAAGGAAGCAATCTATCAGTCCGTGCTTGGGTTGGCAATTGATGCCAGGCTATGCTCTGAATTGCAGCCAGGGGAGGGTGAAGGAGAGGCCATGTGTGGAGTGGGAGAGGCAATCGGGCGGAGAGGGTGGTGGGGCGGGTGGGGGGGGGGTGTGGTGGTTAAGAGGGGGAAGAGTGTGAAGCTGAATGGGCTCCCATCGGTGTGTGGAGAGACGCTGGGGACACTTATGGACTCGTATAAGGAAGCCGGATTAGGCTGTGCCAAGAGCCAGCAGATTAGAGCAGGTCCAAGATCTTGGCGGCTATCACTGCAAGTGGGGTTAGTGGTCCGGGGGCGAGGGGGGTGCTTCTGAGGACTGCTTTTACCATTGGCCACAATGGGAGCAAGTACGGGTGGCAGGTACCAATGTTAGAGGGGTAAAGGCGGAGGTAGAGGTGGAGGGGGGGAGGGGAGAGATGTCCTGGAGGGATGTAAGGGGCAAAATATTTGTTTTAAATTAAAATTTATCTGAAAAATACTATACTTGCTTCCTATACTAGCCAAACCAACATGGCCACTGGCTAACACAATGGCGGCTCAGATACAGGTAGCCTGCTCCACAGCATCACTCAGTGGACAGAGCCCGCAATTACATTGAGACTCAACAAACTATTTTAGCATCAACTCTCAGCTTACCGGAATAACACCCCTTCTTTCAGCAGCTAACATTATGTGACACTTTTAATATTTAAAATCCCATCAAAGCACAGCTACAGGCATAAGAGATATTGCAGGCAAGGCCTTGGATTCAATCGGCGACTAGATATAGTTTTGGAGGGAGAATTGACTGAAGGAAGTAGGCGGGAAGAATGGCTTCATCCAAACATCGAGATGGGGGCTAATTGGGCCTGACAACCTCTTTCCATTTCCCCATCAAAAAATCATCTCTGATGGTTTATGTTTATCTGCCGATCTCTCTCTCTCCCTGTCTGGCTTATGATGTGTCTCTCTATTGCATGTATCTAAGGGCCAAAATTTGCCCGGGAGTTGCTCCGTTTTTTTGTGTAAGTGAGTTAGTTAGGATTTTTTAAAAGTTTTTTTTTCCAAAAGGAGGCGTTATCAGCCACATTCGCTCGTTTTGGCCATTTAAGCCAGTTTGGACAGTTAATAGTTGCTCCAAACTAGCTTAGGCCAGCGTATGTGGCCACTTGTGGCCGCACAGAAAACCCTTGCGGAGAGTTAAGATGGGGGCGGGGGGGTTGGAGGGAAGCGGAGAGGACCTTGCAAAGCACAAAACACCTTCACAACAACATTCAAGAAGCATAAAAACCATCAATAATAAATAAAAAATAAAACTTAAGTCCTACCTTCCTAACTCGGACCGGGAACTCAGCGGGCCGACTCTGACTCCTCTCCGACTCCGACTCTCTCTCTCTCTCTCTCTCTCTCTCTCTCTCTCAAGGACTACGACTCTCTTGAGGACTCTCTGACTCTCCGAGGACTTCTCTCCGGCTGGGGGCAGGTAGCTACTGCGCATGCGTGAAATCTTCAGTGCGCATGCGTTGAGCTGCCGGCACTGTTTTTTGCGCAGGGCCCTAGCTCCGCCCCCTAAATGGACAGACCATGCTGCGCCAAGCCATGGGGGAGGTCACAGAGCCGTCAGAATCCAGGGAGATCTTTTCGGCGCCGTTTTCACCCTAGGAAGTCGGCGCATCTCCAGTGAGTGCGCCGAAAAAATGGGAGGGCCAAATTTGGGCCCTATAAAATTTACTATATTTATACTTGTATTCACCCTGCCTATGGACAATAGTGTCTATAAATCCGTCTTGTTCTGCTTTAATCCTCTTTTTGGATTACAGCAGAATTTCTGCATCAAAATTGAAAATAAAATGAGATTACACTTTCTTTTCCAATTTTTGCCGTGAACACAATAGGTAAAGGAACATTCTGAGCACGTGTAGATTACTGCGATTCGATATTTTTTTTTACATAATGTTCAGCTTTAGCTATTTCGAGGAAACCATTTATTGCTGATATAGTATAGAGAGGGCATACATATTTTAAAGGCTTAAACCCCTCTGATTGCTCGAAGGCTCAGTTCACACCCCGTGCTTTGTATTGCTGGTTGATTGAAGGGAAGTTTTCTGTTAGTTTCTGTTCAAAGTACTCCCTCCAGCTCTCTCTCTCTCTCTCTCTGAGAATATATTTGTAGCTGTATATAGCACCTTGTGCAAAATGTCCTCCCATTTTAACCCAATGTTTCACGTCTTCAATTCGCTTGCCTGCTGCTCTGCTGATGTGCTACATGGAGACCCTGGTGGCGAAATTGCGCCCCTCTTGAAGGTCCATTTCATGGGACGGTAAGGCCTTTCCGACCGGGGGCAGGTGGGTGGGCCGATTCATCTGAAATTTCCCCCGGGTCGGGGTGGGGAGGAAGGGGGAGGGGGGGCGGGGGGTTGGGTGGGTAAAACGTGTTTCCACCCGGCCCGCGTTTCCAGCCCCGTCGGACACGTGTTGACCCCTTACCGCCCAGCGGCGACCTCTTTCCACCCCCGCCAGCGTCCGGTGCCCCCTGACAACTTCGTCCAGTGGGAAGCTGCCGGTGCTTGGGCGGCGCATCCGCCCTTAAAGGGGAAGGTGCACTGCCGCGTCGGCCATTTTGTTTTACTCTGAAGTCGGCCCGACAATGCCACAGGTTCAGCCGGGCCACCGACAGGCAGCCCTTCACACCTCCCCTGTTGGGTGCTGGGCCTCTGGTCCGGCTGAAGACCCCCCCACCCCCCCCCCCCCACCCCCGATGGTCCACTGGGTACCACTAAATTGGCTGCAGCGCTCACAGCGGCCGTCCCCCTTTAACTGAAGCTACGCATCAGCGCCGGCAACACTGCCCGCCTTCCGCCCCACTCCCAAAGCGCTTCCGCCCCTCAGCCGCCCCCAAACACCGCTCGGACAAATTAAAAAAAGTTAAAGAGGCCAATTTCTCACCACAATTCGAATTATCCGCCCCATTTGGGGCGCAACGCAATTTCTAGCTTCCCCCATGTTTTCATGTGTAGTAAATCATCTGACATTGATTGGGACCAGTTGGTGGGGGGAGTGCAGTCCATAGCTGACCAGCCCCGGGGGAAAGAATTGCAAATGGATAACTAAACTTGAGCAGGTAGTAGACGGAGTCCTTTTATTGTTAGCACTGTTAAAGCTTGACTCATCAATGGGACACGGAGAGAACATAAGAAATAGGAGCAGGAGTAGGCCATTTGACCCCTTGAGCCTGCTCCTACTATTCAGTAAGATCATGGCTGATCATGCATCTCAAGTCTATCTTTCCTGCCTGATCTTACCTATCCCTTGATTCCTTTAGTTTCCAAAAATCCACCGACCTCTGAGGTAGATCTCTCATTGAGGATTGAGATTATTTTTCCCATTTGGTTCCAGGTAATCAACAAAAACAACTTGTATTTATATAGCACCTTTAACGTAGTGAGACATCCCAAGGCCCTTCACAGGAGTATTATGAGATGAAAAAATTTGACACCGAGCCGCATAAGTAAAAATTAGCGCAGGTGACCAAAAGCTTGGTCAAAGAGGTAGATTTTAAGGAGCGTCTTGAAGAAGGAGGAAAGAGAGGCGGAGAAGATTAGGGAGAGAATTCCAGAGCTTAGGGTCCAAGCAACAGAAGGCACAGCCACCAATGGTTGAGCGATTATAATCAGAGATGCTGAAGAGAGCAGAATTAGAGGAGCGCAGACATCCAAGTGGGGTTGTGAGGCTGGAGGAGATTACAGAGATAGGGAGGGGCGAGGCCATGGAGGGATTTGTAAACAAGGATGAGAATTTTGAAATCGAGGCGTTGCTTAACCGGGAGCCAATGTAGGTCAGTGAGCACAGGGGGTGATGGGTGAGCGGGACTTGGTGCGAGTTAGGACATGGACAGCCGAGATTTGGATCACCTCTAGTTTACGTAGGGTAGAATGTGGGAGGCCAACCAGGAGTGCATTGGAATAGTCAAGTCTAGAGGTAACAAAGGCATGAATGAGGGCTTCAGCAGCTGATGAGCTGAGGCAAGGGCGGAGATGGGTGATATTACGGAGATGGAAATAGGCAGTCTTAGTTATGCTGCGGATATGTGGTCAAAAGCTCATTTCAGGGTCAAATATGACACCATGGTTGTGAACAATGTGGTTCAGCCTCAAACAGAAGTTGGGGAGAGGGTTGGAGTCAGGGGCTAGGGAACGAAGATTGTGGCGGGTACCAAAAACAATGGCTTTGGTTTTCCCAGTATTCAACTGGAGAGAATTTCTGCTCATCCAGTACTGGATGTCGGACAAGCAGTCTTGACAATTTGGAGACTGGAGTGTTCGAGAGAAGTGTTAGTGAGGTAGAGTTGGGTGTCATCAGTGTACACGTGGAAACTGACACTGTGTTTTTGGATGATGTCGCCGAGGGGCATCATGTAGATGAGAAATAGGAGGGGGCCAAGGATAGATCCTCGGGGGACACCAGAGGGAACGATGCGGGAGTGGGAAGAGAAGCCGTTGCAGGAGATTCTCTGGCTACGATTAGATGGATAAGAATGGAACCAGGCGAGTGCAGTCCCACCCAGCTGGACGATGGTGGAGAGACGTTGGAGGAGAATGGAGTGGTCAACCGTGTCAAAGGCTGCAGACAGGTCAAGAAGGGCGAGGAGGGATAGTCTGCCTTTGTCAACAGTCACAAAGGATGTCATTTGTGACTTTGAGAGTTGTTTCTGGTACTGTGGCAGGCGCGGAAACTGGATTGTAGGGATTCAAACATGGAATTGCGGGACCAATATCCTCGCGGGGAGTGGGGGGGGTTTGCTAGCACTGTTAGGGAGGGTGTAAACTAGCTTGGCAGGGGGATGTGAACCTGAGAATAGCTTCAGTAGAAAGAGAAGCAAAGCTGGAAATGGAAAGCCAAAATATAGAAAGTGAATTTGGAAGACAGAGCAAACAAGGGCTAGAAAATAGACAACAAGGAAATTTGGCAGTGCTAAATGGTGTGTACTTCACTGCAAAGAGTATAGGGAATAAGGCAGGTGAGCTGAGAGCACAGATAGACATTTGGGAATGCGATATTATAGCTAGTACTGAGACATGCCTGAAAGAAGGACAGGTATGGCAGCTCAACATTCCTGGTTATAGGCTTTTCAGTCGGGACAGAGAGGCGGGTAAAAAAGGAGGTGACAGGGGGTGGGGGGGGAGGTGCAGGTGGTCGCAGTATTGATTAAAGAAACAATTACAGCCCTGAGGAAGGATGATATTGGAAGGATCATTAAATGAGGCCATAGGGGTTGAATTGAAGAACAAAAAAGGGGCGAACACACTACTGGGAGTGTACTATAGACCCCCAAACAGTCAGAGAGAGATGGAAGAACAAATATGTAGGCAAATTTCTGAGAAGTGCACAAACTATAGGGCAGTAAAAGGGGATTTCAACTACCCTACTATTAACTGGGATAAGATTAGTGTGCAAGGTATAGAGGGGCGGAATTCCTAAAATACATTCAGGAGAACTTTTTTAGCCAGTATGTAGCAAGCCCAACAAGGGAGGGGGCGGTACTGGATTTATTTTTAGGGAATGAAGCTGGGTAGGTGGAAGGGGTATCAGTGGGAGAGCATTTTGGTGCTAGTGATCATAATTCAGTTAGATTTAGGGTAGTTGTGGAAAAGGACAAAGCTAGAGCAGGAATAAAAGTTCGCAATTGGGGAAAAGCCAATTTTGATAAGCGGAGGGATGATTTAGCTAAAGTGGACTGCAAAGAGCTATTTGAAGGTAAATCAGTGTCAGAACAGTGGGAGGTATTCAAGGAGGAAATCCAGAGGGTTCAGAGCAAGAATGTTCCCTGAAAGAAAAAGGGTGGGACTAACAAATCTAGAGCCCCCTGGATGTCAGGGGGTATACAGGGTAGGATAAAGACAAAAAGGGCAGCTTATGACAGATACCGAGGGCTCAATACTGCAGAAATTGTAGAGGAGTTTAGACCGTGCAGAGTTGAAATTAAAAAGGAAATTAGGAAAGCAAAGAGAGAGCATGAAAAAATGTTGGCAAGGAAAATCAAGAAAATGCCAAAGATGTTTTATAAATACATTAAGAGCAAGATGATAACAAAAGAAAGAGTAGGGCCTATTAGAGACCATAAAGATAATCTGTGTGGAGGCGGAAGACGTGGGCATAGTTCTTAATGAATACTTTGCATCTGTTTTCACAAAAGAGAGGAGCAATGCAGACTTTGCAATGAGGGAGGAGGAGTGTGAAATATTAGATGAAGTAAATGTAGAGAGAGGAAGTATTAAGGGGTTTAGCAGCTTTGAAAGTGGATAAGTCCCCAGGCTCGGATTAAATGTATCCCAGGCTGTTAAGAGAATCAAAAGAGGAAATAGCAGAGGCTCTGACCATCACTTTCCAGTCCTCTCTGGCTACAGGTGTGGTGCCGGAGGACTGCTAATGTTGTACCTTTGTTTAAAAAGAGAGAAAGGGATAAGCTGAGTAATTACAGGCCAGTCAGTCTAACCTCGATGGTGGGAAAATTATTGGAAAAAATTCTGAGGGACAGGATAAATCTTTATTTAGAAAGACACGGATTAATCAAGGACAGTTAGCATGGATTTGTTAAGGGAAGGTCATGTCTGACTAACTTGATTGAATATTTTGAGGAGGTAACAAGGAGGGTCGATGAGGGCAGTGCATTTAATGTAGTGTTTATGGACTTTAGCAAGGCTTTTAATAAGGTCCCACATGGCAGACTGGTCACAAAAGTAAAAGCCCATGGGATCCAGGGCAAAGCAACAAGTTGGACTCAAAATTGGCTCAGAGGCTGGAAGCAAAGGGTAATAGTTGATGGGTGGTTTGTGACTGGAAGGCTGATTCCAATGGGGTTCCACAGGGCTCAGTATTAGGTCCCTTTTTGTGGTACAGGTAGAGCGTCTAAAATCTGGAAACCTTGTGACCGAGGCCTTTCCGGATTTTGGGCGTTTCCGGATTTCAAAACGTCTTTCCGACATCCCGAGTCCGGAAACGTCTGGGCCAAGGTAAGGGGGTGGAGGGGAGGGGGATCGGATAGCCGAGGTAAGCGGGGGATGTGGGTGCGGGGGAGGTCAGGCAGCCGAGACGGGGAGGGGGAGTTGGGGGGGGGGCAAAGGCGGGGGAGTTCGGAACATTTTCCGGTTTACGGATGACACCGCCATGAATCAGCCCCGTTGTCCGGATTCCGGAACATTTTGAAATTCGGAACTCCGGATTTCGGACGCTCAAGCCTTTTTATATCAATGATTTAGACTTGAATGTAGGGGGTATGATTAAGAAGTGTGCAGATGATATTAAAATTGGCTGTGTGGTTGATGATTAAGAAGAAAGCTGTAGGCTGCAGGAAGATATCGATGGACTGGTCAGGTGGGCAGAACAGTGGCAAATGGAATTCAATCCAGATAAGTGTGAGGTAATGCATTTGGGGAGGGCTAACAGGGAATACATATTAAATGGTAAGACACTGAGAAGTGTAGAGGAACAAAGGGACCTTGGAGTGCAGGTCCACAGATCCCTGAAAGTAGCAGGTCAAGTAGATAAATTGGTTAAGAAGCCATACGGAATGCTTGCCTTTATTAGCTGAGGCATAGAATGCAAGAGCAGGGAGGTTATGCTTGAACTATATAAAACACTAGTTAGGCCACAGCTGGAGTACTGCGTGCAGTTCTGGTAACCACATTACAGAAAAGATGTGATTGCAATAGAGAGGGTACAGAGGAGATTGACGAGGATGTTGCCTGGACTGGAGAATTTTAGCTATGAGGAAAGATTGGATAGGCTGGAGTTGTTTTCTTTGGAACAGAGGAGGCTGAGGAGAGACCTTATTGAGGTGTATAAAATTATGAGGGGCCGAGATAGAGTGGATAGGAAGGACCTATTTCCCTTAGCAGAGGGGTCAATAACCAGGGGGCATAGATGTAAGGTAATTGGTAGAAGGCTTGGAGGGGAAATTTCTTCACCCAGAGGGTGGTGGGGGTCTGGAACTCACTGCCTGAAAGGGTGGTAGAGGCAGAAACCCTCACCACATTTAAAATGTGCAGCTGGTGTGCTGTAACCTGCAGGGCTGCTGACCAAGAGCTGCAAAGTGGAATTAGGCTGGACAGCTCTTTGTCGGCCGGCGCGGACATGATGGGCTGAAGTGGCCACCTTCCGTGCTGTAAATTTTTATGCTTCGATGAAGGATGGGCATGGAGTTGGGAGGCGACAACACGTTCAAGGAATTTGGAAAGGAAAGGGAGGTTGGAGGTGGGGCAGTAGTTTGCAAGGATGGAGGGGTCGAGGGTTGCTTTTTTGAGTAGAGTGGTGATGACGACAGATTTGCGGGAAAGGGGCACAGTACTTGAGGAGAGAGAACCGTTAACCTGCATAATCCTGCAAACCAATGCCCCAACAAGTAAGACGGTCCTTGTTGGACAAGCAGTGGGAGCTTACCAGTGCTTTAATTCATGGACAGTGCTGGATTTGCCTTTGACTTGTGGGAACACCTATATTTCACTAGACCAACCTGTGCTGACCTTCTTAGTAAATTGTGCGTATTTCTACAGGAAGAGAATATCTACTCCATATTGGGGAAGCAGAAGCTTTGCTGAAGTGAATTTCTCAGCAGCTTGGTTTGAAGACTCTTAAACATGGTGAGAAATTTCTGTGGGTGGAAGATACAAAGCTGAGCAAAAAAGAACGGGTCAGAGTGGCAGGGGCGAGGCAGAGATGGAATTGTTGATGGGAAAAGTGGATTAATGTCTGAAGCAGAATGAGATACAAGGCTGTGTGGAAAAAGTAGTGTTGGATTGCTGTAGCAAAGAACTGGAACAGAAAAGCAAGACTTACATTTATGTAGCGCCTTTTACGACCTCCGGACCTCTCAAAGCACTTTACAGCCAATGAAGTGCATTTTGGAGTGTAGTCACTGTTGTAATGTGGGAAACGCAGCAGCCAATTTGCGCACAGCAAGCTCCCACAAACAGCAGTGTTGGAATGACCAGATGATCTGTTTTTTGCGGGATAAATATTGGTCAGGGTACCTGCTCTTCTTGGAAATAGTGTCATGGGATCTTTTAAGTCCAATTGAGAAAGCAGGCAGGGCCTCGGTTTTCATCATCATCACAGACAGTCCCTCGAACCGAGAATGACTTGCTTCCACGTCAAAAAGTTCACAGGTGTTTCAATGAAGGACCTAATATTCCAGGTCCCGAACTACATGTTGAAGGGTGGAAGATACCTGTTCGTGGATTTTTTTAACGTGGGGTGGCCGTTGCACACCAGCCACCACACGGGCTTGACAGAGCTAGGTCTGGGTCCAGTAGCAAGGATTAACCAAGATGACTGGAGACCTGCTCTGCTGCACGGACCTAGTGCACACACATATCGCAGTGTGGGCTGGCCTGTGCTCCCCCTGGGCCCTCACCTCTTCTGGGCCCCGAACTCGCGCCTCTCCTGGGCCCCAATCACGTGGCTCTACAATCTCTCGCCGCTCCTTCGCCCCGACCTCACCGCTCCTGCTGTACCTGCCCCACGCTCCAATCACCGACCTGGACCTTGGTGATGTCCCTTTTCACTGCTGTTGCTCTCCTGCTCCAGCATGTGCTGCTCCCTGGAGTGGTGTGCTGCACGCTGCTCCTTCCACTCCCTGGCCTGCTCCGATGGTGCTCGCAGGCCTGGGGCCACACAGACTGCTGGGCTTGGCAGCCACGCCACTCCCTCCATTCCCGGAGCCTCGGTTTTACATCTCATCCGAAAGACGGCACCTCCGACAGTGCAGCGCTCTCTCAGTACTGCACTGGAGTGTCAGCCTAGATTTTATGCTCATGCACTGAGGTTTGGTAGCCAACCTGGGGCCCGGTGAGCGTGGCTGAGCTGCACACAAGCTGAGCAATCGGAGAGGATGCTGCAGTGAGTCAGTTTAAGAGACTTTCGCTGTAAGGACGTTGTCAAATCCATTAACTGGGAACATGATCCTTTGTGTTGTGTTAGACTGAAACATGGTAAGCAAACCTGATGGAAATAGAGGGGCACACTTCAACAGAGCTCCATGATCACTCGCAGAAAGTGATGAATTCTCAAGTGACTGCTCTATGGTTTTTTTTAAGCAACATTTCTCTGCAACCCTTGTTATGGGAGCTGAC
Source organism: Pristiophorus japonicus (assembly GCF_044704955.1). Classification (NCBI taxonomy): domain Eukaryota; kingdom Metazoa; phylum Chordata; class Chondrichthyes; family Pristiophoridae; genus Pristiophorus; species Pristiophorus japonicus. The sequence goes on from NC_091984.1 coordinate 228,604,788, forward strand.
AAACTAATCAAAAAGCTATGGGATGTCTCATGGTTTTCTCAACACGACTGGGATGCAGAGCAGCAGTGTACTTTATGAACACAGTTATAAAGATAAAGAGAGGTAGATGAAAATGCATGGTGGTTGATTTTGATTCCCCGATGATGAATCGTGTATATTTTTTTTTAAAAGTCTATTTATATTTATTCCAGAATTTCAATTTATCCTGTAATAACAAATTCAGAATGCAAGATGCAGAACTGGATTGTAGCTGGGGGTAACGGCAATCTGATTGGAATTCACACAGCAACACCATTTTATAGTAAAGGAACTTCCAAGAACTGATTGACCAGTCACAGGAAAGGGGAACATGTGCAAAATATAATTTGCTGCAAAGTTTAACAGGTGCAGTGTTGCAAAGAATTGTCACTGGAATTCTAGGGTCCAAGAGATTGAAAGGGTTTCGAGGGATATGGGGATAGGGTAGGAAAGAGACATTGAGGTCGAAGATCAGCCACAATCAACAGATCAGATCAAAGCTCTGCAGTCCTGCCACATCCAGTCGTGAATGGCAGTGGACCATTAAACGTCTAACAGGAAGAGGAGGCTCCATGAACATCCCCATCCTCAGTGATGGCGGAGCCCAGCACGCGAGTGCAAAAGACAAGGCTGAAGCGCTTGCATCCATCTTCAGCCTGAAGTGCCGAGTGGCTGATCCATATCGGCCTCCTCCTGAGGTCCCCACCATCACAGGAGCCAATCTTCAGCCAATTTGATTCACTCCACGTGATTTCAAGAAACGGCTGCGCACACTGAATGCAGCAAAGGCTAAGGACCCCGACAACATCCCGGCTCTCGTGCTGAAGATGCCAGGTGGTTAGATTCTCATTTGTGAGAGATAATCATTGCCTGGCACTTTTGTGGCGTGAATGTTACTTGCCACTTATCAGCCCAAGCCTGAATGCCGTCCAGATCTTGCACATGGGCATGGACTGCTTCCTTTTCTGAGGAGTTGCAAATGGAACTAAACACTGTGCAGTCATCAGCAAATGTCCCCACTTCTGATCTTATGATGCAGAGAAGGTCATTGATGAACCAGCTGAAGATGGTTGGACCTTGGACACTGCCCTGTGGAACCCTTACAGCGATGTCTGGGATGAATGACCTCCAACCATATTGATATTCAACGGCATTACCCATCACCAAATCTCCCACCATCAACATCCTAGGGGTCACCATTGACCAGAAACTTTATTGGACAAGACATTATAAATAGCCACAGTGGTTCCAGTACAGCTACAACACTGGCATAGAAACATAGAAACATAGAAAATAGGTGCAGGAGCAGGCCATTCGGCCCTTCGATCCTGCACCGCCATTTAATGAGTTCATGGCTGAACATGCAACTTCAGTACCCCATTCCTGCTTTCTCGCCATACCCCTTGATCCCCCGAGTAGTAAGGACGATATCTAACTCCTTTTTGAATATATTTAGTGAATTGGCCTCAACAACTTTCTGTGGTAGAGAATTCCACAGGTTCACCACTCTCTGGGTGAAGAAGTTTCTCCTCATCTCGGTCCTAAATGGCTTACCTCTTATCCTTAGACTGTGACCCCTGGTTCTGGACTTCCTCAACATTGGGAACATTCTTCCTGCATCTAACCTGTCTAAACCCGTCAGAATTTTAAACGTTTCTATGAGATCCCCTCTCATTCTTCTGAACTCCAGTGAATACAAGCTCAGTTGATCCAGCCTTTCTTGATAGGTCAGTCCCACCATCCCGGGAATCAGTCTGGTGAACCTTCGCTGCACTCCCTCTATAGCAAGAATGTCCTTCCTCAAGTTAGGAGACCAAAACTGTACACAATACTCCAGGTGTGGCCTCACCAAGGCCCTGTACAACTGTAGTAACACCTCCCTGCCCCTGTACTCAAATCCCCTCGCTATGAAGGCCAACATGCCATTTGCTTTCTTAACTGCTTGCTGTACCTGCATGCCAGCCTTCAATGACTGATGTACCATGACACCCAGGTCTCGTTGCACCTCCCCTTTTCCTAATCTGTCACCATTCAGATAATAGTCTGTCTCTCTGTTTTTACCACCAAAGTGGATAACCCCACATTTATCCACATTATACTTCATCTACCATGCATTTACCCACTCACCTAACCTATCCAAGTCACTGCAGCCGCATAGCATCCTCCTCGCAGCTCACACTGCCACCCAACTTAGTGTCATCCGCAAATTTGAAGATACTACATTTAATCCCCTCGTCTAAATCATTAATGTACAATGTAAACAGCTGGGGCCCCAGCACAGAACCCTGCGGTACCCCACTAGTCACTGCCTGCCATTCTGAAAAGTCCCCATTTACTCCTACTCTTTGCTTCCTGTCTGCCAACCAGTTCTCAATCCACGTCAGCACACTACCCCCGATCCCATGTGCTTTAACTTTACACATTAATCTCTTGTGTGGGACCTGCTCGAAAGTCTTCTGAAAGTCCAAATACACCACATCAACTGGTTCTCCCTTGTCCACTCTACTGGAAACATCCTCAGAAAATTCCAGAAGATTTCCCTTTCACAAATCCATGCTGACTTGGACCTATCATGTCATCTCTTTCCAAATGCGCTGCTATGACATCCTTAATAATTGATTCCATCATTTTACCCACTACCGATGTCAGGCTGACAGGTCTATAATTCCCTGTTTTCTCTCTCCCTCCTTTTTTAAAAAGTGGGGTTACATTGGCTACCCTCCACTCCATAGGAACTGATCCAGAGTCAATGGAATGTTGGAAAATGACTGTCAATGCATCCGCTATTTCCAAGGCCACCTCCTTAAGTACTCTGGGATGCAGTCCATCAGGCCCTGGGGATTTATCGGCCTTCAATCCCATCAATTTCCCCAACACAATTTCCTGACTAATAAGGATTTCCCTCAGTTTCTCCTTCTTACTAGACCCTCTGACCCCTTTTATATCCGGAAGGTTGTTTGTGTCCTCCTTAGTGAATACCGAACCAAAGTACTTGTTCAATTGGACTACCATTTCTTTGTTCCCCGTTATGACTTCCCCTGATTCTGACTGCAGGGAACCTACATTTGTCTTTACTAACCTTTTCCTCTTTACATATCTATAGAAGCTTTTGCAGTCCGTCTTAATGTTCCCTGCAAGCTTCCTCTCGTACTCTATTTTCCCTGCCCTAATCAAACCCTTTGTCCTCCTCTGCTGAGTTCTAAATTTCTCCCAGTCCCCAGATTCGTTGCTATTTCTGGCCAATTTGTATGCCACTTCCTTGACTTTAATATTATCCCTGATTTCCCTTGATAGCCACGGTTGAGCCACCTTCCCTTTTTTATTTTTACATCAGACAGGGATGTACAATTGTTGTAGTTCATCCATGCGGTCTCTAATAGTCTGCCATTGCCCATCCACTGTCAACCCCTTAAGTATCATTCGCCAATCTATCCTAGCCAATTCACGCCTCATACCTTCAAAGTTACCCTTCTTTAAGTTCTGGACCATGGTCTCTGAATTAACTGTTTCATTCTCCATTCTAATGTAAAATTCCACCATAGTATGGTCACTCTACCCCAAGGGGCCTCGCACAACGAGATTGCTAATTAATCCTCTCTCATTACACAACACCCAGCCTAAGATGGCCTCCCCCCTAATTGGTTCCTCGACATATTGGTCGAGAAAACCATCCCTTATGCACTCCAGGAAATCCTCCTCCACCGTAATGCTTCCTGTTTGGTTAGCCCAATCTATGTGCATATTAAAGTCACCCATTATAACTGCTGCACCTTTATTGCATGCACCCCTAATTTCCTGTTTGATGCCCTCCCAAACATCACTACTACTGTTTGGAGGTCTGTACACAACTCCCACTAATGTTTTTTGCCCTTTGGTGTTCTGCAGCTCTACCCATATAGATTCCACATCATCCAAGCTAATGTCCTTCCTAACTATTGCATTAATCTCCTCTTTAACCAGCAATGCTACTCCACCTCCTTTTCCTTTTAGTCTATCCTTCCTGAATGTTGAATACGCTTGGATGTTGAGTTCCCAGCCCTGATCATCCTGGAGCCACGTCTCTGTAATCCCAATCACATCATATCTGTTCACATCTATTTGCACAGTTAATTCATCCACCTTATTACGGATACTCCTTGCATTAAGACCCAAAGCCTTCAGGCTTGTTTTTTTAACACCCTTTGTCCTTTTAGAATTATGATGTAGTGTGGCCCTTTTTATTTCTTGCCTTTGTTTACTCGGCCTTCCACTATTGCTTTTTGCCTTTCTACCATCTGTTTCTGACTCCATATTACTTCGCCCTGTCTCGCTGCATAGGTTCCCATCCCCCTGCCATATTAGTTTAAACACTCACTATCTGCATTAGCATATGTTACCCCCAGGACATCAGTTCCAGTCCTGCCCAAGTGCAGACCGTCCCTTTTGTACAGGTCCCACTTCCCCCAGAACTGGTTCCAATGTCCCAGGAATTTGAATCCCTCCCTCTTGCACCACTGCTCAAGCCATGTATTTATTCTAACTATCCTGCTCCCTCTACTCTGATTAGCATGTGGCACTGGTAGCAATCCAGAGATTACTACCTTTTGAGGTCCTACTTTTTAATTTAACTCCTAGCTCCCTAAATTAAGCTTGTAGGTATCTCTTCCCGCTTCTTACCTATATCGTTGGTACCTACATGTACCATGACAACTGGCTGTTTACCCTCCCTCTCCAGAATGCTCTGCAGCCGCTCCGAGACATCCTTGACCCTTGCACCAGGGAGGCAACATACCATCCTGGAGTCTCGGTTGCGGCCGCAGAAACTCCTATCTATTCCCCTTACAATAGAGTCCCCTATCACTATAGCTCTCCCACTCTTTTTTTCCCGCCCTTCTGTGCAGCAGAGCCACCCATGGTGCCATGAACCTGGCTGCTTGCCTTCCCTTGGTAAGTCATCTCCCCCAACAATAACCAAAACGGTATATCTGTTTTGGAGGGAGATGACCGCAGGGGACTCCTGCAATACCTTCCTGCTCTTGCCTTGACTCTTGGTCACCCATTCACTATCTGTCCTAACCCTTACCTGCAGTGTGACCAACTCACTAAATGTGCTATCCACAACATTCTCAGCATCGCGCATGCTCCAGAGTCAGTCCATCCGCAGCTCCAGTGCCGTCATGCGGTCTGTCAGGAGCTGCAGCTGGACACACTTCCCGCACACATAAGAACATAAGAATTCGGAACAGGAGTCAGCCATCTAGCCCCTCGAGCCTGCTCCGCCATTCAACAAGATCATAGCTGATCTGGCCGTGGACTCAGCTCCACTTACCCGCCCGCTCCCCGTAACCCTTAATTCCCTTATTGGTTAAAAATCTATCTATCTGTGACTTGAATACATTCAATGAGCTAGCCTCAACTGCTTCCTTGGGCAGAGAATTCCACAGATTCACAACCCTCTGGGAGAAGAAATTCCTTCTCAACTCAGTTTTAAATTGGCTCCCCCGTATTTTGAGGCTGTGCCCCCTAGTTCTAGTCTCCCCGACCAGTGGAAACAACCTCTCTGCCTCTATCTTGTGTATCCTTTTCATTATTTTAAATGTTTCTATAAGATCCCCCCTCATCCTTCTGAACTCCAACGAGTAAAGACCCAGTCTACTCAATCTATCATCATAAGGTAACCCCCTCATCTCTGGAATCAGCCTCGTGAATCGTCTCTGTACTCCCTCCAAAGCTAGTATATCCTTCCTTAAGTAAGGTGACCAAAACTGCACACAGTACTCCAGGTGCGGCCTCACCAATACCCTATACAGTTGCAGAAGGACCTCCCTGCTTTTGTACTCCATCCCTCTCGCAATGAAGGTCAACATTCCATTCGCCTTCCTGATTACCTGCTGCACCTGCAAACTAACTTTTTGGGATTCATGCACAAGGACCCCCAGGTCCCTCTGCACCGCAGCATGTTGTAATTTCTCCTCATTCAAATAATATTCCCTTTTACTGTTTTTTTTTTTCCAAGGTGGATGACCTCACACTTTCCGACATTGTATTCCATCTGCCAAACCTTAGCCCATTCGCTTAACCGATCTAAATCTCTTTGCAGCCTTTCTGTGTCCTCTACACAACCCGCTTTCCCACTAATCTTTGTGTTATCTGCAAATTTTGTTACACTACACTCTGTCCCCTCTTCCAGGTCACCTATGTATATTGTAAACAGTTGTAGTCCCAGCACCGATCCCTGTGGCACACCACTAACCACCGATTTCCAACCCGAAAAGGACCCATTTATCCCAACTCTCTGCTTTCTGTTTGCCAGCCAATTTTCTATCCATGCTAATAGATTTCCTCTGACTCCGCGTACCTTTATCTTCTGCAGTAACCTTTTGTGTGGCACCTTATCGAATGCCTTTTGAAAATCTAAATACACCACATCCATCGGTATACCTCTATCCACCATGCTCGTTATATCCTCAAAGAATTCCAGTAAATTAGTTAAACATGATTTCCCCTTCATGAATCCATGCTGCGTCTGCTTGATTGCACTATTCCTATCGAGATGTCCCGCTATTTCTTCCTTAATAGTTTCAAGCATTTTCCCCACTACAGATGTTAAACTAAGCGGCCTATAGTTACCTGCCTTTTGTCTGCCCCCTTTTTTAAACAGAGGCGTTACATTAGCTGTTTTCCAATCCGCTGGTACCTCCCCAGAGTCCAGAGACTTTTGGTAGATTATAACGAATGCATCTGCTTTAACTTCCGCCATCTCTTTTAATACCCTGGGATGCATTTCATCAGGACCAGGGGACTTTTCTACCTTGAGTCCCATTAGCCTGTCCAGCACTACCCCCGCTAGTGATAGTGATTGTCTCAAGGTCCTCCCTTCCCACATTCCTGTGACCAGCAATTTTTGGCATGGTTTTTGTGTCTTCCACTGTGAAGACCGAAGCAAAATAATTGTTTAAGGTTTCAGCCATATCCACATTTCCCATTATTAAATCCCCCTTCTCATCTTCTAAGGGACCAACATTTACTTTGGTCACTCTTTTCCATTTTATATATCTGTAAAAGCTTTTACTATCCGTTTTTATGTTTTGCGCAAGTTTACCTTCGTAATCTATCTTTCCTTTCTTTATTGCTTTCTTAGTCATTCTTTGTTGTCGTTTAAAATGTTCCCAATCTTCTATTTTCCCACTAACCTTGGCCACCTTATACGCATTGGTTTTTAATTTGATACTCTCCTTTATTTCCTTGGTTATCCACGGCTGGTTATCCCTTCTCTTACCGCCCTTCTTTTTCACTGAAATATATTTTTGTTGAGCACTATAAAGAACTCCTTAAAAGTCCTCCACTGTTCCTCAATTGTGCCACCGTTTAGTCTGTGTTTCCAGTCTACTTTAGCCAACTCTGCCCTCATCCCACTGTAGTCCCCTTTGTTTAAGCATAGTATGCTCGTTTGAGACACTACTTCCTCACCCTCAATCTGTATTACAAATTCAACCATACTGTGATCACTCATTCCGAGAGGATCTTTTACTAGGAGATCGTTTATTATTCCTGTCTCATTACACAGGACCAGATCTAAGATAGCTTGCTCCCTTGTAGGTTCTGTAACATACTGTTCTAAGAAACAATCCCGAATGCATTCTGTGAATTCCTCCTCAAGGCTACCCCGTGCGATTTGATTTGACCAATCGATATGTAGGTTAAAATCCCCCATGATTACTGCCGATCGTTTTTCACATGCCTCCATTATTCCCTTGATTATTGCCCTCCCCATCGTGACGTTATTATTTGGGGGCCTTTTAACTACACCCATCAGTGACTTTTTCCCCTTACTATTTCTAATCTCCACCCACAATGAATCAACATTTTGTTCATTGGAGCCAATATCATCTCTCACAACTGCCCTGATATCGTCCTTTATTAACAGAGCTACCCCACCTCCTTTCCCTTCTTGTCTATCTTTACGAATCGTCAGATACCCCTGTATGTTTAATTCCCAGTCTTGGCCACCCTGCAACCACGTTTCTGTATTGGCCACCAAATCATACCCATTTGTAATGATTTGTGCCATCAACTCATTTACTTTATTTCGAATGCTGCGTGCGTTTAGGTCGAGTGTTTTATTACTAGTTTTTAAACCATGATTTTTAGTTTTGACCCCTTTATATTCAATGGCCCTTTTTGTTTTTTGCCTTGGGTTTCTCTGCCCTCCACTTTTACTCATCTCCTTTCTGTCTTTTGCTTTTGTCTCCTTTTTGTTTCTCTCTGTCTCCCTGCATTGGTTCCCATCCCCTTGCCATATTAGTTTAACTCCTCCCCAACAGCACTAGCAAACACTCCCCCTAGGACATTGGTTCCGGTCCTGCCTAGGTGCAGACCGTCTGGTTTGTACTGGTCCCACCTCCCCCAGAACCGGTTCCAATGCCCCAGGAATTTGAATCCCTCCCTGCTGCACCACTGCTCAAGCCACATATTCATCTGAGCTATCCTGCGATTCCTACTCTGACTCCTCCTACGCCTCTCCACGCACCTCTCGCCGACGCTGGGCCCCGGACTCCCTGCTGTGCCTTTTATAGGCCTCACCAACGACATCGTAGTGACTTCCCACATAGCACAGGAGGAGCATGACATGGGTCCGAGCTCTCCTGCCATGACTTCATCCTTAAATTAATTTACTTGCTAAAATTTACTTAAACACCAAACAGCTACTTAGTAGTTCGCTGCCAATTAAACCAATCTAAAAGTCAGTCTAAAAGAGAGTTATGCTTACCAGTCGAACAGCCAACCGCTTACCAGCTTGGCTGTGACATCACCTCTCAATTTCGCACCTCGACAAAGTGGAAAACTGCCAAGGTACGTCCTGTCCACATAAAGCTGGACAAGTCCAATCCGGCCAATTACTGCACCATCAGTCTACTCTCAATCATCAGCAAAGTGATGAAAGGTGTCGTCGACAGTGCCATCAAGTGTCACTTACTCACCAATAATCTGCTCACCGATGCTCAGTTTGGGTTCTGCCAGAACCACTCGGTTCTAGACCTCAATACAGTCTTGGTCCAAACATGGACAAAAGAGGTGAGGTGGGTGTGATTGCCCTTGACATCAAGGCAGCATTTGACCGAGTGTGACATCAAGGTGCCCTAGCAAAACTGAAGGCAATGGGAATCAGGGGGAAAACTCTCCACTGGCAGGAGTCATACCTAACACAAAGGAAGATGGTTGTGGTTGTTGGAGGTCAATCATCTCAGCCCAAGATCATCGCTGCAGGAGTTCCTCAGGGCAATGTAGGGCAACCATCTTCAGCTGATTCATTAATGACCTTCCCTCCATCACAAGGTCAGAAGTGGGGGATGTTCGCTGATGATTGCACAGTGTTCAGTGCCATTCACAACTCCTCAGATAATGAAGCAGTCCGTGCCCGCATGCAGCAAGACCTGGACGACATTCAGGCTTGGGCTGATAAGTGGCAAGTAACAATCATGCCGCACAAGTGCCAGGCAACGACCATCTCCAACAAGCGAGAATCTAACCACCTCCCCTTGATATTCAACGGCATTACCATTGCCGAATGCCCCACCATCAACATCCTGGGGGTCACCATTGATCAGAAAGTTAACTGGACCAGCCACATAAATACTATGGCAACAAGAGAGGATCAGAGGCTGGGTATTCTGGGGCGAGTGTCTCACCACCTGACTCCCCAAAGCATTTCCACCATCTACAATGCTCAAGTCAAGAGTTTCATGGAACACTCTCCACTTGCCTGGATGAGTGCAGCTCCAACAACATTCAAGAAGCTCGACACCATCCAGGACAAAGCAGCCCGCTTGATTGGCACCCCATCCACCACCTTCAACACTCACTCCCTCCACCACCGGCGCCCCCTGGCTGCAATGTGTACCACCTACAAGATGCACTGCAGCAACTCGCCAAGGCTTCTTCGGCAGCACCTCCCAAACCCACGACCTCTACCACCTAGAAGGACAAGGGCAGCAGGCGCATGGGAATGCCATCACCTCCAAGTTCCCCTCCAAGGCACACATCATCCTGGCTTGGAAATATATCACCGTTCCTTCATCGTCGCTGGGTCAAAACCCTGGAACTCGCTCCCTAACAGCATTGTGGGAGCACCTTCACCACACGGACTGCAGCGGTTCAAGAAGGCGGCTCACCACCACCTTCTCGAGGGCAATTAGGAATGGGCAATAAATGCCGGCCTTGGCAGTGACGCCCACATCACTGGAACAAAATAAAAATAAAATGATCATATTGAATGGCGGAGCAGGTTCGAGGGGCCGGATGGCCTACCCTGCTCCTATTTCCTATATTCTTAAGATACTTCAGCTGATGGAGGCAGTCTGAGAATTTAGCGATTTTTATGTTGGTGCTGGTGTTGGGTGTATAAGCAAAAGCTCATGGTTGCAGCTCTTCTATTGCATCTTTGGGGAAGTCCCCTTTTCTAACCCTGGGCTCCTCACTCAACTCTACATTGGATCTGTGTGGCTGTAGGTTCTTTGACCGGGAGGTGGTAATACCTTGCAGTGAACATCCTTCTCATCTGTTTCTGCAGTTTACCCTTCCTTCCTTCTCCATTATGATGGTAAACGGTGTCTGCTGTGGCTCAGCGGGTGGCACACTTTCCTCATGAGTCAGAAGGTTGTGGGTTCAAGTCCCACTCCAGAACCTTGAGCTCATACGCCAGGCTGATGCTCCAGTGCAGTGCTGAGGGGGTGCTGCACTGTCGGAGGTGCTGCACTGTCGGAGGTGCCGTTTTTCAGATCAGACGTTTAACCGAGGCACCATCTTCCCTCTCGGGTGGCCTTGCATTATCCCATGGCACGACTTTAAAGAAGAGCAGGGAAGTTCTCCCCGATATCTTGGCCAATATTTATCCTGCAGCCAATATCACTTAAACCGACTATCTGGTCATTGCTGTGTGTGGGAGCTTGCTGTGTGCAAATAGGCTGCTGCGTTTCCTACATCTCAACAGTGACTACACTCCAAAAGTGCCTCATTGGCTGTGAAGCCTTTTGAATCATAGAATCATAGAAGTTTACAGCACGGAAGGAGGCAATTTCGGCCCATCATGTCTGCACCGGCCGACAAGAGGCTATCCAGCCTAATCCCACTTTCCAGCTCTTGGCCCGCAGCCCTTCAAGTGCACATCCAAGTACTTTTTTAAATGAGGTGAGGGTTTCTGCCTCTACTACCCTTTCAGGCAGTGAGTTCCAGATCCCCACCACCCTCTGTGTGAAGAAATTTCCCCTCAAATTCGCTCTAAACCTTCCAGCAATTACTTTAAATTTATGCCCCCTGGTTGCTGATCCCCCTCTGCTAAGGGAAATAGGCCCCTTCTATCCACTATATCCCGGCCCCTCACAATTTTGTACACCTCAATGAGGTCTCCGCTCAGCCTCCTCTGCTCCAATGAAAACAAACCCAGCCTATCCCATCTGTCCTCATAGCTAAGATTCTCCACTGCCGGCAACATCCTCGTATATCTCCTCTGCACCCTCTCCAGTGCAAACACGTCCTTCCTGTAATGCGGTGACCAGAACTGCACGCAGTACTCCAGCTGTGGTCTAACCAGTGTTTTATACGGTTCAAGCATAACCCTCCCTGCTCTTGTATTCTATGCCTTGGCTAATAAAGGCAAGCCTTCCGTATGCCTTCTTAACCACCTTATCCACCTGGCTTGCTACCTTCAGGGATCTGTGGACATGCACTGCACATGGGACAGCCTGAGGTCGCTAAAGGCACGATATAAATGCGAGTCCTTTTTTTGGGGGTATTTTAAATAAACAAATTCCCATTTGGAATCCCGTACATGGTCCTCAGAATCTCTCACTTTGGATGCAAGTGAGGGAATCCCAGGGGTCTCAAGGGTCCCAGTCAGGCGACACTCAGATGCAAGTCCAGCGCTAACTGTGAAAACAGCAAAAAAAAAGCGCTCCAAAAACCCTTTTCTCCGCTCAAATAATCCCGAGACAAATTTTCAGCATCCATCAGGTACCAAAAGCTTCTCATTGCCTCCAGCCTCGGCTGCTCAAGAGATTAAGATTGAGAAATAGTTAAGAAATCCATTTTTCGTGAGCAGAGCATACATTGCTTTCATTTTATTAGTTCTGTAATTAAAATCTTAGCATTAAAATGAGCCTGCAAAGGCAAGTGATGGGCAGTAATCTGTCGAGTGTCAAGAAGTCTGCAAGGTTGCAACTGTCTTCATCTAAAATAGCCGTGGTTAATTCTAATCGTCTCATTGCTACATCTATATCTTTATTCATGTCTGTACAAGTAAGTAGATGAGGTAGATTATATTATATTCATGGAATCAAATAGGGAATTCAGAAGAAACTTCTTTATCTAGAGATTGGTTAGAATATGGAACTCGCATAAGAAATAGGAGTAGGAGGAGGCCATCTGGCCCCACGAGCCTGCTCCAGCCTTCAATAAGATCATGGCTGATCCACATGGAGTAGTTGAGGCAAATAGCATAGATACGTTTAAGGAGAAGCTGTATAAATATATCGGGGAGAAAGGTACAGAAGGTTATGCTGATAGAGTTAGCTGAGGAAGGCTGGGAGGAGGCTCAAGTGGAGCATAAACGCCGGCACGGTCTGGTTGTGCCGAATGACCTGCTTCTGTGCCGTATATTCTATGTAAATGCCAGGCAATGACCATCTCTAACAGGCCAGAGTCTAAGCACGGGACCTTTGAGATTCAACGCCATTACCATCGCCAAATCCCCTACCATCAACATCCTGGGGGGTCACCATTAACTAGAAACTTAACTGGACCAGCCACATAAATACTGTGGCAAGAAGAGCGGGTCAGAGGCCGGGTATGCTGCGGTGAGTGTCTCACCTCCTGACCCCCCAAAGCCTTTCCACCATCTACAAGGCACTAGTCAGGAGTGTGATGGAATACTCTCCACCTGCCTGGATGAGTGCAGCTCCAACACTCAAGATGGCTTGAAACCATCCAGGACAAAGCATCCCGCTTGATTGACAGCCCATCTTACACCTTCAACACTCACTCCCTCCACCACCGGCGCACCGTGGCTGCAGTGTGCACCATCTACAAGATGCACTGCAGCAACTCCCTAAGGTTTCTTCGGCAGCACCTCCCAAACCCGTGACTTTTACCACCTCGAAGGATAACGGCAGCAAGTGCATGATGGGAACACCACCACCTCCAAGTCACGCACCATCCTGACTTGGAAATATATCGGCCATTCCTTCGTCGTCGCTGGGTCACAATCCAGGAACTCCCTCCCTAACAGCGCTGTGGGAGCACCTTCACCACACGGACTGCAGCGGTTCAAGAAGGCGGCTCACCACCACCTTCTCAAGGGGCAATTAGGGACGGGCAATAAATGCTGGCCTTGCCAGCAATGCCCACATCCCGGAATGAATATTTTAAAAATCCTACGTAATTATGTCCCGTGGTCAAGTTGTGGAGTCTTTTTGGGGGCCGAAATTGTCCCCCGCCCGAAACGGGGCGCACGCACGCACCCCGTTTCGATGGGCTTTACCGCAGTTGTGGTTGAGGTCGTCACTTGAGCGAAATTCTGCTCTTTGTTGTTTTTTTTTTTATTCGGATCCAGAAGTTGGTCATAACGGGGGCGGTGACTACACGAGAGGGGCGGATATGCGGCATTGGCACCACCTGATTGGCGGAAGTTGGGGGCAGAATGACCGCTGCGGTGACATCATCACGGCGCCGCATCACCACGGCTCTCCCCTTCACTTAAAGGGGAGAGCTTTCAAGATTTTTAACATTTCAACCCACTGGGCCACCAGGGGGGGGTTTGGCCCATGTGGTTGGTGGCCCGGCCGAACCAGGGGGGGAATAATTGTCGGCCATCGACCGACAAAAAAAAAACATGGCGGCAGCGGCAGTGAGCCCTCCCCTTTAAGAGAAGCCGCACCGCCATTGCAGAAGGCCTCAGCCTCACTGGACCACTGGGGGAAAAAAACAGGTTTTGACCCCGCCGGGCGGGCCGAAGATTTTCTGAGGCAAATGTCACCATTGGGGGGGGCGGGGTAGGGTAGATCGGTGGTGCACACGGTGATGACTCACTTAACACAGATCGGCAGCAGCGGAGCGGTTAGGGCGGGGGGGGGGAGAGGATTGGGGCACTGCCGGGAAACCCCGGAAGGGCAATTGGGCTTTCAGCGGCCATTCCACGAAAACTCCTCGGTGTGGCCGCTGATTTGTGGTGGTAACGGGCTTTCAGGAGAGGGGCAATTTCAGCCCCTTTAAGTCTTCAATGTATTGAAGCTAATAGTACCTAATGCAACAGCCAAGAGTGAAGGTCCTGGAGGAGGTGATGTAATGGCCTTTTAGCTGAGGTGGGGGAGATGAAGGAGGGAGACAGGAGAGTTTGAGCTCACCTCGCTGCAATGTGCGTATCTCCTGCAAACACAACTAATGCATAGTGGCCGTGTGTACGTCTGTTCTTTCATAAACCTTCGAGTGGGTGACTGCGTGTTGAATTGATTCTTGGCAAACGGGACTGCAGCCTTTGTCTACAGTATTACAACATTCCACATTCTTTATCACTGGCAACAGGCGTGCCTTATCTAAGTGCATTGTGAGGCTAACTACCGGAAATTCGGTGTTTCCAATGTTACTCCTTTAGATACATCATTAATGAGCTGTGACAGGTCACTCGGCTGGGAGATTGCGGGAAGGGCCCAAGGCGAGATCGGGAACTCCGCGGAAGGCATCGATTCTGGGGCAGAAAACAGCCGGAGAGGACCTTCCCTCCCATGAAGCCCGGTATATTGAGTTACTCTGATTTTATGTTCCAAAAAACACAGAAAACAACAAGGCGTTTCGAGGCCAATAAGATCATAACCCAGTCTGTGAGTCGCTGCTATGAACAACACTGAGAGGATTTCGTTCCCTCTGCATGCTATTGCAACCTAGTTGTTAACCACTAGAATAAATGGATTGGGGACTGCATTCAAATATTGCACAGCGGCAATTTTTACAAGTAGGTTAAGAGGTGTGCTATCAGAGGGGAAGAGCATAAGAACATAAGAAATATGAGCAGGAGTAGGCCATTTGGCCCCTCGAGCCTGCTCCGCCATTTAATAAGATCATAGTTGATCTGATCTTGGCCCCATGACCCTTGACTCCCTTATTTCTCAAAAAATCCATCTATCTCCACCTTAGTGAAGCCCCTTATTGACCAGATCTTCTTGAATTCTTTTGCCCTATTTAAAATCAAAAATCGAACTTCATTCATTGGAAAATTGAATCTGAAGTACTTTCGGGTTGCACTCAAGCGGGAGGGAGCTCGTGATTGAACTTGCCGTCAAACCCGAGACAAGTGACAACTGTTGGTGGCACCCTTCCGTCCTTTCAAAGGAAAATGGCTCGGCTCCAAAATATTTTTTGCTTTGTCATTGAGGGAAGGAGGGGAAAAAAAAAAGAGAACTTAAAGAGTTCGGAAAAGTTTTGGTTTGAGTTGAGAATGAGAATCTCCCTTGGGCGAGCACAGATTTGGAGTCTCGGATCGGAATCCTCACTTTAATTGGATGGGCTCACAGTTTGAGATGATCCGCTGTGAGGACTCGCAAGTCCTGGTGAGAGGCTGAAGCACATTAGCAGTGATTTGCTTGACATCCAGCTGCTGTCAGAGCAAGACGAGTACCTTGTTTGGAAGCAAGCAGCAAGAAGGCAGCAGGACGTTACTTCAGACAGAAATCCCAGTCACGTCACGGCAGAGTGTGGCTGAGAATGGCCGAGGATATGCAGCAGTGATCTGACTTTGTGCAAGAGGCAGGCGGGAACAAACTTAAACAACAAAATCCCCATCTCTCGGGTGTGAGGTATGTTACTGTTCATTAGGAGCGGATTTTATACCGTTCCTTCAGCTGCTTGTCTATATTTATTTGGTCTAACTAGTCTGGCATCTGTTGTAAACTATTTTTTTTCTGTAACTTGAAAGACTGAATTGATGTTCCCCAGGTAGCCTGAGCTCTTTGAAGTCTTACCGCTCACCAATGATCGACAGTATAAGATAATCTTCCAGTTTTAGAGCATAAGAATTAGGAGCAGGAGTAGGCCATTCGGCCCCTCGAGCCTGCTCCGCCATTCAATGAGATCATAAGAACATAAGAACATAATAAATAGGAGCAGGAGTAGGCCATTCGGCCCCTCGAGCCTGCTCCGCCATTCAATGAGATCATAAGAACATAAGAACATAAGAATTAGGAGCAGGAGTAGGCCATTCGGCCCCTCGAGCCTGCTCCGCCATTCAATGAGATCATAAGAACATAAGAACATAAGAATTAGGAGCAGGAGTAGGCCATTCGGCCCCTCGAGCCTGCTCCGCCATTCAATGAGATCATAAGAACATAAGAACATAAGAAATAGGAGCAGGAGTAGGCCATTCGGCCCCTCGAGCCTGCTCCGCCATTCAATGAGATCATAAGAACATAAGAACATAAGAATTAGGAGCAGGAGTAGGCCATTCGGCCCCTCGAGCCTGCTCCGCCATTCAATGAGATCATAAGAACATAAGGACAGAAGAAATAGGAGCAGGAGTAGGCCATACGGCCCCTCGAGCCTGCTCCGCCATTCAATAAGATCATGGCTGATCCGATCATGGACTCAGCTCCACTTCCCTGTCCACTCCCCATAACCCCTTACTCCCTTATCGTTTAAGAAACTGTCTATTTCTGTCTTAAATGTATTCAGTGTCCCAACTTCCATAGAATTACAACCCTCAGAGAAGAAATTTCTCCTCATTTCTGTTTTAAATGGGCGGCCCCTTATTCTAAGATTATGCCTTCTAGTTCTAGTCTCTCCCATCAGTGGAAATACCCTCTCTGCATCCACCTTGTCAAGCCCCCTCATAATCTTATACGTTTTGATAAGATCACCTCGCATTCTTCTGAATTCCAATGAGTAGAAGCCCAACCTACTCAACCTTTCTTCATAAATCAACCCCCTCATCTCTGGAATCAACCTAGTGAACCTTCTCTGAACTGCCTCCAAAGCAAGTATATCCTTTCGTAAATATGGCAACCAAAACTGCACGCAGTATTCCAGGTGTGGCCTCACCAATACCTTATATAGTTGTAGCAAGACTTCCCTGCTTTTAAAATCTATCCCCTTTGCAATAAAGGCCAAGATCATGGATTATCTTCAACCTCAACTTCCCTGTCCTGTCCTATCCCCCATATCCCTTGGTTCCCGTAGTGTCCAGAAATCTATCAATCTCTGTCTTGAATATACTCAACAACTGAGGCTCCACAGCCCTCGAGGGTAGAGAATTCTCAGTGTGTGTTGTTAGTGGTAGATAGGGGCAGGAGGGCAGTGAATGCTGGCCTTGCCAGCGATTCCCACATCCCGGAAGGAATTCAAAAAAAACATTCTGTCACGTGATCAGTTGCATCAGAGATTTATCTGTTTTTCAAACATCCTCCCTATTTTTTGTTCCTTCGTCCCTCCACATACTAATTCGTGTCAATCAGTCAGCCTCTGTGATGTAGGGGAGGGGAAGGAATTGGTGGTTTTAGTCCATGTGTTGGTTATCTCAGCGGACTTGCTCCCTGGCCTGTCTATCTGGTTGCATGGTCGGATAGCACTGGAGCACTAACTTTTCATTCTCGTCGCAGACCAGCCGGCTGAGGCTTGGGAAAATTGTTCCTCCAAGGGACGGCCAATTGTAAAACGTTACCTCAGACTAGGACGCAATCTGATTGCAGCCACTTGAGAGCCCCAAAACTTCTTGTAATATTCTCGCTGTTGTAAACTTTCCTTAACTAGAGTGCCAAGCACTCCATTAGAAACCGTAAAGGTCTTTGGTGAACTGCAATGGGGGGGAAAGAATTGAACTCGTGACCATCCATTTGGTGCCTGAAAAAACGGCGGCCAGGAGTTGAAAATCAGGGCGGTGTCTCTTCCACCCCTTTGATGCCCAAGACTGGCCCGATGCCACATTCGGGCGGGCCTGTAAGTGAGCAAGCAACCCACCTGCCTGAATCGGGCTGAAGGCTGTTTTACTTTGGGGACCAGCGCTGGTTGTGAAATTCAGGGCTTGATTTTCGGTTTTGATGATTTCGGAGCGGTGATGGTGGCAGGGCGGTAATGTTTGCGCCCGGGAGAAGTTTGCGCCTCAGTAAGGAAGTTTGGGCAGTTGGGCCTTGAGTGCTAAGGGAGGCGTTGTACACATCTCTGGGGGCGTTAGGATGGGAAACTCCCGAGCTAAAGAGCCAGGCCGGGAGCGCTCTGAGAGACGCCTGGGGTGAAAAAAAAACTAAAAAACACCCCTCAAAAACATTCCCTAAGCCTAGCCCATGCCACCACAACACAAATCGTAAAAAATAAATTGAGAGAGAAACAATCACACTTACCTTAGGAGTGCATTACCGACCTCTCTGCTGTCTGGATGGTTGGACTGCCCGATTTCCCAGGCAGTCAGTGTGGGGGGGCGCTTCGGGGCGTACACAGAAACATAGAAAATAGGTGCAGGATTAGGCCATTCGGCCCTAGGAGCCTGCACCACCATCCAATATGATCATGGCTGATCATGCAACTTCAGTACCCCTTTCCTGCTTTCTCTCCATACCCCTTGATCCCTTTAGCTGTAAGGGCCACATCTAACTCCCTTTTTGTACGGGTCGGGCTGAAGTCAAAACTCGCGCCGGTGTCGCAACCAGGGGCGATGCACACCGGCACAGCTGTTCCGGGCGGTGCTGCTCCACGCCGCCACAAAACCGGATCCGAGCATTGCTGTGGGGCGCTGGATGCTAACCGCCCGGCCAGAACACCTCATCGCCACCATTGCCCGGGCGAAAGGCAGGGGCGCAGAAGCCCCGAAAATCCGCCCCTCAGGCTCCAATTGGTGGAACCTGTACCACACAAGCTCCAGGGGGTTGAGCAGCCGAACCAGTGGTCCCTTAAAGGGACCTCTGGAGTCGGCTCAAAACAGCCACACGCAGCCACAAAACCTTTTCAAAGTGATAATTATGTGGGGCCAGAAGGCGTAGGAGTGCTCAGCCCTGCCTCGACAAACTACAACTGACCCCACCTCCTCACCCCCTCAGCATGGAAGCGCCCCTCCCCCTCCCGCCCCACGCCCTCCCCACCCTCTCCCCGCCCCCACCAGTACATTCCTCCAGCCTGGCTGGGCATCAGAATTCGACAGGTCCCGAGCTGCATCGAGACACCCTAAAAACTCGCAAGAGTTTTGTTTGATAGAAGGGGCATCTGGCAAGTGTGTTAATGTAGTTCACTTGTTCTTGTCAGGCGCTGTCATGTTTAAACATCGTTCGGACATTTCAACTGGCTGCTTAAACCTTTTTGAGGGATGTTTTTAGTAAAGAGCTGTGGGATTTGTTGGGCTGATGCTTTGGTGTCCATTAAAGCAAAGGCTCCAGGATAGGGTGGTTATGGGTTATTCCTGTAACACAAGACCATGTCACAGTGTTGCCAGTACTGGGGACCTTATAAGAACATAAGAAATAGAAGCAGGAGTTGGCCATTCGGCCCCTCGAGCCTGCTCCGCCATTCAATAACATTATGGCTGATCTACCTCAACTCCACTTTCCTGCACTATCCCCATATCCTTTGATTCCCTTAATATTCAAAAATCTATCGATCTCTGTCTTGAATATACTCCACATCTAAGCCTCCACAACCCTCTTGGGTAGGGAATTCCAAAGATTCACCACCCTCTGAGTGAAGAAGTTTCTCTTCTTAGTTGCAAATGGCCGACTCCTTATCCTGAGACTGTGACCCCTGGTTCTAGACTCCACAGCCAGGGGAAAATTCCCCATGCATCTACCCCGTCAAGCCCTGTCAGAATTTTATATGTTTCAGTGAGATCACCTCTCATTCTTCTAAACTCGAGAGAATATCGGCCTAGTCTGCTCAATCTCTCCTCATAGGACAATCCCCCCATCCAGAAATCAGTCTGGTGAACCTTCGTTGCACTCCCTCTGGCAAGTATATCCTTCCTTAGGTATATCCTTATCTTTATCACAAATAATAAATCTGAGGTTTATGAAATAGACTCTGCAGTTGCTCAATTGTGTGCTGGAAAATCGCAAGAGTTTCGTTTGATAGAACAACAGTTCAAGGAGAACTGATTTCAGTCCAGTGGTTTCTCATCAGTTGAGGATATTCTGGAATAGAAACAGAAAATTATGGAAAGTCTCAGCAGGTCAGGCAACATCTGTGGAGAGAGAAACATAGTTAGGTTTCAGGTCGATGAACTTTCGCCAGTAGGTCATCTATAATGAGGTATGCAGTTGTGAGCCTGGTGGATGAACTGGTAATGTGTACTGTGATTGTTAAACCTTTGTTAATAAACCAACTAGTTCTTAATAGCAATGCGCTGCTATGAATTCTTAAGCAAAGAATCCACGAAGCAAATACATTACAGTGAGCAATATCTTTCTTTCAGTTTATTCATCCTTTTGATATTTGGCAACGGACATTTGATTAACGCTTAATATATGGCATAGAAATAATCGGCTTCATATACACTCTGAGCTGCAAAGACCCAACTTGAAATGGGCTTGTACCTGGCTTCCCGTGAGCACGTGTCCACAATATGACAACTGGCTGCAAACCAGCAGTGAGCTGCAGTCCCACTAGGATACTCCTGTGAGGACAGAACACAACAGAGTGAATTAAATAATCTTTGATGAAATCCTGGAGTTTTTCATTCAGTTACGCTCGGGATCATGGTGGAAATTCAGAATTTTCTCCTTTTCGGTGTTGCAATCTCTGGTTATTTGTCTCCTTCAAGTGAATCAATTAAGGAGCATCAATGACAATAGATGTTGTGAACAATGCATTTGGGCTTGATGGACTCAATAGCCTTTTCTTGTTTTATACTTGGGCTCTTGCGTTCGTGCAAAATATCAGCGGATAGTTGACAGATTATCCATTACCGCTGCAACACATCAATATCAATCACATTGATGCATGGCAGTGTTAGATAAATCCGGATTGCCATTTTTATCTTTGTCTCAGATTGAACATTCTGGTTCCACACCATGCCCCTTCCATCAGCCCGAGTTCAAAACCGATGATACTCATCCATCGAAAGCAAGTGCGTTTGATTGAGAGCGTAAGATTCGAAATTATTAACCTTCCGCCTGGGTGACGAGCTTTCAATTGCGCGATACGCCATTAGGAGCTGTCCGTTTGTTTGATCCTCGGTGCTTGAGATGGCAGGGGGAAAGATAACGAGGGAAACGTATTGAGAACCTTGGCCGGTTCCGTTCGTAGATGGCTCACACATTCAAACACGTGACTGCAACGAAGGGAAGGGCGACTTCCCTTGCTAACAACCATTCTAACAGGGTTTGTACAAAAGGAGATACTTAAGATGCCTTAGGCAATGGAATTAGTGCATGATGCGTGGTATCCAGGTACACACACAGATTTTAATGGGGGGGTGGGGGGGGGGTGGTACGGTGCGCGCAAATCTCAATGAGGGCGGCAAACCCGGGGAGTGTTGGGACACGATGGCCTAGTTGACCTCTTAACCGTAGGTTTTCCTGGGGAGCCCCGCCCCTGAACCTGGTCAGATCCACCATCGAGCCGGGGGAGTTGCAGCCGGGAACCCATGGCAATGGTCCCATCAGTTGGTTGAGAGAGTGGGAAGGGCTCGGGAGCCGAGGGGGCAGTGGGGGAAAGTCTGGGGACCGGGGAGATCCAAGATTTCTTTCCCCGCTCCTCTTGGCCCACAATGAAACCTGAAATAAAAGGTTTACTTGCCTTCTCTGGCCCACAATTCATCTTCCAGCAGGTTTGGTCTGATAGGGAAGGCCTCATTGCTTCATCGAAACATCTCGATGCCGTACGACATCGGGACCCGATCTGCATATTTAAAGAAGGACACCACTTCTGTCCTGCGCGTGTCCCGCTTGCCTGCTCAAAGGCTTTGTACGCAGCTGTGAGTGGTTTATACAGCTGTTGCACTCACTATGCGGGAGTCGTCCCTTTATTTATTGGGGACTTGGCCTGGAGGGTGTTGCACGCGGTGGTCCCGTGCAATCAGTTTCTAAGTCAGTTCACGGACTCCCAGGCCACCTACATTTTCTGCGTCCTGGAAGAGTCTGTGTTCCATGTCTATGTTCAGTGTGTGAGGTTGCAGTCACCTCTTCCATTATTTGAAGGGGCTACGCCTCGATTTCTGGTTGCACTTCAGTCCCACACTCCTGATCTTTGGGCACCCTGTGCGGAGGGGAGCGGGTAGGTCGGAAGGCCTCCTCGTAGGACTGCTCCTGGGCCTGGCCAAGGTGGCCATCAACCGGTCCAGGCAGCGGGCGGTCGAGGGGGTCGTTCAGCCTGACTGCCTGCCTCTCTTCCGCGGTTCCATCTGAGCCAGGGTGTCCCTGGAGATGGAACATGTGGTGTCCACCGGTACACTCGCAGCCTTCCGCGAGAAGTGGGTGCCGGAGGGACTGGAGTGCATCATCACCCCCGGCAGCCAAATTTTAATTTGATCATTTAAGGTTCACAAAGTTTTATTGTTAATTTGTGTGTTCTTGTGTCCCTTTAATAAGGGGGCACTCGGCTCTATCTTTTATAACAAAATAGTTGTGGAGCTATTGCATTGTGAGTGGCTTATCCAGTCACGTGATGTTCACAAGGCTAAATAAAACCCCAGCCAGTTGGGTCTAGGTCATCCATGATGAGGTATGCAGTTGTGAGCCTCGTGGATGAACTGATAATGTGCAGTGTGATTGTTAAACTTTTGTTAATAGTTCAACTAGTTCTTAATAGCAATGAATCCTTAAGCAAAGAACCCATGAAGCAAATACATTACAGGGCTAACATCGGGACAGGACGGGAAGACAGTGGGATTAGAGGGTGTCAGTGACTGCCCTCACTTTCACTGGCCCCGCCTCTCCGATCCCAGTTTCAACCAGGCAGGTAGCATGAAAACCGGAGCCTTAAAGTGCTTCCTTAAAGTGTCAACTGTGGCTCAGTGGGCCGCACTCTCGCCTCTGAGATAGAAAGTTGTAGGTTCAAGTATCACTCCAAAGACTTGCGCACATTTATCTAGGCTGACACTCCAGTGCAGTGCTGAGGAGGTGCTGCTCTGTCGGAGGTGCCAGCTTTCGGATGAGATGTTAAACCGAGGCCCCGTCTGCTCTCCCAGGTGGATGGAAAAGATCCCATGGCACTATTTCAAAGAAGAGCAGGGGGAGTTATCCCCGGTGTCCTGGCCAATATTTATCCCGTCAATTAACATAATAAAAAAACAGTTTATCCGGTCATTATCACATTGCTGTTTGTGGGAGCTTTAATGTGCGTAAATTAGCTGCTGCGTTTCCTACATTGCAACAGTGACTACATTCCAAAAGTACTTCATTGACTGTAAAGCGCTTTGAGACCTCCGGTGGTCGTGAAAGGCGCTATAAAAATGCAAGTCTGTTTTTTCCATATCACAACACTTGCTGTAATGAATGATGATTCGTTCATCCTGGGGACTTCTGGATATATTTAATTAAATGATTCTGGGTGACAAGTCTTATTGTTCTTTACACTGCTGTCCATCTCCTTTCATAGGCTTGTCAGACTTATGAATACGCCGTTCCAAATGTGATTGTGCACATAAAAACTCTGTGCTTCAAAAAGGCAGCACAATAATTTTATTAAAATATTTCATACTTTATTTATAATAATTTCATGTCAGACTTAAAAGTACTCTGCCCACCACACATTAGAAAAACAATGCTGCACAATTGAGGCTGCAGGATATATTTATGTGTTTTTTATAAGCCTGTTTCCCCCCCCCTCCTTTTCCCAATTCTCTCCCCTGCTTTCCTGAAAAAAGAAAAAGAAAGAATTACCTTTCGTGACCACCGGACGTTCCAAAGCATTTTAAAGAGCCAATAAATTATTTTTCGAGTGTAGTCACTGTTGTAATGTGGGAAACGTGGCAGCCAATTTGCGCACAGCAAGCTCCCACAAACAGCAATGTGATAATGACCAGATAATCTGTTTTTGTTATGTTGATTGAGGGATAAATATTGGCCAGGACACCGGGGATAAATAACTCTCCTGTTCTTCTTTGAAATAGTGCCATGAGATCATTTAAGTCCACCTGAGAGAGCAGACGGAGCCTCGGTTTAATGTCTCATCCAAAAGACTTCAGCTCCAACAGTGCAGCGCTTCTTCTGGGAGTGTCAGCTTAGATTTTTTTTTTGTGCTCAAGACCCTGGAATGGGACTTGAACCCACAACCTTCTGACTTTGAAGCAAGGGTGCTGCCCACTGAGCCACAGCTGCCACAACAGCTGAAGGTGTTGAGGTGAAGGTTCAACAGCATTAGGACATCCTGCAGGAACAGTTGCCGTTGTTAATGGACAAGCCCACACATTCGGCTATTTGCAGGTCAGAGTGCGGGAGGGGACATGGCTCGAGTCCGATCCTGCCTTTCATGCCCATGGCAATTCAACAGTAATCAGGAGCAAAAACCTTGACTCCATTTTATTTTTCCTCTCCAATCCAAAAGAAAGAACTTGCATTTATACAGCGCTTTCCATGACCTCAGGATATTCCAAAACGCCTTACAAACAATGAAGTAATTTTGACGTGTAGTCACTGTTGTCTTCTCTTAGTTCGTCCCGAGGATGACTTGCTTCCACACTAACATGAGTTCTCAGGTGACTGAGGAGTCCAATGCGGGACCTACAGTCCCTGTCACAAGTGGGGGTTGGATGGGCGGGTGGGTGGGGTGCTTGATTTGTCGTACACTCCTTGTATTTGGCTTCTGCGTGTTCCCTGTTATATATGCAGCCTATAGATATACTCTCTGTGTAGTCACTGTATAGTTGCATAAGATGGAGACTTGTTTACCTGATGTACTATCACTAAGGTTTACACTGTGTATATACTATGCTGGCACCACTAGAGGGTGCAACTGGTGGAGACCGGGGTTTCCTGCCCTGGTGGCAGGGGCTGTATAAAAGGGGAGCCACCATGTGGCTGCCTCACTCTGGAGTTACGAATAAAGGACCAAGGTCACTACAGTTTGAGTACAACACATTGCCTCGTGGAGTCATTCATAGGTACAGTACAGACATAACATACCCGGCAGAAAGACTCGGTGTTCACTGTGATAATAACCAGTCACACTAGGAAACGCAGCAGCCAATTTGTGCACAGCAAGGTCCCACAAACAGCAACGTGATAATAACCAGATGATCTGTTTTTTTTTTAAGCTGTTGATTGAGGGATAAATATTGGCCTGTATACTGTGGAGAATTGTTGGCCAGGAAAAGAAAGAAAGACTTGCATTTATACAGCGCCTTTCA
Organism: Pristiophorus japonicus; assembly: GCF_044704955.1. Classification (NCBI taxonomy): domain Eukaryota; kingdom Metazoa; phylum Chordata; class Chondrichthyes; family Pristiophoridae; genus Pristiophorus; species Pristiophorus japonicus. Next base: position 228,630,088 of record NC_091984.1, read on the forward strand.
CAACCACCAGATGTCTCAAAGCCCTTTAGAAACATAGAAACATAGAAAATAGGTGCAGGAGTAGGCCATTCGGCCCTTCTAGCCTGCACCGCCATTCAATGAGTTCATGGCTGAACATGCAACTTCAGTACCCCATTCCTGATTTCTCGCCATACCCCTTGATCCCCCTAGTAGTAAGGACTACATCTAACTCCTTTTTGAATATATTTAGTGAATTGGCCTCAACAACTTTCTGTGGTAGAGAATTCCACAGGTTCACCACTCTCTGGGTGAAGAAGTTTCTCCTCATCTCGGTCCTAAATTGTTTACCCCTTATCCTTAGACTGTGACCCCTGGTTCTGGACTTCCCCAACATTGGGAACATTCTTCCTGCATTTAACTTGTCTAAACCCATCAGAATTTTAAATGTTTCGATGAGATCCCCTCTCATTCTTCTGAACTCCAGTGAATACAAGCCCAGTTGATCCAGTCTTTCTTGATATGTCAGTCCTGCCATCCCGGGAGTCAGTCTGGTGAACCTTCGCTGCACTCCCTCAATAGCAAGAATGTCCTTCCTCAAGTTAGGAGACCAAAACTGTACACAATACTCCAGGTGTGGCCTCACCAAGGCCCTGCACAACTGTAGTAACACCTCCCTGCCCCTGTACTCAAATCCCCTCGCTATGAAGGCCAACATGCCATTTGCTTTCTTAACCGCCTGCTGTACCTGCATGCCAAACTTCAATGACTGATGTACCATGACACCCAGGTCTCGTTGCACCTCCCCTTTTCCTAATCTGTCATCATTCAGATAATAGTCTGTCTTCTGTTTTTACCACCAAAGTGGATAACCTCACATTTATCCACATTACAGCCAATTAAGTACTTTTGAAGTGTTGTCACTGTTGCAACGCGGGAACGAGGACACCAATCAAGAGGCATTGCAGCAAATTATAGTCTCTTCCCCCAATAATACCCTTGTTGAAATTAATCCAGCATAGGCCAAGGATCCCTACCACTTTCCTGCTCCGTACACTGTGTCTTCCTTAATTTTTTGTTGGGCTTCACTATTTACCATTTTACTCAGTGTCTGCGTTAATAGTCTCCCAGTCGTAGATTCATATTTCTGTATGGCGAGGCAGTGTTTGTTTGTTTTGCGTTGCGTCAGCATGAGTGGGGCACAAGGCCCCAGTGAGTCACTGTGAGGGGGCAGCTCTTTCCAGGATCTCTTGGAGATGCATAGTCCTGAATGGGATGTTCACGGTTGTTTGTGCAGGATCTGTGGAGACTCAAGTAGATGGTGTTTTTTGGTGGGTGCTACAAGGGTTCAGAACAGGATCTTGTTATATATGCAGACTATAGACACATGCTCTGTGTAGTCACTATATCGTTGCATAAGATGGAGACCTGATGTACTATCAATAACACTGTGTATATGCTATGCTGGCACCACTAGAGGGTGCAACTGGTGGAGACCGGGGTTTCCTGCCCCTGTGGCAGAGGCTGTCCACCAGGGGGCACTGCGGTGGGAGACCTGAGGGTCACTTGCATAGGTGTGCAGGGCCCAGTATAAAAGGCTGCCCACTATGCTTGTGTCTCACTCTGGAGTTCGGAATAAAGTATCAAGGTCACTACAGTCTGAGTACAACACATTGACTGGTGGAGTCATTCATAGGTACATTACAGACATAACAGAGCTGTTGCTGTTTTCTTTGACCTTAGGATTTGCAATCTTTAGGAAGAGAATCTCCATCCGTCACAGTATAGAGACTGTTGCTGATAGTCCAAGCTGGTGCAGACAGTCACCTCAATTGATGAGATACCCAAAGAGCACAGATCCATAGCTCAACCCCCTTAGGCCAGCAGAGAACATAAATGCCTCTCGCATTACCATGGATTGTACCATCCTCATACATCAGGCATCATTCAGACCAGCTCACCTTGTCATTCAGTCCTCTTAGCACAAAAGGGGGCGGACTTTCTGGTCCTTTGTGCTCCATTTTTCGCCCCGGAGCAGCAGCAATGTTGGCGATGAGCTCTTCGGGCCGGGCGGTCAGTCCCCAGCACCCCGCGGGGGTTTTCCGGCCCGGTTTGGTGGCGGCGCGGAGCAGCACCGCCCGGAAGAGCTTCCCCGGTTTGCAACGCCCCTGTTTGCGACACCAGCTTGCTTTTTGACTCCCGCCTGATCCGTAATGCCCCGCGGTGACCACCTGGGAAATCAGACAGTCAATACCGACTGCAGTAAGTATGGTAGGTCTGATTGCTTTTTCTTTCAGATTTTTTGGCGATTTATGTTGTGGTGGTGTGGGCTATGTATTGGCAATGTTTTTTTTACTCGGAGCGCTCCCGGCCCGGTTCCTTAGCACGGGATCTTCCCATGCTAACACCCTAAAGAGAGATGTACAACGTCTCCCTTAGCGCTGCACCCCACACTCTGGGCCCAGCTGCCCAATTTTGCTGACTGAGGTGCAAACCATTCCCGGGCGCAAACTTTACCGCCCCGCCGCCATTACCGCCCCCGAAATCATCAAAGCCGAAAGTCCAGCCCAAGAAATCGGTCTTTAAAATGAGTTGGCAACCAAGGGACAATGCAAATTAATTGAAGGTATTCTTCTCTACATGAACAAAGAGCATCACAATAGCTGTTCACTTGTCATACCATCAGGAAGGTTTCTGTAACTCAACAACCATTTCTGGATTTCTTTTCCCCTCCATCGTTTCAAATATTTTGTTGAAATAATGATGATGGCATCCTTGGGGCTAGGGGGAGAAAAGTCTGGGGGAGGAGGAGAAAGGGCTGGGGGTGCGGGAGGAGGAGATAAAAGGACTGTGGTGGGGGGGGGGGGAGAGGAGAAAAAAGGGCTGGGAGGGAGGATGAGAAAAGGCTGGGGGGGGCGGGGAGGAGGAGGAGAGAGAGAAGGGGCAGGGGGGTATGGGATAGAAAGGGGGGAGAGAAAGGGGGGAGAGAAAGGGCAGGGCGGAGGGGGGGGGGGGGGGTGGTGGTGAGAGAGAAAGGGCGGGGAGGAGAAAGGACTGTGAGGGAGTTGTTCCAGGCTGCGAGAGTTGAATTAAGATTGCTGAAGCGTGGCAGGTTAATCACTACTAACGAACACCGGTTCAGCTGCCTCATATTGTCGCATGCGAGACGAAGTAGATTTAATTTGAGATTTTTTTTCCATGTATGAAAAGGGAATCTAAACCCCCAGAGTTGAAGTCATTCCTTGCATCACCCTGTCTTCCTTAGATTTAATTAATGTCTGTCAGCCATTTCTTCCTGTCAGGGAACTTTGAGCAAACTTAATTAAACCAGCTGAGTTGCCATGACATCCCTTTCCCTCTCAGAATTATGGATAAATTGTGATCAATGACTAACAAATCCTGTGTGCTCACTGTCCACACACTATCAGTTCCCTTTGTTAAATAATTACAGTGTCTTTGGGTTGTTGGAGGAACTGTTTCCACACTTGTCATGATTCTCGCATAATCCTTATAAAGGGAAGATGCTATGGCGATAAAGTTGGTCAGAATAGGTGAGCATACAGTGCTTTGTACTTCCCGTCTTTTGGATGAGATGTTAAACCATCTGCCCTTTCTGATGGATGTAAAAGATCCCACAACACTATTTCAAAGTAGAGCAGGGGAGTTTCCCCCCCGGTGTCCCTGTAATGTATTTGCTTCATGGGTTCTTTGCTGAAAAATTCATAGCAACACATTGAGGTACGGGCAGGGAAGTGGAGCTGAGTCCATGATCAGATCAGCCATGATTGTATTAAATGGCGGAGCAGGCTCGAGGGGCCGTATGGCCTACACCTGCTCCTATTTCTTATGTTCTTTTGTTCTTAACAATAACACTGCACATTACCGGTTCATCCATCAAGCTCAAAACCAGCTGCCTCATCGTGCATCCCCCGAACCCAACTGGCCGGGGTTTTATTGAGTCTTGTGAACATCACGTGATTGGCTAAGCCGCTCCCAATTCAACAGCTCTAAAACCTGTGAACATACTCACAGCCACATACATTACACCCCTTAACCAACATCACTAAAACAGATTATCTGGTCATTATTACATTGCTGTTTGCGGGAGCTTGCTGTGCGCAAATTGAGCTGCCGCCATCGTTCTTGCATTACAGCAGTGACTGCACTTCAGAGGAGCACCATTGGCTGTAAAGCGCTTTTGGACGTCCTGAGGTTGTGAAATGCGTTATAGAAATGCAAGTCTTTCTTCTTTACGCAGAGTAGTAAGAGGAACGGTTTCGGAATGTATAGTGATTAAACGAGGGAAGATAGGCAAGAGAAAAGGCATATTTATACGATGTCTTATCACCCTGTCAAAACACCTGTCACTGTGAAATACATTGAAGTGCAATGACTCTGAAATTGGAGAGTGTGGCAGACAATCTGCAGCAACATAGAAACATAGAAAATAGGTGCAGGAGTAGGCCATTCGGCCCTTCGAGCCTGCACCATCATTCAATATGATCATGGCTGATCATGAGCTGTGAGATAAATGACCAGTAAATCTGTGTATTTTTTGGGGCGATACTGGTTGAGGGAAAATTACTGAGCACGGCACCAATAAGATTCTTTTGCTGAATAGTGCCATAGAATCTTCCGCACTCCCCGAACCCCTGAATGGACCGGATTTTGGGTTAACATCCCATGTGATAATGGAGCACTCCCTTAATAGGGCACTGGGATGCCAGACAAGTCGCTGAGTCCCATCATACGACTTTAATTCACAGTTTTCTGATCCACAGGCATGGGCACCAGTAACCGAGTCAAATTAACATTTCTAATTACATCATGGAAAGGATATTTTACCTGCATTTTAAAGGTGATGCTGGAAAAAAAAAAAAGTATTTACCCAGAGAGTGGTGAGCATGTGGAGCCTGCGACGAATAGCATAAGTGCATTTCAGAGGAAGAAAGACTTGGATTTATATAGCGCCTTTCACGACCACCGGACTTCCCAAGTCCTTTACAGCCATAAAGTACTTTTTCAGTCTGGCCACTGTTGTAATGTAGGAAACACAGCAGCCAATTTGCGCTCAGCAAGCTCCCACAAACAGTACTGTGATAATCAGATAAGCCGTTTTAATGATGTTGGTTGAGGGATATATATTGGCAATGACACGGGATAATTCCCCTGCTCCTTTTCAAAATAGTGCCGCGGGATCTTTTACATCCACTTGAGAGAGCAAACGGAGCCACGGTTTAACTTCTCATCTGAAAGACAGTGTACCGCTCCCTCAGCACTGCACTGGAGTGTCAGCCTAGATTTATGTGCTCCAAGTCCCGGAGTGGGACTTGAACCCACAATCTTCTGCCTCAATGGGAAGGGTGCTACCAACTGAGCGACAGGCTGACACAAGAAGCTAGATAAACATATGAGGGAGAAAGGAATAGAATGATATGTTGACGAAGAAGGGTGCGAGGAGGCTTTTGTGGAGCAAAATAGTTGGGCTAAATAGCCTGTTTCTGTGCTGTAAATACTACGTAATACTGTCAGCTGTGGCTCAGTGGTTAGCACACTGTGGGTTGTGGGTTCAAGTCCCACTCCAGGAACTTGAGCCGATAAATCTAGGCTGACATTCCAGTACAGTGCTGAGGGAGCGCTACACTGTCGGAAACGCCGTCTTTCGGATGAGGCATTAAAACGAGGACCTGTCTGCCCTCTCAGGTGGGTGTAAAAGATCCCATGGCACTATTTCGAAGAAGAGCAGGTATCCTGGCCAATATTTATCCCTCAATCAACATAACAAAAACAGATTATCTGGTCATTATCACATTACTGTTTCTGGGAGCTTGCTGGTGCGCAAATTGGCTGATATTACAACAGTGGCTACACTCCAAAAGTACTTCATTGGCTGTAAAGGACTTGGGATATCCAGTGGTCGTGAAAGGCGCTATATAAATCCAAGTCTTTATTTAACTATGTAATCTGGAACACGCTACCACATGGAGTGGTTGAGGCGAATAGCGTAGATGCCTTTAAGGGGAAGCGATATAAACACATGAGGGAGAAAGGAATTGAGCGATATGCTGATAGGGTTAGAGGAAAATAGGGTGGGAGGAGGCTCGTGTGGAGCATGGACCTGTTGGGTCTAGCGGCCCATTTCTGGGCTGTACATTCCATGTGAGAGTTACGCTTGGATGGCCATGAGTCATTAATCTGTCAAGTGCCTGAAAAGTTAGTTCTGTGAACTCCGACCAAATTCCCATGTCAAACCGTGGTCTGAGAAATCAACCCATTCAAAGTTCTGGGCAGCAAATGGTCACTGACGCCCGTGACCCCTCTGACTCTCTGTCCGCTGGCTTCTCACCCTTTGTAATGATGTATATACCGTTTATATTCCTTGGGCAGGTCCCAAAGATGAGCAGCCAAAATCTGGAATGAATGATTTTACAAGCTGACAAAAAAAAAAACACCAGCTCTGAACAAATGAACCTAGAGTCCGTTGTTTTTTTAAAAAAAAAATATGCCGCTAAAGAGATCCGAGACTTTTTTTATGATGCTTTGCTCGAACCATCTGGCAGTGGTTTAAATATGGAGCATCACGACCTCTGACCCTGACAGAATGGGGGGGGGGGGGAAGGGTGCTGGGGGAGAGGGGGGAAAACGTGTGCTATTAGCTCAGGAAAAGTACCGACATGTTTAATCATGATTGTCAGCAGGAAACCAATGTCGTGGCAGCCCAGCTGGTTTATATAAAACGGCTCGGGGTGGAAAAGGAATGAGAAACAGCTGAGAAACATTAATTAAATGTAGGGATGATGGCGCGTGGCAGAACAGTCCAGCGATGGGCAGCTCTTAAGTCCTATTCAGTTGCTTTAATGCCATTTCGGATATCTTAAAAGCATAAAAATTCAATTGTGTCTGGTTCTGGAACAAGTTGGCTAATGGGGGATTTTTGAGGTATTTTCCCACCAGAAAAATGTAACGTTAACCCTTAATCTGCCACCTGCTTCAAAGAAACCTGCACTTTGCCGGCCAAACGATTCAAAGATTAACAGCTCGTGCACTGTGCATCTTGAGCAAACCCGAACATTACAGTGATAAAACTACTGAGATAGGTGTGGCTGTATAACTGCAACATCAATGGAAATTAGTCATCCTGAAACTGTTCTTAATCAAAACGATATATATATATTTGCATTGTCATTCTTGGTCGCCAACACGCATCTTGAACCTAGGCCCCATGTAAATAAAATGCAATCTCTGACTAGTTAATAACAAGTTCTTATCTTTCAGGAGTACTGCCCTGTCGGAGGTGCCGTCTTTTGAGTGAGCTATTACAACAACAAAAATTTGTATTCATATAGCGCCTTTAACGTAGTAAAATGTCCCAAGGCACTTCACAGGAGCGTTACAAGACAATAATTTGACACTGAGCCGCATAAGAAGATATTTGGGCAGCTGATCAAAATCTTGGTCAAAGAGGTAGGTTTTAGGAAAAGGGGAGGTGCAACGAGACCTGGGTGTCATGGTACATCAGTCATTGAAGGTTTGCATGCAGGTACAGCAGGCGGTGAAGAAGGCAAATGGTATGTTGGCCTTCATCGCGAAAGGATTTGAGTATAGGAGCAGGGAGGTCTTACTGCAGTTGTACAGGGCCTTGGTGAGGCCACACCTTGAATAGTATGTACAGTTTTGGTCTCCTAATCTGAGGAAGGACATTCTTGCTGTTGAGGGAGTGCAGCGAAGGTTCACCAGACTGATTCCTGGGATGGCAGAACTGACATATGAAGAAAGACTGGATCGACTAGGCTTATATTCACTGGAATTTAGAAGAATGAGAGGGGATCTCATAGAAATATATAACATTCTGATGGGATTGGACAGGTTAGATGCAGGAAGAATGTTCCCGATGTTGGGGAAGTCCAGAACCAGGGGTCACAGTCTAAGGATAAGGGGTAAGCCATTTGGGACCGAGATGAGGAGAAACTTCTTCACTCAGAGAATTCTGAACCTGTGGAATTCTCTACCACAGAAAGTTATTGAGGCCAGTTCGTTAGATATATTCAAAAGGGAGTTAGATGTGACCCTTACAGCTAAAGGGATCAAGGGGTATGGAGAGAAAGCAGGAATGGGTACTGAAGTTGCATGATCAGCCATGATCATGTTGAATGGTGGTGCAGGCTCGAAGGGCCGAATGGCTTACTCCTGCACCTATTTTCTATGTTTCTATGTTAAGGAGCATCTTAAAGCAGGAAAGAGAGGTAGAGAGAGGTTTAGGGAAGGAGTTCCAGAGCTTGGGCCTAGGCAACTGAAGGCACGGCCACCGATGGTGGAGCGATTATAATCAGGGATGCTCAAGAGGCAGAATTTGAGGAGCGCTGATATCTCGCGGGGGGGGGCGGGGAGGTTGGGGACCGGTTTGTGGGGCTGGAGGGGATTACAGAGATAGGGAGGGGCGAGGCCATGGAGGGATTTGTAAACAAGGATGAGCATTTTGAAATCATTATTAAACCAAGGCTGCCATCTGCCCTCTCAGGTGGATGTAAGGTCATCACCCTGAAACATTGGCCCCGACTTTAACTCCAGGAGGATTCCCCGCTCAGGCCCGAGTTAAAATTGCAGTCGGGTCTCAATTATGTCATCGGGTCACATGACTATGTGAGGAAGGACACTGATGGCTCCGGGCGGGTGTCCTTGCTGCCCGCTTAGGGGAGCAGGTTAAAATTGCAGATGTTGCGATCCTGGCGGCTTTTGGACAGGTTTCTCAGCAGAGGTTTCTGCGGAGCGAGTAGGGTTAAAATCGCTCTGGTTAACTCCTGTTTCTCTCTCCACGGATGCTGCCTGACCTCTGCTGAGTGACTCCAGCATTTACTGCTCTTATTTATTGTGTCATCATGAGTGGTGCTTATAAATAAATGGCGGGGAAATATGACTTCCCCAATATTATTTTACCATAATAAGATGGTGCCTTTAAATATTTCTGCCAAGTCCAAGCAGGCCCACATAAAACCACCACTACATTGTGTAAGATCTTGAACTGTGGGTAAATATAGGCCAGGAAAGAGGCTTTTTGGTTTCTGTTTCTTTTTATGTGGAATATATATATATATTTTTTAAATGACTTGCACTTGAAACTTTCCCTGGTATGAGTTTTGCTTTGCCCACAGCTCCCCATCTTTGGCCTCCCCCAACGGAAATATCTTCATGACTTTAAGTCACATGTGAGACACATTACACACACCCGTGCCAAAATATCTGAGCTATGTCCTGAGTATTAAAACGCGTGGAGTTTCTTTCTATATCAGAATGGTGCAAGGAAACACACCCAGCTGATAGCAAAAAAAAAAAAAAATATATGACCAGTGCGGCCACAAGTTTATACTAACACGCGCGATATTCACTTTATCCACTTTTTAATTCTTTCACATATTCTGACAGGCATGAAGTGATGGATCTTGCTGGAGGTGAGGGGTAAATTGAAGTCTGGATCCGCTTGAAAAGAGCTAGAGATTGCCAGGTCTGGATAACCTTGGACCAGGAAAGACAACAGTAACACACCACCATTAGCACTTCCTGTTAGATAAGACCAGCCATTTCCCCTTTAAGAGAGTCAAGTGTCTGACACAGGAGTGCTTACTCAGGGATCTCATCATCTCTCCGTTAATTCACTCTTTTGATTCTTTCGTAGAATCATAAAGAAAGACTTGCATTTATATAGCGCCTTTCATGACCACCGGATGCCTCAAAGCGCTTTACAGCCAATTAAGTACTTTTGAAGTGTAGTCACTGTTGTAATGTGGGAAACACGTCAGCTCATTTGCGCACAGCAAGCTCCCACAAACAGCAATGTGATAATGACCAAATAATCTGTTTTTGTTATGTTGATTGAGGGATAAAGATTGGCCAGGACACCGGGGATAACTCCCCTGCTCTTCCTTTGAAATAGTGTAGCGGAATCTTTTACATCCACCTGAGAGAGCAGACGGGGCCTCGATTTAACGTCTCATCTGAAAGATAGCCCCTCTGATAGTATAGCACTCTCTCAGCACTGCACTGGGAGTGTCAGCCTAGTCTTATGTGCTCCGGGGTGGGACTTGAACCCACAACCTTCTGACTCCAAGGTGAGAGAGAGTACTACCCACTGAGCCACAGCTGGCACTTTAAGAGAGTCAAGTGACTGACACAGGAGTGCATAATCTCTGTTAATTCAGTGTTTTGCTAAATGTAATTCTAAATGTTGTTTGATCCTTTTGTAGATTCATATAGCACAGAAGGAGGTCATTCGGCCCATCGTGCCTGTGCTGGCTTTAGAACTATCCAATTAGTCCAACTCCCCATTCCTCCATAACCCTGCACATTTTTCCCCTTCAAGTATTTAATGGATCTGCTTCCACAGTTCTTTCAGGCAGCGCTTCCAGATTGTAGCAACAGATTTATTAATAAATCAGTTTGAAGCCAAAGTAGGTCTCTGTCTAGTTTGGTGGCATCGTTCGTGTCTGTGTTCCCATGGAGATTTTGGGATGTTACGACAAGTGTCAGCCATGGCGGGGCTCGCTAGGTGGGAGGGGCTAGGAGTGAGCAGGTGCTGCTGGGTGTTTGATTAATGTTGGGAGTCGGAGTGAGTTTGTCAAAAGTCGGTGGTGGATTTTGGGGGTTTTTTGTTCAGGTTTCAGGGCCTTTTTGGCCCATAAACAGCAGGCACCTGGCCGCTGAGGGGCCTGGAGTGCGGGCCCCACAGAGGACAATGTTCCCAGGATGAATTTAACCAGGGCAGAGAGTGTTGGGGGAAGGGAGAAGAAAAGGCCCAAAGATTTGGGCCGGGACCCCGGGAGGTTTGGAAAAGAAAACATGGTGGTGGTTCACTGCCAGGATAAGGAGATGCAAGCTTGGGATATTATCCGGGCAGTACACGAGGACTGCGGTGAGGGAAGTTGCTTTGCTTGCCGACCAAAGTCGAATGTTGGGTTCGAGGTGACGGTCAGTGGGCGAAAGGGTGTGGAAAGACTTTTACTGAGCCTGAAGGTTGGTGAGAAGCACTTGGATGTATCCTTGCTGTATTCCGAAGAGATGGTGGTCTCATTCTTAAATCTGCCGGTTTACATTGAGGACGATGTGCTGATAAAAAAAAGTTGGAGTCGTGAGACATTAAACTTTGCTCAGTAATAAAGAGGAGATACTATCCTGGAACGCAGGTAGCAGAGGGAACCTGTTATTTAAAAGTACGGATCCCAGAGGGGGTGAAGTCATTGCCCTACAGCATGAAATTTGAGACAATGGAAGGAGTGCAGTACTTCCGGGTACTGCATGATAACCAGGTGAAGGTTTGCTGTTACTGTCTTGGACATGACCATTTAGTAAGAAGCTGTCTAACCCTAATATAAGGAAGAGGCTGAAACTGCAGGGGAAGTTCAAACAGGAGGTGAAAAAGAGCCAGAGGCTGCAGGAGAAAACAACAGCTGCCCAAAAAGTTGGGAAGGAGCATGGGAGGAGGGAAGAGCCGGAGATTAAATGCTGGGGGGATTATCAGGCGCACTTTCTTTATTAGGAGCCATGATTACATTGGTCTCGATTAATGTGAACGGACTGAGGGGGGGAGAAGAAATTGCAGCAGTTGTTTTAAAGGCTCTGACCTGTTGAGCCTGCACAAAACCTTTTGGGATGAAGATAACCTAGAAAGAGTTTAGAAGGTTTGGTTATGACCAATTTGTAAAGTACCAATAGATTAATATATGTTACAGGAGATAAATTGAACTTCAGGTTTTGAGATGTGTTGGAGGAATAGCTGTGCAGAGGGGCGGAATGGATTTGTGTGATACAGTGGCATGATCGCGATGGAAATGCTTTTAATGTTCAATAAATTATATATTTTTAAAAAGTGAGTAGCCCACTTGCCTCTGAGTCAGAAGGTTGTGGGTTCAGGAGACTTGAGCACAAAAATCTAAGCTGACACTCCCAGTGCAGTGCTGAGGGAGTGCCGCACTGTCGGAGGTGCCATCTCTGTGATGAGACGTTAAACCGAGGCCCCGTCTGCCTTCTCAGGTGGATGTAAAAGATCCCATGGCGCTATTTCAAACTGGAGCAGGGGAGTTATCCCCCAGATCCTGGCCAATATTTATCCCTCAATGAACATAACAAGAACAGATTATCTGGTCATTGTCACATTGCTGTTTGTGGGAGCTTGCTGTGCGCAAGTTGGCTGCAGCGTTTCCTACATTACAACAGTGACTGCACTCCAAAAGTACTTCATTGGCTGTAAGGCACTTTGGGATGTCTGGTGGTCATGAAAGGCACTATATAAATGCAAGTATTTTTTTTCTTTGAGACTGGCTTCTGGTCCAATGAGAAGGTGTCTCTGGTCTCTGGCATTCTTGTGGTGAAGTCCACAGGTGGTTTTGATGGAACCCCTGGCCATTTAATGGGGGGATCGTGTCTTTTTCTCGTGGACACCGTGGAGGGCTGATTGATCGTGAGAACTTCTGTGTTGGATGCCTATTGCTGTAAAGATGGATTTGTGATTCATACTCGGTGATTTGGGAGAGTTTGCCTTGTGGATCCGAGTGGTTTGATACACTCTGCACCTTTCTGGTGCTGTTAAGCCAGAATCCAGCTTAAAACTTGTCAGCTCACTGAGGGGATCGGAATCTCTGGCATGCCAGTCAGTCCAATCCATTTGTTTGCAATTCTCTCCGCTGCCAGCAGGTGGAGCATCGTGCTGGGAGAAGAGGGAGGGGGACACAGCCCGTGTCACACCCATTCTCCAGTAGAACATTGGCTATATCTGTACAAGGACCTGGCGAAACAGCAACAGTGCTGGCGCAAGGGGTTTAATGGGGGAAGTGGTCTCTTCAAAGGAAAGAAATCCTTGCATTTGCATCGTCTTTTTCACAAACTCCGGACATCCCAAAGTGCTTTAAAGAAAGAAAGGCTTGCATTTATATAGCACCTTTCACAACCACCGGACGTCTCAGAGCACTTTACAGCCAATTAAGTACTTTTTGAAGTGTAGTCACTGTTGTAAAGTGGGAAAGGCGGCAGCCAACTTGCGCACAGCAAGCTCCCACAAACAGCAATGTGATGATGACCAAATAATCTGTTTGTGATGTTGATTGAGGGATAAATATTGGCCCAGGACACCAGGGATAACTCCCCTACTCTTCTTCGAAATAGTGCCACGGGATCTTTTACGTCCGCCCGAGAGAGCAGACGGGGCCTCGGTTTAACATCTCATCCGAAAGACGACACCTCCGACAGTGCAGCGCTCCCTCAGTACTGCACTGGGAGTGTCAGCCTAGCTTTTTGAGCTCAAGTCTCTGGAGTGGGACTTGAACCCACAACCTTCTGACTCAAAGGCAAGTGTGCTACCCACTGAGCCACAGCTGACGACAGCTTTGCAGCCAATGAGGTACTTTTTGGAGTGTAGTCACTGTTGTAATGTAGGAAATGTGGCAGTCATTTTGTGCACAGCAAGCTCCCACAAACAGCAATGAGATAATGACCAGAGAATCTGTCTTCGTGATGTTGTTGAGGGATAAATATTGGCCAGTACCCCAGCGAGAACATCTCTGCTCTTCTTCGCCAATAGTGCCACGGGGATCTTTCAAGTCCACCTGAGAGGGCAGGCAGGGACCCGATTTAGCGTCTCATCCGCAAAACGCCACCTCCGACAGTGCAGCACTCCCTTAGCACTGCATTGGGAGTGCAGGATTGGATTATGTGCTCATGTTTCCAGAGTGGGGCTCGAACCCACAACCTTCTGACTCAGAGGTGAGGGTGCTGCTCACTGAGCCACGGCTGACACCCACGGGGGAAAATTGGACTTCCTTTAAAGTGGGAAATGGGGATAGCGTTCTGAGACAGGCGTAAGCTGTGCACATAAGCTGAATAATCGATTCACCTTTGAGTTTCATTCTGATAAAGTAACTGGAATGAAGTATAATTTAATTTTACTTGTTTTTGGTATTTAGATGATGCTGGAAAAGCTGCATTTGTGGCTCATCCCTAGTTGCCCTGAGGAGGTGGTGGAGGAGGAGGTTGTGCAACTGAATAGCTGGTGAGGCCATTCAGAGTCAACTGGAGTACAGGTTGAACACCCCTCGTCCGGCACCACCCCTCGTCCGGCACCATTCCCGGCCGCTCCGACATGAACAAATTGAAGTCCTTCCTCGCTGCCGAATCCCGCAATCGCTGGCCCCACCCCGTACTCCTAGCCCCAAGCCAGCCAGCCCCAACATCCCCCTTGCTCACCTTGCTCAGTACCTGTACCATTCAATTTAACGTGACCTCCCCTCGTCCGGCAAAATCCCTGATCCAGAACAGGCCAGGCCCCATGGGGCCCAGGTAAGAGGTGTTCAACTTGTGCCTTGCACACCTGAGCAGGTTGGCGCTCAGCCCGAAGAACATTACTGAACTAGTTTGAGTAGATTGGGCCGATTCTCTCTCTGGAGTTTAGAAGAGTGAGAGGTGATCTCTTCGAAACATGTAAGATTCAGAGGGGGATTGACAAGGTAGATGTTGAGAGGTTGTTTCCCCCTGGCTGGAATGTCTCGAACTAGGAGGCACAGTTTCAAGATAAGGGGTCGGCCATTTAGAACAGAAATGTGGAGAAATTTCTTCTCTGAGGATTGTGAATCTTTGGAATTCTCTGCCCCAGGGGTCTGTGGATGCGGAATCATTGGTCCAGATTTTCCTGGACCGCGTACACGGCCAAAAGGGTCCCACAAATTCAGAGTTTCTGCATGCGAAGCGCGTGGGTGAAAACCCGGAACCTACGATCTATCAACAATCTTCTTGATAGATCCTTCGCATCCCCTGGAAATGGATATTCGCAGGCGGAGAGTTGAGCTATTTGTTCAACTACTGCCCAGCCAATGCCTGTGAACTTTTGCGCCTGGTAAAAGCAGGCATAGAGCCGCCTTTTACCAGCATAAGGGTTTAAATAAGTATATATTTTTTAAAGCATTTTAACATTGAAAAACCTGTAAAATAAGTTCAGGTTATTTTTTGGCCCCTTGAACATTGTTAACATTTATTTTTCAAAAAATGTAAGTTTTGTTTTCAATGTTTAATTAAATTGTATTTTAATTAATTTTAAACATGTAATGATTTTTTAAAATGTCAGTATTGTGTACATGTGTGTTTTTTATATGATTCCTATTATGCTTATGGGGATTCCGTACGTAAATGGAGTCCCCCAGAAGCATAATGAGAATCCCCTTTCTGATCCCAGGGACGCTTGTGAACTGCCTGCACCCCTGGGATACGTGGGCCTTTACGTAGAGGCTCAGGAATGTGAGTCTTCGTGGATCCAGGACCATCAGGTAAGTTCGTAGACTTATTGCCGTTCGGACACATCCGCCCACAGGAAGGCTGCGATCGCAAGTTCAGGCCCATTGAGTATATTCAAGGTAGAGATTGATAGATTGTTGGGCTCCAGGGGAATCGAGGGGAATGAACATTGCAAGACAGTGGAGTTGTGGTCAAAGATCAGCCATGATCTTATTGAATGGTGAAGCAGCTCAAGGGGCTCCTAATTCTTATGCAGTTGGATCTTTTTGCAAATATCCGGCAGCTCTCATGTACAGTATGCACTGTGGAGGATAGGAACTATTCTTCCTTTTATACACAATCCAAAGTCCAAGTATGAAGTAAACCAGTTATACACTTAAAAAGGAATCAATTCTAAGTTCATTAATGAGGAGGGATACAATGCATTTATCAGTCATAGCTGGAATGTAGGCGAAACACAGGCTAAACTTAGAACCTGTGCAAATCGCTCTTGACTAAAGTCCAACAATCTGCACTTGCTGCACGGTTGGAACATCCCTGCCTTCTGTCACTGCTTGCTAACTTCTCAGGTTCTCCCACGTCTTCAACAGACAGCTGAATTTCAATCTAGTCAGGTCAAAGCCAAGCTTCTGGTTAAAAGAAGTGTTTTCAAGCCGCACCGTTTTTGAAGACGACAGTGCTAATTTTAAGTGTTTCCCTCCCCCGCAATTGAGGCGTGGCAGACGGGTGCTACCCGAATGCAGTCTGGGTGGGAGGAGGTTCTGTGAGACAGCAGTCAGCCTTGGTTCTTTCACACCTCCCAATAATGCCACGTCGAGTGTAGGCGTCAACACTGGTGCCACATGGTGTCTGTGTTACTTATAGATTTTTCCATTGTCCTTGAGAATACTGTGTCATTGGGATCCGTGGGTTATTAATAAGATGGAAATACATTGTAATTGGGAAGTCAAGTTTAGTTAAGCCCCTTGGCATTGTGTTTTCCATGATGTCTTATCACTGATGGGCAGAGCTGTAAACATTGGGGAAATGTTGGAGGTGAGAATTATATATAATAAAAGAGAGTGGGAAAGAGCGCAAATGAGTTGAAACACGGGAGCCTAGCAATTATAGTTGACAACATCAGTTGGTGACTGCTTAGTGCATATGTATGGTATTCCACTGTCTCAGTGCGGGCGTTAACCCACTCAAGATGAGCAGGTTAATTCCTTTGCAAAATAGCAGGCAGAGAAACATCATACATTCATCGCAGTAACTTCAAAACTCAGGAATTGTGTTTCTAAAACCGCCTATTTCCACCTCCGTAACATCGCTGGTCTCTGCTCCGACTCAGTTCATCCGCTGTTGAAACCCTCATCCGTGCCTTTGTTACCTCTACACTTGACTACTCCAACGCACTCCTGGCTGGCCTCCCACATTATACCCTACGTAAACTTGAGGTCATCCGAAACTCGGCAGCCCGATGTCCTAACTCGCACCAAGTCCCGCTCACCCATCACCCCTGTGCTCGCTGACCTACATTGGCTCCCGTTTAAGCAACGCCTCGATTTTTAAAATTCTCATCCTTGTTTACAAATCCCTCCATGGCCTCGTCCCCTCCCTATCTCTGTAATCTCCTCCAGCCCCACAAACCCCCCCCCACCCCCCCGCCCCCGAGATGTCTGCGCTCCTCTAATTCTGCCCTCCTGAGCATCCCTGATTATAATTGCTCAACCATTAGTGGCTGTGCTTTCTGTTGCCTAAACCTCAAGCTCTGGAACCTCCTGCCTAAACCTCTCCACCTCTCCACCTCTCTTTCATCCTTTAAGATGCTCCGTAAAACCCACCTCTTTGATCAAGTCTACCATAATTTCTTCTTCTGTGGCTCAGTGTCAAATTTATCTGTTTTGTCTTAGATCACTGCTGTGAAGCACCTTGGGATGTTTTACTATGTTAAAGGCGCTATATAAATATAAGTTGTTATTACAGAGTGAGATATATCAAAATAGGTTCCATTTTTTAACAATAATGCATAAATTTCAGTTTGAATGAAATACGACTCAAAATGGGTACGAATTGAGAAGTCTGCCATTGGGCCTAATGCGTTTCAACGGTCTCATTATAACCCACTCACTCCTTGGTGTTCAGTGCTTCCATTAATACTAATCTGCACACCCTGAACACCCCTAGGTCTGATATTTGAGTGCTAACCCACAGGCTTTCCTTAGTATTCAGCACCTCTAGATATCTTTGTCTAGAGGATACGATTTGCAGGTCTCCATAACGATAAGAATTCTGATTAATAAGAGAGGGTACAGAAGAGATTTATGAGAACGGTTCCAGTGATGAGGGATTACGGTTACGTGGATAGACTGGAGAAGCTGGGGGGGGGGGGGTTATTCTCCTTGGAGCAGAGAAGGCTAAGAGGAGATTAGATAGTGTTTAAAATCATGAAGGGTTTAGATAGAGTAATTAAAGAGAAACTGTTCCCAATGGCTGAAGGGCCGATAACGAGAGGGCACAGATTTAAGGTGATTGGCAAAAGAACCAGAGGTGACATGAGGGGAAACTTTTTTACGCAACGAGTGGTTAGGATTTGGAATGGGGTCACAGATTCAATACTGACCTTCAAGTATTTATCCAATTTCCTTTTTGAAGATGAAAAAATTGCAGGGATATGGGGAAAGAGCGGGGGAGTGGGACTGACTGGATTGCACTTTGAACAAGCCGGCACAGACTCGATGGGCCGAATGGTCTCCTTCTGTGCAGTACTATTCTATGATTCTATACTTTGGTGTAAGTGTAGGTAAACCAACAACTTGTATTTATGTAGTGCCGTTAACGTAGTAAAACGTCCTAAGGCGCTTCACAGGAGTATTATGAGACGAAAAAATTTGACACTGAGCCGCATAAGGAGAAATTAGGGCAGGTGATCAAAAGCTTGTTCAAAGAGGTAGGTGTTATGTAATGATGTGCGTATCGTCCTGGTACCTTAAATGTAATGTAAGCACTATGCCACACCACAGAGGGCGCTGTGGTGGGAAACCTGGAAGTACCTAGAACAGGCACTATAAAAGGCTGACCACCACACCTGAGAGGCACTCTGGAGCTGAACAATAAAGGATGAAGGTCACAGCAGTTAGACTTACACCAGACCGTGTGGAGTCAGGGATTTGTGTGCTAGATACACCACAGTAGGTTTTAAGGAGCGTCTGAAAAGAGGAAAGAGGCAGAGAGGTTTAGGGAGGGAATTCCAGAGCTTGGGGCCCAGTGCAGCTGAAGGCACGGCCACCAATGGTTGAGCGATTATAATCAGGGATGCTGAAGAGGGTAGAATTAGAGGAGCTGGAGGAGATTACAGAGAAACCATACGTTCTATCCAGTAATAAGGCAATGGTACTGTTAGTTATGACAGGAATCCCCACTGCAGCGCTCTCTCTTCAAAATATAGGCTGTTTAGCTGGGCATTATACAGAGACTTTCGAGCACTGATTGGGGATTTCTGCTGCTGGTGGGCATTTCATAGGCATCAATCCTCCAATCCCCACAGTAGCCCATCGAGAAAAATGACCGACAAACGCACTGTAAATCTAATGGTTTTTTTTAACCGATATGGAAATATGGAGCAGTTTGTAGTATTCAGAAGAAAAATGACCCACCAGCTTTGAACAGCCCTGAGCATCGGAGGAATAACAGTCCTGCCACATCGAAGCTATTGCTTTAAATTAGGGTGAAAGCTTTATTCGAGTTAGTGTTCGGGGGGGAGGGGGGGGCGGGGCGGCAATGCGTGCTTGATTCATAGTTAATTGATTGCAAATGTAGTCCATTAAAATTGTATGTTGGCTAGCCTGATCGTGCTGTGTAAGGACCTGTCTATTGCCAATCACCTCTGGTTTTATTTTGGTATTGTACTTTATTTCTTTTTCCCCCACTTTCCATTATCTTGAATCTCTCACCGCCACAATCCTTCACTGGCCGGAGGACAGTCTGGAGAAGTTCCGCCAGGTCTTCATCCATAACACTCTTCGTAAATTTAAGATGGAGATAGATAGTTTCTTAACCGATAAGGGAATTGTCATGTATGCACATGCTATTTGTAGCCACCAGATGGTGCCATTGTTGGAGGCCACTGAGCAGCGCGCGTACATGGTGCTGCTCTGGTATAAAAGGCCAGCCATTTTGTGAGTCAGGCACTTTGGGCTGTAATAAAGCAAAAACAAGGTTGTACCTTGTTCAGTTAAACAGTACTCAGTTTGTACCTTTATTGCATACATAACAGGAATAAGAGGTTGTCGGGAGTGGGCAGAGAAGTGGATCTGAGTCCATGATTGGATCAGCCACGGTCGTATTAAATGATGGAGCAGGCTCGAGGGGCCGAATGGCCTACTCCTCCTCCTATTTCTTATGTTCTTATGTCCTCCGAGTCTTCCTCATTCTACTTGTAAGATTTTTCAGTGTTTTTGGATAAGCCATAAAAATAGGCAGCAATTAGTGATGTTCGAATAATAGAGCAGGAGTTTATTAAATTCACAGTGTGATATACTTAACAACAGGCAACAGTTTGATGAGTTGTGCGCAGTCCTTGATTTCTGGAGCCTCTCGGACACAGCTGACGACGCCTTCAGTCTGTTCTCTCGCTCTTGGGTTTTCGCGGTAGATCCATGTGAAGTTCCCCTTTGTGTGCCAGGTTTTTATCCTTTTTCTTGCTCAACGTTTAATTAAATAAATGTCCACGTACGGATCTTAATAAGATCGCATCATGGTTTTTTTTAACAAGATCGCATCATGTGGCCGAAATTCAGGTGCATGAGAAAGATGGCGCACCTGTGAGTTTTTAACTGTTACTCACCGCTGGAACTCTTGGTGCAGTGAGTAGATCCATTTTCAGGACTTTGTGAATTTTTTTCTCAAAGTCCTACAGCAAACGGATCATAATGGGGATGGGCCTTAAACTCAAAGCCAGGGCTGACTGGCTGAAAATGGGTCGGTTGGGCCGTCTGCTGCTGTCAATCAACATGGTGACATCACGGCACGTGTGCCTCACCGCGATCTCTCTCCCCCCCTCCGTTAAAGGGGAGAGATTTGGTCATTTTTTAACCTTGGCCACTGGGCCACCAGGGAGGGTTTTGGCCGGGCCAACGGCCTGGCACCCAAGAGGAGGGGGTGCCAGGCTGCCCGTTGGCGGCCCGGCCGAACCCGGGGGCACTATTTTCTCGGCCGACAAAAATGTTTGCATTGTGGCCGCGGCAGTGGGCCCTGCCCTTTAAGGGCGGCCGCACTGCCGGGCCGGCACTCAGTCTTCAGAGGGTGCACCGGGAGAGAAACCTGCCGGGGGGCACCGCACGGCGGGGGATCGTCGGATCAAGCTGAAAATGGATAGGTATTTTGTTTTAATTTGCCATCTACTTGGGCGGGATGGGATCCAGGCCGAAAAATCCCCGCCCTGAATTTTGCTCGGGTCGGCCTGTTGACCCCAAAGCGGCGGCCATTCAATTTTTAGCAATGGCCGCCGTAGACGGGCATGAACGGATTTCTTTGAGACCCTGAATTTCGACCCCAGGTGTTGTAAACAAGATCACATCATCCTTGACTGTCTTTGCGGTTTCTGTTATGTAATAATGTGGTGTATCTAGCACACAAATCACTAGATACACCACAGTTTCATTTTAGCATTTCATGTACAGGTTACTACAGGTCATTCAGAATCTTAGAATTTGGTTCTAGATACTTGGTCAATGGGAAGTTTACTATTTTTCTATGCTCACACTTATATATGTATTATTACTAAAAACATTTCAGTACTAGCCTTTCGCACATACTCCTGAGCTTGGGTGGGCCGTCTCTCGATGGTGGCATGTCTGAGATGAGGGTTCACCATGGAGGGAATTGTAGGAGCCAGGTTATTATGGTCATCTAACAGCACAGGGAGGCCTCCATTCAGCTCACCATGCCTGTGCCGGCTCTTTTGAAAGAGCTAACCAATTAATCCCACTCCCCTGCTCTTTCCCCATATCCTGGCAAATCTTTCCTTTTTTAAGCATGTATCCAATCCGTGCAGTAGAGCAGGTCTCCCACTGGATAATCCTTCCCACTGGACCAAGACCTAGCTCTGTCAAGCCCCGGTGGTGGCTGGTGTGCAACGGTCACCCCACATAAAAATTCCACACGCAGGCATCTTCCACTCTTCAGGATGTAGTTCAGGACCTGGGATATTGGGTCCTTCATTGAAACACCTGTGAACTCATCCTTTTTTGGCAAGTCATCCTCGTTTCGATGGACTGCCTATGATGATGCATCTAGTTCCCTTTTGAAAGTCACCATTGACTCTGCCTCCACCGCCCTTCCAAGGAGCGCATTCCAGAAAGTAACAACTCGCTGCTCAAAAAAAAACCTTCTCATCTACCCCCTGGTTATGAGGAAAAACTGGATCGAGTTGGGCCTCTTCCGCCTCAAGCGAAGTGATGATGGAGGAGTGCATGATGATGAATGCAGAAAAGGTTAGAACGGAACACTGCTTCAAGTTAAACCGACAGAGGAGGACAAAGAGGACACGGGTTCACACTGGCAAAAGGCCGTATTAACACTGATCAGGACATTCTTCTTCACGCAAAGGGTGATCGACCTGTGACAGGACAATCGAGGCAAACTCCTGCCCCACCGTTCAACAACCTGCTGAGTGCAGTGGTGAAAAGACTGTTCGAAGATCAGGCCATCAAATCTATCACCAAGCTCATGGTCTACAGGGCTGTAGTAATACCTGCCCCCCTCCTGTATGGCTCAGAGACATGGACCATGTACAGTAGACACCTCAAGTCGCTGGAGAAATACCACCAACGATGTCTCCGCAAGATCCTACAAATCCCCTGGGAGGACAGGCGCACCAACATCAGCGTCCTCGACCAGGCCAACATCCCCAGCATCGAAGCACTGACCACACTTGATCAGCTCCGCTGGGCAGCCCACATTGTCCGCATGCCTGACACGAGACTCCCAAAGCAAGCACTCTGCTCGGAACTCCTTCACGGGAAGCGAGCCCCGGGTGCGCAGAGGAAACATTATAAGGGCCCCCTCAAAGCCTCCCTGATAAAGTACAGCATCCCCACCGACACCTGGGAGTCCCTGGCCAAAGATCGCCTTAAGTGGAGGAAGTGCACCCGGGAGGGTGCTGAGCACCTCGAGTCTCGTCGCCGAGAGCATGCAGAAATCAAGCGCAGGCAGCGGAAAGATCGTGTGGCAAACCTGTCCCAGCCTCCCTTATCCTCAACGACTATCTGTCCCACCTGTGACAGGGACTGTGGTTCTCGTATTGGACTGTTCAGTCTCCTAAGAACTCATGCTAAGAGTGGAAGCAAGTCTTCCTCGATTCCGAGGGACTGCCGATGATGATGATGGGTGCAGTGATTTATTCTGGAGCATGAGCAAGGATGGGCCGAATGGCCTTCCTTAGCTACGTTTGTCTTACGATCTACAATGCTCTGTTGCTTAGTGTGCTTTGCCAGCAGGACAGGCAAAGGAAAATATAGTGTTGGTAGAGAATGTTCTGGGATTTAATGGCTTTCGATAGTCAAGCTGGTGTGAAGTGCTAGCATCTCTCCTCACTTTCCTTGCTGATATTTCTCCCTCCCTTTAAATAATATCACCACAGTGACCGAGGAAAGACTTGCATTTATATAGCGCCTTTCATGACCTCAGTGCAATCAATGAAGTACGCTTGAAGTGTTTCTTCTCCTTAGGCAGTCCCCCGGAGTCGAGGATGACTTGCTTCCACACTAACACGAGTTCTCAGGTGACTGATGAGACCAATGTGGGACCTACACTCTGTCACAGGTGGGGCAGACGGGGGTCGGAGGGGCGGGTGGGTGGGGGGCTTGGGTTGTCCGCTCCTTTCGCTGTTTGTACGTGGCTTCCGCGTGCTCCCGGCAAAGAGACTCGAGGTGTTCGGCCCCTTATCTGATGCTCCTCCTCCACTTTGAGCGGTCTCGGGCCAGGGATTCCCAAGAGTCTATTCACTGTTGTGATGTGGGGAAATGCAGCAGCCAATTTGCGCACAGCAAGCTCCCACAAACGGCAATCAGATAACGACCAGCTGATCTGTTCTCGTGTTTATAAATATTGAGGGATACATATTGGATCAGGGCGCCCCTGTTCTCCGAATAGTGCCATGGGAGCTTTTATGTCCAGCTGAGAAGAGCAGAAGGGCGCCTCGGTTTATCGTCTCATCCGAAAGAGGCGACAAGGCATAAAATGGCTGGTCTCGGCCGGCCAAGGTATTTCACGGCCGAGCACGTTTCTAAAAAAGTTGCTGTCAGATTGAAAAAAGGGAACTGGGACAGGACAGGCCGAGCAGGCAACTGGTATCTGCAGCAGACAAAGAACCTGGGAGAAAGACTGAGAGCTTCGGGGAATAACACGAGTAGCTGTTGCCTTGAAGGCTCAGTAGGAGGGGGGGGGGGGAATAGGCATTTCTTCACTTCAGAAGAAAAGAATCTCAGTCCCAGCACTGACATCGCTCACTTTGAGCCCAAAAACACAATCAAAAATAATAAATCACGGAGGGGGAAAAAAAAGACCACAGCTTCCTTGACGTGACGAGAAATCTTTATTAACTAAGTGTTAGGATGCAGTTCAGTAGCACAAAGCCACGTGGCCAGCTCGGGTATAGCAGTGCTGAGGACTGTAACTGCCCTTGTCTGCTGTGCCCTGATCGCAGACACTTCCAGCCGGCTGATTAATGGACTGGCATTCGGCTCTCGAAGGCATGAGGGAGCGCTGCACAGTCGGAAGGCATCAAAACCGGGAAATAAAGAAAGAGGAATGTTCCGAGTGTTCCTCCTTTTTAAATAACAATCAAAAGAGCTCCCGGACGCTGGTTTTGGTCGAGGCTGACACTTGCATTACCTTTCAGACACATTGATTGTCACGTCGACACAGAGGTTCACAGGGTCAAACAAGTGAGGGGGAGGCTTCCGTGCTGAAAATTTACTGAGAGACAGAGCCTGCGTATATATACCGATGCCCCCAAGTGCATTGCAGCCAACAAAGTACTTTAGAAGTAAAGTTGCCAGCCAATTTGAGCTCCCACAAGCCGCAGTGTGATAATGATCAGTTTTTAGTGATATTAATTAAGGGATACATATTGGCCCAGGACACCGGGGATAACTCCCCTGCTCTTCTTCGAAATAGTGGCCGTGGGAATCTTTTACGTCGACCTGAGAGGGCAGGCGGGGCCTCGGTTTAACATCTCGTCCAAAAGACGGCACCTCCGACAGTGTAGCACTCTCATTTCAGGCTAGATTTACGTGCTCAAGTCTCTGGGGTGGGACTGGAACCCACAGCCTCTTGATTCCAAGGCCAGAGCATTGCCACTGAGCCACGGCTGACACCAACTATAACCATTGTTTTATTTTCAACCTAGCTTAGATAAGCTTCCCTGATGACTTAGTGGGCATACAGTTCACCTGGTGGGGGGGGTATTGACCCATGCTGACCAGGTTGGGCCCAGGTTCAGTCCCCAGTGTGTACGGAGTTAGTGGATCTCAGCCAACACAGCAATTGGACTGGGATAGTTGCCCTCAACCCTTCCAAATTAGGCAGACGATGGAAATGAATAGGCCTCGCACTCCCGTTTGCTGGCCAGCAACTCTCCTTGTAGAATATGAATGTGCTGGGGGTAGGGAGGATTGGTTGTGATGGCTACGAATGGGCTGCCAAGCTCAAAGCTCGGAGGATCAAAGACCTTGATCGTTAAAGGGACACCACACTCGAGAATTCTCTCATCACAAGCCAGGGTGCCAAATTCCGCAGCCACGCCGCGTCTTGAGAAAATTCTACTTTAACGGGAATGTAATTGGTTTACCACTCCTAGTTTACGGTGTGTCTATCGCTGAGCACCTCGAGTCTCGTCGCCGAGAGCGTGCAGAAACCAAGCGCAGGCAGCGGAAAGAGCGGGCGGCAAACCTGTCCCACCCACCCCTTCCCTCAGCGACTGTCTGTCCCACCTGTGACAGGGACTGTGTTTCTCATATTGGACTGTTCAGCCACCTAAGAATTCTATTTTAGAGTGGAAGCAAGTCTTCCTCGATTCCGAGGGACTACCTATGAATGAATGAATGAAGCATCCCTTTCAGAGCCTTCATTAGAAGACTGACTGACTGAAAAAAGGACATAATTTGCTCCCAAACTTTTCGACGCTTAAGAGGAGAATATTTTCATTTGCATCCAGTGGGGTTTTATTATCCTAATAGTAAACGATATTTTTTGCCCGAGTATTTTCGTAATTAAAATGAGCTTCAGGTCCTACTGTGCCCAGTCGCCTAGCAGAGAAAACGAGCGCAGACTGAACTCCCCAACGTTTCCAACACAGACATAACAGCAGCGGAAGACCACGTGGCTGCACAAAGATAATGAGTGCGGGGATTCTGACTCCGAAGGCTGAGGGGGCGAGAGCGTTGACAGCAGCTCCATCACGAGACCGCACCGGCTCACCTCCTTAATGACACTTAATACAACGCGCAGAAAAGCCTGTGTCATTATCTCACGCCGGGGAGAGCAGTTGGCGTCTGGTTCTGGAGTTGGTGCAAATTGCGGGCGTGGGGGAAATTCAGCCCGATACCGCTCCAGTTATCTGTTGGAGGAGCGGAGGATTTAGGAGCGGGAATGTGCGCAGTCACGACCTAATGAGGCTCATCGGGTTGTTCCGCACAGCATGGCTTTATGGGGAGGTGTGGGGGAGGGGGGGGTTCCTCTATAAAGGGCATTGAACCCCAGCGAAGATTTTAATAAACATTTATCACTTCATCAGTGCTTTATTGCTGGTTTGGAATTCTCTGGCCGACACGAGTCTTCCTCCTCCCTTCCCTTTTGTTTTCCATGTAACATTCTTCACATCATCACATCCTTCGCCCAGCTTGGGTCATTGTTTGCAACGGGCCATCATCGGTGATGGCATCTAGCCCAAGTCGTCTTTCACTGATGGGATTGGGGGGGTACAGTGGTTATGTTACTGGACGAGTAATCCAGAAGCCTGGAATAATGATCCAGAGCTCTGAGTTCAAATATCACCACGGCAGCTGGGGAATTTAAAGCCAGTAAATAAATCTGGAATGGGAGGAAAAAAAAAATCTAGCGTCAGTAATGGTGACCATGAAACTATTGCCATGTCGTAAAAGCCCATCTGGTTCACTAATGCCCGTTACGGTAGGAAAACTGCCGTCCCTACCCGGTCTGGGTCGATATGTGACTCCAGACCCACAGCAATGTGGTTGACTCTTAATCGGCCTCTGAAATGGCGGCTCACCACAACCTTCTCAAGGGCAGTGAAGGATGGGCAATAAATGCCAGCCTTGCCAGCGACGCCCACATCTCGTGAATGAATTTTTAAAAAAAGTGAGCCTAGACAATGCGAGTCAGGAGGCTACTCCAGCGCAGAGAGCTTCACGGTTGGCCCTGGTGTCCAAAGGTGTGAACTTTCGAGCAAGGGTTGACAGATAGTGATCAGTCAGTGAGGATATGTTTCCTACCATTTTTCCCCACCCACTTCCCCCTGCCCCCTCTCCCCCTCTCAGATCAATTATTGTGCCCTCTAGGGGTTGCGTCAATAGGTGCAGTGATTCGTTGAAAGAAAGACTTAAATTTATATAGCGCCTTTCATGACCACCGGACGTCTCAAAGCACTTTACATCCAATGAAGTACTTCTGAAGTGTAATATGATGTAGGAAACGTGGCAGCCAATTTACGCACAGCAAGCTCCCACAAACAGCAATGTGATAAATCAGATCATCTGTTTTTGTTATGTTGGTTGAGGGATAAATATTGGCCAGGACACCAGGGATAACTCCCCTGCTCTTCTTCGAAATAGTGCCGTAGGATCTTTAACGTCCACCTGAGAGGGCAGATGGGGCTTCGGTTTACCGTCTCATCCGAAAGACGTCCGACAGTGCAGCACTCCCTCAGCACTGCACTGGTGTGTCAGCCTAGATTTATGTGCTCAAGTCTCTGGAGTGGAACTTGAAATCACAATCTTCATGGCTCAGAGGCGAGTCTGCTACTAACTGAGCCACAGCTGACACTATGAGAAATGAGAAACCATTTCAATTTCAGTTCTTGCATCTCTCAGAATGCAGCTGTACGGCATCCAGTGGGATTTCATCTTGCTGGGAACTATAGTGTTGGACTGTTTTTAAGATGATTTAAAACCTCAATCTACCCAGCATTAATCGTGTCTGTGAATATGAACAACAGGTCTAGGGAACGGGATAAACATTTGGCCTAAGCATTTACTGTACCATAAACAAAGCTTGTCACACAGAGGCTAAAATGATCATAAGAACATAAGAAATGGGAGCAGGAGTAGGCCATTCGGCCCTTCGATCAATCAACAACTCAACCTTGGTTCCAAGGGACTTTAGGATAGTGCAGCTTCAGCTAAACATGGAAACTACGTCTTGGTATCGACTGTGGATCCGTGGGTAGCACCCTCTGAGTCACAAGGCTGTGGGATCAAGTCCCACTCCAGGGAATTGAGCACACAAAATCTGGGCGGACATTCCAGTGCAGTGCTGAGGGAGTGCTGCACTGTCGGAGGTGCCATCTTTCGGATGAGATGCTAAACCGAGGCCCCGTCAGCTCTCTCAAGTGGACGTAAAAGATCCCATGGCAATATTTCAAAGGCGAGCAGGGGAGTTATCACCAGTGTCCTGGCCCAATATTTATCCCTCAATCAACATATCTGTCATATATCCTACATGGCTACTATTGGCACTATCTCAAGGTGTGCCACCAGAGGGCACAGCAGTGGGAGACTCGTAGGTTACCTGTACAGGTGTGCCTGGCCGAGTATAAAAGGCAGGCCACCAGGTGTGATCCTCACTGTGGAGTTACTAAATAAAGTGTCATGTATTCAACCAGCATTGTAACCCATGTATAATCTGACTTAAGTTGTACACTGTGAGAAAAATGACCACAAGGTGGTGAACTTGTGGGAGACACTCCTAACCTGGACCTTCAGATATAAAAGGGGAAGCTCCACCCACTTCCTTGACTTGAGTGCTAAGGAATAAAGGACAGGTCACAGACTGACCTTATCTCAAGCATGGGCCTCGTGTGCATTTATACTGTGTAGTAAGGACGTATCATAAAGGACTAAGGTCACTACAGTTCAAGTACAACACATTGCCTCGTGGAGTCATTATCAGAGCATCCAAGGACACAACAATAACAAAAACAGATTATCTGGTCATTATCACATTGCTATTTATGGGAGCTTGCTGTGTGCAAATTGGCTGCGCGTTTCCCACATTACAGCAGTGACTTCATTGGCTGTTATCGCTTTGAAACGTCTGGAGGTCGTGAAAGGCGCTATATAAATACACGTCTTCTTTCTAATACGCGAGCAAGGATCAAGGTTGTATGATAGTATAAGAATAGAATCTGGTCCCCTTTAACTCCTGGGTGTTCTCGAGGGTCCGGAGCAATGCAGGCTCGCAGAGAGCCTGGAGGACGGGATCTGGACACTCCTGGATATCTGTGGTTCTCTGGCATCGGAGAGCGTGCTCGGAGGCGGTCGGAGCCTGGGGAACAGGTTGTATTATTTGCATGTCGCTTAATATGAATGGAAAAAGAAAGAAAAGACTTGCATTTGTATAGCGCCTTTCACGACCACTGGACGTCTCTGTCACGGATTTGCCCTCCCCTCCCTGATCATGAGCCTCCCCCCCACCCCCGACCCCCAGCGTCAAGGCGGACCCGCTGGCTGATCCTGATGTAGGTGGGGGGGCCTCGGGGCACCGTGATTCTCCCCCCCACTTCCTGCCGACCGTTCTGCCCGGATTGGGTGAGAAGTCGGCCGGCGGGATTGAAATGAGGCCCGGCGGTTTCAATCAGCCTGGGGCTCACACCGCGCTCTCGCACCGCTACCCACCTGACCAAAAACCTTCCCCCGACTTAAAATCTCAACCTTGGCTGGCTGTTGGGCTGATGGATGTCGGTGTCC
Organism: Pristiophorus japonicus; assembly: GCF_044704955.1. Classification (NCBI taxonomy): domain Eukaryota; kingdom Metazoa; phylum Chordata; class Chondrichthyes; family Pristiophoridae; genus Pristiophorus; species Pristiophorus japonicus. The sequence goes on from NC_091984.1 coordinate 228,659,280, forward strand.
CTTTGGAATGAATTTGGGGCCGTCTCGGCCTACTGCCCCAGTTAACACGTTGCCGCCGTGCAGTGCTGCCTACGATTTGTCAGACTGCTGGAATAGGAGTGTTGCTCCGAGGTCACGGGTAAGATCAATTATTCAGGCAGAGTGAAGGGAGCTTTAATCTGTAGTTTTGTCTTGATGCTAGGTGCCCAAAAGTGTGCGGGGGAAAAAGATCTCGTTCTTTGACAATAACATCTTCCAGGTGGCATATTATAATACAGCGGCGGTTATGTCCGGAATCTGGAACAAGTCTAACGAGTCTCTTGGGCTAATCGTGCCATGTAGCCATTTGCTGAATACATAACGCATTCAAACTGTAGTCCAGGCTCGCGGCTCCTGCCTGCGCCTCGTGTCGGTGTCAGAAGCTCGGAGAATGCCAGCAATCCGGTCGGTCCTTCCACTCTGGGAAAGACAGGTGAAGGTTTCAGATGGAAACCCTTTATCACAGCTCGGGTCGTGATCTGGAACCCAGCCCAGCTTTTCTCCTTTTTTGTCAGATGGTAATGGACCAGCCGGGCGTTTCTGGCGTTTTTCTGTCCATTTTAGAGATTCACCAATTGCGGACTATTTATGTCGGTGAGATGTTTCCTGAGGTGATCTCTGATCGGAGACACTTCCATCCAGGCGACCAGGGGCTGGCCATCTCAAATGTGGATTTATTTTTAAGCAGCGGGCTTTTGGATTTTACGAACGCAAGAGATTAAAGAATTACAACAACTACTTGTATCTTATATAGCGCCTTTAACATATTGAAACATTCGAAGGTGATTCACAGGAATGTTTTAAGACAAAACAAATAAATTTGACACCGAGCCACATATGTAGAAATTAGGGCAGGTGACCAAAAGCTTGGTCAAAGAGGTAGGTTTTAGGGAGCGTCTTGAAGGAGGAAAGAGAGGCGGAGCGGTTCAGGGAGGGAGTTCCAGAGCTTGGGGCTCAGGCAACAGAAGG